>NC_089315.1:6669540-7363290 GCF_036669915.1 Pocillopora verrucosa | reverse complement strand
TTGAAGACATAAGCGACAGACAAGATACACGATGTTTCGTCATTCATATACGGCTACTTCGTTTCTGGATAAAACCTATGTAATTTGTTTCAAATTAGATTAAGGTAACGTAATGTTTCTAATGATATCAAAATCTACGAAACGTTGGTTTAGAAAACAAATACGTTTTACACGATAAAAATTGAATCGTACAAAGTTGGTGTTAGAACTTTCTGCCCATCTTTGTCTCACTTGTTTGTTATTCTTTCGGTGCGAAATTATCATGCATCTTTCTATAACGAATACATTTTTTACCATGTTGTAACCTGCTGGAGGTTGATGTATTTTGCAGAACCGTTGTAAACCAGAATCTTTCCCCCTCTCGTGTCACTAATTTGTAATGAACGATTCAAACCAGCGAGAACTGTGATACCTCGGTGAAATAGGATCCGATACGTAATCAGTCCGCCGGAGTTTTACCATAAAAGTTTTGACAAAACTCGTCGACGTATCATCTTGGCTCCTAAGAACTGAATGAGGGATTTCTTGAATCCGTACCTTTCCAGTGTCATAAGTAAACGATCACCGTTAAAGATTAAAAAATGATCAGATCGGCTGAGCTGCGCATGGCAGTGAAAAAAGGATGCTGGAATTCCATAAATTTTATTCAAAGGCGCAAAATATTCGCTTACACCAATAATCACTCAGCATTTCAAATTGTACCTCTGCAACACCTTTTTGCTTTTTTCATTTGCATATGCAGTAAATATTTCTTTGCTTTGGCCTGGGTGACGCATTTTCCGGCGAAGAACGCTTAATCTGAATGATGTCGGCCGTTTAGAGCAAACAGGGGTGGGGAGGGGAGTTGGTAGTTATTAATGCATGATTTTAAGTCTCCGTGGGAGTTTACAGAATTATGGACACAAATAAATTATGTGCCCTGGACTTTCGTTCTCTTTTTTCTTAGGAGATAGACTTTATTCATTCGTCTCACGATGGAGTTACTTTGGATGTTGATCGCGACGTTTCGACTGCAATACTGCTAGTCTTTGTTGGGCGATGAGGTCGATTGTTTACGTGTCGCTATTTGAAGCACGTTGGCGCGTTGCTATTGGTGCATTTCGATCCTCATTTTTATTCCGGTCGTTAGATGGTGTTCCCTCTTAGGTTCGCATTGATAGGCTGTTGTGTTGTTTGATCGTGAATATCCACATCCAAAGTGACTCCATCGTGAGACAAACGAATAAAGTCCATCTCCTTTCTTACACCACGATGAACAATAACCACAAAGATTTTTCTTCATAGAGTCCATGATGCGCTCATCACACCGATTAAATTTTTCTGCAAGGAAAAAGTTCATTTTTCATCATGCATCGGTAGAGGCACTGATTTGTGAAATTATTGTGAAATGTCTTTTGTCTTCTCTAGTGTCTCGGAAAGAACTGAATAAAGTATTTCTTTGGTGCTACTGGGCATAATTCGCTGATACAAACACTAATATGCTCTCTCTTCAATATGATGTACCAATTTTTCTAATTTGCCTGTGAATATGTAATAATCTTCTGCAACACCACCTTCTAACTGGTAAAAACTTGATTAAAATATTTACAGCAGTAACCGGTTTGTATTGTCAAGGCGCAAAAGCCATCAGTTCGGAAACAATTATGCCTAGATTGTGTTCCTAATTCTTACAGAAATCACTTAGGGACAAAATTTTTACTCACCGCATCCCTTGAGTTAAATTTGAAGAAATTTTTTTAAATTAACGTTGTTGTTGTTGTCAGAAGCCCACTACTTCTCATGTTGTTATTTTATGATGGAAAAGGCTAACCTACCAATTAATTAGAATTCAACGTGAGGGCCCAGCGGCAAGTACTGAACGCGAAATAAAACTGCCTTAAAATATCGCTTTTGCTTACTTATTGACATTTTGGTGTGGTTTTAATACCCATAGGGATTTAACCTGACCTATGTTAGTTGATTGCGTCTCTCTCGGGAGAATTGGACCACAATTCAACAATTCACGGTGTTTTTCAATTACACAATCTATTTCGAACTTGGACCGAAACTACGCCTTTCGAAAGAGGCTTGAAGAGGCAAATAATAAGCTGAAGTGACTGTCACTTACAACAATCCAGGAAGGAAGCTTTGCAAGGTACGAACTTTTAGTTTCTTTTTCTTGCTAAGCTATTTTATGATCCCGTGCTCTCTTGAGCTGCACTCACCTTTGAAAGTATCCACGTGCTTTAGCAGGAAATTGTGCTGAGATAGCGTTTGTGAAAGCGTGAATAACGAGCTGGCGAGGGTCCCGAGTTTGAAACTCGTGGTGACTTGACGGGCTCGCAGACATTTTAAAATTTAGATCTAAGGAATGGTAGTGCAGCTCTTGACTAAAACGCAGTTGGACTCCATTCCTTTAATTTCAGAACGGTTGTTCAAAATATATTAATCGTGAAAGCTTTACTCGCGCGGTGAATGAAAGACAGCTTTTTCCACGCGTATTTTCACGGTTTACGGTCAATTCGCCACCACAACAAGCTTGCCACCACAAAACTAACTACCACTAAGAGTCAAATCACCACCGGTAGCGATTTGAATCAAACTTTATGTGTAGCCTGTCTTGTGAAACTAAAATCAAATAAAAGCTGAGATATAGCAATACATTGCGAAAAGGGAAATATAACTCAGAAGTTATGTTTAGCCTCTCAATTATGACACCGAGTAATTTTCGCCACGTGATTTTCGCCCTGATGTTTATGAAACCGCACGAAACTTAAATCAAATAAAGGCTAAGAAGTATTCGTAAATTGCGACAAAAAGCGTGCACAAATACAGCGAATTTCACAGAAGCGGGCTTGGCGTCCTTTTATTGTTTTAAGCACAAAGAATGTCGACGTGACCTTTAACACGAGTTTCGTTCTTTCGAACAGAATTCGTAATCAAATCTAATAAAAATTAATATTATGAAAGCTTTGATCTTGAATTTTATTCGTTTTTTAGTTCTGATAATGCGAAATTTATAGTGTGCGCGAAATTTTGCTGAAAGCGACTTGGCTTCCTCTGGGAGTCCCTGAATTTCTTTTCTGGAATGATTAGTATGTAAGCGATGTTCCCTCCGACAGCCGCATTTGTTAAATCATTCGATCAGTATCGATGCAGAACAAAGTATTATAGATAAAGGCTCTTTCTCTGGATTTCTAAAAACTATTTAAGACTTCTGATTAAGAAACACATCCTTAAGGTATATCCCTAAACGCCGAAAAATATGTTGGCTCTTTAATTAGTTCCCCAATGCTGTAGGGACGATCGATGAGTTAACAAGTGCAGAAATAGAACACAAAGATTTTAAATCTTGGTGAAGGGTGTAACAACGTGATTTTTTTTCAACTCATCGAAAGGCCTCTCAATGCGGGTGTTTTCAGCCAAAATTTCAGATCAAAATCGCCGTCTTTGGACACGCTCCAAGACACACAGATCGAATCTATTGCTCCATTCTGTACAGCATTCTGTACAGCAACCCTGCTTAAACCGGTACCGCAAGTGCGGTGCTGCCACATGAAACATCCATCACAATGCAATACCTCCCAGCGCGGACACACCTCAAAGCCGCATGCGATACAAAGATATATAATGAGTAGGGATGATTTTAAAGAGTTGTGTTTGTAATGATCTCAGAATGAAAACCATGCTCCTTTATTACCCGCAACGGATCGAAATCTACGAATAAATTAATAGTTTAATGATTCGGTCATCAGAGGAAACATCGCTTACATGCTATTTATCATTCCAATACACCGCGCTTGTGCACACTTTTAATTTTGCATCTTTAAAACCAAAACTAGTTAAACTTTAAGATCTAATTTTTCCTATGATATGAGTTTCATTAAAATATATTTCAAAATGCGTGTAAAAGAAAGAAACTCGTGTTACAGGTCACGTCGACATTCTTTGTGATGAACACAAAGAAAGGAAGCCAATTCCGTTTCTGTGAACTTCGCTGTATTTGTACACACGTTTAATGTCGCAATCTACTACCACATCTTAGCTTTCGTTTTATGTAAATTTTATGCGCTTAATGAATGTCGACGAAAATCACTCGGTGAAAACACTCTGGTTTCGCTTTACGCAAACTGATCATAATTTTTGTGATATCAACATAATGGCCAGCTCCCAGTTGGCTTTTTAGCTCAGTTGGTATAGCGCTGTACCGGTATCGCAAAGGTCCTAGGTTCAAATCCCCTACGGGCTTGAATTTTTTTCAGGCCTTATTTCAACTACTAGTTCAGTAGTGTTCATAATTGCGAGGATCGCTTATATTCGCTATGATTTATTTTATTTAACGGTTAAGTTCCATAATTGAGTAATCACTGACGTTCTACCTTCCCTTTCAGTTTTCAGAAGAAGATAGCAAGGATAACGATGCTGAAAAATTTCCTTAAGCCTCGCTTCCAGCCTGTCCTTTCAAGACGATTTGAACCCCATTTGTTGAACCGACCAACGGTCTCATGCAGTCTCAAGCCAAAAAAGAGTCTTAACATCCTTTTCTTCGCAAACAAGCACAACAGCCTCAGCCAAAGGATGGCTCTAGAATTGAGAAAGAGACAACATAACATCACTGTGCACGAGATCAACGAGCCTGTAGAGATGACAAAGTTGGCTTTTGATGCCCAACCCGATCTCATTCTTTGTCCATTTCTTACCAAACGAATTCCAGAAGAAGTGTTTTCTAATCCCAACATCCCTTGCTGGATTGTTCATCCTGGAATCGAGGGCGACCGTGGCATGAGTTCCATTGACTGGGCCTTGTATGACAGGGAGGAGGAATGGGGAGTGAGCGTCCTTCAAGCGGCCTCGGAGATGGACGCAGGCGATATTTGGAGCACCAAAACCTTTCCTGTTAGGCGCCCCGAAGTCAACACACTTACCAAGTCGAGCATGTATGTGAATGAGGTTACACAAACAGCCGTGAAAGCTGTTCTGGAGGCCATAGATAATCTCCTGGTTGGAAAAGCACCCAGACCTCTTAACTACAGCAATCCACAAGTGAGGGGAATCTGCCGCCCTAACATGACCAAGGCTGACCGAACTGTGAACTGGGAATTGCCAGCTGACGAGATAGCCTGTCAGATTCGTATGTCTGATTCAGCACCAGGAGCCGTCGGTCGCTTTAGAACAAAAGAAGCAGATAGCGATTGGGACTGGACGAAGGATTTTCGCCTCTTTGGAGCACGTCTGGAGAAAGGAAGACTTAGATTCCTGCCGGGAAAACCTGGTGAAATACTGGGCCAAAGCCATGGATCTGTTCTGGTCAAGTGCGGCAGGGGAGCTCTATGGGTTTCACACCTGAAGAAGAGCAAGCTCAAACTTCCTGCTATGATGTGGTTAAAATCTCAAGCACCAACCGTGGTAGACCCCTCTCTATCTATTCTGTACGGCTCCTATCCTTACACAGCTCAGGACATCTGGACGAGTATGACATCTGACGGCGTCTGCTTTGTACACTTCGAGTTTTACAACGGAGCTATGAGCACTAGCCAATGTCAGCGTCTTGTTTCCGTTTTGCGGGCGGTTGAAAATAATGATTTTTGCAAGGTAATGGTTCTGATGGGTGGCCGAGATGTGTTCAGCAATGGTATCCACCTTAATGTTATCGAAGCAGCAGATGACCCAGTACAGGAATCATGGAGGAACATCAATGCTATTAACGATGTCGTGCGTTGTATCTTCTCCAGCAGAAAGATCACGATCTCAGCATTACGTGGCAACGCTGGAGCCGGTGGGGCCATGTTGGCTTTGGCTAGCGACTTCGCCTTTGCACGTGATGGGGTGGTGCTGAATCCTCACTATAAGCTAATGAAACTTTATGGTTCAGAATATCACACATACTTTCTGCCAAAGCGTGTGGGCCAAGAAAAGGCGGATGAGTTGTTGTCCAGTGCCAAACCCATCCTAGCCTCTGATGCCGCTGAAATTGGTTTTCTGGACGGAAGTGTTGGAGACGGTGTGGAGGAGTTTGAAAGCTGGATTAAGGAGCAAGCATCGTGCCTTGCCCGCACCCCTTTGCAGTCGTACATTGTCCGAGAAAAGAACAAAAAGGCACAGCACCAAGTCACGGAGAACATCGAAGAATGTCGCTCAAATGAGCTCTCAATCATGGCGAGAAACTTTCAAGATCCCGAGTATCATCAAGCCAGAAAAAACTTTGTTTATCACTAACATTCTTGGGGTACGGACAATTTACGCGAACTTTGACTTAGATAAAGCTTTCTTTTACCTACACATGGGGTCGGCTGTCGCATTTCCATTTGTAACGAGAGCCCAAGAGATGCTTTGTGATATCGATCTTAACTTTTCACATAGTTTTTATTCTATTTTGTGACACATTTTTTACTTTTATTATTCTACTTTGCCAAACAATTCCTTCCTTACTAGTTTTTACTGAAGAAGATGGCTTCCCATTGCAATAAACGTTTAAACTCTCTCGGCGTGTCTGTTATCAACATAAGCGTCAATATTCTCCATACTGTTATTCATTCATTTCCTCAGGCGCTGTTAAGGAGAATTTGTTTAACAATCAAAAGCTTTTTTAATAGTGATCAGTTCCTTTATTCTCATGACCTTTATGTGTGATTCAGGGGTGATAGGTTGGGAGAAATTACTTAAGTCACTTTTAAGTGTCAAAGGGTCAAGAAGAGGATTATTCTGAACAGAATTCAAAATACTATAAGGAATCTGTGAAATGACGAACGGCGAATGTATTTACCGTAAAACAGTTGACTATAAGTCCAAGATGGCTCTTGAGAAAGACGATTTTAGAAGGTTTTCAGTGATCTGGGAATTTCGTGTTGCAGGAAATTGGGTCGCGGCGCGCGTTGCATCAAGGTTGGAAATGGACCTTTAAGCGAATGTTTGTCTTTAACCCTTTAACTCACAGAAGTGATTCGCATCTAACTTCTCCCTGCAATAGGTAATGAGAATACCCAAACATATCAAGTAGAAGTTGTTTTGATCTAACAACAACTTCTTGTCACTAATTTCAAAGGAAATATGTAGTAGCTGGAGGGAAGAATTGACTATCAGATCTTGGGAGTTAAAGGGTTAAGGGTCATAAGCAATCACCTTCAGCAATAGTGTGTAAGTGTTGACAGCCAACAAAGAGATGACACAAACAGAAAGAGAGGAAGATGGTAATACGCGGATTGCAATGATGCATTAATAGACACACTTCTTTAAACAAATGAAGAGTTGTTTATTCCTTGTAAAACACTTTTAATTACACCCCGAAACGTATCAAAGCATATTATTTAGATGTCAGTTTTACGTTAAGGATAGGTACACGAAGGATTTGGCAAGAAATATCGTTTGAAACACCTCAAGTGAAATTGGTGAACCATCAAAGTTAAGTTCGCGAACTTCGTCATCATCACACTTTTTTACCCATTCAAAAGTAACCGAAGTTTATGAAAAACGCTAGTAGGCGTGTATATCTTTTTTGGAACTCAACGACTTCTCAAAGTTTACACTTCAATTTTATATGTAAACAAAATAAACCATAAGGTAAATAATTCGACAGCTTCGAATAAATATTTCAGCTATTTGTTGAACGTATTACTTTCCATCAAAAACTGCGGCTATCTACAATGAGTTGATTTGTATTCAATGTTTTTCAACAATGGACTGAGACTTAAACAATCTAATCCACTGATACTTTAGTGAAGCGTTACATTTGGCTGTCGAACTAATCAGTTCCTTGACTGTCTCTAGACGATTCTGTTCAATGAAAGACCCGTTCATTCCTCTTTCACTATATTGTTTCATTCAAACTCTCCGTCACGATGTCTAAGTTCATGGACAAACTGTGTGACAAAGTTTCTCCCAATGGGTGACATAGTCGCTCTCATTGCGTGACTGACGTCGAACTTTTTCAAGCGGTCCGGTTGTAATTTTAAGCATGAAGTCCTCTTCCCGATCAGATCAGATGTGTTGTGGTGTTTCCAAACCAACTAAAAGGCGATACATGGAGGCAGGCATGGTCTTCATACGGATCTGAAGAGATACAAATCAGTTAGAAATTCTGATCGTCTAAAAATTCAAGACTTGATTTCATGGCACTCAGTAGAAAAGTGCTTTGACAAACAAAACCCCGTAACGTCAACAAACCTCTCCTACTGTGGTGGCCAATAGTTCCACTATATGCTGATGAGACGTGGCTACCACACTCTCGCCATTTATTTCAATAATCCTGTGTCCCACTCGAACACCGCCTCTCTCTGCTATACTTCCGCGCATTAAACTGCAAATCTAAAGAGGACAAGATAACTAAAATCAGTAACAGTAGCGCGACAAGGATAAGTTAGAATATTACTTGAAACATAAGAGTCCTGATTGACGAAACTGAGGTTTAGCATGACAAAAATTCAGCTTATATCTGAGTTGTCTTTTTTCAGAGGTACCTAAGTCTAACAACACGTTCAAGCCACAACACTTCATGTGATCGTTCCGAATATCGTCATGAAGACGTGCAGTTGAATTTTTACGAGGTGAAGTCAAGATCGTGTGTAGAGCTGCAAAGGCCGACGGGAGAAAAATGGAAAGACTATCTACACCAGGAAGTTTTCCTTCACAAGTCAAAGAAATATCGGATCAATATCAGTATCTGGGCAACTGCCCACCCATCCCTCCCCTAACCCAACAACAGTCAATTGATGACAAGTTAGGGTTAATGTTGGGTGTCTGAGTCAGTAACTACTCAAAAGCTTTAAACGCACCATACAAATTACACGTTTACATAAAACAACGATCAACCCACTTACCATTCCATTTTGCACACTGAATCCAAGCTGATATTTGGTATCCGGTCTGTTAACCACCACTTGTACAGTTGGAGGACACGACACGATTTTCATCACCACTTTCGTCTCTGGACGTATGCCCTATGACACATTAACAGTCAGCACTTGTTAAACACGAAGAAGAATACTACGGGCGAATAACTTTTACGAGCGTCTACTTTTGCTTAGAGTCAGGGTAATACTCAATTAAGGTGTCAACATTCTTTTGGAAATATTGCAAGCACTTTGTTAGTAACAGGAGAGAGGGGGAGAGGAAGAGGAAAGAGATGAATCTCAGAGGAAACGAGCGGAAAAAAGGGAGGTTTACAGGTTGCCTTCCTTGTTTTTACACTCGCATGCTTTGCTGTTTTAGCTCGTCCTCACAGACTGAATGGTTTCCACGGTACAAGCTAAGGTGCAGAGAAGCAGGAATTTATAACTATCAAAGACTACACTACACGGCTAAAATTCATTTCTGTGAATCGAAGGTAGAGCTGTTAAACAGCACTGAAAGATTAACACGTCTTAACCCTTTAACTCCCAAGATCTCATTAGTAATTCTCCTTACTGTCTTCCATACAGTTCGTGTGATGTTAGTTTGGAGAATTTGGTATTGGATCAACTAATAATCACCTAATTAAGATTTTTCCTATTCTCATCACTTGCCTGCTTGACATTGATTGATATTGTAAGGAGAAATTCTGTCTTGATCACTCATGGGAGTTAAAGGGTTAAGGGGAAAGTGATAAAAATTCCACACTGCTTGAAATACACCCATGATGTGATGTTCTTCTGGAATCTCACTCCCGTAACTAGATTTCTTAAACTCATTATTTGTTCCCAATGATCAACCTACCAGGAAACGCCAGTTTTGTCACGTGCACGTGGTTTGCACCCCTGTGGCAAAATCAACCCTACAATCTAGTCAACTGTTCCAATTTCGTTGCCTTACCTTAATAATATTTTGACATTCTAACAAAGGCAGACCGACTAAACTTGTACCATTCACTGAGAGGATCTGATCACCAACATTAAGCCTGCCAGACTTAGCCGCTGGTCCATCTTTCGCTAGATGCGCTATGATGGCACAAGGAATCATGGATCCCCAGCCTGATTCCACGATCATCACACCAAGTATTTCAGCGGGCTTCTTATTAACAATCACCTACAACAAGACAGGATTTGAAAACATAAACTTTAAAGTCTGCAGTCATCTCGAAAGATCATATTTGCGCTAATATCTTTGAGTTTCTCGTTGGCAATCCATCTAAATCCTTCCCATCTTTATTGCATTCTGATTATTTTCTTATCATTTTATCATCTCTTAGGAATTTTTATAAATTGCAACTTCCATATCTTGCGGTTTTAACTACCTCGACGCTGGTTTCGTAAGACGTAAAAAGCGAACATGAACATCATTAACTATCTCTCAAACACCGTTCATCCAGCTTACTTCTTTGGCGCTATTTTCATCGGACAACAGGGACAAGTCCTCGCCGAGTATTTTCTGTGCCTCTAACACACCGTTATACTCGGCATCTTCAATAACGTCCTCACTTAGTCCGTTTTGTCTTAAAAATTCTTGGTAAGCCACATTGAATGCCTGACCAATACTCTTGGCTATAACCTGAGCCTGCAAAGAATCAAGCCAAGTTTAGATTAGATTGAATCACTTGGGGGGTGAAGATACCTTTTGTTTTGAATTTTTGATTGAAGGCAACAAAATCGGGTAAAAAAAAAGTACGATTTGAAAGGTTTACAGTCAAGTCGCCCGAAACCTGAGTCATGTTGCCCGAAATTTTAGTTATGTCACCCGAAAAAAAAAGTCAAGTCGCCCGAAGAAACAAATACTAAAAAGATTAGAATTTCATACTGTAAATAGGCAATAACGTTGAGAAATTTTATCACGAAGGCGCTCTTAGTTTCCGACAACACCATGAAGGTTCTTAAAGCGTTGTTCGTTCCTAACAACAAAGGGAAACGTTGTTCGTTTCCAACAACAAAATTCAGCGTTGTTCGTTTGGTATGTAATCGTTTCTTACTCACGGACGTTTCGTAAGCTTGAGAAACTCTTTCTTGGTTTCTAACAATACCATGAAGACTTTGACTACACAGAAAACGATCATATGCATGTTCGGAATTGAAATATGTTTGAGTAACAATTCTAAAAGCGTGGTTCGTTTCTAACAACAAAGGGAAGCGTTCTCCGTTTCAAACAAAAAAAATGAAGCGTTGTTCGTTTGGTACGTGCTCGTTTCTTACTCACGGGCAATTGGTAAGCTTGAGAAACTCTTTCTTGTTTCTCAACATGCCATGAAGACTTTCTGTAACAACATATGCATGGATGCAGCGCAACATACAAGTTAAGTTCTGTTGTGTCTATTTGTGACTTTCTTAACAATAACAGATGAAAACACCTGGTAAACGAATGTCGATTGTCGCGTTCGACAAGTCGGTAAAAGGTAAAGCGAGTAATATACAAATAAAATTAACTTGTTGCCTTGCATAAGGTAAGTATGATATTTTTAAGATAAAAGTCTATTGTTTATGCTTATGGCTTTTTTCACAGTAATAGTCTGATAGCATCATTTCCCATAGGATCATAATAGGCAAAAATTATGTAATTGTGCTCTATTTCCTCTGGCAGTCGCATGTATATTTTGATCCGATCAAAGTACATATGAAGAGGGTAGAGCTAGCTACAATACGAATACGAACTGATCAAAATGAGCATTCATCCGTGTATTGAGTGTGATGATGAAGTTAGACCACGTCAACAAACCCTACAGTGCGACGATTACGGTCGATCATATGACCTTTCTGACCATATGATCGATTTCTGTGTAGCGACTATGATAAATATAATAAAGAGTTACCAGACAGAATCATACTCGTGCTCTGGAGACTAGAGACTAAATTTAAAAAAGCAACGTCAACACCTGTTGCTCAAATGCGTTCAATTCTTCTAATCCGAGCTCTCATTGTTACTTCTTCGTTATATAATCGCCTATTTTTGTGATTTTTCCATCTCACCGAGCTGATATTTTGGACCTTCTTCCGAATCGCAGCTAAGTTTTTCAAGTTGCGAAAAACCCAACGATTAAAATAGGGCGACAAAGCTCTCAAAACGTCTCTCTTTATAAGAAGGTTCCTTCATGAAACATCTTTGAAGATAAATTATATATTTAGGACTGACCTCTGGCGCCTGAAAAACGTGGCAAGTGATCTTGACGTTTTTGTGGTCCGTCTGCGCCGTTCCTACGCTAGCCAGGATCTGTGAAGGTTTTAAAACCTCTTTGTTGGCGCGTTCCTCGGATTGCTGACGAGCCATTAGCACAAGAACATCTCCGATATCTGCGATGAACGACACGGAGCGGAGGGAGTGGTCTAACATGACCTCCTGTTGAAGAACAAGTTAATAGAACTATTATTTTTGCATTTCTTGGGTTGGGAAACAACGCAACGATGATGGAATTCTTTTCCTTTGTGTATGCCTGTGTCATTAGTGAAGAACATCATCTTTAATCTAGTCGCTAAACAGCTCAGTGTAGAGTGCTTATGAATCAAGATAGTGCAACTCACAACAAAAATTGTCCAAGTAACACTAAGGAAATTTTCGCTGCGATTTGTTGCTGCGTCGTGCTGTTTCCTGCCCTTTTCACGGCGTACTTCAGTACTTCAGATACAGCAGTCCCATTTACCTCCACATATTAGAACAGTTATCTTCAGAGAACGAACAACAAACAAGAAACCTGTAAAATTGGGATAACTTACCTTTGTAGTGGAATTGACCACTTTAAGTCTTTCAGTAGAAATGAAAAAGTCAATATCAGTAGTTGGTTGGTCCTCACCCTCAGGAACCTAACGGACAACAAACAAAACTGGCTGAAAAAGGGGAATTGTTAAAACTTGTGTATCAACGTTACTTTTTGCAATCCGCGTCAATCTTTTCCACCTTCACTATCCGTGTTCTTAAGTGCTATATTTTTACCTACTGAGAGTTTTTCTACCTTCGCAAACGATTATTCTGAAATTCTTTTTGGTTTTGAAGAAGTCTGTACGTCGCAAAACCCTCAAAATATCAAATATAGCTCCTTTTGTTATAAGCAAATCACTCTTCATCCCTTCACACCCTAATATCAGTATGTATATTCTCCATACTGTTCGCTAAACATTTCCTAAGTTGGTGGCAAGGAGAATTTTTTTACAACAGAAAGCGTCTTTAGTGGGTATTCATTCCTTTATTCTTGTGACTTAAATGTGCGATTTTGGAAGTGATATTTCAAGGAGAAATTAGATGTTGGTCACTCTTAGGATCGAACGGTTAAAGGCGGATTTACAAGCCAGAGTACAAACTGTAATCAACTCGGCAGTGCCGCACATGGAACGACAAAGCACAAAGCCTCTTTGGTGAATTATAAATTTAAAGCTTACATAGTAACCCTGAGGAAGCGAAGGATTTCAGTAAGTCAAACCTTTATTCGTCCCACGGCTTCCTGAGCCTGTTCCATCCGAACAGCTTTGTTTGGGGCCTGGGGCGACATAATTTGCGACGAACCCAGGTACTAAAAAGAGAAGAAATGGAAGGATATAAAAGCTCAGAATTATAATTTGAAGGACGGATCAAATCCAGGTTGCATTCAGCTTGTCAGAAATGAATATGGAAGTTGTCTAAAATAGGTCATGATTATCTGTACCATCTCGAGCAAACAAAGGTGATTCATTTATGACGACTTGATTACAATCAATTCTATTTGCATATTTATGACAGGGCATCAGATGTTAAACCAATATTCAGTCGTGCTATTCACCTGATTAGAATTGCCTTCAAATATACTTTGCTGTCGAAGTGCTAATTTTTGCACATAAATTAACCCTTAAGATCTAAGTGAAGTTACAACCGTCACGGTCTTGGTTATGTCGTCTGTTAGGGCGCCCAAAACTTATTTGAGATTAAGTATTATCAAAGATGGTTCTAGCCTTTTTTTAATGTTTATTCCTATCGAATTTAACCACACAAACACATCACCGATGGTCGAATCAGCCGTGTTAAGAAACAGTAATGACTTGGTCGACATTAAATTAGGACTCATTTAAATGCAAAGTGCTAATCGATCGTGAGAAAAATAACCGTCGGTTTTCCATTCTTGAACACAACCTCTTACTCTAAAAATCATACTACTCAAACATTTGAAAGGATATGAAAGACGACAAAATTTGTTAGTTTTAAACCTTTTCATTAGGCCGTTTGTTTATAGAGTAACCTGTCAGTAGAGACAATAACGGGTCTTTCGGATGCAAATTTTCAAAATGATCGCGAATGATCAAAGCTATAGTTAAGAGACTGAGAGACCTATATTCGCAAAACCAGAGAAGCAACACTTCTCCATTGAACGAGTAAAACTGAAAACATGTTGATGTGACGCTAAAAAGCGTCAGAAAAAAGCAATTCGAAGGCTATGCCCACGAGCCTTCAGACGTTTATTTTTAAGATTGATTTGTGACTTCCGCCGTTGATTCATCCACCAAACTGATGTAAATATCAACTTCTCAACTTTAAGACTTTTTCATAACTACACTCAGCGAAATTCTTAATAAAGGTTACGCGTTGACAAAAGATGCGCGGCAAAAAAAGTCTTATCTAATAATACGCTAAAAGCTGGCAGGAGAATAAAGACAATGAATCGAATAAAATTGGAAAAACCCGCAAACTAAACAACTAATGTTGAACAACGCTTCGTGATTAATGACTGACTTACCTTGGCTGTGTACACAACTCCAAGAAGAAGATTCCTCGGATGATGTGGGCCATCCCAAGCTTAAATCAAAAAGAAAAAAACGCTGTTAATTGAATTGTTTACAGCAGTTGGAAGCGATTCAGTGAAGCGAACGTGGTTCTTCTTGCGACAGTCAATCAATTTATCACCACAATCTCTCCCCCAGTTTTGTAGAAATTAATTTAACGAGATTGCCGCGTTTGTAAAGGGGCAAAGAATTTTCGTTAGACAAAGTTGAAAGCTACTATCGAAACTCTGTACCTATTGGAAGTACATCGTGGTCCTTATGCTCGCAGAATCGGAAGAAAAGTCTGACTTCCGGAATGTTAAACTCAAACACATCGGAAACCATCTTGAAGACGTACGCCTAAGCAACTTCAGGTTTACATCTGAACCAGTCACATTTTCGCTACGAAATTGCGATCCAAGCCACAAAACTAACAAGCGCGTGCCCCACACAAACTCATTTTTTCACCGCGGAACACGAAACAGTGTTGACTTTACCCGACTCTGGTTTAGAACATTTGACAAATATGATATGGGCACCCAACGACTACAGGTGATTAAATATTTATGTCTACAATGCGTGAAAAATACACACAGAAACGATAAACGAGCGGAGAACGAAAACGAAATGTTTACGGTTGCATTGGCGAAACTAGAGACTGATGGTCGAGTATTTCTCAAAGTTTAATCCATTTCAAAGTACCAACATCCGATATAAAAAATTTCCTCAAATGACAGTTAACAAGAAAAGCTCTTTAAAGGTGCTTGTCTTCATACACGCAGCTGTCTTGGCGCGAAACGGGTTGTCTCTTTCAATCTCTCTCGTTTACACTTCTCATTGTATTTCGCACCCAACGTTCTCGACTATTTATCGCATTTTGACAAGCCAGCACGATCCGACCGAAAAATCGATTTCACTGCAGGGACGCAATTTAATCAGACAAAAACCGTTAAGAGGTAAATGGATTTGGAGATTTCTTTTTTAATGCATCATAACTATAAACAAAGATTGTTTTGGGAGTGAAACATGAAATCGAGCTATTTCAAGCACTTGAAACTCTAAACTTATCTCTAGGTAGTAAAAAAGAGGAAAACGATTTAAATTCGCCTCCTTTCAAACCGCAAAATTGCAATAAACATGACTAAAAATAACCAATTTGTTCTCGAATGCATTTTCTTTTTCAATCAAAATCATTTTCACCTACAGAGTCCACTTGCCTTATTTCATTAAAGGTAAATAAAAGCAAAATCGCTTTTGTTTGTGACAAGCTGACAACGTTAATGGAAATAATGCTAAACAAGATATTTGTTTGGGCCAAATTTGGATTTGCAGTCTCGAATAAAGAACTACAGTAGCTTGCAAACATGCCCTCATAATCGATACTTTGACACAAGCGTTTCTTCGGGCGCGGGAAAGTATTAAATGAGGCCTTGAGCGACTCGTCTCAAATCTTCCCGCGAGCGAAGAAACGCACGTCCTGCAGCGTCAATAATAGGGACATTCTTTTGCATATAAAGAGTACTTCGGTGGGGTACACACTCGTTAGCAACCACACAGCTCTTCTAACTTACTTAAACCCTTTCCATTTAAAAATCCTTTAAGCAAAATTACTTTATTCATAGTCTTTCTACCGTAGACATAGAAATATCGGCAAAATTAAGAATTAAAATTTTGACAACAATTATGAAGCCATCCACTCAAAAATACACACTTTACAGAAACGATGGCTCCAAAAGTGTGGAGCGCTAATTCGTTCTTGCTCCTTTGCTCCCAGACCTCCGTCTCAAAACGAGGCCTGGTTCCAAACCGTGCACAACAAGGATAGACAGATGAAAAAGTAACGGGGATTGAAGAGGGAAGAACTATTAGCAAAATTTTCAAATAAGTGTCGAAAGTAATCTGCGGTTGCTTAGGTGTTGCTCGATTGGTTCAAAACAGGCGCTTCTCTCTCCACCAATCAGATTCCAAACTTAAAACCAATCGCGATTTGGTGTCTCGCCTTTTCCCGCGCTTTAGGCAGTATGACTGTTTTTACTTGTTGTTATTCTTCCTTCCAATTAGCTGTCGTATTACTTTACTTTTGTTTTATTTAACTCAATCGTAATGCGCTCTAAGATGACAAATTTGTCTTGTAAAAAACAGAAAAAAAAATTTGTACCGCCGGCGTCTGCTGGCTGGTCAAGTCAGCGAAAAAGTAACCGACGTAGCGAAATTTGAAAATCTGCAGTTCCCAGCGTTTAAAGACCTTTCCCAAAACAAAGGAGAAAATCAAAATTTTGTAAAAAAACACATTTTTGTAAGCAAGCCGTACCTTAAAACGACTTTTTCGATCAATAATATGGGACATGCTTACGTATTCAGACATTATTACTGGAACATTAGTATCACATCCGAGCTCATAATAATGATCACATGCCGAGTTCGTTGTCGGCTAATAAATTATCTCATTTTTCCCTTGTTGTCGAGCGAAAAGCGAAAAATAGTGATTCAAGTTTGGAAATTTTCGTTCTACTTTTAATAATGTCATAAGAGTAACAAAAATTAAGCCTCAAAATGACCCCTTCCCCCCCCCAAAAAAAAGTATGTCGATTAGACTTCATTAAAGAATTCAGACATTTAATTCGCTCATCATTGAAAACACTTCCAGTCATAAAATATTCAGTGCGCTACATAAATTTGCTCGTAGCTCAATGCGAATCGCGGGTCTTAGTAGCTTAGAGAGATTATAAACTGTAATCGGCAGTAGTCACAGAGTGTGAAAAAAGAAGTGATCACTCGCCTTAAAACTGAGTAAGTTTAACTAATAAAAAAAAGCGAATGCAAAATTAACAGGATGACAAATGTTTGGTAAGTGTTAACCGGGATGTTTTGTTTCTCGCCAAACGTTTATTCACAGTCGTTTCTCAACCAAATACGATTAGCCATATTTCGATGGAATCTCAAGTTCTACTGTGAATTCCTCACATATTCAGCGTGCCTAGCTCTGAACAAGGTGATTGAATTTCACTTGCTCCACTATCTCTTTTTGGTAAATCACTCGGCGAGAAAATAGAGATATTTTCAATTATCTGTCAGCACAAACTCGACGATGTAAAAGTAAACACTAAATAAAGACACATCACAAACTTACCTGGATTTCGCTCTCGGGCCTTGTTTGCCGCAGCCTACGAATAAAAATTAGGAAAGTAGGTTAAAATATCCAAACAACCTGTACCGCGAGCAATACGGAATATTATGACCCGGAAGGTAAATAACTCATATTTTACGTACAAAACCATGGCACTCTTCGAGAAGGCAGGTTTCGTGGAGATACGGCATGAAGTTTCCAGTTTGGAAGTGCGAACTGAAAAAAATACCGATTTGCTTAACGGCTCGGTAAAACTCGTTTGGCCATCGCCAAGAACAGAAAAGAGGAAATTCGAGCCAAAATGGTCCGCTTCGAAACTTTCTTCCACAAGATCCGAAAGTTATTCTTACTGTTGACCGACTTGATTTGTATCCATCACAGCGGTGGTTTAGCGCTCAATTATTTATCCCATTGATTCGCAATAAAACCACATTCTTCTAGTCAAAATAGCCCCGCAATTCAGTTTACAAACGCAGTAACAATGAAATCCATCCCTTAGAATAACAATTTCATCCGTGTCAAAAGGAGAAGGGAAAATGTTGAGTCCCGGGCCGATCGATCCAGAGCGCTTTTTCATTCGAGTCTTGTGATAAAAAACGAAACGAAGAAATAAAAAGAGACGACAGATGTTTCAAGGAATATTGTGGTCACAAGATAACTAGCTTGCTTTTAGGAATAAGTAAAGATCATTACAGAAACAGGAATTTAAATCCTTTAATCACGCTTAAATTGACGGAAACAGCAACCGAAGGCAAATATGCATTTGTACTTGACAAAGCGCAATTACTTTTAAGGACATGTGAGCGACCGATAAACAGGCTTTGAGAAATGAAACACTTTCATGGGATAGGATCTTTCAACCGTGATAGCTAACTTTTCTTCTTTTTTTATGAGTTCCACGAGAAGCAAATGAGAAACAAATTTTCCACAAGTTTTTGCAACAGATTTTCTCCGCTTCTTCCCAAGAGCATCATCATTTGTAATCATCTCTCAATGAAATTTTTCCCCGAGGAGATCATCAAGCCTCAAAGAAAAAATTTTTGTTGAGCGAGAGCAAATTGCTATTGAGAACATAATCTCTTTTCTGCACGCGATGTAACCTCTAATCAAGATCCTTTATGATAAAGATAAAATGGAACGATACTCAGGAGTTATAAGTAGATATTTTGAGTCTACTAAAGACAGACTTCAATGTTACCATCCACATCACCTATACTAACCAAGAAAGAAAAACGCCATCTGCAATATCACGTTTTCTAAAAGCCGCCCCTCGTTTGTCCCCAACCCCTTCCCGCCTCCACCACTCACCCTCTCCTTGCCTCACCCACTTTCCCACGTATTATGATTTGCCCCTGTACTCCAAGATCTTTTTCCAATCCATGCGAAAAACATCAAGAAATACAAGAGAAGCTTCAAGATTAGGGGATGAAAGCGGAATAAAACGGAGAAAGCGTCAGACGCTAGTCACTGGAAACAAACGACTTCACGAGAACAGCCGCGCTCTTAGCAAGAAATACGATGATAAATAATTTAACCAGATAGAAGGATTTCAAACTCAACTAAACGGCGGCGTCAAAAGAAAAAAAATTAAAAAAACAAAACAAAACAAAATGAAGCACACATGAGAGACTGTTCAACATTTATGAAATAAATGAATAAAGCCGTCTATAAAATACAGACATGTGAGCAGTTTACGATGAAGATTTGTCAGGAATATAATCTCTTATGAAGAAAGTGTATCGAGACGGGAAAAATGTATGCCAGCACTTAGTTCAAAATCTGACGCATGGAAGTAACTTACAGATGAGTCAAAGAAAGGTCCCGGCAAGCGGAAGGTTTGAAGCGGTGGAAGAGGGAGAGTTCGGGAATCATCACAGTCCTGCTGCCCCCGGCGTTGGGTCACGGCCTGCTTACAGCTCTTTACATACTCATGCCAAGTCATCTTAAAACAACCAGCAAATACAGACACAACGTGGAGAGCCAAGGAAAAGAGAAAATAAAGACACAGTTAGATTGAAGTTAAGTTTGTCTTCCAGTTTTCACTTTTGTCGACTATTTCTCTCAATCCTTGCAAGACAAAGATGAGATGAAGTCTAAGGTTCAAGTTGGAGAAAGTCAAGAAAGTTACTGTAAAGGGAGGAAGAATTCAGTGAGGTCTTGCTTTTGAGTACAAGACAACTGTAACAGTACGGTGTAGGAAAAACGTGATAAGAAAACTGTAAGTGTAGGTTAGAACTGTGCTGAAGTACCATATGTAACACAGAACCTTCAGTCAACATAGAAGCGAGTATTTCTTTGAGTGTGTTGTGATAATGCGGGGGTAAATACGAAGACGGAGTAGAAGGCAAAAAAAGGAAAAAGCTCACACCACAAAAATTGAGATTTTAATTGCGATTTGGACATTTTAGCTTCTTTGGAGGTCTGAAATCGCAACTTCAGAATTGCAAGTTCGTCCACGGCCTAAATTGGTTTACTCAGTGATGTCTTAAATTTTTTTTAAAAGGTAACGTTTTCAGTAAGGACGTCTTATGTTCGTGTTGTCACGAGTGAGGGTCAAAGAAATAAAATCTGAGTTGCCATGAGGAATCGAGCCCTACACCGTCGGATTCCGAGTCCCGATGTTTCACCATTGAACTATACCGAACTCCATGACAAGCAACGCCATTTTTAGGGTCACACGTGAAAAGCGTTATGCATATTGCTAGGATCAGCAATTCAGACAGCAAATAGGATAAGACAGTGAAAATTGAGCTTGGTTAAATGAAAAAAAAAAAAAGAAAGATATTCTAGAAGTTACGCGGACTGAGATGAGAACAGAATCTAACTGCTCCATACCTTCTCTGCAGCACAATATTCACAAGTCTCCTCGTGTTCCGAGTCACTCTCTCCTGCTGGTTCCGAATACTCGATGTTACGTGACGCTAGTCCCACCGCAAAAGTTCCCGTTTTCTTTACCTCTGCTGCCCTGTTCGTGCGTTCGTCGTCATCTGTTGACGATCCAGTGTATGAAAGCTGCAGAGATTGACGCTTATCCTTCCTCCGAGAGCTGTAAGGAACACCACCTGGGATGACCTCGCTCATCGGTCTCGTTTGTCTTCTGTTCGGTTTGCTGCCAACGAATCCCACGTCAGGCAGATCGGCAGGATCCTCTTCCCGCTTGTGACGACTCTTGTGTCCTGAAACTAAAAGCACATCATAACATAACTGACCCAAGGTGAAAAACAAGCAGCCGAAGTCAAACGTAAGAAGGGCACTGAGTTTGTTCCACGTACTATCTATAGTCTCTTTCGTAGCCGCCGTTTCAGAGGGTCAGGCAACATGCTCCATAACCCAACCATACCTTGTTAGCCAGGACGCATTGCTTTCAGGATAGACCTAATCCTTTTTTACGCTTTTTTCAACGGACGGCAGGCAACGATACACGCACGACGGACGAGTCACGCTCCTCCTCTCGCTTCCACCTCGCGCTGCTCCTCGCCTACTTTAGGGAAAGGAACCAAATTTATTGATCGCGACTTCCCTTCACCGGCGTTTAATAATTGTTAAATATCATACAATTATTTACTCACAAACTTTCCTGCCAGCCAAGCTTCCTGACTCGTATTCCTTTAACAAGGAAGCCTTTTGTGCAATGAGTTTATGGATCTCATCATCTCTGCAAAGCCAGACGTGTTTGCTTCGATCATGGGTGTGGCCACTGTGCTTGTGAGTGCCACGTTCTCTAGGAACATGGTCCCTATTACCATGATCCCTAGCATCATGCTCTCTGATACCATGGTCTCTAGCAACGTTCTCCCTGCTACCATGGTCCCTTGCAATGCGCTCCCTACTACCATGGCCCCTGGCAGTGTGATCCTTAGTAACATTGTCCCTCAAACTGTGGTCCTTAGCAACATGGTCCCTCGCAAGATGACCCCTGAGACCATGTTCCCTGGGGCTTTGATCGTGGTGACCAGAATGAAAGGAAAGTTTTTCTTGTGAACTCGAAAGGTGACCATTACTCGTCGGTCTTCCTCTCGGTTTGGATTTCGATTCACCTGGATTTTTAACCGGTGCATCGCTCCGTTTCTTCCTTTCACGACTGATTTCCTCTTCCTGATCAGATTCATCGGGCTTACTCACAGTCCTTTTAGATTTGTTTTTTCTCACCTCTGCTTTTTCTGAGGACTTTTCTCTTTCCCCGCGCGTAGTTGTAGTGGTCGAACTAGATTTCTGTTTCTTGGAAGATACAGATTCAGACGAAGTTGTTTTCTGTGGTTTTTTCCTTGTTAACGAGTCCGATGTTGAGTCACTGTCACTTTTCCGCGGTTTCTTCGCTTCCTTTCTTGGTTGATTAGCAGCTACATGCACCTCGTCTGTCTGGTTATGTGAACGAGAATCAGCGCGAAAATCACTGACTGGCCTTGTTTTCTTCTTCTCTTTTGTTGGCTGATTTCTCCGCTGCACATCCGCACCAATAGGCAATGACGAAACTGAGGCAGACTTAACATTCCCAGCTTTAGAAATTCCTTCCCTTTCCATGGCGGATGTTTTAGTTACTTTTGAGCTTTCTTTAAAACCCTTCTTAAGTTTTTCAGTCTGTTGCTTATTCGTTTCCTCTAGATTCTTATCTGCAGCTTTCAGTTTTCCTTTCTTCGGCTTTGCTGCATTGTCAACTGGCTTTGAAGAGACTACAGTTTTTGATTTATCTTTGACCACCAAATCCTTGACAACTTTCTTTTCAACTTTCACGTGTTCATTATTACCTGGATTATCTTTTGTTACCTTTCTAGGATATTTTCCAGACTCAGGTTTTAAATCTTTAGTTTCCAAATCTTTTGAACTACCAAGTGCACGTTCCTTATCGTCTTCAAGAATTTTCTTTTCTCTTACTCCTTTATCAACCTTTTTCTTTGAATCAGCTTTCTGTTCAGTTCTGACAACCTTCATACCTTCTGCTTCACTCTTTAGAGTGTCCAGAAAAGTCTTTTTCAATTTGTCAACCTCTTGAACTTCTTTATTCACCTTTGAAGTCCTTTTAACAGTTTTGTGTTCAGGAACATCAAAATCTTCTACATCCCATTCCAATTCATTGTCGTCTTCAATGGGAACAAATTCTTGTGACTCGTCACTATCGTGATCGCTATCATCATGACGCGCCTCTTCTTCTCTAAAAGTATGTGAAACATTGTGGTCATGATCAGATTTTACAGTACCTTTCTCATCAAATTCACCGCCAACTGTATCTCCAGTTTCACCTTCATCCTCGCTTTCCTCTTTTTCGTCTTCGTGCGATTCCTCGACTGGGACTAAAGAGCTGCTAACCTCATCAGCAATAGACGCGACATTTTCGTTTTCTATTGTATCCAAAACTGCTTCATGATCACTCTCTTTATCATCCTCAACATCGTCATCAGGGTCGTCAGACTGATCCTGCTTTGGAATCTGCGTCTCAACTTCTCGAGATGAATCAGACAGTTCACCTTCCTCTGAATTTTCAGATTCAGGTGTGACAGGCCTAGGAGACTGCGGCACTACCTCAACATCTTCTTCTTCCTTCTTGTCGTCATTATCACCATCGTCAGCATTACCATCATTACTGATAGGTTGTTCCTCCTCCTCTTCGTCATCGTCATCTTCATCAAACTTACCACCAGGCTGCTCATCGTCATTATCATTCGCATCTTCAGCTGGTGAATCATGAGCATAACCTCCAACAGAATCCACATCAGCACTTTCGGCAGCTTCTACAGCAGGGCTTCTGGAATCATTTTCTTCTCCTTCATCTTCACTATCAAGAGGTGGAGGCACTTCTCTTTCACTATCACTGTCAGAGTCATCAGAACTCTTCACGCCTCTCCTTTCTCTGGGTACAGGGGCTCTCCTGGAGCTCAAATCCTCCCTGCTACCACTGTCAGGTGAGGTAACCAGCTCATCTCCATTATCTGTGTTCTCAGCGTTATCATCGCTGTGCAATGGAGGGGGGCCGTCAATACCGTCAACATCACTACCCTCATCGTCATCCTCATCACTATCCAATGGGGGAGGACCCTGGTTTCCTTCATTCTCACTATCACTTTCGCTTGATGTTTCTGGATTGTCATACTGTATCTCTTCTCTGGTGTGTGCCACAACCTCAGTGTCACTGCTCTCAGAAATGGCATCACCATCTTGAATATCAATAAAGCCAGCATCTTCCGATGGCTCAAAGATATCTGCAAAAGAAAGATAAACATTAAATGTACGTAGAGAATAACTAAATTCTGCTCATCTATTTCAGAAGCAATTCGCTCTGACGAAGGGCTAACGCATAAAACGTCAGCTTTGAAACTCTTTACTGTAAGCAATTTATGTTATCAACTCAGTTGATAATACCGTATTACCCTGTTATACTCTGCCACCGACGCAGTACCAGTTTCTCTAGAAACTTACCCCCTTTATTTTCAGAAGCAGTTGCCTTATGTTGGTACAAAAGTCATCTGCTTAGTCTATTCTTCTATCACAGTGCTTGGATTACCAGTGTTACTCACTACACACAGTGTTCATTACATGATAATTTCCCTCTTAACAACCCTTCAACTTCAAAGTGCCTCATTTCAAATCCAATATCTCATCAATGAAATTTCTAGGCGTAAATTTAAACAGAAAATTCTACATCAAAAAGCACAATAATGAACCCTTTTTTACTTACCATATTCTAACACTGATTTACCTCCACAACTGCAGAAATATCTTATAGGCATTGAATTTTTTAATATCTCTTGATTAAATGAGATAGAACTCATAACTATGTTGCTATTAAAACTACCTTGTACCAATAAATTTACTTTACATCTCTAAGTACCTTTCATCTACATATACAGCACTATATTGAACTGACCACTAATAGTTGAGATATTGATCAGAAAATTACCCTTAAGGCAATTAAATATATTAGCAGTTTTATTTGGCATGACTTACAATATCTGGAGTAATAAATTCTGATAAGCCATCTCTCTCGTAGCATTTAACGAGAGTTTTCTATGAACATAAAATAATCAATAAGTTTGGGTACTTTTAAATTGTCACTCAGGTTGGTAGTCACCAAAACATACGATTGGCACATGCAATATCAAATTTAATACTTTAAAAAACTACGCTTTGATTTAGTAAAAGTTGTACAGACGAGAGCAAGGAAATACAACTGCAAGCAAATGGAACTGTCAAAATATACATGTCAAAAAGGCAACAAGTAATTCACTCTAAAGAAGAGAAATAGGGGATGCCCTTAACAGACATCAAAATAAAAGCAATTACATAGAAATCAATCTCGTATGCAATTTGGTGAGATCAATTAAATAAGGAAATAATATCAATACATTTTCATGGAAAATGATTCTTTTTGCTCCACTATCAGCCTGAAAATAAATATTTTGGGTAAGTTAATTACATAACATAACGAGACTAGAAGCCAAATGAATTCTATTGCTTGTGTACTTGATTTACAATCAGTAGTTGTAAAATGAGAGTTCTAGGACAAGGCAAAACCAAGGATAAAAAGTTGTCCGGTTTAAACCCAGAAATTGAGAAGCTTTTTCCCATTATACCAGAAAGAAGAATTTATTTTAACTATGCTTGCCATTTTATTTATCTTCAACATTATTTTGGAGAATCGACAACAAGTATTCATCGTGAAACTTTTGATGAAGCTTATCCTCTTAATCACTGAGATAGAATATGAATACAGTCGCAATGATTGCGCAGACTTCTGCTTACTTAATTGCATTCATTGAAAGTCGGCTGAACATTTCAGGAATGTGAGATGTTTATCTTCTTCTGAGTACACTACGAGACGAACAATAAGTAGCACCGAAACACAGTGTGATTACCTGCTAATATTCCGTAACATTCGAAGCGATTCAAAGAAATCGTCACTAAGCGTTGAACGACCGAAGATGTTCCGAAACAAACAAAAGCCAAGAGCGAGGAATATCGGGTAAATCTCGGCAGACTTTGTCGTGAACGAAGAGGTCGTTCGTATTCTATTGTTACCCTCACTCACTCAACAGGACAACATTATGGCTTCGCCTCCATAGGAGGCAGCAGCCATGAAAATTGTGGGTGAGAAAAATTAAAATTATTTGTAAATGACTCTTAAGGAATCAAATATGACGTTGAAAATCGTGAGAGTTTTATCGCACAAAAAGAATTATTTGAGTGGATGCGTCAGCAGGTGATTTCAAATTTACTTTCTCGCATAACATATCATACGTTTTAGATTTTACAAGATTTATCTGAAGTTAATTTCACCTATTTTTGTTTATCTTTATAATTAATCGGATTCAGAATATGATACGCAAACCATTACTGTTCAGTTTCTTCACGTTTTTCCTTCTTTAAATATGGGTTGCGTCCTCCTTTGTTGACGTTTCTTCTTTAATTCCTCTTTTAAAGTCCTTATTTCATCACCTCTTTTTATCTCCATTTCCAATCTCCTTCGGAATCTCTCCATTTTTAAAATTTTCTCGTTCTCTCCCAATACGATCATGTAATTATCCAAATCTCTCTCCGTCTGAGTGATAGCTTTTCTATCAAGGTTATATATTGCTTGATTAATATCAAAATGGAAACTCTACTTGCTCTTGTAATCGTCGTTTTATTCCGAGAAGATTAGCCAGATCATTGTCACGAATAATCTTCTTATTCCTCGGGTTATGCATTTCCAAACCTCCATTCTACCGGAGTATTCATTTGAACCATACCTCCTTCGCTCTTCAATGTTTCTTGAAGTGCTAAACCAAGGCTATTGAGTGAATAGTTACTTTCAGGAATTTTTTTACTCCTGCTTTGATCTGGTAATCGAATATAGAGATTTCTCCAGAACGACTTAAGTTGTGCCAAGAGTTATATTGAGAACAACTCACCAGTTTGTTATGTGAAATTTATAGAGAGGTTCTCGGAAGCGAACCGTGTGATCACTCGAATCTGTTGTTAAGGTTAATACAACCATTTTTAATTGTTTGATACAGTTAAAACATTTACGACGAAGCGAATAAAATTGCAGAGAACCTACTTCAAAGCACGATATCCAAATGCAGACTTTAATAAGTTCAGTGCGCAAGTGTCGTTCGATGATAAAAGACAGGCAACAGATGGAGTTTACTTCAGTCGATCAGATGGAGTTCAGTGGAGCGTCACAGGATCAGACATAAGATATTAGGATGATGATAAGAAGAAGGCACTTGAAATTGAAGGTTTTCCCCTTGAACTCACTCTGAATCGAAGAGGAAAGAAGCAGGCGCCGGCAGTTCAATTTTTATGGCTACTGTCACCTATGGAGGCAAAGCCATAATGTTGTCCTGTTGAGTGGGTGAGGGTAGCAATAGAATACGAACGACCTCTTCGTCTCTGGCACGTAATTGAAAAAAGACTTTTTTCCTTACAGAAATATCTTAATAGGCTTGATCTGCACATCGTGGAAACTTTGAAGAAAAATTTTATTTATTTGAAAAGTAATCATTCTACTATTTCAATCAGCGACAAATTAATGCTCAAAAAAAGCCGCTATATTTGCGAAGCGAGCAAGCTCCAAAATACGATACGTTGACTTCAACAGGGTGACGCCATTCGATGAAATGATGGAATGGCGGAATATTAACAACACGGAATGCCTTTTTGTATGAAACAAAAGTCTAGCAAAAATGAAATTACAATGAAATTAGAAAACGATCTATCATTAACAGGCAAATCAAAATTAAAAGAAGGCAAGTTTAATCATTATTAGAGCCTAGGGATAGACCGACTGAGGAACAGTGAGGTTCATGAGCTAACCCCTATAAGTTATCATTATTATTACTTTTGTTATCATCATCAATTGTTATTATTAGTATGATTGTTTGTTACCATTTAGTGGTTGAGTGTCGCTATATTCTTGAACCATCTTTCTCTTGTGGAACAGGGCTTTTATAACTGTGTGGGATGCGACAGTTTCTCTTGAAAGTTTAGGATTCAGGGCCCCTTATGAATTGAATGAAGGGGTTTTTCCTCCTCAAGGACCAACAACAACAAATTTATCTCTGTATCGACCTTTGTCGACAACTGAGTTTAGTACTTAAGCATTTTTACCATATTCAGGAAACTTTCCTCCAAGTTGTAAGTTTGCCATAGTTATTCTTGTTTGTTTAAGTGAATCACGATCAAGACGTTTTAGCAGTTTCCGGTGCTTTCCCTCCCTCCCTATTCATTGTTGCCATTTCATATTGATCACCTGAGGGACCGGAAGTTGAATTGTACTAAGGATTATAGGTAAAGTGTCCTGTTATATTTCCACCATCTTCATCATATCCATCATTTGTATTTCCTTCTTTGTCTAACATAGGATCAGTATCAACAAAATCTCTTAAAATGGAAGTCAGCGAAAAAAACCAAACCAATTTTTGAAAAAAAGACGTCAAACGCCCTCAAGGTAGACCGTATAATTCATCGAGTAACATTTAACCCTTTGGGGCTTCTCCAAGGTTTTATGATGATGTAGTACTTGTGCCGGGATTTCTTTCACTCATCTTTAACTCGGCAGTTAGTGGTGAATCAAACAATTTCCTCGTGAACAATGCATTAAGAGCACTTGTTACTCGACTAACAGTTAAATTCGCAGGAGAAATCGTTCAGGACACTGATGGCTATGATCTTTTCAAGCTCTATGAAGACCTCTTCTTGACTGAGAGTGAGAGGGAGAGCATCATGTTCCGAGAAGGTAGTCAATCTGAAGATCTTTCGAAGATCAGATGCAAAGCTGGGAACAATTATAGGATGATTCGCAAGGATCATGGAGTCTTCTTCCCAAGAGCTCTTTTTGATGAGCCTCTTTTTGAGCTCAGGCTTGCACCTGCCAGCAATGCTGTGATGGGATCTGACGAGACACAGCTCACCTATGAATTGACTAACATCCAGCTTGAGTATAAAGAAATGCACGGTCAAGAACTCGCTGATGACGCCTTGCCTAACTACACAAATAGAAAGAGATTCTGGTACGAGCATGCCACTCACCTCAAGGAAATCTAAATAGATAGGGGAACTGCCACAATAATCAATGAAACAGTTAATACCTCAAGGAGGTCAATGAGGGAACTTCTTCTTCAATTCTACAAGCTATACACAGCAGGAGCAAGAAATAGTGAGAAGACATTCTATCCTGATATAACTGAGGTAAAGGTGATTGTGAATAGAATCCCAAATAAGATTTGTATTAAAGAAATGAGGACAAGAGGTATGTGAGAGGAGGTCTTCAGAAGATTTGGAAAGGAAAACAGTGCAATGAATGCAACAGACTTCTATGCTGCAGATAGATTCAGTCTTTTCATTGATCTCAGGAGTATGAAAAACAACAATCTTCACTGCTCAGGATTGACATTGGTGAATATGAAAGAAGGAATTCAGCTCGTAAATAACAGGAAAGTATCAGATTCAGGTAATGTGAAATGCTACATCTTTATCCTCTCAGATGCTCTGCTCAACATCATCAACCAAGAGCTTGAGAGTGTGACCTATCAATGAAACTGCCATACTTTTCTCACTTACAAAAACACTCTTTTGATAAAAGAGAAAATCAAGGCACACCATGAATTCTTTATAAAAGATCCAATATTGATGGTGAGCCTGTTGTACCATTGAATTTATCAAAATTCGTCCTGATACTGAAGATTGACATGTTAATATGTTATAATTTTTTCAACAAAAAAAAAAAAAAAATGACATGAGATTTCTGAGCTTGTCTCTGTAGTAGTAGTTATAAAATAAGAGTTCTGGGAGAAGTTAAAGGGTAAGTATGAAAAGGTGGTCTGGCTTGACGTGGACAAAATTATCCTTGGTTTTGACTTGTCCTAGAACTCTCATTTTACAACTACTCATTCAAAGAAGGTTTAACACCAATGTGTTCAATTAGCCTTAATTAACATATGCATGATGCATAAAAATTGATGAAGGAATGTGTTAGAAACCAGTCACTGCAGGAGACTTTCTTTTTGCAGGGAAAAGTTGTTAACATAGTTCTAATTCTAAGCAATTAAAGTTGTTTGATCTACTGAAAAGCCTGGAGGGCAAAATAAAGCTAAATGTAACCCTCACATATGTCCTCTGGTAAGAAACAAGAAAGCATGATAGCATTACTTGTTTTCTTTAATTACGTAATGTACTGTCTCGACAATATTCAATACTCTGAAATACAAAAAAGGCGTATTATCCTTTCAAGAGCATCCAAATTGAGCTTATAATGGAGTTACATGAGAAAAAATTCAGATTAGATTGAACACCTGTTAAATTAGCCTCACCCTAAAATATGCCAACTAGAAAAAGTTTTAATATACCTTGCCACTGAACTAGAAAATGCTGAAGTAAATCTTGGCAAATGTTTGGTCAACTTTCAGTTAATATTTTTCTCTGATATTTAAATGATGCAACATTACCTATAAGTTTTATCAGACCCTGAGGTAAAACAAGAGAGCATGAAAGCATTACTTATTTCCTTTAATAATGTAATGCACTGTCTCTACAATATTCAATACTCTGAAATACAAAAACGCATATCACAATCAATTTCAGAACTGCATGGAAGTCTGTAGGTAACAACAGGCTGTGTTGGAAAATAACATCCACTTCATTTTTTAATTGAAATTGAAAATCCCACCTGATTAGACTTTCAGAATGAATCTTTTTGCACAAATTATAATTCTGTTCATATATTCACCATATTGACAAGTGCAAATCATCTCAATTACAAAGCAGCAACAAATTGATTCAAGGCTCTCTAGAAAATCCCAAGACGTCACCTAAATCATGTATTTTGATGCCTCTTGATTTGAATTTTTCATCTATAAAATATTACCAGTAATATAAAAGGATATTGGAAGTCATGCTTAAGTTTCTACACCAGTAAAAATACTTGAAACAAATCCTAAAAAAATTGGATTTTTCCTTCCAAATTTCAAACAGTTTTCTTTAATGAACAATGAGCAAGATAAATAAAATTCTGAAGTTGCAAAGTTGAATTCTAAATGACTAATTTTCTTAAAATTAACAATACCTTTTATTTGCTCATGTACAAAAGGAACATAGGTAGTTGATAAATCCATGTATTTCATTTACATAAACTGACTAATAGGTTATTTAATAAAGGACATCAATTTAAAATAAATGATCCAAATTACAACTCTGTACATCAAAATAATTTTTTTTCAATTTGTTTGACTTTGAAGACCCAAGTACATAACTATTACAAAAACATAACCTTTGCATTACAAAATTACTATAATTTCAAGAGCATCCAAAATTGAGCTTAAAATGTAATTATATGTCTAAGAAAGTGTAGGTTAGATTGAACCCCTGTTAAAGTTGCCTGTTCCCATAATCTGCTAACTAGACAAAGTGCTAACATACCTTGCCACTGAACTAGAAAATGCTGAGCAAATCTATAGTCCACTTCCATTTAATACTTTTCATTAATATTTTGTTAATGCAACATCACCTATTGGTTTTATCTGACCTTGAAGTTAAGATTTCTTTTTTGTAGAATGTTGTAAAAACAAAGCTGATTACAAGTACGGTAATATCAAAGACTGATAAGAATGAAAAAAAAAGGTGATGCAAATTTCATTAGGACCCAAACAGAATACTGATAACAGTAAAAGAAAATACACATAACTATCCCCAACAAGCAAGTAAAAAGTCACTTTATGTAACCAAATACAAAGCTCTGATCTCAGAGGAACCACAAAATGCCTGAGAGCTTCTGTCTAAAAAGGGGAGTTCAGCGAGTATAAGCTTTCAAAAAGCAGTTAAGAAAGTCACCCAAAGCCACTGATTGACTAACATCTGATTTCTCCTTACAATATTACCCCTGAATCACACATCAAGGTCAGGAGAATAAAGGAAATTATCACTAACTAAAGAGGATCTTGATTGTTAAAACAAATTCTCCTTGTTAGCACCTTGAGAAATGTATAGAGAACAGTATGGAGAGTATGAGTTCTGATTTTATGCTGTAGAGCTCCAGCATTGGAAGCCATAAGCTTGAGAGCAGACTTACCTTTTTTTACATATTAATAATTTTATAATGCAACTTAATTTGTTACCTGAGTACTCCATGACCAGATCCTTGTGATCTGCAGATAAATCCACAGGCACATCATCCAACTGGGGTTCTGTGCTTCCTCCAGATATCACCACAGCACGACCAGGTTTACTAACTCCTCTTTTTTTGAGCCTCCCTTTCTCACTGATGGTATGTTTCCCTACATTTTAATAAAAGTAAATTAAACATTTAGGTCAAATGTGAAATTTTTAAGAATATGGTTTTTCTGTTTGAGTTCAAGATCCAAAAGCAGGCAAATTAGGAGAAAACAAAGTGCTTGAGAAGTGATAGAACAGGATTTTTCATTGGCAAATGCTGTAGCAGAAGAGAAGTTAAAAGGAAACCTCTGCTGGTAGAAAAATATTTATAAAACATAGAAACAATCTTAAAAGTTAACATTTCTGGGCCTAAGTGAGATTAAGTATTTAGTGTAAGAAAAGAGTGGAACAAGATATAGGCTCCTTTAAAACTGGAATTTTGAGCATTCTGCAGTGTTGGGTCTCACTTCACGGTTCCCACTACTGTCTACATGATCCCTGGAAACAAAAGAGCTACTGCGTGATGATAACAGTGGCAAAGGTATTACTGACAATAAACAATGCAAAATGACATCTACTGGGAAGTGCTTGTGGTTACTATAGGTAGTTTTTTGGCTCTTGTTTTTCTTTATAACTCACATGAACAACCCAATGGCAATGTGTGAGTACATGTACTTTGGTTCATGTGCAATTTATACTTTCTAAAATACAAACTTTACAATCATGGTATTCTCAGGTAAATGATCCACAGCAAAAATTGGCTCATAAGTCAGAGATCTGCTTTTACTTATGCTTTCCTATATCCAAGTATTTTGTAAACATATTGTTATTGTGAAAATAATTTTAAATGAAAAGTAAATAAAAGGGTTAGTTTTGCCCATAATAATGACTAGTATTTTGAAAGACACTTCACCTTTGAGTTTACCTGATACTAGAATATTCTTATGTAAAAACTGGTTCCTTATGAAAACACCATCTTGATCAGCTTTATTAGTATATGAGGTTTCTCACAGAGAAGTTAAAGATAAACTTCCCTCAAATTGACTTCCAAAATCTCAAATTAGGCTTTCACTGCCTTTCTAAAGTGCTGTTCTTTCTTTGTGTGGTGACTAGAATGACAGCATATGACAACTTCCTAATCACAAGACTTAGACAAATGAAAAATTGATCTTTATCTCCAAAAAAAACAAATCACACACTTATAATAAGATTTTTCTTTGTATGTCTCAAAACAGAGTCAAGTTACAAAGACACTCACAAGCAAATAGGGTAATCAAGGATGATAACATTATGAGATGGTCAAGTAAATATTATCAATTTTCTTAAGGTAAATTCAACTTAGTTTGGTATAGTTTTAGTGAAAATTCACTGCAAAATTTTATTACATGGAATTCCTCTTAGTATGCTTCAGGCTGTTAATCAAACAAAAATAACGAGACGATTCCTACAGAAAATGGAGTGGGCGTGTGGTTAGTGATAGTTACGAGATTTTAAACATAAATTTTAGATTGTCTCATAAAATAACAAAATTAAAAGCTAAGCGTTGTGGTGTCGCCATACCACGGATTAAAAATTAAATCAGAGCGAAACATGGCTGTTTTATCTTCAAGCAATCGTTCTTGCTTCTTCAACGAATTGTACAGGAAAAAGCAGTATTTCTATGCGAAGTTTTATTCGTTGACATCTTAGGCATCTTCCGGTGTGCACAAGTACCACGCCGTCGTAGACTTTGTATTTAAGTACCATTTCTCCTCTTACAATTTGTCGCAGCAAGAAGGAAAACCTTCCTAAGGGGGTATCAATTTAATGGTGTCCGATTACACAAAAGAAAATATCTCCTCTCCCACTGAAAAAAAGGACATTACTCGATCAATCAAATATTAGTCGCTTTCCCAAAATCAGCGGCTTTTAATTCACAGGGTGCGACGGTCTCACATCTAATAGATTTCACCGCCTCGAGCGGTAAATTTATGAACAGTAGAGAGACTTTGTCTCTAGAATAGCCGTTATTTAATACGATAGGAAACAGTAACGTAATTTTTACCTTTTCTTTTCTCTTTTGAATGCTCTGTACCGACATTCTTTTGCTCAGAAATTGTCAATTCTTGGCCGTCGGAATCCGAATCCGCCATTTGGAAAAAGTTAACTTGACAGTATACGTTCCAGACCTCCTCGACCTTTATAGAATCCTTATAAAAAAAGACTGGAGCGATTGGAAAATGAGAAGCTAACATGGCCGACGACACCAACGAAGAGCATCCTCTTGATACTGTTATTTCGAGCTTTGAGGACGCTTTTGATCATCCAGAATTGTATCTTAAACCTCCCACTTCTCTTCATAAGAATACGTTAATTGCAATCAAGCAGATATTTGACTTTTGCAAGAGAGATGAACTACGTGGAAAGCGTTCTGTTGCGAGCACGTGTCTTTTGCAGGAACTCTTGATCGAAAATTTTGACGATGAACAGATATGGCAAGAAATTGAGCTGCAGAATACTCCTTTGATGCGTGGACTTAAGCAAGAAATTTTAGATTTGAAAGAAAATCCTCACAAGCTTTCTCTTTTACTTGGAGGAAGACATATCGTGAATCACAGACAGGACTTGGAAGAGAAAAAAGCCAATTTTGGAAATGACAATGGTGAAGTAAAACATGCAGAGAATTCTGATGATCAGTCGGATAAAGATGATGAAAATGGTGATGAAGACGATAATAATGATGACATCAGCTGCAATGATGATGATGATGACTATAATGACAATGGTGGAGATCATGAAGAGGAAGATGCCAATATTGATGATGATGATAATAGAGAAGTTAGCTTTCCTAATGGTGCTAACAGGAAATCAAGACCATCCAAGAAAAAATCTCAAGTTGATGACACTTTCTTCAAACTTTCTGATATGCTTGAATTTTTAGATAAAGAGGACAGAAAATATGAAAGAGCTTATAAAAAGGACAACAAAATAAATGATGAGGATGTTAGTGGCAAAGAAGATATTGAGCCTATTGACTACTTTATTGATATGGATAGTGATGACACTGATGATGATGAAGATGAGGGGTGGAGTGAAGCTATAGATGCAACAGAGTCACTTGTCAGAAGGTATGCTTGATGTGCTGGGATTCTACAGAAATTAGTCTTTTTCAACCTCCTCACTCTCAGGAATGACCTAAGAGCAATTTTTTTCCTACAATATCAAAAAGTTTTCAAGGAAAAGGGTGATGAGAAAAAAGGAAAATACCTACAAGGAGATAACTTTTATTTCACACAAAATTCATACAGCTAAAACTACAAGACATGTATGACAGACAGTACAAATAATTTATGTTTAGATGTGTAGAGTGAGAAAGTAACCTACATGAAGTGGTATCTCAAGACACACTCAATGTATTTAAGGAAAGTATTTTGCCCGGGATCACCAAACATTAAACTTAGGTAGGACTTATAATTTAATTATGCTGAATGAACATGATCCTGTGAAAGTTTGGCATGTATATATAGAGCTTCACTTTTGTAGCCTTCACCATATTTATTGTTTTTGAAACAATAAAAAGACAGGTAACAGCATAATAGCTAGGATTTTGGCTTACCTGTGATTATATGAATTTTTTTACTTTTGTTTGAGAAGAAAAAAGGAGAAAAATAGGGAAGTAACCAGAAGGAAAACATCTGCTATCAAAATGAAATATGCAGACTTCTTTGATCCCCCTGAGGGAGAGGATGGTGATGGAACAAATGAACAAAATGGGGATGTTGACGAAGATGAAGAAGAAGAAGAAATGGAAGTAGATGCAGAAGCTGATACAGATCAAGACACAGAGGATGATGAAATTCCTTCTATAGGTCACAAGGAAGAGGATACTAAAATATTGTCAAATTTTGAGAAAAAACAAGAAAGGGTAGGCTTGAGAGTACACATCAAAATTTTTTTTATCAAAATTGAAGGTTATCAGTAAATAGGAACTCTATAACTCAGACAGTAGTGCTTATTGTGGTTTTGCCTTCTGTATTACAAAACATTCTTTAGACTGAGCCACACACCAGAAAAAATATTTAATGAAACTGTATGATCATATTGAAATACTCTCAGGGATCTTCACTTATCTAACAGAAATAATTTTCAGTGGTCAGTGCAAGGTAATTTGGTCCATGTAGTATTCTTTTAAACAACTCAGCAGCTGTGTAGGTGTTAATGGCATATAATAATGTACCAGTGGCTTACATGTACCATACCCATAAACCATTTTAATGCTTTTGTAAAATGATGTCACTATAGCGATTAGAGATCTTGTGAGGATTTTTTTCAACCTCTTAATTCACCCAAGTGACCAGAACATAATTTCCCCTTGTGACACCACTACATAAACAAGTACCAGTATACAAGTGATGAGAATAAAGAAAAAAATCAACCAGGAGATTATTGGTTGATCCAATACTAAGTTCTCAGGACTAACATCACAAGAATTCTATGGCAGGTAGTAAGGAGAATTACTGTACTCGTGAGATCTTGGGAGTGAAAGGTTTAACACTATTTTCCCCTTTATTCCTGTACTTCGCTGGGATTTGAGGATTTATTGGACAAGGACCACTATAAGAGATCAATTTGAATGAAGCCATAGAAAGATTCCAAATTAATCTTTGTTTTCTTTATTTAGTTAAAACAGAAAATTGAAAAGCTAGAGAAAGCCAACTTGGCTGAAAAACCCTGGCAGATGTCAGGAGAAACTGGTGGAACTGTGCGACCAATCAACAGCTTGCTTGAAGAAGATGTCAGCTTTGACCATGCAACCACTTCTGGTAAACAAATTGATTACAACTCTTCCATAAGTTAAGTTATCAACAATGATTTTACTGTGTCCTGAGTTGAAATTAGTGTTAATTTATATATGGTATCATTCTTGAGAAATTTTCTCCAATGATCACGGCTGTTACTCAACAAGGCATTAAAAATGTTGTGTAAAGTTTCAAAATTAGAGCTTTTAAGTTTGAGATTCTCAATTAGAAAGAAGCACAGTGAGTCCAATGAGATTTCTTACTCCCTCAAAGCCCTTGATACCTTGAGACTGAATCAGGATTCTTAAGATCATGATTTTATAGGAATCATGCTTTCTGTCACCCCTATGTATTTTTTGGAGAACATATTTACTTAATATGAAGTAATGTAAAGTGACAAATAATTGGAAGGTGATCACACATTTGATCTCAACCCATAGAAAAAATACTTTGGTAAATGTTTTAAACTGTTCGGTTTTGTCAGTGAAGTATAGCAGGAGATATATGCAAACTAGCACATTGCAAGTTGTCAAATGTCTCTAAAATAGGTGTGACACTTTCACATCTTAGTGATGCTCTATTTCTGTCACAGCTCCAGACATAACAGAGGAGACAACACAAAACTTGGAGGATATAGTGAAACAGCGCATCAAAGATGAGGTACATTTCTTTCTAATTAAGGATGTGATACAGTGCCAAGTTGAGAGATGTGATGTTATGTGATACAGTGTGATGCAGTGCCATGTAGCAAAATCACTTGATTTTTCACAAATTTTACTCCCTTTTTTTCTTCTTTTTGAGACAGCTGCCACATTAACTTTTATTACAGGATCTAGGATTGTTAGTTCTTACTCTTGACTAGAATATTTAATTTTGTGACTTCCCTAGTATTTCTTTACAATTCACCTGCCAATGGCTGCAACAATATAAAGTATTTGAATTAAATTTTGTTGAGAAACTGTTGATGGCATTTTTTTACAGGCATGGGATGATGTTGAGCGTAAAGTTAAGCCTGTCACTGAGCCATATGAGTACAAGAAAAAGTTACCTCTGGATCAAGAAAAGAGCAAATTAAGTCTTAGCCAGATCTACGAACAGGAATATCTTAAACAAACACAGGTACAGTAAATACCAGGCAAGAAAATAGAAATTACCAGCTTGGACAAAAAATTAGTTATCACTTACAGGATTATTATTGGTAGTTGATTAACTAGCATCCAAACTAGCATCATAAGAATTTTATAGCACACAGTAAAGATAATTATAAATGAGATGCTGCGAGTGAAGGGTGAACCCTTCATAAGTCAACAAAGTCCTCACATCTATTTATTATAATAATTGAAATTGTTAATACTTTTAGTCCAGGATGATTTAAGTTATGTTATGAAATGTCATTTTAAACTCTATATTTTGCAGGTGGAAGCTGAAGAGAAAGAAATTGAAGAGCATGCAGAGATCAAAGCCTTGATGACAAAACTTTTTGTAAAGCTAGACGCTTTGTCAAACTTTCATTTTACACCTAAACCAGTAAGTTGTCCAGTTCAGACCTACAGTAAAGAATTCTCTTCCAGAATCTATTATTAGAAGTTGCTCTTAGAAGAAACTCTTTTGCTTCTCTCTTGTTCTCCAAATTTCCAGCATGCATCCATACCTTGATCTAAGCATGCCAAGCATTAATTAATTCTTAATTCTTTTATTAGTGCTTGGGGCTTAGCCTACAAGCAGGCCACCACTAAAAACACTGCTGCATAAATGTTTCTATACCCCTGAGAGAGTTTGAGGCATTGGACAAAGCAAACTGGCTAAAGGTCTGCAAGTTCAAGGCCTCAAACTTTCTGGCAGGTTAAGAAATGCTTGCTCCTCAGGATAATGACCACCTGCTTGCAAGCTGTCCAGGGTTGAGTTAGATGTGTACACTGCAAGCCAGTCTCAATGTTGACTTTCTCTTATTTCAGCCCAAACCAGAACTTAAAGTTGTCAGTAATGTCCCAGTGATATCTGTAGAAGAAGTGACCCCAGCAACTGTGAGTGATGCAATGATGTTGGCTCCAGAGGAGGTCCATGAAAAGAAGAGAGATCAGAAAGGAAGTTCTGAGAAAACAGACACTGACAGAAAACGCGACAGAAGGGCCAAGAAGAGAAGGCAACATGACCAAGCTGCGGTAAGAGGAAAGAAAGCCAAACTTAAGGAAAAGCTCAAACCTGGCCTGGGAAACAAGTATTCTAAAAAGGCTGCTCTAAAGAAATTGGAAAAAGATCAGACATCTCAAAAAAATGTGTCTGTGTTGAGAGACGAAGGTAGTGATAAACCTGTCAAAACTTCATCAACCTTCTTTTCTCGCCTTCAAGATGAAGTCAGGGATCAAGTAAAAGCTAAGAAAGATAGCAAGAAAAAGAAGGAGAAGTCTGCTGCTAAAGTGTCCCAATTGAAACTCTGAAGTCAAAGCATGGTGTGGTTCTACATTCTGCTTGTCTAAATGATTACTGAGCAATTCTGCATGAGTGACCTGTCAACAGTCGTGATGTGAGGTTGCATTGGAAGATTTGTGTGTCAAGTATGGACATGCACACCTCTGAAGCTAATTTAAATTGTAAAATTAGTGAACAAGTTCGGAAGTAAATTCTGTTCGTGATGATACACAATAAAGGTATCTGAGAGAAGAAGGTCTATAACCGTATGTCTATCATCTCTAGTCCTGTTTTCTGTAGCAAAACAAGTAATCAATTGCTGTTGATAACTTTGGTGGAGCTTAAATAAAAGAATTTGTTTGATAGTCATTTGGTATCAGTGTAACATTAAAAACATATGTTGGCAAGCTAAATGGGGGTGTGGACAAGAGGTTTGATGTCAGTTATGAAAAAGTGGTAATTGCTTATCAATCATAATCATTGTAACCATTACAGCCTTTTCAAAGTCTATTTTTTCTTAAAGGATAATACAAGGGGATGATGTGTTTTTTCTACTATTCCTTCTTTCATGTTTAAACCCAGCAACAATGGTAGTTTTTTTAAACAAGTTTAACTTATTAAACTCAACTTTGAAGCTCTCTGAGAAGCTACAAACTACAACAAAAGTTACACACCTAACAAAACCTAGGTTGTTATCAACATAACTATTATTTTACAATTTGATATACAGACAAATAACATTGTCTAACATATTTACAATTCTGGCATAGATAATTGGGAGGGAAAGATCCTGTTAAAATTTCCAGCCTTCTCCTGGCTTAGGTGCATCTTTGTACTCATCTATTGGAGTACTAAAGGCAGCATTTTTACGGAATGGGGTGTCCTTGGTCCGCACTTGAGATACACCCTAGAAAGAAAAAAAAATCCAGATTATTATAGGTTTAGACTACACAAATTTCAGGTTGCAGTTAATGTTTTCTGTAAGTTTTTCTCAGTATATTTGAGGACTTGATGCATAAGATAAGCCCTGTTCACAAATATGATAATTGGTTCACACCTCATTACCTGTAAAAGCAACCTTGCAGGCTGCTAAATGTAATTAATCAAGACCCTGCTAGAGCTCTCTTCCAACCTTACTAAAAATGTTGACATCCATAGTACTTACATGAACTTCTTCAGATCTTTCCAGCCAAAAGGTTGCAGGTTGTTCTGTCTTGACATCATGATCCTGAGTAGCAAGACAAAACAGAAATTATCTAAGGATTATTTTGTAGAAAATACAGGTGGTAAAGTCTGAAGGTCAAGTGGCTCTCATCTGCTAGTGCCTATCCCCAGTTTTTGTATTATAATGTAACCAGGAGGATGTCCCAAGTGGATGGGACGCCAAATCATTGCAGGTGACCCCATGGATTATTTCAAGTTTTCCTTAGTTTCTGATGGTTTCCTAATTCCCATTTAAACTCCTGAGCTGAGTTGTTCAAAGCTGGAAAAGCCAGGGTTAGTGTGAAATTTGATTTCAGATCTGAATTTCAAAGCTTTTAAAGAAAGTCAGCATCAACAAAATTTTGTCTACAATTTCATAATTAGATGCTCTAAAAAGAATAAGGAAAATTATCCTGAGGGGGCTTTAGAACAGAGAAATATTGAAACCTGGATTAAAATTTAACCCTGGGTTAGCACTAATCTGCCTTCAAACAACAGGGCCCTGTTGTAGTTAGGTGCCTTGCCAAAGAATACAACACAATAATCCATATGTATTACGTTAACTAAATAATTAAGGCAATCTGCTTCAAGTAGTCTATTCCAAAAAATTCTAGAGGTTGTCAGAAAAATTGGAGTGCATGGTTAAGTGTGAATGACAACAGCTTAAATAACAGTTACAGAATCATCCACTGAAAACATTTCCTTCTAAATGTTTTTAATAAGCTTACCCGTGTTGGTACCTTGACTATCGGAGTAAACTCTGTAACAAATTAACAAATAACAACAATGATATTAACACACCAATTTGTGATACAAGTTACTGACAATAAAATACATAGTTAGGAAGATTCAAGCACATTACTAACAGGTAAGTGATATTTTGCACAAATTATGACATTACAAGTAATTTGCTGTTAACATTTAACATGACAAACCTTTTGAAAAATCCTTCTTGGTTGTGGAAAGATATTCCACAGTAGGTGGTGGAGGGTTAAATTCTTCATCAACTTCAGCACTAAAAACAAAAGAAGCAAATTCACTTCTCTTTGCAATTCCAATATGTTGTCATGCCAACAGATTATGAGAACAGGCAAGCTTATCAGCTGGAGAGTGTTATTTCATATGAGACCAAATTCTGATCTTTAAGTCACAAGGAAATGTATAGCAGACAATAGAGAGGATTACTAATTGGATCTTGGGAGTTCAATGGTTGACTACCATTGTTATGGCAAAACCATAACGCCTATTTAGTTAAAAAAAATCCCTACAGAAAAGGTATTTTAATTTTGTAAATTTATAACAGTGAAGAAGCATATAAAACTGGATAACTTGCAGATGCAAATTAAATGCAAATGTAGTAATTAATAAAATTTCTTCCATTGTCATAAGTGTTCGTTTATTGGAGTCTGTAAACAGGAGAGTGACCAGTTCATTTGCTGGCCAAAACAAAAGTTTCATTCACTTGGCATCCAAGCAAACTTCCTTTTAATATACCTCACTTGTCTGTAGAGTTCTTCCTGTAAAAGTTGTTGCCTCAAACCAATTTTTCGTACTCCATGTGTCTCTGGTTTCCTGTATGAATCTCTGACAGTTGACAATCTCTCTGCTTCGGCATTAAAATCTGTCGTCAGGATACCCTGATATAGAAAAGATGAACAATGTCATAACAAATCAATCATCACGATGCATATTGGAACATCTTATCAACCATGATAATAACTTGTACAGGCATGAATTTAAATAAACTCCTCTTTTCAAGAAAATGACACAGAAGGGACAAAGGATACGTCAGTCCTTCCCTCGCCTAAGTTTCCCCCCTCAACCAAGGGGAAAGCAGTGGACAGGCATGACTACCAACATGGGTGCCTCGATGTTCTCCAAACTATTTTCTTCTCTAATCCCCCCTTCACCCCCCCCCCCCCCTCCCACTACTCTTCAGCAATCCACAAGAATAAGTTACACTTTCATTAATTATTATATATCTTCCTTTACCTTATGTCCTTGCTTATGTAGCTCAGAAACATCGACATCACCGGCTTTATCAAACTGTTCAGTTTGTCGCTGCAGGCAAAAAGGGTAAAAAACAGGTTTAATATTTCCAATTTTGACAACCAATACCTGTACTTCTAAAAGCTTCATATGAGTTTTCACTACATTATAAACACTGACACTGAGTTTTACTCGCTTACCTCTTCTACCCAGTTGTCTAATAGAGTTTTTCCAGAAGAATTGTTATGTCTGGTAACACTTAGAGTATCTGCACTCATTTCATAAAATAAAAGATGCAAAAAATGTAAACCAGAATCGAAAGAAAGCAACAAGTTTGTCTTCAGTACTCGACCTCAGCTGGTAATAATGCAATTATTTTGTTGTCCTGGAAACTACTCTCATTGGCATTATGGGAAGGTTTACTACATTAGCATAAATAAAGATCGTCGGTAAACATACAAGATGGCGGCAAGCTCATCTTCAGAAGAATCGCTCGCCTCGCTCTGTAGGGAAGCGGAGCAATTGAAAGTGAAGATAGATGAAGAGAAGCAGAAGGTTAACGATCTTCAACGTAAGTTGTTATTTATCAATCGAGAGGGTAGGGTTGGTATCTGTCACCTGCTTAGATGTGAAAATGAACAGCGCTCACTGGCTTTCGAAACTAGAGTTGATCTTTTGCATCAGCTGTTATCTCGGAACGTGACTTTAGATTGTGCTTGCGATGAGCTCTCTCTGGTTATAATACTGCGATTACTATTCCTTATGATTCTGTGATCTAATGATTAGTCACGCTTTCAAGCGTGTTACATGCACCTACTGCAAAAGTTTTGTTACGAATCTTTCGTTTAATTTGTCTTGAGCAGGTCTGATTTATACGAGACCTCTATTAGACGAGAGTTATGCAATATCGTGCCCTAAGATATATTGTTTCTCCTTGTTCATTAAAATCGTTTTAAATTTATTTCAACTTATAACGCGTTATTTTGATTTATATAAGATAGCAAAAAATGTTTGGCGAAAAGATCAACTTAACAAATAGATTTCATGTTATTGTGCATCAGGTGCGTAATAGATCACAGATGACGTCAAAATGTGGTAAGAACAAAAAAAGGGGCACACGGAGCGTAGCCTAGTGTGTTCCTTAGGACCAAGTTGTTTCCTTTTTTCCCATTCATAGCTGACTTAGAGGTCTTTTGATTTCAGTAAAAGATGTTGCTCAGAGAGTGGACAACCTTCTCCACTCACCTCTCAAAGTTCGCAGAATTCTGAAGGGTCATCAAGGGAAGGTGCTCTGTTTAGATTGGGCACAGGACAGACGTCACCTTGTCAGCAGCTCACAGGTTGAATTATTTGAATTACATTTGATATCTCTTACTGTCTCTCTTGCTTTAATCAGTTGAGTGAATCATTGTGGACACTGCAGCAAGTTACAGAACAATGGCACAATCAGTTAGTCTCAATGTATGATGAGTCCAAACAATGGTGTAGAAGGAGACTAATGATCTGTGGAACACTTCACTCTCTTTGCTACCTTAAGGTTTGGTGATCAGTACCCCCTCCTCCATCTCCCCTTGTCCACCCCAAACACAGTGCAGTATTTTGTTTTCTTACCTTGTGGCTAGATATTGATATTTCATTTTTGTGGTGGAACAGTGATCAACTTGTTTAGAGTTGATAGTCCTTGTACTTTTATCCTGTTCTTGAGTATTTGATTTTCTTTCTTTTCCTAGGATGGAAAAGTGATCGTCTGGGATGGATTTACAACTCACAAGGTATATAATAATTTATTCTAACAAATAAAGCACTGACTGGTCAGTCTTGTCCTCTCATAAGGACAAGACTGATACAAGCAAAAGGAATACCTCTTTTGTTCTCCAAGTCCTGTTTTTAAGCTGGATTGTGATGTCTCAAAATAGCTTGTTGTGAATAAAAGTACTTGTTTTCTAGTTCAGAATCAAAATATTTTACCCTTATCCTTTCGGTATTTTTTTCTCTAACAGGAACATGCTATTTCCATGCCAACAACATGGGTCATGGCTTGTGCTTATTCACCGACAGGAACCATGGTTGCTTGTGGGTAAGTTAAGCTGTAATTTGTGATGGAAAGTCAAGGTTATCCCATTTGATTTATTTTTCCTTACTTCACTTTATTGTTGATATAGAAAAGTGGTTCCTCTTTGTCAACCAATTCAATGCAAAACTTACTCCTGTCAGAACTAGCTAGGTCATTCAATAGGTGATCTCCCAACTCTCAATTAACTCTTTGCAGTCCAACATCAGCATTTATATTCTCTTTACTATTCTCCATATCTTTCCCTTGGTACTGGCAAAGAGAATTTGTCCAACAATCAAAGCTTCTTAAGTTTATTCTCATGATCTTAATGAATGATTACAGTATTATTGTAAGAAGAAATTAGATTCCTGTCACTCTAAGGATTTAAAGGATTAAGATCTGTCCACTCTGAAGTTGCACATTACTCATTACATATCATTGCGTCTTTGAGCATGCAAAGTGGGCTTGTTTATTTGAGTTCTTTTTCATATGCTTTACTTTTTTTCGGGTGGAAGAATAATTTTTGTTCTCCCAAGATGTTCAGTCAACAATCCATGTGTATTAGTCTTGGTAACGATAAGTGGAATTAGGACAAATCTTTCAGTTCAAACATGATATGAGATTATTACTTTTCCTCCTAGGGGACTTGACAACAAGTGTTCTCTGTTTAAATTGAGCTTTGATGATGATGCTGCCACTAAGAAACAAACTGTTGCTATGCACACCAGCTACATGGCTTGCTGTACATTCACAAACTCAGATCAACAGGTAAATATAGTACAGTAATAAGAGTATTTTTAATAGTAATCAGCATGAAGCAAGAGACATGATGGCCTTATCATTAGTGCACAGGAATCCTGATCAGAGGATTACTAATTGATCTGATACCAAATTCTCCAAATAACATAATGAAAATCATTTGGCAGACAGTAAGGAGAATTACTAATGAGATCTTGGGAGTTAAAGGGTTAACAAGCTTGGTTTTCCATGGTTATGTTTCATAGATATTGACTGGCAGTGGAGACACAACCTGTGCCTTATGGGATGTTGAGTCAGGACAGCTGTTGCAAAGTTTTCATGGTCATTCGTCCGATGTGATGAGGTGGGGAGGGGCATCTTTCTATTGCTAAGTCTATATATCCCAAATTTTCTGATATCTTGAACCTAGACAGCTTCTCAAGGCATGTTACACCCTATCACTTTTCTCTACATTTGCAATGGTACTGACAAGGAGAATTTGTTTGACAATCCAGAGTTTCTGGAATTGATGATCATTTCCTTAATTCTTATGCCCTTGATGTTTAATTCAAGGGTGGTACTGTAAGGAGAAGTTAGAAGCCAGTCACTCCTTGGAGTTGAATGGAAATTAGAAGTTAAAAAGTTAGGAATTAGAAATTTGAAGCCAGTCACTCTGGGGAGTTCAACAGTTAAGTCAGTCTGTAGAAACCTATTCCCTCTCCTAGCCCCAGTCCGCTTAGCTATCTATAAGTTTGACTTTCATGCGGACCATTCAAATAAAAAAGGTGTGAGCTTGAGTTAAAAGGTAATTGCAAGTACTTCCTTATGCCAGCTGTATTTCAAAATTGTCCGGTAAATTGTTCTTTCATCAAGTATAGTTAGCCATTCTGTTCTTGATGTATCATGTTCGTAATACTTTACTTTGAAACCACTGGCAATGGCATGTAAATAAAAGAGTTCAGTTGAGTCATCAGGAAATTAAACTTCTCTTAAATTTATTGCTGGTACATTGGTTACACTGTCATTGTCCCTGGATGTCTCAAACCTGTGGTATCTAGTACATTTGCTATTCCATAACAACTAATGAAAGAAAAACAATTATTCAAGGTGCTTTCCAATTAATTATTTACAGCATTGATCTTGCACCTTCAGAGGGAAGGAATATATTTGTTTCTGGTGTAAGTAACTTCATTCAATCTTTTACCTAACCAAATAATAATGCAGAAACTTGAGGAAGTGTTGTTGTTTTTTTTTTAAAGAATCAGGATGTTTGAATATAGAATCATTGAACATCATGTAACATTATGTTACCTTTTGTTACTTTACACATTCTATAAATTAATTATCTTAACATGAAGTTTGTTTAAATGGTTAAAATTTTCTCTATTGTTTTCAATCATTTGATACTAATATCTCGCCATATAGGGATGTGATAAAACTGCTCTTGTTTGGGACATAAGGACTGGACGTTCTGTGAACTCATTTCAAACACATGAATCTGACATCAATGGAGTAAGGTACAGTAGACTACTGTTCATTGTGGTATTACATACCTTGTTTCACTCTGCCTAATGATTTATAACAAAGTTTGTGCACACTCAAGTGGGTTGCAAAGCCAGACTGGTTCTCTATCATTGTTCCCCATTGCCAAACCAACTGCCAGAGATCTAACTAGGTTTGCCAGTCAGCACTTAACAGAAAAATCTTGTAATTCATTTGTAAACTGGCCTCTTTGTTTTGTTCTTGTTAGGTTTTACCCCAGTGGTGAAGCATTTGGCACTGCTTCAGATGATGCAACAGTGAGTAGTGCTGCCAGAACTTTGTTACATTTCCTTACAGATAATTGACTACTAATATCATACTCTGATTAGTGATTTGATGCTTGGTGATGGTTCTGTAAGGCCTGGTAGATGCTAATGACTGGTTTAAAATAATTATGTGGTCTTTTTTCTCTGCAGTGTCGTTTGTATGATTTAAGGGCAGATCATGAGTTAGCAGTGTTTTCTAAAGAACACATTATTTTTGGAGCAGCTGCTTTAGATTTCTCATTAAGTGGTGAGTTCTCAGACTGGAAATGTTAAATGTTTTTTTTTTTTAATCAGCTAAGGTCTAACCTAAACTTTAGGGCCAAAAGGTGGGTTCTCAACCAAGGAGCATTATTGTTTACTAATGGACTGTTTGGGAAACCTGATCAAAAGCTCCAATGTAGATGGAAGAAAGAAAAAGGATAGAACTAGGGTGGTGAGGGATAAACTAGACGGAAATGGAAATTGAATGAAATACATTGAAATAATCATATGACTGTTCATGTGCAAATTTATGATTGAAACGTGTTTACTTGTTTTGTTATTCATTGCAGGCAGATTATTGTTCACTGGGTATCATGATTACACCATGAATGTCTGGGATACTCTCAAGGTAAGATGACTGTATTATGGTAATGTGTACTTCATATAATGGAAGTTAAGATACTATCGACATTGAATGATATATCTCAAAAGGATAAAGGGCAAAGTTCAATTTTTATCCATAACAGGCTGAGCAGCTGTCAGTGTATTATGCCCATGACAACCGCATCACATGTCTAGAAGTATCCCCAGATGGGACAGCAGTTGGCACAGGAAGTTGGGACAACACTCTGAGAGTAAGTTGGGGGTAAATTTCTTTAGAACCTCAATCAGTAGAAAATTGGGTTGACATGTTGAAACTACTTCTAGGGAAGTATTTACTGGACATGTAGTTTAGAATTAACCCCAGTTTCTCACAATACTCTCTCGTCCCCATTCGGTGATGTACACTCACAGAAAATGAAGTGCAAAGTTATAGTAATGGAGAGGCAGTGAAATGAGGGGTGTAAGAGATTTGCTTATTGGTTCACCATTCTCATTTTTTTTTCCCTGTTACTTGACTGTGGCACAATTATATTGTTAGCATAGTTCAGTTTTATTCAACACTCAGTCGAGTGTTTTTTATTCAAATGGCTAATGTGTGAGTGATTTTGTCACAGATTGTGGTATATGCAACTGTGTTGCAACAGAGTGTTTCTTCCCTGGTACTTGACTGAGGCACAAGTATATTGTTAGCATGGTTCAGTTTTATTCTTTTACACAGTGCACTATGTTTTACCTAAATTTAGAAACATGAAAGGAAAGACAAAAGTAGCATTTTGGTCAAAAACTGATGAACCCCTTAGGTCAAAAATAAGACTCTTTGAAAATTTGTACAAAAGAAATGATTTATCTTTGCTAGTTATTGACAGGAATCTTAAAAAAAAAATTAAAGAGCACATTAAAAACTAGGCTGCATCTCTGATTGTTCTTAACCAGTTCTCTCGTTTTTTTTTTTAGATTTGGGCTTGAATAAACCAGTGTTATATGATTGTGCAGCCATCCTTCATCCATCATAATAAGAGTTCACAGATTTTGTTCATGGTTTGATGTATATTGCTGTTACTGAGCTGTTTGGCTTGTGAACCTCAGAAACTTCTAACCTGATTTTAGCTTTGAGTATCTACATTACAGGTTTTGCATAAAAAACATTGTTAGTATTAATATTTTAAGTGAATCACTTTTTGTGCTTGTTACAAAAATGCCAACTCATTAAAAAAAGGAAGGTATAAGGGTGTAGCAAAGCTGCATCCAAGATCACTATGGCTGCAGACTGCAGGGAGATTCAGGGGCATGTGCAAGCAGAAGAATTTTATCACTGAAAAGCTGCTCACTTATGTTCCTCAGCTTCCTTTACTTTGTCTGAATACAAATTTTAAGATGTATCATGAGAATTATTTAATGGATTTTTAGGGTAAAAATTTTCATTTAGTAATATATTTAAAAAATTGAAATATGATTTTAAGGTTAATTTGAAGCAAATTATCAAGATTTGATTAACTAGAATTTTCTAACTAAATGAAATGTAAATAAGAGAATGGTAAGGAACAATTTTTGTCCATATACTCAAGAGAGAGTTTGTGTGATGTGCACAATTTGACAGTGGAAAATAAATCATTATTTTTTAAGTTCTATGTGTAGTGAAATTATCAGAGAGAAGTATCTTCCTAAAATACCATCTACCACCAACTGAGTCATGACCTATATCGGACCTTTGAATCTGGTGTTCAGTTGGAAACCATTTTTCCCTCAAGATGTTCTGTCCCTGTTCCATTTAGCCAATACAGACATAGAACAATTTAATATTTATAATCAGTCATCATTCTTTGTCTATTCTACTTGTTACCAGTCTCTTCACTCTAGTCTCCTAAGGGGCTCTGTTAAAGGAAATTTTATTTCCTGGTTGAAGCATAATGATCTGAAGAAATAGAGCTTGGTATGTTGAGACAGAACGTTTCAGAATTGGATTTAAAAACTAGTAAAAAATTGGTGAAGCACAATCAGACCCCACAGCTTTTTCTGGGATTCCAATCCAGAGGGACACCCTACTCAAGACCCCTGAGAATGATTCCAGTATGAGATCACAACACTGCCAAAGACAAATTGAATTTATTTTGAACTCATTGCCATAATTAAAAGAGTACTGCCTCCCACAAAAAAACTTTGCAACTTGAATGTATGTATAAAGTTTAATTTCTTAGACACAAGACAACCTACTCAAATTACCAAGACCTTATCTTTCTATGAGCATTTCACAGCATCACCTCAGACTGAAACAACTCTTGAAATTTTAAAACTATATCACTAAATATGAAAGTTATGTAGTTATTTCCTTAATAAATGTTCATGCCCTACATAAAATATCAATTAAATTAAATTGTCTTTCAAACACACATAACCACAAAGTTTTTGTGCCAAAAAGGTGCAAATGATTTTTTGGGGCCAATTTCAGTATTTTTGCCAAGATAGAGCCCCTGTTCAGTATAACAACTTATGTTGAAATAACATAAACCATTTTGTAATTTCTGTATTAATGTATCCAAAGATACACCATTGACAAGCCATAAAAAGGTGGTATTAAAATAGAAACATATTAAAGAAACCTGTTGATTTCATCAAGAGTAAGGTATATGTCTTTGTGATTCCTTAAATAGGAGGATAACAGCCAAGTTTCCTTCATAGAGCATTTGCTAAAATTTGATGAAGATTCTCCCTTTTGACTGTTTTATAGTTGAGGTTTACCAATGCTTGAGTCACAATTTCTAGTTTTTTTTTCAAAATCACCTCATAAGCCATATATACCTCCTTTGCACAAAACCCATTATAAAAGCTGTTATATTAATATAATTGTTTTAATTACTGAATAACACAAGTTCTGGATTGGACAATTTGTTCCTCTTGTGATCTGTGTGAGTCTAGCTTGTGTGACGAGGAAGCCTGGACTGAAGCCAAGTATGCTTCTCTGTGTGCCCGTGGCATCTCATCAGAGTAATCACTTCTCGCAGGGGAGGCCACTCTGTCATCAGTTACCTGCTCATAGATGTTGTCTCCTTGTGTTGACTTCAGTGGTTCTCTGGATGCCAAATCTCGAGCTTTCTGTGATTGGCGGTGTTTTCTCTCCCTCCTTTCCCTCTCCCTGATGACACGTTCTTCCTCAGTGGAACTTGTAGATGTCATTTTCCTTTCCCTATTGGCTGTTTTTCTTTCATGATGAACTTCAGCTTCTGTAGTTATCACCCTTTGGACGAAATGATGATCCTTGACAGCTTGTTCATTCTCTTGCACCTCTTCATCACTTGAAGTGGACTCCTCTCCTGAACCCGATCCTTCAGATTCCTCTGAGGTAGTTTGATCTCCATCAATTCCTCTAGCAATCAGCTGGTGATGCTCCTGTCTTGAACGTGTTTTGCCAATTCGCTTTCCTTTCTTTTTAACCTTCTCGACATTGTCTACAACATCACTTTTCACACTGTTCAATCTTATGGGTGGTAGCCTACCATTCAATTGCTTTGACAAAACCAACTGGCATTCTAATGCATTTGTAAGTTTGCTGACAATTCTGTTGTTATGTTCAGGGCTTGCATCATTAGTAGTTGAAAGAACAGACAAAGCCAACTTATAATACTCCACTGCCTTGTCATATTCCCGGCCCAGAAAGCTAACTGCTGCCAACCCCTCATAAGCTTGCCACAAGCCTTTCTTATCATTAGAATCTTTGGCTGCCTGAATTGCATGTGAGAAACTCTCCCCAGCTTTGTTGTATTCTCCAAGCTGACTTTGAGCAAACCCCATGTTACAGAAGGATTGTCCTTGGGCTTCCCTGTTTGAATGCTCACCTATGACAAAAAAACAGAAGACAACAGGTAATAAAATTTACCATTCAGAGGTAATTCTCTTTAACTTGCTTCATAATTTTTGAAACTCAACTTGATCTCATCAAAGATGTTGCATATCTGTAAATTTCCACAGATTTTTTCATTAAGCACATGCTTTTGGCAACAAATCAATGATTACATTTTACATATTCTAACTGTCATGATCTCTTACCATGAAGGGTGACTGCCTGCCTGTGACACTCCATTGCCTTGTTGAACTGCTTAAGTTGATTATACACAGCTCCTAAATTTTGTTGAAGAACAGCTTCTAGTTCCTTGTTTGTACTCTCAGTACGCATGAGGGGAATTGCCAGTTCAAAGCATTCTGCTGCATTCTCATAAGACTTCAATCCACTGTAAACTAGACCAATATCATTGTAAACTTTACCTGTAACAAGAGGCAACAATGTTTACTTTAACAATTAGGGATAATTTCACTATTTCAGCGAGGAGAAATGCATTAAAAAGCATTATTCAGTGCGCATGTATGGTGTCATCCATGGAATAACAAAAACTTGTCATCATATATTATACATGTATTTGTTACCCCAGGCTTTGAGAATGATGGAAAACTTCAAATACTGTATTTTTCTCCAGGAGCTACGAATTCTAAATTTGTATGACTAGCACAATGTGTCTTCAGTCTGCAGAACAGATTTCCCAAATTTAAAATATCACAAGTCATTAAATATCTTACTACTACCAAAGGAATAGATTTTCAGGACAGACACCTTTCCTTTTTGTTTCATAGTGCTGTAGAACAAAAAATTGAAATGGCATACAACTTTGCAGGCTGACAAATTAAGTGCAGAAATTTAAAACTCAGTCCTTAATAGTCCCCTTTGAATCTCTGACTTCAACCAACAAAATGTTGTATGCTTCCTCATACCTTAAAATTACCAGAGTTGTACTAAAAAATACACTTAATGGCAACAGTTAAATAACACTGACAATTTATTTCAAGCTGGAATTCATTATTATTTACATTGCATTGCCATGAAAACAATAATTCACATAGGTGAATTATCTTGGGCCATTGAATTCTGTTTTTGTCACAAATTCAAATTCAAGCTGCAATGCTTTGTACATTAATATTTAATGTTAAAATGTTTTTTGTTAATTTAATGTAAGGTTAATTTTTCCTTATAGCTGTACATGTATGTCAATTGGTTTAAAAAAAAACTGGTATAAATGAGGAAGTTGTCAATAACTTCAACATAGAATTCAATTGACCCATCATTACTAAAAGAGGGGAAATTAAATCCTTCAAAAGGAAAAGCTTCCCTAATCCCTAATTTAAAAACCAAAACAAGATCATTCATCCACCTGAGCAACTGTACCTCTTGCTGAGCAGAAAATAATTCTAAAAAGACTAATTCTTCTCAGCACCATTGATTTTTATCACTGTCATAATTATTATTATTATTAATATCACTGACTAATAAATACATAAAGGATACTGCAATCAGCAATAAAGTATTACTGTTTGTCTGATTAAATCAGCCTCTATGTTTTGCTGTAGAAGAATTATTTAAGTAGTAGTGGCCAGTCCCTAACAAATAATTCTGCCCCAGGGTTTGGTTGATGGCCATGAATTCAAGAAGCCAACGATTGCTAGCAACCCACAAGTGGGTGCAGCAAGACCTGTTTAAATCAGCTAAAGTGTTTTTGAGGCTCAAAAAGGTTTTAATGTGCAAATACATGCACTTAAAGCTACCACTACCACTCTAAATTAACTTCCCTTAGTTATAACTGTACTGTAACATTAAAAATCAACCAATTCTTATCTTCAATATTGAATTACTCTCCCTCAGTTTTCAATAACTTTTTTTGACAGAGAGAACTTTGTAAATTTTTCTGCCATCAATTTACACATCTAGTGTTTCAGGAGTCATGCTTTCTTTCATCAAATGCATAACACACTGCCAATCAATCTATAGGTACAAATTTGCAAAGCTAAATCTATCCTACAGTAGTAACTCATGTGCCATGGCTCTCATGAACTAAGTAAGAATATTAACTTACAATACAAGCAAGTAATTGTGGCTATTAGATTTCGGTTTAATTCCAGCTTGCGAGATGCTTGACTAACTCTGAATGTGCCAAGTTTGCAAAGTCCACAGGATCACATACTCTGGCAGCAGAAAGTGCAAAATTTGTGAATGGCATTCCTTCAGTAGCAGAAGAAAGGGAGAATCTTTTTTCCTCGCATAGGTCACAAGTTACATCTTCAGATGAAGCGATAAAATTTACTTTTAATCAATAATTGTTACACGAAAAAGTTATTATGTCAAATTAGCACACAAGTAGAATGAAAAACAGAAACTAGCAACACTTAAGGTTAGTTTTGTTTTACAAAACGGGAATAAACAAAACTACCCTAACTAACGGGAGATAAAAAAAATTTACAGTTTCCGAGCTGGTAACTAAAGGGAAATGATGGAATTCGAAATATTTCGAGGCCAAGGCCATGTTTGCTGAGGCGTTTATGTGATATCAATTATTGCCAAATTATACGGGCAATGGATACTTAACAAAAAGTGTATATACAAACTTTATATTGTACTTACATTTCAAAGCATTGTCGTCGACATCTTGACAAAGTTCAATAACTTGCGCAAGCACTTTACCACAGGCTGCAATGTCCCGAACTTCTCCAAGCAAACTAGCAAGGTTGTTCAAAATAAGTAACTGAGTATTTTTGTCTCCCATTTCCTGGAATATATTGGCGCATTGTTGGTAAATTTCTGCAGCTTTCTTCAGGTCGCCGATATTCGTCCAGTCTTTACCCAGTCTGAGAAGAGTTTCTCCTCGCATTTCCAAGTTTTCTTGAGCTTTATATTCTTCAGCAGCGATCTCGTAACATTCCACAGCCTTCTGAATGTCGCTCAAAGCATCGTAAGCAGTTCCCAAATTGTACTGCAAATCTGCATAATTTGTCCTTCCGTCCGACTCTTTATCGGGCGGAAAAGATTTCTTTAAGTATTCCACGCCACGTTTAGGATCCCCACGTGCAACATAACACGCTCCAAGATTGAAATAGCAAGCTCTTTCCGTAAACCCTTCTTTCAAGCTTTCTGCAAGTTGAACGGCTTTTTCGAACGAACTGCAAGCCTCGTCAATGTTTCCTTTAGCAAGCTGCTCATGACCAAGTCTTGTAGCTCCATCTACTTGCTCTGAAATCAATTTATTGTTCATCTCCGGACCAATAAGTCAGAAAACACAGCCTTGGACTGAAAAGGTTTGGTGACAGTGTGCAAAGTATATATGAGCGAGAAGTCTACATACCACTCAAAACAAAACGCATACGACGCTGTTTTGGGGTATATCTTGCGATCTGCAAACCTCCAAAAGTTATTGCAAATGCTCTCGTGTTAACTATATAATGCACATAGTAGGTAAGAAACGCTTATGGACCAGCTCGTACAACACAGCCTGTTATCAAATCCCCAGCTGATCCGTCCGATTTTAGACTGCTTATGTCTGTTTGGTCTCCGTTGTGAAGGGCAAGGTGACGTCACGTCTACGACCGGCGGCTCGGGTAAACAGTCAGGGAGTCATGCGTGAATCGTGCGCCTCGCTTTCGAACACGTCATCTCAATACTGCTGCATTCTCTTTTTCTTTAGAAGTTTGGCGAAACGGTGGGATAGTGGTGTGTAGTAGCAAGAATGAAACCAGTAAGTGCAGATTTTGTCATTTTACCGTAATTTTTTTTGTCGCAGTACTTTCGAGATCTGACCAGAGCAGCAACCTGTGCCTAAAATGGCCGAAATCTTGAATTTTCATAGTCAAAGTGCTCGGAAACAGTTGTTATCACGTGTACTGATGCTTTGTTTATGAATTGGAATTTGCAAGAGACCAGCACGCAAAGTTGAACGTAGCTTGTCAGTTTTAAAAAAAAGGCTGTTGAAGTCTGTGAGACTAATTCTTATTCATAATATATTTTTTAACGTCTTTAACGGCGATGATCCTGAGCCGATTATATTATATTAAATAGTTATTCACCGTTCAAAAAATATACCAAAGAAAAAGTTTACCGTTGTTTCTTGTTATTATTTGATGGTTTATTCGTGCTTAAAACCTTAAAAGTGGCACCTTTAAAAATCCTGGGTAGAAACTGGCTTTATTTCACTTAATTCAGCGAGGAAACAGTAAAAGAGAAGTTCTTTAATATTGAAACATTTAAATTTTTGGTAAAATTTCCGCACAGCCCCATACTACATTATGCATTCAGTTCTTGGATAGAGAAAACAATGAATAAAACAATACATAGCCATTGGGAAAACAGATTTGTTTTACAATAGTATGGGGCTGTGCGGAAATTTTACCAAATTTTTTTAGTTTTTTTTTGCTCAATTTATCTCATTATTTGGTATGAGGTAAACATCATACCAAGGAATATTTAAGCATAATGTCACTTTCATAAAGTCATTAATGCCCCTGATGATTAAGAATTGTAATTCTCCCTTTCAGCCTTTACTCATTTCGTTGTGTATAAATGGAGACAATTTCCTGTTTTAACAAGATATCATGCCAGTGTAGAAATTAACTTTTCACTGGATAAGGCATTTTTGATTTTAGCAGAAGTTGTGCATTTTTAATCATCTTCAGGGGGTCTTAAGGGCTCAGAAATGCATCTTAATGTTTTGACCCCAAAGAGGGACTAGCATGAAATTTCTCGTTACAATGTCACCATGGAATCACACATTGAGGTCACAAGAATTATAAATGGAAATGATAACAACCTAAAGAAGCTTCATATCGTCAAACAGATTCTCCTTGTCAATTACATAAGGAATGTATAGGGAGCAGTATGGAGAATATATATACTGATGTGAGAGTGAAAATGGTTAATTTTATTTTTATTTTTCATCTTTCAGCTGTGTTTGTGTCTCCTTATTGGAGCATTGATAGGCTGTGCATTAAGTGCTGAAGGTGATTCTAGTGCCAGACTTCTTATCTCCAAAAATATTCTCAACCAATTTGTTGTTGAAGGAAAGGAATTGACTGTGCACTACAGCATCTACAATGTTGGAAATGGGTAAGGTCATTCATGTGCTGATATACTCAGCCAGCATTATTTTCTCAGCATGTCTATACAATATGGGGTTTGTAAAAAAGGCTCAGAGTTTCAACTGCCATTAGCAGAATGCTCTGTAGAGGGCTTGCCCAAATCACACATGTGCTGGAATGGTTTTATTGGATTTTTTTTTTTTTTTTAACTTGGTTGGTCAATTTTGCCTTGATTTTATTGGCTTTTAGGATTGCATGAGTTTATTGACTATAAGAATAACCCATTTCAATCCATCAATTTAGTCAGGTTCTTCAGTAGAGTTTTACTTTAATCTTACACCTTAACATCAGTATGCATATTCTCCACACTGATCTTTATACATTTCCTATGCTGCTGACAAGGAGAATTTGTTTGCCAATCAAAAGGTTCCTTTCCTGTTAACCATTTCCTTTATTCTCATGACCTTATTGTGTGATTCAGGAGTGATATTGTAGGGAGAAATTAGATGCTAGTCACTCTTAGGGTGTAAAGGGTTAATCTTACACCCTACATGGGAAATGCAGTGGCCAAATGGTCAGTGCAGTGGACTCCAGGTTGAGAGGAAGGAGTTTAAGACCTGGCTGGGTCATTGTGTTGTGTTCTTGAACAAGACACCTTCCTTTCAAAAAGCCTCTCCCCACTTTCATGTATAGCCACTGTGCAAATCATCAGTGAAGCCTTCATGAAATGCTAAGGGGTACATAACCTTGCAATGCACTAGTATCCCATCCAGGGGGAAGTAGTAATACTCCTAGGTGCTTTATGCTACTTGGAAAGAGGGCTAAGTTCCACCTGGGTAGGTTAATAGTCTTGAGTACAGACTTTACCTTTTACCTTACACCCATTAACCCTTTCACTACCAAGGTCTAACCATCAGTTTTCATAAATAGCGTCTGCCGTTTATCGTGTAATGATCGGTATCAAATCAAACAATATCCCCCAGCAGATAATTTTCTTACTTCTCATTGCCTCTTTACTAAAAATCTATCAATGTTTTGAGGAGAAATTACTCTTTGGTCACTCCTGAAAGGTAAACATAGAGGGAAAAATGTAATCATTGTTTTTCTCTTATTCTCATTACTGTATCATTAACTCTTAAACTCCCAGGAGTGACCAAGCCAGAATTTCTCCCTAAAAAATCAATACAATGTCAAGAAGAGATGTGATAAGAATAAAGAGAAATATCAGTTGGGCAATTGTTAGTTGATCCAATACCAAATTCTCTGGACTAACATCATAAGAACTGTATGGCAGACAGTAAGGAAAATTACTTATGAGATCTGAGAGTGAAAAGGTTAAAATTATTTTCTACTCTTCAGGCCCGCCACATCAGTGTCTTTGTCAGATAATTCTTTCCCAGCTGATGAGTTTAAGGTTCTCCATGGATTACTTTCCGTCAAGTGGAAAACTATTGCACCGTATCCTTCATATACTTGTTGTAAATACTAGTTCTTCTGAAAGGTATCCTCCACTGTTGCAGCAAATGATGGGTTGTTTTCTTAATACTTGTTACAGATATATTGTAGTGATTATGAGATTTTTGCATGATGAGAAGGGAAAAAAACATATTCCCTCATCCCCAGTTGCTTTCTCTAACGAGTCTTATTCTTGAGCTTACAATCAAAAATTTAAAAAAATCTTAAATCAAAACTAAATGAGGATGTTTAAGGATAGAAATGAAAGTTCAGACTCTCAAGAAGCTCAAACCTTTTTTTTGTTACTTTTACTAGAAATAAGTCATTTGCTGTGTTTGGTCAACACCTTTAGAAAAGAGAGCCAACCACCAAAATTGATTTTGGGAATTCTTGCACTAGTCTGGGTCCAAAAATGAAATGGTTCTCATCCAGGTCTGCTGCAGACTTGTGGGTTTATGACATAACATTGTAAATCAACATAATGTTAAACTACCAGTTTTCTTTAACTGGCCCGTCAGTGGTTCAAATGTATCGCACACTATCATCCTGGAACCCTTAAAGTCTGGTACATTCAACTTCACTGCAGCACAGGTAACCTACAAAGCTTCTGAAGATGCCCCAGATCCTCAGGTAAACTCACTGAATTGTTTTGTTGTATTGGTAGTCTTGGTAGTTGCTGCTCAGAGACTGTTTATTCCTTAATATTTAGAAGTGATTAACATGTTACTTCTCCCAATAATATCTAGTTTTATTATTACATTATGTAAGGAGAATAATCAAAACTATCAGGTGGCTGTTATCTTGATGTAACTCCAAATTCTGCTTGGTGATTTACAAGGAAATATGTAGCAGCTAGCCGGGAGAATTAACAATCAGACCCCAGTTGTTCGAAGGGTGGATAATGCTATCCACTGGGTAAATCTCTATCCATTGTATAGCACAGTATGTTTTGTTAACACTTATCCAGGCCCAGATCTCAGGAGTTAAAGGGTTAAGGAATCTTGTGGTATGCTGTCTCTTTTTGGGCACTTTTCAAAGTGCATTGTGTATTAGGAGTCCTAAATGTTTTGGAATAACTTGGAAAGTTAATGAATTATAAAAACCATTTTACAGGCCAGAAAATTTGTGAAATCTGGGTGATTCTCAGAAAGGCATGGGATATAACTAAATTAAAATTATTTTTATGAGAAAAACAAAGCAAGAATTACCAACATTTTGAAACCAAGCTCTTGATGCAAGGTTGAAGAAAACAGTGGAAGAAATATTATTAAGTTGGTATTACATTATTTTTTTATTATGTTCTTTCCCTGGTAGATTGCTTTTTCTACAGCCCCAGGAGAAGGAGGAATTATGCCCCAAAATGAATATGACCGTAAACATTCTCCACATCTGGTAAGTTTGGCAGGCTTGTGCAATGAGTATTTCTGAATAATGAGTGAAGGATTTTCCATCTTGCCATTTAGCTTTCATTTAGAATAAGTATTTCTGTTGAAGTTAATTCTGCCAGAGAATGGTTGGTGAGTGTAATTGGTGAAAAAAACTGCATTTAGAAAATAAGATCTGTGGCACCTAAACATGCAAAGTAGTGATATCTTTTGCTCTTCAATGCAAGGACATCCAGAACAGGCCATGTATGGAAAAAAAAAACTACTGTATTTTTTACCCATACAAATTTAATCTCTACTTTCACTTGGTTGGTTTCTTTACTTATGTGGCCTTTTCCTGTTTCATTGAAAGCTTATTTTTATTTGAATGGCTGATAAACTATTTCCAAAAATCTTGTACTTTCATCTTTTTTCATTTGTTAATTTGTATGTTTCTGGATTGGTTCCTTCATCCATTCATTCATCTTTTGCAAGTTCCAGCAGGAATAATGCTTTTAAACAGAAGTAACTTCAATAACTAGTATATACAGCTGTTTCTAGAAAGGTTTTCAAAAAAGGGCAAAGGTTCCTGTCACAATCTGGAAAGGTAATCTGGGTATCTGGTAATCAATAAATTTTAATAAGTCAAATAAATAAAAAAAATTATTAAACCTGCAATGCCTCATCCTTATGATGATATTTTCTTATATCTGACTTTGTTACCTTTCAGTATTGTAGCATGTACTTTTAGGCTTTCTTTTTTGGGACAACCCTTCTCAAAACAGTTGTATTTTCTGCTTTTATGGAACACTAATTCCATTTTTTGTAGCACAACTGCATGTCTTCACCACACACGTTTGATCAGCTACTCCAGTGTGCTCACAAGAATCAATATTTTCTCCTTTACAGGTGGACTGGGGTCTTTTTAGTCTGATGTCTTTACCCACCATTCTAATACCGTTTCTTGTCTGGTTTCGAAGCCACTCAAAGTATGAAAACTTCAAGGCAAAGAAGAACTAAAGCCAAGAAGAAATGTGAAGGGGTCATGTTACATCCATGGATCCCCCCAGCAGGAAATTTGTTTAATACTAAATGAATTTTAATAAAAACGTTTTTACGAAGAATATTTATGAAGTCTTTAGATTTTTTAAGGCACTTCTAAGCTTCTCCCATAAGAGGGGACCTTATTCCCAAGCTCTCTTTTCTTCTCTCCCCGTAGAGCTCCTGGGGAGGAGGGTAAGAGAGACCTGGGAACGAGTTTGCTACGGTAGGGTGTAAGCGGCGTATTTTGTTCGACTTGCATGGGCTCAGTTTCTGGTACTTTTTCACGTCCAGTCTTTTCTCTTTAGAGGAGAGGAATGAGGTCGGCTAGTTATAATGCCTAAACTGCTAATGCTTATTGACGACCAGGAGATATACTCCTTGTTTCTTCTGAAATGTTACCAGGATACCATGAGCGCATGAAACTAAACATGCTTTGATTCAAGACTACAAGCTGATGAATTGAGGCTCGCTGCGGACTCTGATTAGTCAAGAACCGATCCTTTATATTAACACGTTAAACGCTTAACCATAGAAAACTGAAGTTAATGCGTTCAAATTTTTGATAAAACATACAGGCTAAAGTTTTCACGTTCATCGATTTGGCAACGTAATCACCCTCTGAGGACGTGGTACAAACTTTACTGTGTTCCTCAAATGTCCCGCAGGGTAAACAATGCCAAAACAGCGAGGAGATTCTGGTGAAGTCCTTAATGCAAAAATTTCTGACACTTTGCAACAATTGCTATAGCAACCAACCAAGTTGTGTGGGACATAAGAGCTCTCCTAAACTACTGGCGCTGCTCTTTTGCGGCTCATGTCTTTTTTTCTCTTCTTTCCTTCTTTTTTTTTTTTTTTTTCTACCTCTTTTTTTTATTTTGCTGAAATTGCGATCGTCATGCTAATTAATCAGTTGAGTTTAAAATAAGCTCGTAACTGTAGGCAGAACTCTAAACTTATCTAATTAACCATCGATGGAAATCAAATATAGGAGAACTAAATCCCAGTGACGTTTGCATAGATGAAAGCATTCGAACAATAATCGAACAAAGGTTGTTGATGAACCGCGCTAAATCCGAGGAATAATTTTGATTACCTTGTTATTCAAATTATCGATGAAAGGAACTTGTTAACTTAATTGATATGAAATGAGGTGTTTCAGTTAAAAATTTTGGTATGCCATCAGATTCTTAGGAAGAGATGGGAAGGTTTCGGTTACGCAGACTGCTTTTTCTTTTTTCTGTTCTCTCTCTATTGGGTGTTTGTGTGACAGTGTATGTAATGACCTGGGAGGTGAAGCCATCAGAGTCAAGTTCTTTACAAACTTCCCCGTTATTTACGTCTTTTAAGTCAGCTGTGTTGGAGTTGAGCCGAAGATGGATAAATTTGCTGACTGTGAAAAAATTCAATCGAGAATGGGTAAATCCATCGCCAGAATTCATCGAGCCGGTCCCGGAGACCGAAAAGTTTGTTCTTATATTGATAATAAGCGCGCCTTTCAACCTTGAACAAAGATACGCCATTCGACAGACTTGGCTGTCCGTCTTCATCAACCATTCTGTTGCACAAGATCATTCAAACGTACGAATCTTGAAGGACCCTATTAACTCTACCAATAACCTTCTTATCCAGTATTTCTTCGTCTGCGGCCACAGCCAAGAACAAGAGGTTGAAACTGTGGTGAAAAGTGAAAGCATGATTCATGGAGATATTCTGAGATTAAACTTCACAGAATCATATTCGTTGCTGGTACAAAAGACTCTGAATTCGTTGAGATTTGCCTCAGCAGTAAACGTCAAGTTTGTGGTCAAAGTAGACGACGATGTGTACCTAGATGTCCGAAGGATGGTTTGGCGATTGCAAACTACTTCTTTACCTGACATGTTGTTCGGAGGAACTCTGCTTTATAATTCACCTGCCATTCGAGACCCGGGCCACAAGTACTTTATCAGTTATGAGGATTTCAATGGCACTTCATATCCTGTTTATCCGAATGGTCCATTTTACATCATGTCTAAAAAAGTTGTTCTCGAGTTTCTCATCGCGTCTAAAAACATTCGCTCATTTAAAATGGAAGACGCGTATTTAGGAGTATTGGCTAAACATCTAGGTATTGTTCCTACCCAGCTTGATGGAGAAGGAACTTTGATCAGACTATGGCTTCCTCGATTGGAGAGAACTTGGGATGATGCAGCATTGAATGCAACTTTTGCAGTAGGGGATAGCTTATCACCTGAACGGCTGTTTGCTTTTCACGAAAGATATCTAAAGCTTGAAACCGGTTTTAATTGAAGAGTGGTCTAATCGGTAACATTGCAGTTTTGAAGGCAACCGAAAAAAATAAACCAAAAAAACAGATAGGAAATCCTTCCTTTATATGTTGAATAGGAGAATATTCCAGGTTTGGCTAGATCTGAATCTCCAAAAGTAACATTTATTTCTATACATATACCAACAATGTTAACAATACACGGATGTAAAGTTTCCTCGACAACAAAAAATCCTCAAGAACTATGACTGAAACCCATTTTGAATTCAAATTCTGAAGGTTAACTAAACAAGTTTTTAAGACTGTTAAGGGTATGTAACGGCAGGCTTTAAATCCGAGTGGAAAAAACGAGCTCCCGTTTCACGAGCTTCGGTGCGGACCGTGAAAACGAAGTTAGTAAGGTATGTTATATCCGCGGGTTTATATAGGGAAATATTTCATTTCGAACAAATTTTTAAATTTAGTGGTCCGTACAGTGTACCCGCCAAATTGACGAAACGTAGCGCACGTACTAACTGAGAGAAAATATACGAGATTTATGTAATGCACACTGTTTCCTTTAGATTTCCTTAACTTAATGCCTGAATTCACTCACTCATGACCACACGCAACTCTGAAGTCCAAGCTATAATGCTCATGAGGCTCATGTTGCAATTTGTACTACTGTGACTTGGCCGGTAACTCTCCATTTCGATATTTCTCTCTGTGTAATTTGGACCGTGATAAAATTTGTAAATACAATGTAGTAAAAATTGATTAAAATTCTGTAAGTGAAAAGTCTAACACGAGTTTTCTCAACCCTGATCAAATTCAAGCGTGCATCAGATCAACAATTGAAAACAACTTGAGTACCATCAAATCTAGGACCAATATCAGTGCCCAGTCTATTGCCAGTATTATTTACAGGAAGGGGAACTTTTATCCCATGACAGTCGATGTGAGGCAGAACTTAGCTTCGAAAGATTTTTTGAGAACGAGGTGCCCAAGACATCGACTGAGAATTGGAGGATTGGGTAGTCCTGAGATTCTTATTATTTCATCAAAATCGGACCGTTGTGCTTCGTTGCCAGGTTTTAAGGCGAGGCTTTCACTCCAAAGATGTATTTCTCCTTACTGTTTGTCGTACAATTCTTAGAATGTTAGTTCGGAGAATTTGGTTTTGGATCAACTATTAATCTCGCAATTGATACTTTCCCGTCACTTGCTTGTTTTATGTTTTGATACTGTAAGGAGAAATCCTGTCTTGAACACTCATGGGAGTTTAAGGGTAAAGAGTCGCAAGACTAGCAGTTGGGCTAATAAGTGTCTTTTGATGAGGCCACTTTCAGCCTCACTCCTGTCGAAAAGCTTGGCAATAAATAACAAACAAACAGACAAATAAATGGAAACGGGACCTAAAAACAAATACCTCACACCAAATCTTTCACAAGTTAGACGATCCAATAACTTATTTTATTCATATCTATTCTATAAGAATGTCCACTTTTTAGAGATTCAGAACTAACGCAACTGTACAGAACACAATCTAGGAAAGAACAACATAATTTACGTTCACACAGAACATCTACAGAGAAATCCAAAGAGCTACTCAAGATTTATCAAACAATTTGTACATGATATAATAACTTCAATATCCTGAATCTCTTCAGGCAATCAACTTATATTATCATTATCATCATTGTATTATGAAAATTATACTTTTTATACACAATGACACCGGACAACGCAACGTTGACCCATTAAAATGATTTGATCAAAACTGTACAACTGAGCCAGCTAGAATTCAATAAGTGTGTACAGGAGCTTTGGAAATTAAAATGATCTTGCTCAGCTAACTTTATTCTACAAGGCTCTTGGTGAAAACGTTCAAGGATCACACAAAATAATGCTATTTCATTGTTGTGAGATGTTCACGCGAAACTCAAGCTATCTTGTGTATGTTACGTGACAGAAACTGCTCCATTTCCCTCTCGTCATGCATTCCTTCTCGACGAAAGAAAGTGTGACAAGTCCATTGCACACATGCATCCTAAGGGCGTGCTTTGTCCACAAAAAAAAATGGTCACAAGCAAACATCTTCACACAGCAACTAACTCTTTCAAAATTGCAAAAAGTAAAAAATTCCAAAAGTCAGATGATCTTCACATTGATATTGCGAAGTAGACCATCAGCTTTCATAACTCACTTTACAGCCATAAAATCGATCTCTTACGGAAGCGGCTTTCATTTTACGTCACTATTCTTTTCTTTTTCAGATTGAAACCTAAAATCACGTATAAGCGAAACAGTGTTATTACACTAACAGAAGTCAATTGGTACTTAATAAGACGTTTTACACCAGAAGAAAGCGTTTCACCAAAAGCCTGACTATAAAACACATTGGCAGCAGGAATAAATTAGGAATAAATTTGTTTTTTAAAGTATAAACACAATACAGCAAAGACAAAATGGACAAGACAAAAATGACATGGTGTTAATACCCTTTGCCATAAAAACGACCATATTTGTGAAGGAATTTTTCTCATTTTAAGCTTGAATACACTTGCCGTGTTTTCAAGCTCGGAAAGCGAACTAAATGCTCCGTTTTGACCATCACCAAGCTGAAGTAAAAGGATAGAGATTCATTTAATTTAACATTACGTTCCAAAAGAATTCATCTATCTACTGAGTCGGGGAATGAAAGACTGATTCTAGCAGTTCTTTGGGTAATGCTCTACGCGCTGGGCACGTGACGTAAGATGTAAGGGAAGGAAACCAAGATAAGAGACAAATCTGTGACATTAGATGATTGAAAAGCTATGGTAACACAATAGGTTCCCAAGAAGATAAGAAACTCCATGCTTTCTCTCAAAATTTTACAAAAAGTTAAATTGCACGTCAAGAATATCTGGTATCTTTTTTCCAAACAGAAACGTATTCAAAGTCACATGGGCTTTTACCATCATATTACATCAAATTGCTAGGCATACAATTTTTGAAAAAACGCAGTCTCAGGTGATCAGTCCTTAATTCCTCGACTGATAGATTCCAGCCTCACTCGCCAGCTGTTCATATGATGACCTGATTAAGAGTGGAAGTGGTCAGCCTGTGGGAACAAATCTCTTTGCTTGCTCCCTTCTTTTCAAGAAATGTGTGTAATGAAGCTTACGTATACAAAAGACATTTTGAACATAATTTGATATCGTTCGAATGCGTATCACTTTGTATGATCTTTGGAAGATCAAGATTTCAAAGCGTTTACTTAAAGCTCAGGTGGAACGTCAATTCCCCGCCAACAAAATGGAGAGAAAACCAAATTGAGTAAAAAATTACAAGCTCCACAACATCAAGGTTCTTGGAAAGAAGAGGACCAGTTAAAGCCTGCTCTTCGTGGCTCATGAGAAATGTACAGTACTAGGGGCTGGCGAGTAATCATTTAATTAGCTCTAATCTCAATATTTCTTCAAAAGCCTGTGCTGGAAATTCAGGCTTTGAGACGCAAATGACATCTACCAAAAGTTAATATATAATTTTAATTAGGGGGGCTTGTGCGTAAGTAGGTCAACGGAAATAAATATAATACTTTATAATTTTCTAGAGATTTCCCTTGATGGGAAAACACTATATACAATTTGTTTTCTTCTTTGTTTTTTTTTTTACTTATATATGTAGAACGTACTCTGTCTCTCTTTCGTAATTAAATAGTTTTGTAAGACGCCAAGATTGTGGCTTACTTAAACTAGCTTTAAGACAGAAGAGCTTTCACAGTCAGCACTAGAATGCATTATTGGACTGCTAAAAGGAATCTACTTAACATCCTACCCTCTCCGTATAAATTGTTCTTAAACAAAAATTTCAGACGAAAACGACGAGGAAATGCGCAAATCCGCAGCGAGATACAAAATTCCACAACACCTGAAAACCTTTGCGACAGACTTGTTTGCGTGAACGAACTGCGAAGCGTGACTCAAAAAAAGTCACGCACAAGTCAGAGACGGCAACGAGTGAGGAAACACCAAGACACAGTGACGTCAAGTCATCCTATGCTGCAGGGATACAATTCTGCATTAAGTGCCACCGACACGCGTTTGACTGTATGAAACAAGTGTATAATATGGACAATGACACACTACAAAGACAAGAGGTAACACAGGAGGCTAACGACAACTACCGTGACAGCATACTATGATGAAGTTAGAGACGTGCTGGACGAAGAAGGAGGTTCGGACGAGGACGTGGACGTAGGGTTTTTCGTGGCGGTACCGGAAGTAGCTGCAGTTGTGCGATTGGCATCCTGGGAATCAACAAAGGGACTATTATCAGATTAATGGAATGTAATCCCGCGCAGGCCCAGAGAGGTCCAAACGCCTTTGGACCCACTCGACTGCCGTTTAAATGATTCTACTGTGAAGTGTCTACGCCTGAAGAATTATTAAGGACGAGAAGAGATCAGGCGGGACCCAAACCACGACAAAGCGTTTACGTGACAGGTTTACTAGCACTTAACGCCATGGTTATCCCACTGGCTGAAGAAGAAGAAGAGATGAAAAAGAAAAAGAGAAGATGACAAACTGAATCAACTAAACTTGAGTTGACGAGGGGAAGTCTTTATTAGCTCAGAGAGGCCCGAAATCTACTGAAAAGTATCCCAGGATCCTTAGCAGGAAGAAAGTGGGGGACTGCAAGTCCTCATTCCCATGACGAAGGTCCATGGCAGTTTTTCCCCTTCCCCCTCCCTCCACAGTTTTCCTGGCAGTTTGCCTTTACCACTAACACTCCTAGTTAGAGAGGGGAATTATGGGAGTGAACGTAACACGATGACCCGACCGGGGCTCAAACCCAGACCTATCGATCCACAGTGTATCGTTCTTCAGCCCTTTACACCCTAATATCAGTATGCACATTCTCCATACTGTTCTATATACATTCCTATGGTGCTGATAAGGAGAATTTGTTTAACAATCCAGTTTTTTTTAGTTGATGATCATTTCCTTTATTCCCGTGACCTTAATGCTTGATTCAGGGGTGTATTGTAAGGAGAAATTAGACGCTATGCTCTTTTGATGGCTAAAGAGTGAAGACTTAGCCACCTACCACAAGTCTAACATCACTCGACTAATTATTAATAAATAGAGAAATAAAACTATAGAGGGATATTAAGGGTCGAAAGAAATCCGGGATTGCGTTGGTTAAGCTTTGGTACGCTTTTTAATTGGTCCACAAACTAAACTTGCGCCACCCTCTCGAGTAATCACAGCAAAAAGAAATCCAAAAGCAGCTTCCTGTCTCTCGTTTTCCCGAAATCCATTTGGGGTCTGGGTTTGTAATAATAATTTGCGATGTTCTTCTTCGTTCTGCTGGCTGGTTTGATTTCTTTGGTGAAGATTTTTCAATGATCCATCCAACAGATCTTCAAAATTGTTTACCTCCCCAGTTCAAAACAAAATACTAAATTTGTACATGTACTTGGTCGAGAGAGGAGGGAGAGGAGGGAGGGGGAATTTTAAGCGATTGAGAAATGAAGGTGCACTGGTACTTACAAACATTGTCGCTTACCCACTCCTCTGCTGCTTTTTTCCAGTATTCGTGATTATCTGTAAGGTGTCTGATGGTCTCGGGTACAAATGCGAAAGCTGTAAAAATACAGTCATAAAAACACTATTTCGACGTGTTTCCGATTAAACCACCGATCAAGTTGCATTTATCAAAGAAAGCAGACAAATTAACAGACAAATCAACGAATAAAAAACATACCATCCCATGCGTCGTAAAGATCACTGACAAAGTAATCTATGAACCAAACCTAGAAAAGATAAGACATAAAAAAAAATAGATGAAGAGAAAATGAGTAAATCAATATTAACAACACAAGATTGTTCCTAACTATTAATCTTTAAAGGGAGGGAGCAAAAAAATGGGAGAGAAAAAAATCGGCGGTTGACGAGAGTTCTTTGTCCTGTTTTTTTCCTTTGCCTAAATCCCACCTTTTCCCACGAGAACATTTCATACAAAGGCCTGACTAGTGTTCGACTTGATGACCAAGAATTCAAAGAATTCGACACAATGATTTGCACTTATTTTAAGCTACATGCTATCTATTCGGACAATCACGTTCATTAGAACATCGCTGCTTCCGAGCTAATATGTACTTTTCAAGTTCAAAGCTTAAGAATAACTTCAAGCAGCATTAAGCTACAAAGAGTAAGTTCACTTCATTTAGATGAGATATTTGTCATTCAAAGATTAACCCACGCTCCCCTCGCTGAAATTTCGTCTTCTGTCTTTCCAAGAACATAACACAATGACCCCGACCCAGGCCCTTCTACTCAGGGTCCAAAGCGCGATAACCAACAGTCCACCCCCCCCCCCTCCCTCCCACGTCCAAGGCCTCACGTCATCAATATCAAGCTACCGTGAATTCAAGTTGTACTGACCTGTGATCTAGGTACGTTACATGTTTGCTTATCAAACACAGGCATCACGACGGGTAAACCACGCCTCTTTTCCTCATCCGTCTGTAGAAAAATAGAAAAAAAAATGTACAGGAATAAACCCCAGCCAGTTTGCTTATTTTAAGTACGAGTTAAGAAATGACATTTTTGTAAATTATTATTATTTTGTGATTACTATGGTTCTGGTTGACGACTATCAGTCAAAATGCCTTCTTTTTCACGATTGAAATTGCCTTTGAAGGCTATTTTTACTGCGCTCTAAATAACTTCAATTTATTTCTCCTTCAGCTGCAAAAACCTCCATCTAACGATGCTGATTGTATTAACCCATGACTTCATCTACGTACCTGTGAAAAGTACTCGTCTGCTATTCTGTATGCCCACTCTTTACACAGGTATCGTGGTCGAGCTGGGTTGGCGATATCAGCACACTTAATTAACATTCTTTTAATCAGTGTACGGTTTTCTGGAGTGTTGAGTGCTACAGCAGTTGATGCTGTGGAATCTGGAGTGCCACGCCCACTGTGCTATAAAAATAAACATAGCGTGTTTCAATCTTTTCAGTTCCTGTGTATATCCTACGGCCAGTTTCGCAAAAACGCGACATTCTCAAACTACCGAGCACAATTATATATAGCGAAAAACTGAGTGTGACAAGGGATCCGAAATTGCGTTATTTTCGCTGTGCTCGACTCTGCTGGTCAAAAAATTTACGCTACCAACTTATCCAATCAAAAGCAACTAAAACTAATCAGGTCTTGGGGACTGGCGTTCCCTGCTCTTCAAAGAGAATGCTTGTTTTAAGTTTGAGTTCTCAGTGGCTACTAAAATATTTCCTTTCGCACTGAATGGTCCCTATGATTACTTTAGCTCAAGTTTAAGCATACCCAGTCGAGATACACTCTAGCGTTGAAGAAATACGGTGTTAACTACTTGTGCGCGACTGCTCAAATAGAAGCGGCAGGCGTTCATAGTATTTCATACTGCATTGTATAACAAAGTACCGGTGCAACTATGGACTACTGCCACTTTGCTCCACGGCACCGATGCATAGATACAATAAATTATCGACTTACCACCGAGTGTACCTCATCCATACTGGAAGAACGCCGTTTATTTATAGAGTTTACGAACTTTGAGAGATGTTCAAAGTGTCTCGTCATCTCTGTCGCCATTACCATGTCGATGATCGCTTGGCGAATCGTGCGGAACTCATCCCTGGTAGAAGACAAGTCATGACAAAATTCCTCGTTTAGTAAGAAAAGTCTGTATGCAAATGTAACCAGCAATGCCGGTCAAGAAGACATGAAGGTGACAAGAAGTCCAGAGTGGTAATAAGTAGGTCACCCATCCCCTACAAGTTTCTTCAATAAAGACAAAGGTGTGCATTACATTAGACTTTGGCATCCACCACAGTTTCGCGGCTGTCATATGTACATAAGACCCAGCATCACTTTCATTTAACGCTAAGATTGCGTGCTCGAGATTTGCTTTACTTCACTCTGTGATTGGTCAAAAACTCGCGCCACGCTCTCAAAAAATTAGATGCAAAACTAAAACCAATCGCGACTTGGTCGCTCGCGTTGTCCCGCGCTTTAGGTAGTTTGGTATTTCTTCTTTTGTTTTGATTGGCTGTTGTGGTGACTTTGCATTGGTTTCACGATACTTAATCAAAAAGCACTCCACTATGATTTCAACTTACATGTCAAGTCCCTTAAAGATGTTTGACCTTTCGTATTTGGCTGTAAGTTTGAACGCCAACGCAGCATGATGACTCTCCAGTACGGCGATGTCGTTGTAGAGGATGGCGAGCTCATTTCCTGCATTACAAAGGAACGAGTTTGTGTATCCCGGATGGTCGACGTCGTGAACAACTGCTGCTATTAACGAGGCTATTTCATCGAGTGGCTCCAGAACAGCCTGCAAAGTAAAGAAAAAATCGTATCAACAAAACTTGTTAGACTTCACAGAAAAAGCAACTAAGATAACAAGTAAATAGAATCGTTCCCTCTGAATTCAAATCACATAACCAAGAAAGGAATGATTTAAGGGAGAAGGTTCTCCTTTACAGATCATGTCCTGCACTACATGTTCTATTTGACAGAACTAACTTAACAATGAAAGGAAAATGTATTAAAGCTCAAATAATGCTAACGCTATCCAACGGATAAATCGCTATTCAGCGGATAGGTGTGAACAAACGTATTGAGCTATCCATCGGATGGATATTTATTCAGTGATAGTGTAATCCACCCTTCGAAAAACCGAAGCTTGCTGGAGATACATTACAAACGCGCTCAAACTTTCCACTCAATACTCTAAATTTTGTCAACCCGTTCTCAGTTATCAAGCACGCTGGTATTGACAAAAACGACATCAACAACGACACGAAAACACATAAAACAACAATAAAAAAAAAAGTAGATACTATAATCTGAGATGATGTTACCTTCACTCTTTCTTTTGCTAAGAACACTGCTGTTGCGTGCAAGACATCAGCAGCGTGCGTGGAGTTATGATAGGCGTTTTTCGAGTGATAGTTTTCTTCTATTAACTGAAACAAGAACATATGAACGGAAATCAGTATATCTGAAAAAAAAATGTATAAATAAATGAAATAAAAAGCCTGAAGGCTTTCCTGGCGGTGCACCAATACCAATCTATAATCCCGTGTGGAGAGTGGCACTGCCAGAGTGAATATTGTGAAGATAGGATAGAATTCACGTACTTTACCGTCCGGAGTAAATCATAACATGGCGTTAGGAATAAAAGGAACTCATATATTGTCTGTATTTTGTTTTCCGTACGGGAACCCGACTCAATTCAAGCTTTCTTATTCCATGGTTTAACGTTAACTACGAGCGAACATTGTGTGTTCAATGCTCGTACCATATGTTGAACCATCGAATAAGACAAATGACTGTTGTGTGTGTGATGTAGAGAAAAGTAAAGCTGAACCATGAAAGATCCTTTCCGTAAAAAGACAGAACATGGACACAGCGACTTACTTGTAACCAATTCTTGAGAACATCTTCGGTAATGTTGAGTAATTCACAGGCCCTGAACCTGTTCAGTATCTTCGTTCCCAAGAAGTACAAGGGCCTAAAGATAGTCACGACGCCCTTATGTTAGTTGATCAAATTACAAATAGGACTTTGACTTCGGAGTCACGTCAACAATAAAAAAAACCGAGACTTTTACAGAAATAATTTTGAAAAGCAACGCTATCTCTTCGCTTGAACCATCACAATGAAATGTGACAAGCAATACGGCATAGTACTGTTTTTCTTTGCCTACTACGCTTTTCGATTGGTTTAGAAGTAACACAACAGACTTTCAACCAATCAGACGCAAAACTTAAAACCAAACACACCATGGCCAACCACGTGTTCCCGCTCTAAAAGTGGGATACACGGAGTTCTAAAAGGCTCCTTAGATTGTCAGTCATCGCTGCGACTAACTTGGATTTCACCTTTTTCCAAACAAACAACGTTCTAAGAGCTCAGGTAAATGGAGACAAGAAAGTAGAGGTTTAGTGCCCCCTAACTACCAAAATTTGAGAGTCGTTGATATTAATGTTTCACCCCGGGAAGTCTCTTTCCAAATGAAAGAAAGGTAGCAAGAGGTTAGTGACCCAGTTGTTGAAACTACTACTGCTTCTGACAATGACATTGGGTGGAGGCAGGCATTAGGGGGCACAAAGGAGGCTGTATATACCCGTTGACCCCCTCGTCCCCTTCCTCCCCCATGGACCAGTACCACGCCCTTGTGATTATCAGATAAGACGGCGCTAAACAAACCTGTGATTGGAGGCTTTTTCCAACTTGAGAATATCAAAGTCCCAGTCTGCCTCGTCAACCATAGAAGCGATAACTTCAGGTGGGGCCTCTTGGAGGTGTGAGATGGGTGGGGTTCGTACAGTGCTCGATGTGGTATGACCTGTCCAAAGAAATATGGACGAAGCAAATTACAACGAGAGCTTATCGCCAACAAAACTAGTTTACCTCTCAAAACATTATGTTAAATTCCTCATTCTGTCAATTTTCAAATCATTCACAAAGATCAGTAATTAATTAAGTTCTTTCTAGAGAGGAGGAAGAGGTTAAAATGATTTAATACCTTAATATTAAACCATTAAAATATTAAGAGCAAACGTTAACATGAAAGTTAGAAAAGAAGTGTAAGTATTAGCCTCGGACCTCTGCCGAATGTGTAGAATAAGTTCGTACTTGGTTTAGGAACGTCACAGGAGGGTCTCCTTCGGCCCTGGAACACAACAAATAGTAAACGACCATTAGGCTATAATCATTAATGGTAAAACCAAAAAACAAAATAAGCACAAGCTGATTAGAGCTTTTTATTTTTACGATTGGCTGTTATGGCTCCTTTAGTTATAAGAGCGTTAACTGAAAACTGCTTTACGGCGAGATTTTTGGGCCAATAATAACAAACGGAACAAGATCAAAGCCAGTGCAATCCCGGATAAATTATAATATTCAAATGAAAGGTCAAATAGAAATGTCATAATGAATGAAGACAAACGTCAAACTGTGGAAGAATTCAGACCATCGAATGAGTTACTTGAATGAATAAAACTCACATTGCTCATGAGACCTCCGACCAGTTCATTAGTCATCATGTCTTCTTCAGTTGTTGTGAAAGGGGAATATAATTCCGCTGTCCGTAGAATTTCCTAACAAAACAAAAATGTTTTAAGATGCATTCCCCCCAAGTTTTCTCCTCTAAGTAACTGTAAAGTAACAATTTTTTTTCATTTTGTGGCTGCGCTGCGTTCAGTGTACGCCCGGACTTCAAATAGAACCGCTTCGGGGTGTAGCTTTGTCTCCAGCAGACGCTGAAAGGTTCGAACCTTTTACCCTCCAGAACTTATTAACATTTCAGTTGTCCTCGCGATTGCAAGACATAAACTGACAAACAAGTGATGAGAATAAAAAAGTGCATCAGCGAGAGACCAGTCTTACTTAAATGCCAAATTATCTTAACTGGATCACAAAGAAATTATATTTAGAGGGGAGAAAAACGAATGAAACTATGAGGTTGAGAAAAGGAAAAATATCTTACCAGCACTCTATCTAGTGCTTGTACTACAGACATGGGACTATTTTCTTGCGCTGCAGACAGCATGTTTATGACCTGAAACAAAAATTATTAATTAATAGATAAAGGCACTTCGTGATAGCACAGGGAACCTCTCTTTACATAGGCCTAAAGAGCTAAATATTGCCTAAATCATAGAAAAAATATGAATGTATTTCCAGCCATACAACTGAACGAAAATTTTCCTCACACAAAAATTTCAAGCCTTTTAATGAAATTGTGAATGTAGTAGTGGAGCACCTGTATTCCATCTTGTAATACCAAAACACAGTAATGATTCACAAATAAGATCTGTCGAATACAGCTTGAAGCATTCCACAAACAGGACATTATTTCGCAAAAGAGGCAGCAATTAAAATCTATCAGCTGCATGTCTTAAAGTAAATTACACACATTTTGATGCTTCCATTAAAAATTAAACATTTCAAGGAAAACCCAAGAATATGACTCACTTTTGTAATGGGTGCCTCTATTTTAGTCGTAGTTGTCGTTGAATGTCTTCTAAGAATACCTCCTATAAATAAAGAAATTATTAGCGCTTGCAAAAGTCTGTGCAACATTTAACATCTTGACCACGAATAGATGAAAAATGAAAAAGGGAGTTTAAGAGTTATTGTGGAAATCCTTAAGCACAGTATCACAAACAGGACAGTGAAACAGTTTTGGAAACATGAACACTTCCAAAATAAATTTTTCTTGTAGAAAGGGAAGTAAGGTTCAACACGACAGAATCTGCCGCCCATTTTTAACACAAAGAGAAACAATTTTCAAAAGTTAGGTTTATCTTTGGAATCTTAAATTGTTGTCAGTAACACAAAGAATGACTAGCATCTAATTTCTCCTTCCAATATCACCCTTGATCAAACATTAAGGTCATGAGAATAAAGGAAATGATCACCAACTAAAGATGCCAATGATTGTTTTAAATAAATTGTCCTTGTCAGAACCTTAAAAAATGTGTGGAGAACAGTTTGTAGAATGTGCATACTGATATTAAGGTGTAAAAAGTTAAATATTCTTTGAATGCCCAAGGTAATTATCATATGGTTTCTGAAAACACACTTCTCCTTTAATCAGTATCACAGGCAGCATTACCACTAACCATTTAAGGTGTTAATTTGAACTTGTTCTGTTACACCACTGGCTGTAGTTGGCTATGAAGAAAACAGACATGAAATTGTAATCAAACTATCAAAAAAATTCTAGCTTTACATGCAGACAAAATTAAACTATGTATTTTTGCACAACCATATTTCTGCCAAACTCTACTTTTGTTGTCGTCTCCCCAACTACACTGCCATCGTTAACTGAAGGACATTTGAGAGCTCAGTGAGTCTAAACCCTAAGCTGATGGGTTATTTGAGATCTTGATAGCTTTACCTTGAATGGACAGGTTGGAGGTTATGGGTGACAAAAACTGCAATCAACTGGTTTCAGAGACTAAAGTCCAACACCCTTATCGTGCGAGAGAGACTGATATGCTTGTGAATAATACACTTTCAAAAGAGGAATGTAATCATTTGTCTCATGATGTGGTCACTTTGGAAGTGGATCAACCTCATCTCCTGAAGATGACCAGCAGTATGCAGTTGATACATCACAATCTGCATCAGAAGTGACCACATTGTGACAAATGATTACATTTCTCTTTTGAAAATGTAATTTCCCACAATGACTAACCCAAAACTATTTTACAATATAATACACTTTGTTACACTTACTGATTCCATATGCATATTAACCTCCATATTCATGTTGACTTGATTCAGGGGATTAGCCTGGGTGATTTCTCTCTTCACTGTCACATGGTGAGCAACTTTCCTGTGCGTCAAAGAAGAGTGCTATAAGAATGTTACCATTCCCAAACCCCTCTCACTTTAATCCACACCTGTGCTCTAGGAAGGTGTGAGAAGGCTCTCCACTCAGAAGTCTGAGGTGGACAGCAATTAAAACCTTTCTGAAAAGCAGAGTTGTACATATTCACCACAAGCTAGAGCCGTGTGACATTCCCCTTTGCCAAAACACAGCTTTAAAATCCAATCTGATTAAATGTGATAGGAGACATGTAGTTTGCCAGACATAAGGTAGTGCAATAGTATATATGATGAAATTTTTTCTACATGTTTGTGTGCTGTAACAAAATACTAAGTTTTCAAATTGGTTTTCCCAAGCAAAATCACCTTAAGTACTGTGTTCTAAAGAGAAGAGTGACCAAAAAATTAATTTTTCCTTAAAATATCTGTACATTGTTGAGATGAAGGGTGATGAGAAGAAAGATAAAATTAAGTAATGGATATTATATGACTTTCCACCCAATTCTTAGGGAAAAAACTAAAAGAAATGTAGAGCTGACAGTGCAGGGCATTCTTGTTGAGATTTTAAGAGAGGAAGTATGAACTAACCATTTGTATCTTAGCTTGTGGCTTTTCACATCAAATACTTACCCTCCTTTGCCAATGATGGGAATGATATGCACATTTTGTAAGAAACTATCCCCATTTCTTCTTTTCCCAACCACTTTTCCCTCCCATGGCTGTAAACAGATAGAATACAACATAGTATTACTACTTAGATCTAAGATCTGCAAACAACTCCGTGTCATGCACAATTCATCAATGATCCACAAATTCAACAATCATCTAAAAAACACTTCCTCTTCACTTTAAGTCATCACAAACACTAACCAAACAAATAATGAAATCATTTTACTGAAAGGGGTGGCACAGGAGGAGAAGTTAAGATAAAAATAATGATGATTATGGAGATGATGATGCTCTAGCCTGCAACAATTTTGTTGTTATTGTTTGTATTATTATTATCTTGAAAAGCAACAGTGGAAAGTGAAAATTGTACAAAAGAGAAAGAAAAAAAGAAAAAGCATGATCACTGATGGTTAAAAAAAAATTCTCACGAAGTTAATTACTGGAAAAAAAAAACAACAAATAACCTACCTTCCCTTTCTTTATGTGTGCATGAATTGACTCATATAACTCCTAAAATAAAAAGAACATCATTTCAAATGTTATTAACCTCTTGAATGTCACGAGTGACAAAAACAGAATTTCTCCTTACAATATCAAACAATATCAAGCAGATGAGAAATGGGAATAGAGAAAATTATAAATTAGGGGATTACAGTAATAGTGGATCCTACACCAAGTTCTCCAAACCAACATAAGAGTTATATGGCAGACAGAAAGGAGAATTACGAATAAGATCTTGGGGACAAAAAGGCTAATCCTAATCAAGCAGCCAAATTTCATATTTTTCCAACTCTAATGTTCCCAGGGGTTAAAATGACCCACTACCTAGGGGTTTTGAGTTGGTATCATTCCATCATCTTCCTGAAAATGTAAAGAATTTCTTCAATTTTTGGAAACCTTAATCCATTTTAGAACTTACAGGTTTCTCATGCTCACTGTTCATCATGAAGTTCTGTGGATGCCCAACAGCTTCAGACATTTTCTCAAAGGCAGGGTTAAAGTACTGAAAATGCACCACAAAAAAAAATTCTTAGAACTAAAGTAATTACCTCCTTATAGTTTAAAATGTTATAACTAAGATAAATAAATAACTTGAACAGAAGCTCCTAACTTTTTCCCCATCTTTTTTTACCCATCTGCCATCTTGTTTTCCTAAAATACTAGGATTTTCCTGAAACAGAAAAATGGCAACCTTGTGGGTTGTACAAGAGGACCATATCATCATCTCTAACAGATCATTGCCATTTTCAGGCTAGCCATTAGAGTGCCATTACTTTGAGTCTTTCTTCTTACCTCCCACACAAAGTTGTAACAATGTGTCACCTTTTTTTACCTTTATGATTTTGAAATCAAAGTATCCTAAACCAGTTGCACTGACTGTCAACAAATATGGCTCTTGTGACTATCGAGTGGAAGTTATGTAGGAACTAACAGAAATTTTTACCTAAAAATAACAATGTTTTAATGGTATGTCATACAGACTTAAAGATAAGATAACAAGTTCAGTTCTTCTTTCTTACTATCCATTACAAACTACTGTTTCACAATATTCTTTCCATCAATGAAATTTTTGTACAAGAAATATATGCTGTGTGCTATTCCATGAGTGCAATCCTCTAAACATTACATTAAAACAAAAATAAAATTTGTTTGTTTTTTTTTTGTACCTCTACCTGTAACTCTGGCTTGTCAGGGTCTGCACTGGCAATCTCTACAGCATCAGTGGAGTGCTCAATTGCACTAAAAAGACAGCTTGTTGCCCTCAGTTTAAACATCGACTGAACTTCTCCATGTTCCAACATCAGCAACTCATTATGACAAGCCCCAACATTAGCATTTTCAACAAACCGCTAAAAAGGAAAAGTGAATTTTTTGTCAGGATTTTTTTTTGGGAGAAATTATATTTCTGCTATGACAAATACAGAGATGCACACTAAACTCCCTTTTACCCTTTACACCCCAATATCAGATTACATATACTCCATACTGTTCTCTATACATTTCCTTAAGTGATAACAAAAATAATTTAACAGTCAAGAGCTGCCTTAGTGGGTGATCATTTCCTCTACTCTCCGGACCTTATGTTAGTACTCTTACAGGTGAGAGTGTTAGTCATTCTAGCTTATAGAGAAGTGGAGCCGAAACAGTTTCCATAACTGCAAATCTGTACTTCAAGACACAATTTACTATCTTTAAAATGAAAGAAAGCACTCTCACCCGGTCAAATCCAGCTTTTAGCAGTGGAAGCATCGATGGTTCATCACTTCGTGGGCTAAAATGGAAACATGTTAACAGTCTGTCAGGACTGATATATGTATGTGACTTAATTCAACACAAGTGCAATATGAAATACAAGAGAAAGTGCATCACAACACTTCAAACTCTTAGAAAACATTTCACAGGGTTATTCATTTGCAAAGGGCTTTAAATTGAAGTGTTAGGCTTACAGTAAAACAAATTAAACAGCTTCACCTAAATTATCAAAACTTTACCCCTTTACCCTTTGATCCAAGGAGTGATCACTTAGTGAATTCTCATAACAAAATTTGAATAAACCAAACAGGTAACAAGAACTAGGAAACAGTCACCAATGGAATGTTGTTTAGATTTTACAACAAAATCAAAAACTGATTGATTATCAATTGGGAGGGTCTGGTTTTTTATCTTTGGGGCAACTGGATGAACAAAATTAAAATATTAGTGCAAAATGTTTGACAAGACACTGGTGTGACTACTGTCTTTTGTGAAAGCTGCTTAACTTTACAGTTGCATTGCTGTCAACACAGTACACTGTAAGACTGTTACAAACTTCACTGTACAACATTCAAAGATATCTGCTGACTGCACTTTGCTGCCAACTTCAACTTGAAAACTTTCCTTCACAAGCACAGTGGCTCATATGGTCATAATTTTTTTTTTCAAAAGCTTGTTATGTAATAACTTGGCAGACTGCACAATTTAAAGCTAGGATTGCAATCAAAGGGCAAATCTATGGACACATGTAGCCTGTAACTTGCAAAGGAGAGTCTAATTTGAAAGTTGCACGCAAGTGAGAGTAACCAGACCTGCGATCCCTCCTGAGGCCACATGTGAAAATTTTGCGAAGACAGTGGGATTTCGTTTTACTAGAAATGGCAATAGAGTGTAGTTAGTGATTAACATCTTACATTAATTAATGTCTTAGAAGAGCAAGCAAATTTGGAGAAGCATCACATGTTCAATAAAGTTAATTATCTTTGTTTATGAAAACAAATAACAACACATGCTGTTTCTCTTATTTCCGTAAAACAGAGATGTAATTCAATAAAGCTTGCTAATGTAACCAAAACCTGATTTAGCAAAGTGCACAGGTTGTCCGGAAGGAAAGGAGGTCGAAATAGCTTAGTGGAAAACACAGACAAAGAAGATTAAGCAGCTTTCAGGCAGACAGGCACACCAGTGGGTGATATAAATATGATTGTCATGAGTATATACATCTAAACTACACAAGAGAAACATTCTCGAGCTTAAAGTCATAAAACTTCCATTTCTTTTATAAAAATACAAATTCTCTTAAGTCATGATCAGTTTTGTCAGATGAATGACACACGCACACATCATTAAGTGATCACCCTTAAGTATTTTCTTGGAGGCTGTTACTTGAACAACACACAATAACCACTTTATGCAGGTTCATGAAACATTCCATACCATGCATAGTTGACAAGAAGATTACAATAAACAGATTTAAGATGTACAAATGCTTTCCCTGTCCTCAACTGATTTCCTGAGATAATGCCATGCATACATGAAATATTCACTATGGACCAATTTGATTCAGTCATGCAATAACAATTTTTTAAATCTTTCGCATGAAAAGACAACTAGTTAACCAAGTCAAGGTTAATACATCTGTTGAATTTAAGAGGAATCTGTTACTCAACACAAACATGTAACCCCATAATTGTCATTTTTCAATGACACTTCTTTGTAAACATTGGCAAGTTTTGGGTCACATTTCGTTGCGAGTTAAAAAAGGATTATCATGAAAGTTTAATTAACAAGAAAGAAGGATGATCTCTGAATGAAAATAAAAAAAGCATGACATAAGCAAAGTGGTCAATTCCAAACAAACACTTCTACTTCCTAATAACATTTGGCCAATGCAAGCTCTGTCACCAAAGAAACAAAGATATTTCTGTGCTAAAATCCACAACCCCCCAGTTTATATAGGATGACATCTTTATCTGCATTTCAGATTTACTAGCTTTGCAATTCCTAAGTAACCAAAGTCAGCTTTTAATATCATAGCTTCTGCAACCATGGTATTGCCATTGGAAAAAGAAAAAAATTTTTCTAGTAGACAAATCATAAACCCTGAAACATTGAAATTAAATGGATGTTCAACACAAGTAGCAACAATTCTTTGGCAAGTTCCGTTTCACCTTTTCATGGAAAGTGGATAAAAGGAAGAGCGGCAGACAAACCCTTTCTTATCATTTTGAGAAAAGAGAGTTCATGAGATGGTGGATCAAAAAGTCAGTCTTAAATTTTCCTAGAAGTGTAGAGTGCACAAAAATTAGCTTGTAAATAGTACTAGGTCTCTCACCTCCCTTTGACTACAGCAATAATTATAGAATTCTCTCGTGGGCCTTTTGCTCTTATTATCCTAAAAAGTGAAAAAAAATTTCTATTTAGTAAGTTAGGCAACAATCCTACTCTAAATCATACAAGATATAGCAAAAGGAAACTGCACTACATTACAAGTCCCTAGCAGGGGTTTAAATTTTTTCCCCCTAAGCGGCCGCAGATTGTGCAATAGCCAGTCATGTCCAGAAAAAGGGGCAATAGGGTGAAACCTAAACACAAACGCCTGTTTGCAGGCAAAACAGACAACAGTAAGAGGTCCCATAGGTAGCAGTACATCACCAGTAACTGGCTTTTATCAAAATCCAGGCCTTGGTTTAAGTGTGGGTCTCTGATGCATCTCAAAAACTTTTTTGTCTTAATTTTCCTAAGCTTGTTCTTTTATGTGCTCTTTGACTTACAAACATGGTTAAATTAAAATTATTTTTCTGGTTCTCCTTGTTTCCAAGAAAAAACAAATAGATTACAACCCATTTGTTGAGCTATTGTAAAAAAAAAAAATCATGTTACATGTCATTTTCAGTAAAGTTTGCAGTTCAAAATGTTCACACTAGTTTGATTTATATTTCTCTTTGGCCTGGGAACAAATATACAAAAAGTTGTTTACCGAGGAAACAGAAGGAAACTTATGCTCTGGAATCCTAAATCACTTGCAAAAATATCAGCTAGCTTAAATATTTTAACATGGACGTTGAGAGAGAGAGAGAGAGAGAAAGAGAGAGAGCAAATTCTTAGCTACATTTTGAACTTGTTCATCTGTTAGAGAAAGACAAAGAGAAATGTTAAGTGTTTGTCGGCATTGTTGCACAAAGAAATATATCATTCCTGCAAGAGTACCTAACCCCAGCTAATTCCAAATTCTCCATCAGTATCCTATGGCACAATGGTAACAGGATGACGTTCTGAGCCTCCATGGAGGTAAATAGTCTTCTTTATCCCACAATCAAAGCTTCCTTAATTAATTAATACCCGTAGGATATTTGACGCTTTGTCTTCGAATTAAAAACAGCCCCCAAGTAAATTCATGCAAGGAAATAGGCAAGAAAACTTTGATATATTTTGTGAGGAAAACTCAAAAAACTAGAATAAGGGTGACCAAAAACAAATTTCATCTTCATAAATATAGCTTGGTTACATGCCTTGCATTTTTGGTTTTGAATACCTAGTAGGCATCAAAATGGTGCAAAAATCATTGAGCATTCCTCAATAGGCATTCTTGAATTAATGATTTATGTCAAGACAATTGCAATGACCAAAATTGCCTAAGAATTTAGGGGAAAAACTCCAAAATTGACAGCTCCTTGTGAAAAAGCAAAAGAAGTTCCATTTCAACAAGAAAGATTACAGAAAACTACAAATACTGATGGCAAGAAAGAGAAGAAATCACTCCACATGTACACACGGCCAGGACACCTTTGATTTAAATCTCTAAAGCTAATTAATAAAGAACAAACTTCCCTGAACATTTGCTTGAAAGAAGAAATGATACAATGATAAAGGATATTTCAAAAGGGAAAAATAATCTCTCTCCAGAAATAATTCTAAGAGTTTATACCAACTAAGCTTGTTGGCTTAAAAAGCATTTCACCATGCAAATCAGAGATTTCATCATAAGAACTAGCAAGCTTACATTACCTGCAAAGTGTTTCTCCATCAATGACAGAATTTCCTCTCATGTCAATAAATATCACCTGAAAGTAATGATCATTCATTGAAATAAATGCAAACTAGGTGATGATCATATGTTAGGAATATTCCAAGATAATATACCGCTGTGAGAGTGAATCAGTGACTTCATTAGAGATTCCCATTAGTAAGTTTCTTGGACTCATTCCATGAAAATGACTGTCTAATTATTTAAACTAATTTAGCTATTGTTGGACAAAACCAAGAGAGCCTGGGGCCTTCTGATGGCCTAAAACCATGGTTTGGGTTAGAGCTAATGAAAATAACAGGCCAAATGACTCCTAGACCTAAACAAATAGGTCCAACTACAGAGAGCATGGTCATTTTAATATAATAGCAATACATATTCTTTATTATCCAACTGCACAAAGTAGAGTCAAAATAACACACAAATTGAGTACAAGTATCCTGCGATATTGTACGGTTATTTGGACAGTTGGTTATTTTTTACTGTAAAAAACCTGTAAAACCAGTTGGCTGCGCGCGTTACGCTTCTCTATCCACTTTGCTTTTCCCGCCTTATGAGAAATGAGCAGAAAAACTTGGCAGAAAAAAAAAAGCAGTTGGATAAAAAATAACTTATAGATGTTTTGGTGTGTAGTATCACTGAGTATTTTTACACATTGTTTGTACTTTGACTTGCCCAACTGGCTTGACAAAATACGGCACAACTCATTAAGATACTCAGCAATACTAAACACCAAAATATCTAATGAGATATATATATTTCAATCATTAAAAAAATACAGGTTGTAATCAACCCTTACACCCTAACAACAGTAAGCATATTCTCCTTACTGTTTTTTATACAATTCCTAAGGTGTTGACAAGGAGAATTTGTTTAACAATCAAGAGCTTCTTTAGTTGGTGATCATTTCCCTTACTGTGTGATTGTGGGGTGACATTGTCAGGAGGAATTAGATATTTGTCACTGTTTGCGGTTGAAGGGCTATGAAATGATAAAATCAAGTAACTCAATTCTTGGAAACACCAACAACTTAGAGCTTAATGTCTTGTTCAGTTGATTCATTTATGAATATTAAAGATTTTCCGCTCAACTTCATGTTCATTCTGATTGCACCTTCACTGCCCTTTACTCGACAAATTTGACTCCATGACTAAGGAAGTTGTCTCCAAAATTACTTCTTCCTGAATTTCAGAGCCTACCAGTACTTTACTTTTGAGGTAAGTCATGTTAAAGATTCCAGATGACACAAACAGGACATTCTCTTTGATGGATGGTTTGATTGTGTCACATATTCCTTTGCTGCCTCCTTTAAGACAAAGGCCAGATTTTATTTTTCTTCTTTTCAAGGGGTTATAGAATCTGTGGACTAAATACTATTGCTTATCTTCCTCCCATTTCATACACTAGATTATTTGGACGTTTCATTATATGAATGCTGCATGAAAAAAACTAGCAGTCAAATCCAGCTCTTTCTACAACAATAATTGGGGCAATTGCTAACAGGAAGCACTACTCCTATTCCAGAAAGGAAAATTAGCAAAAACCACTTCCAACAGAGACACATTGAAATCCTACTGCCACCCTATGGAGCCACACCAACATGATCCACCAACACAAAATGAGTACAGGATACTCCTAATTCACTATTCTATGAGGTTTCCTTAACATATTGCTGGCACCCTCTCATACTCCCAAGTAGCAAGAGGCATTGTGATGTGTTCAAATACATTTTCAAGCACACAACTACCCTAGGCAAAGAGAAGCCTAGATGAAAAGTTTGCTTATATGAAGAGTGTTAAAAACAAATGTGTGAAACTTGCTCTAATTTTTATCATTTTGAGCTGGAAGAAAATTGAACTGATGCACTATTATTCACTTTCTAGCACTGCAGGGTAGAGTATGCAAAACTCAGTAAAGCTGTTGGATGATCCTTTAATCACAAAGAATTTCATGGAAGTGCTTTCACATGTTCATGCTCAAAACATTCCTTGCGTAACCCTTTAACTCCCAGAGGCGATTAACTAGTAAATGTGTACCACCTAGAGGGGAGAATTAACAATCAGATCTTGGGAGTCTGAGGATTAATAGTACTGTCTCAATTCTCCACACCCTTCAGAGTGACAATGTACAGGATACTAGTAAGGGGATATCACACACTAATCGCTTTGGAGTGTCAGGAAGTAAGTAGACTTAATCATAACATCATAAGGCTGATATAATCAAATTACTGATACCTACTCACCTCTGGCTGAATGTTTATGTACTGTTCCATGGCTTCTTCAGATGTTTTACAAATTTGACATAAATATCCACCTCTTTCGGCTGCATGAAGAAAGCTGTCAGTCTGAGCATCTTCTTTTGAAAACACCAGCATGATCTAGAACAATTAAAACAGGAAGTAACAATATTTTTAGGTTTGCATGATCTTGTTTATCTTTTGTTGGAAGAGTCTTCCAATAAGTGCTGTCAGAACATTGGTTTATTGCAGTGAATAAAGTATTCTGATGACATAGCACAGAAAAAACAACAATTTCAATTTATTCCCAATAAATGAGCATTTCTCTATAAAACTGAGTTTAGAATAAACAGTACACTCATCAAAAAGGTATTTCAACATTCTGTAACAATATAAATGAAACCACAAAACATTCTAACATGCAATCCTTAGATTTTTCAGAGTGGTTTTTCACAAAGTTCTAAATCAGTTCATCCATTGACAATTTAGAATCACAATTATAGTTTACTAATAAACCACAGAAGTCAATGGATTATATAAAAGTCAGATGGGTGAAGTGAATTGACTATATCTATGTTGATCACAACAAAAAAAAAGGTAAAGTTTAGACAAACTTTTTGTTACGCACACACAGACAGGCTTGTTTAATGCCTCCCAGAGTAAGTATTAAAAATAAAAAATACTTTAAAGAAACAAATGGCATCAAAGATAGATAAACATTTTTTTCTTAAGTAAAACTATGAGTTAACATGGTAGTGAACATTCATTCTTGGAAGTTTAAAGTGACACTCTACTTGAAAGGAACTTTTTGGAAGCTGCAAGACAATCTTTACATGCAAAGTAAAAACTCAAAAGTGTTTCAAAGAAATGTAGTGACTCAGCAGTAAACAAGAACCAGACAAATATGGAAACAGACATGGAGACTGACAGTCAGAGAAGAGGTGGACAATGTTCATATGCCCACAAATTGGAGAAAATTGTATGCCATAACATATGAAAATCCCACTTTCTTGGTTTAGTGCATGTAAATTTTCCAAAATAGATATTACACAATTATCAAATTGTTAAACCAAATCTTGTTTGTTAAAGAAATTCATGTTTCTAAAATTAGAGCAAATATCTTTTTCAATCAGAGATTTGCATCCAAACCCAATTGATCTGGATAAATTTATTTTTGGAAAAGAATTTACATCCAGTTACAAGCATTCACACAAGCTGACCAAACCCTTAGTTTGGTCATTCTCAAAAATTAAATACTGTATTTATTCGGCTATAAGCCGATCTCCGCTATAAGCCAAGACCCCAAACTTTGTACGTGTAGACTTGGCATAACAAGAACCAAAAATAAATCGAAAACACCCAGCTATAAGGTGAGACCCATTCATTATTACAAGACTGAATTGTTAACTAAGGGAAAAACCTAACATTTTCTGAAAAAATCACATTGATTGTCATAAATGAGGCTTAGACAATAACACATGAGCATTTACAAGAGATACAATGGTGATTTAATATGCAAAGGACCAAAAATCTTCTCTCTCAGAAAACACACGCAAATTAATAAATATTACCCGTAACTAACTATTCAATTGAAAGGTAATGAATCATAACTCAGATGAATTAATGTAATCCAAAATATCAGTTTAAAACTAACTGTGTTGTTGTGTGGCATCACCAGTACCTTGTTCACAATCATTTATTTCAAAATAGCTGTTAGTGGATTGATGCAACATCTAAAGGCAAAAGTATTTAGCAAGGATTCTGAGTTTAAAAGCATCCCTAAGCTGGTACCAGAAATGGAAGTGCCGCCATTTTGTCAGCCTACCCACCAAAACAATGATTGTATAGTGTGTTTCTTTACTTTAGCTTGGCTTATAAGTAAATACATCCTAATTTAGCAGAGTTTCTGTGCGCTGGATAAAATTTTTTTCAAAACTTTTGGCTATGAGCTGAGACCCCCTCTAGAGCCCAAATTTTAGTTCACTTCAGTTTTAATTTGTATAAAAATCGCCCAGCTTATAGTTGAATAAATATGGTATATATGATTAAGAAGTCCCCCCCTCATAGCTCATTCACAAAATATACTTGCCAACTTTGCTACTGGTGTCTTGCTTATGTGCAAGGCTCACATTATCCCTGGAAAACCATTGATAAGTTCATTACAATTACAAAAAGAGAAAATATTGCAGATGGAAAAATAAAATAACAACAGTACAATGAACCCTGGTAACAAAATTCAAATAGTGCAGACTAAATGAATACGATCCCTGACTTTTTGCAGAATGTCTCACACAACCAATCTAACCAAACCAGAAAAGTAGATTAAAAAACTTCAAAATTTCCACTTAAAATTGTATATTGTGACTGTAAAATCAATGAAACCAGCGTAACATAAAGTAGCAGCAAAATATGTTTCATATGCTGCAAACCCCGATTACATTTAACGAAAAATCCATATCATGACTCAAAAAATGAACAATCAACTGTGCATCAGCACATTCAAGATGTTACCATTATCAAATATGATCAATACATTTATCATCCCAACAACAACTATGGTAACCAATAAATCAACAGACACTAAATCTAAGCATGTAAATTCTTTTCAGCCAAATGTCTGAGAGGTAAAAAGCCTTCTTTTCCATAAAGACTTTCCAACCAATCATTCAGCCATTTCAAAAATTTCTCTTTCTGACCTTCTTTCACTACTCCCAGAAATGAAATGCATCTGTATTTTAGTTTTTGTTTCAAGGAAAAAGGAAGGAAAAATGAAAAGACCAAACATTTAAGTCCACACATCATGTGCTGAAAAAAACCTTCAAGCCTAGCAAGATCAGATTACTGACCTATTTAACTATACTGATAAGGCAGTTACAGCTATATTTTTTCAAGATCTATCAGGACAGATCTAGAAAGCCTTACTCTTGCACATAGACAGCATAACTTGATTTCCACAAGAAAAAAATACATACACACAAAAACTAAGCAAAACAAAACTGTCATCCAAGGTGGTTTAAATAAAAAATTGTCTTGCACTGATATCCACCAAATCAGTTATTTGTTTATTATCAAATGTTTGCTAGTAACTATGCACAGGGTTACACATGAGTTCTCGAAAAAGCCACAACCAGACACACTTCATCCTGGTGACCTTTTTGTGTGTATCTGACACAGTAATAATGACATAATGCACAGGTTAAAAATTTCTCTTTCTGATGTCAGTTTCAAACGCGATGAAATTTACATCAAAAAGTGAATCTGTGGGTGAGTAAGGATTTGAAATGAAATTCAACCTTGCCTCGTCTGCGAATCGAGTTTTTTCCGAAAACTAGTACAAGATTCGTTGTCATCATCAAGCAAGGTCATGATACTAACTCTGGCATCGAGTAACAGTAAATTCAAACGACTTCGGAGAGGCGTCCTTCTTAAAAGCTGCGATAGCTCCTGTTTCTGATGTTTACAATAGGTCAGTTTTTTTCTCGATAGCAAATGTTATCATCTATGCTTCGCACAAGACTGTTATGAGAAATTTGGATAGCGACCACAACAAAAACTCGCCATCAAACCTGTCAACTCGAGGTCATAAAAAAGATTAAAGTTTAAAAACATATATTCAACTGAAACTCTGACTTTTAAAGCGCGTCAAGTCGAAATGCCGGCGAAAGGCAACAGAAAATCTTGGTGCCTTCGGAAGAATCGATATGAGAACTTTCACGTATTACATGTAATATTTTTCAGAGAAGGTTTGATCCCTTTCTCTTCTAATGAAAAAACGAAGTTTTGCAATGGCAGGATGGAAAGACTTCCTGGTATCACGAGCGAAGACAACATTTAAAAGCCAAGCAAAAATATTAGGTAAGGAAAGGCCGTGGACCTTTCACACGACGAGAGCTATTGTAAACAAAAAACAGACCAATCTTTTTACGCGCTTGACGTGGAAAAAAAACCGGGGAAATATAGGTGAGGATTTCTCCTTCTTAACGGTAAAGATAACACAGGGGTTACCAGGATGTGAAAAATAACTTAAATCAAAGGTCTAGTAAGTCAAAATTGCGAAAGGTTGGCATATGAGCAAAGGAAAAATGCTCTGAATGTGTTGACGCGAAGCGCTAGGATGGCTTCGTTCCCAATGAAACAAAGTGGACGTGTAAAGGCACTATACAGAAATACTGTACAACACCCTATTCCAGGTCGAAGTTTGACGAGTTTGATCCGCTTAAAAAGTCGAAATGAGGCCAAGGATTGGCCACGTCGGTGAGAGAAGGGTAACTTCGATAGCAACTGTACTGTACATGATCTCTAACTGTCTTTCGCCCACAAGTCAAAGCCAGCTTTTTTGTGTTTTAACCGAGAAAAGACGAACGACAAATCCTACCTGCATTTGGGCTTGATATAACTTCATTGGTCCAAGTGAAATTTCCTTTCTTTCATTCTGTAAAAAGACATCCATAGAAAAATATCAGAGGACTGCGAAGGCAACACGGCCCAAATTTTGTAGAAAATGTACTCTGAACACCTTTTAATCTAAATTCAGTCGGCGACAATCGCAAACGGGAAAATAACACTCTTTACCTTGGGATGCTCCATACTACTCCTTGGGTCGTAAGTTTGTGTTTCTGCTTCGATAGAACTACCTCGATGAGAGTTTTGTCCTTTTTTATTATTTCCACGATTTCGAGAAGAAGACGACGTCGAAATATGCGACCCAGAGTCCGAGCTTGAACGAATATGGCCGACAATTTCACTAGGAGAAGATGCTCTTGGTCTAGGGCTTGATCCTTCGCGAATTTCGTCTCTACAATAAAATACTCCAGATTGTGAGACGTGAATGCTAGGAGCACAGCCCATTTATAGGGCTTAAAAGGAGAAACATTCACAGTCAATGCACCCACAATTTGTAACCAAACTTCCACAAGCAACTCAATAAGGACAAGATATTAGAATTATTCGCCTTCCCACATGCAATTCAAGGTCCCCGAACCAAAATCGTCAATTGCCGATGTCGTTCGAAGTAGCATGTGTGTTGGCGTAAAAAATACGCTTATCCCGCAAAGTTCACACAATCCATAGCCGGTGTTAGATCTTGCGAATCAACCCTTCTTGGAGCTGATTTCTCTGGGCACTCGGCACAATTGCGACGGACTTTTGAAAGCTTCAACCTTGTTCGCTGCTAGCTGTTGCTGTTATGGGAACAAACTCTGCTGGGTCGCCTCGTCATGTATAGAGGTCCAATCCCCGACCATTACTTTCGCCATGTGACCTCGTTAACCAATTGACTGGGTACGATCGGAATTCTTCGGTAGCGGTCGGGAACAGGTCGGTTTCCGATCAAACAGCTGCACCGTCCACGGCGATCTAAATTGACCTTCGAGTTGCAACTTTGCGGTTTGTTTATTCGCTGGGCGGTCGACGCAAATAGATAATATTACGAGGAAAGTGCAGAAAAATTGCAAAAAGCGGTAAAAAAGTCCTCAGAAATACAGAAAAAATAAAAACTTCATGATAGACCGGCGGAATTCAAAACAAATCTTCTGTTTTATGGCTCACTCGTGCTCTACGGAGCTAGCAGAGAAACAGCCAATGTACATAAAGAGAACTCGTGAATGGTGACGTCACGGCCGCACAGATGGTCTCTCCTGCAAAAGAACAAATAATAATAATTTTTCAGAATTTTTCCGCAATACATCTAGCTCTCAAGACAATTAAAACTACGCTGTTCAGAAACAACAACAAAAAAAACATTTTCCGCTAAATCATACAGCAAGTACGATATAAACAATAAGAACTTTGTTGCAGGTTTTTCTTGTTTATTTTTCTTTTTTTTTCTTTCAAAACACAGGCTCTAAAGACGGTTCATTATCTATAATATGATTTATTCAATCGTTACTCCTCTGAAAGGGGCTTCTTTATCTTACTCAGGACTGGAGCTGAAATTGTAAAATGGATCAGTTTGTAGGATGAGGAATATCTCGAACTAGTCACCAAGCGTGGGTTGAGTTTCCAACCGTTGCAGCTGAACCGGAAGTGCTTAACTCAACAACAGAAAATAATCTACACTGGCGCTGCATGATGGGTAACCAAGCACCTAAGCTCTGTATCTCAAGCGGTTCACAGGTGCTAATAACGTTTTCATCTCTAGTTACAGAAGTAACTGGAATTGACCATTGAATTTGATAAAATGTCCTAGGATCTGCCCAAAACCAGCATAGAGAGCGAAATCATTTTAGAACTTTGTTTGTAAATATGACCATAAATGTTGCCGTTGGAGTTGCAAGTGTTCTCATCAGGATTACTGTTCTCAGTCTTGTTTATACGTTTTATCTGACTTCCAGTTCAAAATATTATCATTTTCTTCATAAATGATACCACATGATATCGCATTTAAATCAATTAGTACATCGCGCCGTCAGCAAACATTCGTGTTTTGTTGTTGTTGTTGTTTGTTTTGTTTTTTAATCTTAAGATTGGTAACAAACAGGAAGGCCAAATTTTCCGCATATTTATATTGTGACGCATTTACTACTTCCTTTCCCAGCAGAACATCCTATTGCAGGACTCTCTCAGAGCGTATATTGTATCAACGGACGAAGTTGTTAAAAATGGAAAATAGGAAATGACCAGTACACCTGAATTTCTAAGTCAAGTGTACTTCTCGTACGTAACCCGACAAAAGGGAAACAACCCCTACCAAAAGATAGCAAGCAAGACTGATAGTTGTCCAGCTTTTTAATTCCTAGCAATTCTCAAATGATGGTCGAAAGTGATCGGGATTGCGTGGTCAAAGTGCTTCAATATGCTCTGAGTTGACAACTCTTCAAAATTCAGGCAATTTTCTCGCTATCAGTGCGGTCCTGATACCAGTTACGACCCAGGGTGTCTCACACTTTACACATTTCTTCGAAGCCGGCAATTAAGCTTTAATTTGTGTGTGAGGTGGGAAGTCTTAAAAAAGCAGACTGGCTTTTTACACGCCTTTGTCTTACCGACATGGAACACTCTTAGCTCTGAGTGTTGTTAAAGCAAAGTATTTGCAAACAGTCGATCAGAAGCCTACAAGAAGGTTTTGGTGCTGCTTCACAAGCGTCTCGTGGGTTCCTCGCGTGTGCGAGTCTGCCGAAGTAAAACCAGCCTGCTTGCGAGTTGTACAAGGGTTCCGGAACGAAAAACGAGAACGAAAACTTTTCTTTTATCGTACTAGACAGACTTCCCACGGACTTCGCGAGAAAATGGGGGGATAAAACTCCAAATCCCTGGGCTTCGCCGCCCCTGGTCAAGTGAGATGAAAAGGCAGGTGTCACACCATCACTAGGTGATCAGTTAAGACTTTATAAATCCCTTCGACGCATGTTTATCACCGGAGGATGAGTGCAATATCGTTGCTTTTTTGAAGTGAATTTGTATGAGTCATCCATTCAAATTTCAGTATATTCAAACGAATTTTCATCGCGGAAAATGTTATATTATTTTCATTCGATGGCAGTGTATTTTTTTAGCCCTCGCGAATCCAGCTTATTTTCATTTTTTGACAAGTTAAGTTTAAGTTCTAGTTCAAAATCAAAATCAAAAGAAAGTTTCCTTGATTCGGTGAGCTCCCATTGTTGGTCATCAAGACAGGGTCGCTTGTCAGTTGTCGGAAAACTACAACCAAAGTAATAAATAACAACGGCCAATCAGGAGAAAGCAAAATACCTGTAATAGCCAATGAGAATTCAAAGTAATGGCAACCAAACTGCCTGAAACGTGGGAAAACGCGAGGGATTAAGTCATGATTGGTTTTAATTTTGTATCTGATTGGTTGAGAAGGTCGCCCGAGTTTTCGGGACCAATCAAAGAGCGAAGTATAGCAAAAGCAAAGCAATCACGGATTCCTTTCGACGCTCAAGATAGATAACATGGTACATTAACTTCCTGTAAGCATTGTATAACTTTGGACTTTCCGGTAAAAGATTTCAAGCTTCGCTTTCTTGTTTTATTACTCGTAAAAATCACTCTTCTTTGAACCTTTCTTTCATCTACTCAAAAATAACAGCCTTGTTCTGGCGAAATTAAACTCCGAATCTATTACTGGAAATTTTTCTCGGCGTGCCCCTAAAATGCTTAAATAGGGACCTTAGGCAGTCAGGACGGCAACGCCAAGGAAGACATCGATTAAAAAATGAATTTCTGCCTTTAATTAGTTAACACCTCAACTTCAGCATAACGTTTAAAAGAAACGTTGAGTTCCAAATGGAAATTGAAATAATTTGCCGTCGCGGTTTCGGTTCGCAGACGACGTAAGTTGTGGCGATTTCACGTTGTTGTTTTGCACGAGACGGCTAAGAAATGTACAAAGTTTTAAAACGTATGTGCTGAGCTATTGTTCTGCCAATTAGATCTTTTGTTTTTTTCGTGTCCTCCGTTACCGTCGCCGTCGTGGTTTGCTTAAGGTCCTTAGTATTCAACGCAAGGAAGAGTTTTAACAGCGATGTGGTATAATGGGATAAGTGAAAGGAAACGGCGCCAAAACTTTTATAACACTGTGAACTACTTTCTCTGCTTTTTGTGAAGTTATCTTTCCATGAGATATCAGCATTTGTGTGAGGGAAGAAAACTTTTTGTATAAGTTATTAAGTTGCCACTAACCGCTCTCGCCAGCCAACGAGATTTCAGAATTTCGCGCCGCGCGCGAATATCAATTACCATTAATACATACTTTTTGATAACTTTCGTAATTCATAAAGGGTTTCGAAAGGAGTAGGGAGAAGAAGAGGTATTAAATGTGTAAAAGCTGGAGTGATCCAATTTTCCCTTTTGGAGCCTCCGTAAGCAAATGTAGGCCGCGTGACATGTTAACCCTGTTACTGATCCCTGGATTACAGCGCGCGCGCTCAAGAAAGAACTTCGTTACGTCACAATAGGATGATTACGAACTAGTAACGAAAAATTAGTTTTTCAGATCACATCTTGCAACTACTTATCGTTTTAATTAAAGAAATTAAAAGTAGAGTCATGGAAGAAACAAGGCAAGAAGTAGTTACGGGGGAAGACGATCGAAAACAGTGGGACGAATCTGCAAGTCTTGAGGCGAGAGAGGCAAGGCCTGTTTTTAATCTTCAGCAAGTTCCTCTTGAAGCGAGAGAGGCAAGGCCTGTTTTTAATCCTCAGCAAGCTCCAACAAGTTTTCTACAGCAGCAAAACTCACCAGCTCTTTCGACCCAGCTGCCGACGATCTGTTCACAAAATTCTAACGTGCTTCCTCAGATGCCTGTTTATCCAACTCCTCGATTTTACTATCAATGTTATGCCCCACCGCCATACTCCAGACCAATGTTTGATCCTTCTGCTTCATATCAAGCTTTCTATCAAAATGAAGGTATTTAATAACTTTGTATCGATCAATTAGTTAGCTTGTTATTACGCCATTGAAGTAGAGGGCCCAAAAAACCAAGTTCATTAAATCGGCCAATGAGGATTAAGATGAATTTCTCAAGAAGCCAGTGAGAGCTCTTTGCGCGGGAAAACGAAAGATACCAAGCCGCGCTTGGTTGGTTTACAGTTGTCTTGCCGAGGGAATGGCGAGAATTTTTTTGGATCAGTTACAGTACACATCGAACTATACAACCAAAGCGATTAAATAGCGGATAACTCTTAGTAGCTAATGGTGAAAACTTAGCTGTTGTTGTATATTTACCCTGGTGTTCACTGCCTGTCTTTCTATATTTTATAGATAAAGATGTAAGCTTGTAAACTTTTAAAAAAGGTCTTTCAGCGCAGTGTTCAGAGAATTCACTAACGTGCTTAAGATAAAAGACTGGACATTACTGACGCCTCACAGATTATATTTGACGATAGAGACTTCTTCATCTAGTACCTCTTTCAATAGTGTCGCTAATGGCAAAGTTAAAATTTGAAAGGTTCTAATGTCAACTTTTTTGTTTGATAACCCTGGTGACGAACCAACAACTTAATACAAGTTCTTTATATCTGACACAGATTTTCGCCCCAAAGAGAAGCGCCGCCGGTGTAGAACAGTTTTCACTCAAGAACAACTCTTCCTTCTCGAGACTGGATTCGATGAGCAGAAATACCCGGATGGCAGATTCCGCCAGGAGATGGCTGAGAAAACAGGCCTCCCTGAGGACAGAATTCAAGTTTGGTTTCAAAACAGACGAGCCAAAGAAAAGCGACTTATGGAGGAGAAACTGTTCCGTGAAGCGCAACCAGAGAATGTTACCACAGTGGAGCACGAAAGAAGCCGTATAGTCAGAACTGTCGGCGAGAAACGATCAAAACCAGATGCTAGTTTCCAGCCTCACCTAGAGGAAGACGTAAGAGAACTGGACATAGTAACCACAGAAGTAGAGGATAGTGGTGTGGTGAATAAATTGGAGGCGAAGGTTGGTTTCATTAAAAAGTTTTGTTCCGTCTCAACACTGACATCAGGTAGTGTTTATCATGACCCCCACCCACCCCTCGTCCCAAATATGTGTTGTATTTTAAAGTAACCTTACAAGAATCCTTGACGTACCTACTGCTCAGCCGAAGGTCTATCATCTTTGATATGGGCCCAGTCGTGAGAAGATAGCCTCATTGAACGATCGAGGTCGCATTTAACTGTTATCACTCAAGTATTAGGTTGCATTTCCCATTTCCTTTATTCGCAGTATTCAGCGGTCATATTTTACAAGAAAACTAGGTAACTAGGGAAACATCAAGACTCGAGGGAAAACAAAACTAACTAGTTTTCCGAGGGACCATACATCAAGTGCTTTGTTGCATATTTAGATTTTCCCTTAACAATCATGTGGCAAAAACACGCTGTTGCATTCGGCGCGCGGGCAACAACTGCGCAATTGTATCCCAGTCGGGATACATTTGAATTTGATCAGGAAAAACAATAATGTTATGGAATATTAACTATATATTCTGCTTAAGGTTCCTTTTTTTCCGAGGGCAGACGTAGAAATCAAACATTTTTTCGGAGAGTTTAAACATTATGCTCTTGTTTTTCAAATGTGCAGAAATGCTCAAGACCTTGATCCTTGTTGCCCGAATTATGTCGAGAAGGCTGACGAGAATCAAGCATCGTATCGAATCATAAAGAGAGCGCCCCTTGAACAGAGATCCTACCTCTCGTTTAGTGTCAATAAGAGATTTTTACGTTTAATACTGATATATTTATTATTTGATGAAATATAAATACAGTTCATGGTGTTTTATTTTACAGGTCAGGTTACAACTCAGACCATAACAGAGGCGCATCTACCAGGTATCAATATCACCACTTACTTGACTTCAGGCCCCCTTCCTAATCTAAGTGTATCTCGGGTTGAATCAGTCGAGACGAGAGTTGATGACCAGGCGGACGAGAACCAAGTCTTAATTACCTTGGACAACTCAGTAAGTTCATCGTCCTCGAATCCATTTGACAACCTTCCACGACATCTTTTTGTCAACAACAATGTTTCAGCCTTCTGTCAGAGCAGTAGCAACGATGGCAACAAAATGTTTCAAGGGAATCCAAAAACTTTGGCGGATGTTTACCTCGCAGAAGTCATTCAAACACACGGAGAAGAAGTCGTCATCAGCACCGAAGAGTCCGAGATCATTGAGCCTCAAGCCTGCTCAGAAAACATTGACTTACCTGAAAGAAGGCGTTCAAATTCTCCAGTACCGGAATATTTAAATCTTTGAGCATAGAATTTTATTTTCGAATACTACGTGATACTGTGGTTATTGCTGAAACTGCCAAGCCTAATAGGCTACACGGAGATATTATAGAAACAGATTGTTCTTTTACATTAGTAATTGTATAAATGAGTGCCTCGATATTTTCATTAAAGAACGTGAATTTTACCGCAAAGTAATTTATTCGCGCTGTGAAGTCACAATTTAAACTCGACAACTCCCATCTTACCAACCTCGTTCCCACGAACCTCTTCTTTTAGGGAGTGGGATGAAGAGGGAACCTCAAAACGGGGTTGCCTCCTAGCCTCGTATCCCATATTAATTGAGCCCCGTCATGTTTCTGCCCGCTCGCAATTGGTCTAATTGTGTCACAGTTAAAACTGAGAAATATTCATGAAATATCCCTAATTTTTCTTCCATTTAAAACCACCGTTAACTAACAAAAGGAGGATGTTGTTTTTTGGAAGGTTCGTTCCATTTCTACAATGGTTGTCAGAGAACCATTGCCTTTGTTCTTCTGAGCACTCTGTGTTGGGTGGGGGTAGGGGAAACGAGTTCTTTAGCCTTGGCAGATACTAGACGGATTTCAAAGCATGAGGAAACTGAAACTCATATCCAGTTTCAATCAAAGGATCTAGAGCCCGTTTTTCGAAGGTCCTGGGAACTAGACGGGTCCATTAAGCTGTACTGTTTCCATTTAACATGGAATTTTTAAAACTATGATATAAAAATATGAACTAAAAAAGACATAATGGACTGGTTAGGGTGCTAGAACCTGCCTCTGTATTCCTTAAATTATTATTTCAAAATATTGCTTCGGGCCCGTAAAGTTACCGTGAATTTTGAATAACAGCCCAAGGCCCCTTACGGCACGACTTTCTGCAGTATCCAGAAACAAGGAAATGCTGCTTGAATTGGGGGAAAGAGATCCAACGAGAGAAGTAACTTGGTCTGTTTAAATTCATTCAGTCCTACTTCGAACAAGACGAATAAGTAATGCTAGTAGGACTTAGTGAAGTCCAATTCAGTCCGGTATGAGTGATTGATAAAGGTGGAAGACCACGAATTTGTCAATAGTGATTATGATTACAGACAGAATTGGACGACACGAAGTTCTGTTACCAATTCGTCAAACCTGACAAAATTTGGGAAAAACAAGCCATCTGTTACACGTTTTCCATAGAACAACAGTTAACTCGGCGAAATATCCGGCAACAGTGCGCGCACATGACGCGCACACTGTCCTGATAGTGCTTAAACCAGACTGGTGATAACCAATCGCATTCAAAAATGTTGTTCTTGTTTTAATTAGCTATGGTAATGGAACTTCATGTCGTCCAATTCGGTCTGTAATCATACGAGTGATAACAAAACCAACCACCACGCAGCGGGATTCTGATTTGTTTATCACGACGATACGAAGTCTTATTACCAATTAATTATAACATTATAATCTCCGAGAGAACAGCCAAGTTATGAAAGAAAGGGAAATTTGCATTAAAAGACTGAAAGATCGTGATTGGTTGATTAACACTACAACTTTGAATGTAATTGGCTTATTGAGCTGTCCGATAAAAACTTGGCAAGTGAATTAGGGGAAATAGGAGTTTTAAACCCAATCAGAATCGAGGAAATAGTAATTCTTAAGATTAGTGAATTTATTGTATCAATAAAGGTATCAACGACGAAAGATAAAATACAGACACTTGCACGTACAATAATTTATTAGAACACGGTTCATGCGTAATAAGCGCATTCAGACAAAAAGACATCTCGAGAAAAATGCACTTTTAACAAACAATGAGATCCTGTGCATCTTAATATTATTATAAACCTTTAATCCATGTACTTACAGCATAAAACTAAACTTCTCGGAGAAAATATAAATAGCTTTAAATTTCTTAATACTTCTTCCTGACAATATACAATTTGCGCGCAACATTTCAAATACATCGACCAGCTTTCCTTAATAACATGAAATAAGTTTGTTAAAAAATGTTGTAGTCAAATAACAGCAAGGATATAGGATTGGTAAGAAACAAATGAGTTGGCTTCCATCTCTAACTGTATCCCTAACGCCATAGAGAAATCGTCTGATTTTTTTTCCATTCCAGTCACGGCCTGGAAGCACGTATTCAACTCTGCGTTGTTACTACGTTCACTGCTTAGGTAAAATTATCTAAACCTTTTCGCTGTTGCCAAAGTTCGCATATTTATCTTACAAATTAAATTGGTTATATCAGTGGTTCTTATCAGCAGGCCAAAATTCAAAATTTGATTGTGATCTTATCAAAAATTACTGAATGGGAAGGTATAGAACTAATAAGGTTTCCATATATATTTTAACTTTGGTTTTGAGTCTGCATCAACTGATCTGATCAATGAGAGACACCGCAAGGATGCGGTTGAAACAGAGCGAGGGATGGTTTCTTAAGAACTTGAGCACACATCTGCGATTGGACAGAGGTGATTGAACTGCCTCAAGGTACCACTAGGATGAGAAGATGATGATCTTGCGCTTTAACCATCACTGGTTACTTAACAGAGCCTATTATTGGTATGTCTCCAGACAATGAACAAATAATATCCATTTGCTCTCTCTCCAATTCAGTTTACTGCTTTTAATCCAGCTGAATCACATTTGACGACCCGTGAGGACCAAGAAGTCCATGAGTCCATGGATACTGAGGACGACAAAAATAAAGAAACTCTGAATACAAAACAACTAAATGATTCGCTTCTAAACAAATTACTGTGCTTAGTCGGTGGCCGAATGAGTTGTTAATTATTACAATTGAGTGTCAAAAGTAATGCGGGATTGCTTTTGATTCGCTTTGCTACGCAATATGATTGGCAGGAAAACTCCCTCCACTCTCTCAACCGATCAGGCACAAAACTAGCACCAATCACGACTAGGTCACCCGCGTTTTCCCGCGCTTTGGGCGGTTTGCTTGCTTTTGCTTTGAGCCCTCATTGGCATCTTGTGATATTTTCCTTTCTTCTAAAAGCTTTTGCGATTACTTTGGGTTAGGTTTTACGACACTCAATTGGAAAACGCACTTAGGTCTTCGTATTCACAAGTTCCCGTGCCATTTCGAGATGAATATCGAAATATCAAAACAGCCTTTCTTAACACAATTATTTTGAGAAAAAGAAGCCACTGAGGTACAAAAAAAATAGAAAGAAAATAACTAAGCCGACTTAGATCTAAAAAAACAATTTTTGCCAACAGGACAAGTCCTTTTAAAAACTACATTGTAATCAAAATTTAAACATTGATTACTTGTAATAATTTTCCTATGTAACTTATTCATGAACTATTCAGCAGCAACGCACAAAAAAAGGTTCAAAATTTGACACAGAATAGCTAAAACAAGTTTAACTGCTTTTAAACATACGTTTCCCATACAATATCTTTTAACTAAACCATTGTGCAGAACAGAGTTAATCTAATGAAACCACTGCCGAACAGTGACTAGCCAAGCAGTTAGATTTCATGATAGTTCACAAGCTAAGGCCCAGTTGTCTCTGAATGCTCTGAGGATTCGTTGTCCTGGACACTATAATCGATTGGCTGTATCTGAAACAAGTGGAACCTTCAGTACAAGTTATCCTTTTGCGATTGGTTTTCAAGAAGGCCCCTTTATCAACAGACGCACTGTAAGATGAATATGACATAAAAAATATCTAGGACTACAGACTATCTACCTACCTATAACTTGTCACAACTAGAGGTTCTCAGTTTCCTCTCTGACACACAATGATTATGACATAAATAAAAACACTAACAACACAAACGACAAAAACAGCAACAGAATTGACAAAAAAAGAAACTATCATTCAATAAAAGTACTTACAGTTTCGTTGGGAGAAAAAAGAGGGTACATACTTTCAAGATCAAGTCCTATCAAAAGACAGATGATGAGAGGCATTTAACCAAAAGAAAGAGCAAAAATAATTGGTGAGCAAAGTTAGCCCTATTGCTTTTCAGGTGCAAGTGTCACAATTTGACTTCAATCTTGGTTTAACATTAATTTCTTAAAAAATAACACACAAAATCCATCACAAAGAAAAGAAAAGAAAAGAAACAGAGAGGATAATAAAAGTTAATACAATAAATGGTGGATTTCCCTCTACTTATTCCAGAGTTTCAACAAGGCAGGTTACCAGTGGTCTATTGCCACTCATAGCACCTCTCAACATAGTTTGTTTATTAGCCTGAAAGCAAGCTCTTGTGTTTGGGTTTTGCATTAACCCTTTACCCCCTAACATCAGCATCCATATTCTCCATACCATTCACTATACATTTCCCTAGGTGCTGACAAAGAGAATTTGTTTAATAATCAACAGCTGCTGTAGTTGGTGATCATTTCCTATATTCTCATGACCTTACTGTTTGATTCAAGGGTGATATTGCAAGGAGATATCAGATGCTAGTCACTCTTAAAAGGTTACAGGGTTAAGGCCCTTTTTCCAGGCACAGCTGTCTACAACATCAGCTGTCATCTGTAGAAATCATTACTGAAATCCTTGCCTATTGAAAAACCAATCAAGATAATATAAAATTTTTTTTGTGGTGAACGACAAAGTACCTTGGCACGGAAAGTCCAGTGGAGGAGGAGGGAAAAAGTTTGGATTCAGCAGTGATGAGGTTGATGTTCCAGGTATTGTACCTGTGTTGTTTGGAAACACCATTGGATTCAAACCAGGAGGTGATTTGACTCCACCAGGTCCAGGTGCAGTTGTTAATGACACCATAGGGTGGCCTATACAAACAGAACACTTTCAGACACTACTATGTTACCAGTCTAGAGAGATTTACATCAATGACCCACATCATGTGGCCAAATTAGAAAAAAAATACTCATTTTTGTACATCAAAATTTTTTGCATACTTCTCAAATGTAGAATAAGTATGATTTTGGTTCAACAATTGAACATTTAATGTCCATGCAGCCAATGAAAGACTGTTCCACGGTCTAGAATTCTTGAAATTTACTGGCAGAAGTGTATACAGCCTACATGAGGGGCTGAGAAACAAACAATGTACCTGGGTGTGTTTAAATCACGATCATTGTCACTTTCTTGATCATCATCATTATCATTTGTATCCTTTTCACTTTCTGAATCAGAGTCGAGAGTGAGGTCTATAATGTCACACTCTTTTTCCTTCTTATTGTCGACTTCTTTTGTATCTCCTGAAAAAAATCAGAATCAGGCAGTTACTCTAAAGGGCAACTCTCAGCTACTAGCAAATGACAAAATTCTCCTTCCTCTACATGTATACAAGGGTAAATACACACTCAGCTCTTTCATTCCCAAGGTCTCATTAAAAAACTCTCCTAAACTGACTGCCATACAATTCGTAAGGAGTTATTTTGGAGAATTTGGTATTAGATCGATTAATAATCTCACAATTTATATTTTTTCCATTCACTTAACTTGTCTCCTTGATATTATATTGATTTTGTATGGAGAAATTATGTTTTGGTCACCCCGTGGGAGTTTATGTGTTAATTCAATATCCAGAGGAAGCTGAAAAAACATCTTCGATAGGAGATGGCTATTCATGAAAAGTCTGAACCCTACTGCTCAGGACAAGATCAATATAAAAAGTTCCTAAAATAAATAAAATTGCACAATTGCAGGGGACCAAAAAAAATTAAAACAATTTTCAACATACAGATGTGTGTGACATACCCTGGTGATTCAGTTTGCTTGATGAGACACTTTTTTCTGGTGATGAAACAACTGCACTAGATATAAGTGCACTGATTGCTTTCTTACTTTCATGTTCTGAGGAAGAGGAATGAAAGAAAGATCAGCGCTACTATTAACTTTCAATGTTTTTTGCACAACTTTAGAGATTTAAATTTGAAGAAAATACTTTTACATAAATAAGTCCGGTGGCTTTTATTTCATTTTTGGCTTAGGAGTGCCAACAGGTATGGGGGCAGCCACTGTTCACATGTTTCTCCCACATTTGGCACCTGTTCTGGAGCAGCACTTCATCTAGGGCAGCACTTTATAGGGTAAATATGCTTGGTGATATCCAATACTAACAACCTGCCATTACAACCTCTGTCATGTTTCATGGAGTGCTTTCACTGATCAGTTACAAGCTGTTCCTAGGGCCTTACCCACTCTTCTGTCAACTTGCTCTAAAAATTTAGGCTCTGAGTGACTCACAAATATTTTATCTGCCTTCTGTATCTGTGAATGGAGTGTTTTAAGTGAAGTGTCAAGCCTACAAAATTTGGCGGTGAAAACTGTATTTCACATACACAACAATTGATATTGTTGGGCAAAACAAGGAGTACTGACCTGGCTGCTTATTCATATATATTAAGGATCAAAAGCAGATAGGTGCTTTATACCTTGCAAGTCGTTTATTGGTCTCCAAGAACCGTCTTCATGAAATGAAATCTCGTTACAATTCACAGCTGCCTCAAGAATCTCTCTGAAACAATCTTAAAGAACAAAGAATACAAGTTTTTTGTTTGAAAGTGTCTTATTACACTTCAGACATTTGATGTGTGTTTTACAAATTCGTTTTTGGGTGCCAAAGTTATAATGGTTCCTGCAGTGTTACACTTTTGGGTTGAAAAATCATCAAATTTTCGTTGTCTCTTGAATTTTTAAAGGGTTACTCAATTTCATCTCTGTTTGATAACCTTTTAGGAAGAAAGTAAAATTGCACAACATCAACATCAAAATGGAGATACATAGCTACAGATTGATTTCAGATGCAGGATGCCTTCCTTGTTTGTGATTGGTACTCCACAAAATTTATGTTAAATCAATTTAAGGAAATTTTTTTTTTTTTCCCCCATCATTGTAATACCAAAAACTCATGTTTTAAGGTTGTATACCCCTGTGGCCTAACAAGAATGTGAGAAAAAGCTTCCTACACCCGTCCAATACAAGTTTTTTGGTCGAACGGCGCCTTCTTATCACAAAGCTGGACAGATCCATGTTTGTTTTCCTACAGGGATATTAAGAGAGCAAAAGAAAAGAAAACATCACATTTTTATGTTTTTTTAAAAAACAACAAAAAAAAAAATAGAAGAAGATTTTAAATTAACAAAACAGAGATTTACTTTCAATATGCAGTGTAGAAAAAATTCAATTTCCCACCTTGTAAAGAGAAAATTACTCTTTTTTTTTTTACAATAGTGTGTGGCTCAGAATAAAAATTTTGAACTTTTGTAAGCCTGGTACCATTTGTAAAAACAAACACCAAAACAAAACAAAAAACAAAATATCATTACGATCGCCTCTTATACCAACAAGAGAAAATTCAAAGAAACATCAATTAACAGTGAAAGCTATTTTAATGTACCTTTCAGTTCATCTGCAAATACAAAAGCTGCATCAAAGCATTGTAAGTGGTTACATGGTGATGGCCCTACAAGTGAAAACAAACAAGTTATTTAAAAGGAAATAATCTATGGACAACCATTCAGTCCGAATAAAGTTTCTAACAAAATTAGTACTTACCTGCCACGGAAGTGTCATCCGTGTCTTCCCAAGCTAAAAGAACAACAATGAAATTAAAACAAAAAACAAAAAAAACCATGGCTGGTGTTAATTCAGAAATTCATGTTAAGATTGCATATCATAGATTGTTGTAATAATTTCGCAGTACAGATCCCAAAGGACAGGGCTGAAATAACTGAAAACCAAACATAAACCCCATCTTATGCCAAATTATATTGAACTCACTGGACAAAGCAGAGAAACGCGTAAACTTGTAGTGGCCACTTCACTATCTGGATTCATGGCGCCAACTTTTCCTTGACCTGAAAGAAAAAATCAAGAAACACCTAACTTAGAATATCTTAAAACTATATGTCAGTAGTTTGCTAATATGTATGCCGCTTACAGGAGTACATGCACTTTGCAAAATTAAAAAGCACGCACTCAGTGCCCTTGAGTGGTCTGCCTGATTTCTGTAACCATTGATCTTCAGTCTCTGTATTAAGCAACTTGAAGGTGACAGCCCTGACAAGTTTTTAATTACTGTTACCACAATGTCTCTGTTGAATAGAAATCACAATTCAAAACAGTGCTTAGTTTTGTAAAATCTATATCGCTTCCCACTATGTTGACCCCAGATTAGTGTAGAAATTAATTTAGTTGTTTTATTGCAAAACTTGCATCATATAGAACACAAAAACAACTATACCTTCCGCTGTTTCTCAAAATCTATAATGAAGCCAAAGCTAATTGTAACATTATTTTTTTAGTTCTTTCCTCCACATCGTTGGATCTATTCATATTAATTCTTAATAGGAGTAAAAATAACTCATGTACAGCCCATATGTACAACAGTTCCAACATCATATTGTGGTGTTCAGTTTGCATTGTAATATTTGAGGAATTTTATGGGAGGAAACCTTAAATCAATTTATATGCATCACACTGTGTCCCTACTGATGAGATTCTTCAAAAAAAACACCTCATGAAATTTTAGCTGCCAGCATTCCGACCACTTCACTCACATTTTTAAAATGAAAACTGCTTTGTGCAGAGCCTTTTGTTATAATTTGTGGAATATCTAACTCCATTGAATAAATAATCAGGCTTACCTGACGGCAAATTTTGGTGTCCATGAAACATGAATGTGATTTGGTACAGTTGGTGATAGACGACACAATTGTGTTATATTTACTGGTTTACTGGGGTCGTTTTGATTCAGTATTAGGAGGCAATTCTGTGATGTGTGACCCTGAAAGAAAATCAACTTTCCATTAGCAATTACGAACATTGTTAAGCCCTCAACTTCCAAGGTCTGATCTTTACTTCTCCCACTAAACTGACACATGTCCTTTTCATAAATTAGTTGTCGGGGGAGAACAGTTAGTTTACAATCAAGAAACAACCCCTAGTAGCAAGTTTTTGTTTATTAACCAAGTTGACTTATTGGGTAAAACCTTAACATCCAAATGAAAAGAATTATGTCAATCACTTTTAATTTGCAAGAGGTTAGGTCCGACTGATTTCTTTGTGATTTCAGTACTGATAAATTTGTCCAATATTTTGATCAAAATTTCTATGCTCTGGAGATTCTCAATTGAATATAGTATGCTTTAGAAACAGAAAAAGATTTAACTCATTTCATCACACGGCCAGTCTCTTGGCCATTTTTTTAAGCAAAACTTCACAGCTTCAAGCTTCAGAAACAATATAATAGACAGTTTGTTTCAAGCACATGTTCAAACAAGAACATAAGAAAATTGGAAACATACTGTATTAATCTGACACATTTTTTCCATTCACTTTGACCCACAGCGCAGATGGAAAGTTGGCCTCTTGTACACAACATTGTTTCCAATAGGCACAAATCTGAATATGAAAGATGCACTTTATTATAAGGAACACTAAATACAACCTTCCCCACTTAATTCTAAAATTCAAGTTGAAATCCTGTCAACTAAATGGATAATTTTTTTAGTTTGGGCAGAACATTAAACTACCTTCGTACCACTACATTTACTTCATTCTATACTGCATTCCCTGGGTATGAACTGACCTATGTGTTATAGCAAGTAATTCAATCCTGCATGGCTCTTTACAAGACTCAATACATGAAACAAAATAGTAGTCTGAGAGGACTGAAATGTGACCAGTTCATGACCCATTTCAATCTGTTATTAACCCAGGCATGAGATCAACCTACCAAAGACCAAATTCTTTCAAAAATGCAGGGAAAAAGAATAAATAGGATTAAATACAGCCAGCTTATACTGGATAACAATAGTACTAATTATCTGAGAGAAAGCTCAACAACATACTTTAGGCACAAACAATACCATCCAGCTGCCAATCATAACTTAAGATGGGTATCATCTTTTCCTACTCAAAAAGCCACCCACACATTGTGTAATCCGATTCAAAACCAATAATGCATTCCAACATAACAATACCTTAACCCTGGAACTTGGACTGGATACTCATTCCTAGAATTTGGCCGTCGTATCCCTATGAGATAGGTTTTCAACTGTATGGTTAGTTCATGCAGATGGTTAAACACTCCTAATCACGGCAAACTTATATATATCAGCAGCATTATTATAAGCAAAGTGGTGAGCAAATAACTCATGTCTGTGAAACATGTACTTTGCAAAGAAAGTGGCTCAGAAATCAATTTTTTTTTGGTTGAAAAAAGGCATTCATACAGGAGAATCTTCCCAAGAAAATTACAGGTGTACACAGCTGCTCATTGAGACCACCTTGCATTGTGTTCAGTGTTCTTCTTCTCAGGCAGTAACTGGTAAAATTTACTGCCTTTGGTACTTCTTCTGCCTGCTTAACTTTGCTTGGAAGTCTTTGTAAATTCAACACTGTCAGCTAAATGGATTTTTCCTACAGTAATACTTTAAAATTTATTTCCCTTGTTGCTCAAAATTTTGAGAACACTGCTTGTGCACACTTTATAATAAACATGCCACTTGTCAAACTAGGTATCTAGACTAATATTCTTATGTAAATTTTAGGTCAAACATAAATTTCCATCAAGCTACTAAAAAATTTGCTTACCTTTAACTACTTATAAGTTGTACTTGGCTCGGCGTAAGATGGAAACATGACATATTCTTCTTGAAAGTGCGACAACCCACGAATAATAAAACACCATTTTGTGAAACATATAGCAACACATCATGTGTCAAAATAAAACCAGGAGATGTGTCAGCATAGTATGCATTTCCCAACCTAAAAAAGAGTATGTCTACATTTCTAAGTATATCCCTTCACACAAGCAGGCAACTTGCTCTTTAAGAGGAGAAAGAGAATTTAAAAATTTCATAAACCAGTTACAACGGATGACTGTTCTCTGTTGTCTTAAAAATTCATCCTTCTCTAGATCAACTTCTTCTGTCAATGAAAATCAAGCAAAATGAAACAAGGATTTTTAACCATAGTACATGTTGGTCACTTGATTTTATCAAGTTGTGTCTACCATTATCCTGACATGAAAATAGACATAGATTTGCATGGGCACATGGCAATTTTAACACCAACACAATTTTTATCATATTTTCAAGCTTGAAATTATTCAAAAATTAAAAGTTAATTTTGACATAAGTATTTCAGTAAGTATCAGTAAGGAGGTAGCCACTGTGAGGACGGTAATTGTACAAGCATGTTTCAGTACATTCTATTTCTTCTATCACCGTATATAGTACTATATATATTATTATATAAATTGCACGATATACATGATCAGCGTAAAATTAGAGTGAAAAAGATCTAGGGATGTCATCCTCTTAATGTTGTTACAAATCTAATTATTTGGCTTTTAGGGCAGACTTCCCTAAGTGAAGGATTTAAATATCTAAAATAGTTTTCAATGGATTCCATGAAGACCATTCCTAATGGTTAACTCAGTATCTGTGCATCTCTTAAGACAACAATTCCAAGCCCTTTTATGGTTCAAGAGTCATTTTAAAAGCCTTTAGAAGGCCAGCAGATATTTCTAATGTTCTCCTTTAGATTTATTATGAGTATACATTTCTAATATAGTCTTTTTTTTCTTTGACCATAATAATTGATGTTGCATGGACCTATCATCCCAAATTAAAAAACACTGCAGATTCCCCTAATAGCTCCCGAGTTGTTCTGTATGATGGTACAAGACCAAACAACTTCTGTCATGAATTATTATATTGTGTTTGGACAATTTTTAATTGACTTCTAAAAAAAAAAAAAGTGGTCAGATATGGCCATGTCATGAGGTAGGGAGTATTGTAAAACCTATAGAGCTGTTAAAATTATTCTGTTTTGTTTAATTTTCAGTTGTAAAACCTCTATCCTATCAATAAAGAAGACAGCAATAAAAGAGAATAGTTGAATAATGAAAAAAAAGAACCCTAAAAGGATTGTTTAGGCCATCTTTTGAATCCTGAATAGAGACAGGTTCACTGCAATGACCTCTTTTACTTTTCAATTCACTACACAAACAAATCCAACAGGCAGAATCTGATTTGAGAACAAAGTAAACAGAACAAAGCAAAACACAACAGAACATGTTAAAGAGCACTACTAACCCGATAATGATCATAATTAGAGTGTTCCTTTGAATTTTATTTTGAACACAAAGCACTCCCTGTCCTTAAACCGAAATTCTAAGAAAAGATTCAAACCACTCTTACATCAGTTTACCAAAGGCATTTGCCTTCTAAAGCCCACGCTTCGAACAAAGATTGCGCAAAGAATTTCCGTCCGTAATTTAAGGGCTTGGAGTACATCAACGTCTCTGTGGCGCGGAAATTTCTCCGCAAAGAAAAATTGGATAAAGAAAGTACATCTACTGAAAAAAAAAGCATTTGACAGTCAATTTAATTTTTAAGTCCATAAACGACTTTATTCTGTCAAGCCTTACCAAAAAAAATGCTGTATCGTCATTACTTACTTCACGAATGACATTTCACTTACTAAGCAGAATGGAAATCTCTAGAAACAAACGAGACATGGCCGATTTTACACGGCGTTAACAGCCAAAATCCGCCTACTTTCTAAGGACGATACACTGAAGACTCACCTAAGCTTGTTGGTCGCACTAGGTCGTCGATTTGTTCAAAGAACGGTAAATGTGAAAGTCGAACGTCAGGGTGCACGGGAACGCCGGTTGTGTCCGAATTCACACTTTGTAATTGCGAAGAACGTTGAACTGGCGGTTGTATCGCCGGTCTTGGTTGAGCTGGAGGTATAACCACTTTCCGAGGGCATCGTCTTTCATACAATTCCCGTAGTTTCTTTCTGACATGATGATTTCCTTCGCTTTTCAACATTTGGAGCGCTCGGCCCATAAGTTCATGTTTTCTTCCCGTTTTAGACCGTCCCGCAAACACAAGCAGTGACTGTAATTCTGAGACGCGAAAACTCAATAGCATATGCTGTGTATGAAAGAAAAAATCTCAACTTAACAACTGGAATCATAATTATTAAAAAGAATACGCCGAACAACAGGAAATTTGTGGCTTTTCCTACCCGTAGATCCGCCACTTCGTCCATTTTGCTTTTTCCTAACAGATACTCTCCCCAGTTCCTCACTCATGTCTTCTGGCGTAAAAAGAACAATAACATTAGTGACGTCACGTTCTTTTTTTCAGGAAGTGGAGAAGACATATACTTACAATGATTATGTAGGCCAGGAAGTTGCCAAAAAGGGGGAAATTGTTTTGATGTCGGATTAATTCTTAAAACAAACACTCCATGAGGTGTAAAGCTAGATTTTCTGCCACAGTGAGTTCAATGAAACTCCTTCCCTGAATATCAAACAAAGAGGAGTAGACAGGTCATAACAATTTGCAGAATATGGACATTTTCATGATATGAACATCAAATAATGAAGAAGTTACACACAGAAAATTTGGCAGCCATTAAAAAGGGATACAAAAACTGCTGGGCAATCACTTATATCATATCTCATCCAGGGCAGAAGTTTTTTCCTTAAAATAGGCAATTGGCTTTGCTCTGACAAAGGGCTAACACTCCAAACATCAGCTTTAGAAACTCTTTACAGTGGCCAGCGTACATTATCAACACAGTTGATAAAACTGAATCACCCAATAATACACTTGCCAATGCAGCACCACTGTTTATTTGAAAAATTTCCCTTTTAAATTAAGCATACTCCACTCTTTTTAAACTTAAGGCAGAAAAAACAACAACCATTACTACAAGAGTTATGAGACATATTTTATTAAGTGATATAAAGTCATTAAAAACTGTTCACAAAAATCTGACCTTCGAAAAATGGACTCTTCTCATTTCATTTCACATAGAAATATATAATTCAAAATATTATTTACATTTCTGTTATATACATATTCAATAACCCACTAATCATAATTTTTTGTTATTTCCTGCTTAATGGAGAATAGAGCTGCAATTTAACCCACAAGTAACTTACCAATTTTGAATAAATCATTCAATACTATTATTTATCAAGCTTAGTTTTCCAAAGAAACAGACCACAACAAATCTTAACACATACAGTCCCTTCTTTCCCCCTTCTAAAGGGCAGCAGAAAAATAAGAAAAAAGGAAAAAATACCACAAGTAAATTATTGACAGAACAAATTTTCTTCAATGTCCTATTACAACTCTCTTATATGACCACCTTTTCACTGAAACTCCCTTCTGTGACCCAGTTAAAAGTCCTAAATGAAAGTCTACAATTCCATTGTAATAACAGGCAAAACAGATGTTATCAAAAATTAGAACTGTTGATAGTGGTAAAAAGAAAACAATCCTTTGTACTTGACTTAGGAACTAAAAATTCTTCAATCCATATGTTAGAACCATTCCACATGTACAATATTTCCTTTTTCTTAACTTTGAAATAAATAACTACCAGTAGGTAAATAAATATACTTAATCTCTCATTTCACCTTCATGACAATGTATATATATACTGGTCTTTATTTTCATCAGACTGCACTGTCCATCAGTGATCATCTCTTTTTAACCTCTTTAGCGAAAACCAATTTCTTCATTTTCATACAAAATTCAACAAACAAAAAACAACTCCTAAGCAGGAGAGTAGTTGGAGTAATTTTATCTCAAGTGATAAAGTTCTGGAACATAAAACCACACAACAAAGGTGTTTTTGTTTCAAGTGTGGTGATTAGCCATGCCAACAGTCTTTGAAAAGATTCCCCTTGAAAATGCAAGTAACATTAATTCCTCTTCAAAGATGGAAATGAGTACATGTCAATTAACCCTTTCAATCCCAAGATCTTTTTGGTAATTCTCCTCACCATTTGTCAAAATTGATATTTTTCTTAATTCTCATTGCATGTCTTCTGAGGTGTTAAAGGATTAAAACTGAATTTAACACTACATCTCTACAGCTTCTTTAAAACTTGATTAATTTTTTTTCTACCAAGTTCACATGACTATCATAACACATAACTGTCTGTTCCCTCCTTGACTTTTAGTGTGCATGAGCACAACACCAGAAATCTGCTTTGCCAGCCCACTTAGTACTTGGCTGAAAAGTTGATGATGGGACTCCTGCTGGATATAAAACCACTTAAATAACAAGTGCTTTCTCCTGGATTTTGCCCTTGTGTGTGTCAGCTGGTGTTATAAAGTAACCTTACACCTGGTGAACTGTTTTCATTGCCATTATCAGGTGATCAATCCCAATTCTCTTGAAAGCTGAAGAGAAGAAATAAATAAAAGCTGACGAATAGTTATGCTAGTTATTATAACAAAATAATTCAATTAAGGTTTCTCTTCACTAATATACAACATAAGGAATGCAATCACACACAAGAAGGTACATTATAGAATGCTTGAGGGCCAGGGTTTTAATGAGAGCATGGAGCTGATTGACTTTCCTTGTTACTTCCATAATCATACAAGCCAACATACCCCAATGTATATGTTTTACATTTGGGCCTGTCATTAGGGCTCCTGAGAGACTCTAGGAAGTGTAGTTAATGGAAATTTTATTGCGGTTAGACTTATTGGGACTAAATGCAGTGAGTCTGTGTTATGTGAAAATAATAATACGATAAGTTGTCTGAAATTTATAATCTAGATACCCTGACATTGGACAGTAATCAACTCAAGCCCCATAAGGTAAGACAGAAGAAACATATCCTTTATAATCTCTACTTTCTTCAACTTCAATTATTTTCAAACTTGAATAAAACCTCAGTGACAAAAGCACCTGAGATCTGTTTAACCCTGGCAACAGGTTTTATTTGGATAATTACTGAGAAAATGGATTTTATCCTTTTCAGGATACTTAAAGTTTGTAAAACTTGCAAGAGAACTTAGCTTAAAATCTTTAATATAATTCATCATTAGATCAACATACTCTTTCATAAACAGTCCATGACATGGCTGCCATGAGAGTTCTTCTCACTGAGCGGGGAACTAGACCCTTGAAGAGTCCAAATACTCCATTTGTCTAAAGAGAAAAATAAAATAATGAATTCAAAATATTTGTCATCATGAAAAGTACACATAGCTTTAATCTAAATTTTCAAAGGAATACATGTGGACTTCCAGATTGAAAAGTTGTATCACAGCTGAAAAAGAAAATGACCAACTGACTTGCATCCAACAATCACAGGCATTCTCCTTTTCAGGTGGTATCCAGTACAGTTACTGCCTGCACTACCCCTTATTACAACCTAAAATTGCTTGGAATTCTTGTAGTTCAACTGGTAAAACAATCGGTCCACCAATTTGAAAATTATTTTACCTGTTGTGCTTAAAGTGAGGGAGAACAATGAATCAGAAGAGTATTAAAGCAGGTAAAAAGTAGAGGATTAGCAAGCATTTGATCTTTCAACTTACTCTCACCTTTAATATACAATAGACTGCACTGCCTGTGCTGTTATACTTGTGTGGAAACAATTGAAGTCTTGTCTTCACCACATCAGCAGGCTGTGTTACAACTGAAGCTATGACTCCAGCCAGAGAACCACATATGAAAGTCTCAAATGCATGGAGTTCTGGTGTACCAAGTCCTAAAGGGAAAAGCAAATTTAAGGAAAAAAATCATATACTTTGAAAAGACTTGCACAAGCCACAGAAAAAAGAAAGGAAAAATCCCACTCACTACGATAATCATTCTGACATTTTGTTTAATGCAGTTGTCCCAAAATTTTGCAAATGAATGAGATCTATTTTAACCACACTGTTCTAAGAAATTCACCTACAGACTAAATCTTTTTAAAAAAAAACTTTTTCTTATTTCACTGTCTCTTTTTAATGAGTGAATTTCACGACAAATGAAGGAGTCCTAGTAATTAGCAGAGAGAAATTTCATTTGATCAGTCAGCCAATTCCTGTAAAAATCTGGGAATTTATTTGCTGAAAATTGCATGACCAATACAGGCTTAAAAAGTATGTCCTCATTGATGCAACTTTCAAGGAGCTTTGAAAATCAGAAATATTATTATCTTCTGAAGCTCCCTGAAAAATTATTTGCTCACCATTCTTTGCTTGTCTCTTTATCATGGTGTAAAACATCAAGTAAAGCCCTGAAAATGGGGCATCACGTGCTACAGTTGCCAGCAACCCACTATATAAGCCTGAAATGAAAGAAAGGGAGTATTATTTTCCTTTTATAAGAATATTTTCCCTGAGCAATAAAATCTAATCATGTGAAAACTTCAGGAATCCATTCAAGGGTATAATAACCCCTTTTTAGTAGGGGCTTTTGCTGGTAAAAGATGGTCCTTTGACCCTTTACACCTTAACATCAATATGCATATACTTCACACTGTTCTCTTTACATTTCCTAACGTGCTAAAAAGGAGAATTTGTAAGACAGTCAAGAGCTCTTTTAGTTGATGATAATTTCCTTTATTTTTGCGATCATAATTTTGGATTTAAGGGTGATAATGTAAAGAGATTTTTGATGCTAGTCACTTTTTGGGGTCAAAGGGTCAATGGTCAGGAGTAAGAGACTGTGCAGGGATTTGCAAACAGTGGTAACCACTGCTAAACTGCTTTTAATTAAATGCCTGCCTACTGCAACATACCTTTTCCTCCTTCCCTCCTCCAGATTGACGTCATTGCATCCAACATACTGCTGTAGCTATAAAATCCACTCTATAATTAAAGAAAAAAGGCACTAACTCGGTGCAAGTTATCAATTTTTTTTTACTTCTGCCAAATTTGAGTAAATGAGACTAAGCATCCAAAGACAGGTACTCAGACTTGTTAGAAAAGCTTGAAAACACACCTCATATCTAGTTTTCACTACAGTAACTGGCAAGAGGGTGATTCCTGCTATTGTTCTGGCACTTGCTCCTAATAAAACTGATTCTCCCAAGGTTCTTTCCTCACTGCAAGAAAGTTGCAAATGTTGACTGTCAAACAGTGCAGAATGGTACATACGTTATAATCAATAAGCTATCAGTATTTGTATCATTTTATCATTTGCAAGAATTAAAACCATTTATAAAGGGTTAGCACCCTGGACTCCAGATCAAAAGGTTGAATTTTCATCTCAAGCCTGAGACACTGCATTGTGTTCTTTGACACTCCAATCGTGCTGTCAATTATCTTTGAAAACATACAAGCAATGTAACATGGAATCTAAGTGCTAGGCATAAGCATCTCATGAAGTGAAGCAAGACCCTTGGTCATTTTTAACCCTTAACACAGTTTTTCTACTAGTACATACAAACGAACTTATCAGCTGAGACACTTCCATTCAAAAGACAGTCATAAATGTTTGATTGAATCCCCCTCTATGGAGACATTGACCACTGTGCTTTGTAACATCATATATGTTCAAGAAAACTGAACAAGAACTGAGTGTACCCCAAAATCCTTAACCATGCTGTCTTTACAGGTTAAGTCCTGAAAAGGTACTGATGCTGGAAAAGGGGAGGTGCTGGGTTTTAACTCTTGGAGTAAACTTGGACTGAACTGGTAGTGTGCAGAGAGTAGACTAACCTAGTAAATTGTGATAAACCATGAAGAGCGCTGAAGTACAATCCAATTCCAGGGACACATCTTGACAATGCCTGGGAAAAATGTTTAACACATAAATCTTAGTCCAAAGTTACAGAGTACAGAAAGCGAAATGCCAGAAGGCTCTAATGTGTATCGAATGAATGAAAACAGCAAGAGTACCACCTTACCGGAACAAGTCCTCTCCAGAGTCCAACAATATGCTCTCTTCGAGCCACTGAGTAAAACGTATAAAGCATGCCATTGCTTCCGCTGTTAAGGAATTGTAACAAGATAATCAGTGCTTCAAGCTCCTGTTTTCGGTGACCTGTAAAACCAGATCTCGTTTCGAAGTCTCTCTTCTCAAACAGGTTTTACATTAAAAGCAAAATAAAAAAATTTCTTAGTAAAAAAAAAAGATATTTTTACCCTAATTTAAGCCGTCCAGCAGAAGATAAAGCCGTTCCTTCCACTTGCAAACGAGTTTTTACCAGATCAAATGGTTGAAATAACAGAGTAGAACAAGTGCCGCTCAAAGATCCTGCGGCGAAGGCCTTCACCAAAGATGCCTATGATAAAAGGATCAACAATAGTTATATAACAAGCTTAGTTGACGTCGAATCGCGTTTTCACATCATTCGATCGCTAATGAAAGTATTGAACTTACATCAAATTTGCTATGACCCATTTATTCTAACTGTATAGTGTGCTGTCCCTTCTTCCCTGAGCGATCAACTTTGTTTACGAATCAGGTAAGTATTCTAGGCGCGGACGTTCGTTACTCGGGGTCGTGAAATTGACATGATCTCTGTAACAAGTTTTAAAATTCGATTCCCGTGAATTCTTCGGTAGCGATTTCCACTTAAGCTGTCAAAGCAGCGTGTAGACACCGTGAATTGTCCAAGGGATCAAACAAGAAACCTCCTTCCATGATGAAAGACGAAATTTTCTCGAGTCAAAGTTATGATCGTTTTTTTTTTTTTTTGCTACGTCTTCCCCAGCGAGCGTGTTCGGTCACGAGATTTCCATGACGTATGGTAAAATTCGAGGTATGATTGGTCAATACGGGGTGTGCGGATTGGCGCGGAATTTAACTATCCCAAATAAGGAACACATGGTTCCAAATAAGGGTCACGACGTCCCCAAATACGGGACTATCCCCCAAATAAGGGTCAACAGGAAATGTTTTTCACAACGCTGCCTAGAAATGTGAAAATACGATCACGAAGGAGACGCGAGATTATTCTCCAATAAATGTACGACCACCATAGGATTAGAACACAATTATAGGTGGATCGTAATTTTATCACTCGCGATCGGTTGTGAATGATATCAGTTAGAAACGTTCATGTGGTGTCATGGTGGATGTACAAATCCTGTGTGTTACGAACTTACTAAACCCCGACCCCACCAATCAACGCCTTTTGAACTTACTTGGTGGTCTCCTGAGGACTGTATACCAACTTTCGAGGTGCTAATACCTGACTCAGCGCTGCTCTCTTCATGTTGAATGCTAAAGAAATCGTCCATACATACACTGAGTTGAGAAAAACAACATAAGCTAAATGAACAAATTACCGAAACTCTCGATTCTAGTGTAGTAATTGTAGATGTCTGACTCGCAAATTCACTCCCTATAATCCTTGCAAGCTTAGCAGCCTGGTAAGTGGATTAAGTCGAATTTCCTTCTTCTAATTTACCTATAGGCTCATTAGGCTAAAAAGGTTTTTTTATTCTTTGTTTATCTAAACCAAACCATTCTAACCAAAGTTCCTAGATGTCGAGTGTGGTTAACCAGACTTTTTTTTTCGCCCCTCCATAATTTACAAGAACTTGCAAAACATACAGATTTCCAACATGAATATTTCCCACAGCGAACAGCTGTCTAAGGTGAATGCTTTGCAAGACAATGTTATTTCTAATGTAGATTTTAAATATTCTTGAGTAAGTTTTCATGCAGGATAATTTTTCCTGCAACGTAAATAATGTACGGAAGATTTATTTTTAAACGTAGGAAATCCATAATAAAGTGGCTAATTGGATAAGATTTAGGAGTAACACATGACAGGATATTGCTGTTAGTCACCCGAAGTAATATCGCCTGAGCAAGGCTGTTGCCTCTAGCTACCAACCCCTCGTGATATTTCGTTCCAGTTTGATCGATTCTTACCAAAATTTACTTAAAATATTTGCAGGTTACGTAAGAGTGTTAAATCGACATTCGGTTATGTTTACAAGCCAGCTTCGCGAGCAACATGAATAATAATGAATAAAAAAGTTCATTGCATCAGGAACATTTTTCGTGACTATACCTTATTTCGGAGCAACTTCAGAATACCCCGCAACTCATTTACATGTCATTGAATAAGAATAGCGTCTAATTGTGTTATGCCTCGATCTTCAAAGCCTCCCGACACATGTAAGTGAGGCGGAAATGATTTGCGGGGTATTCTGAAGTTTGGCCCTTATTTCTACCGTTTGGTGGTCAATGATGTGAACCGGAGAAAGAGGTGCTGAGGATTTTCTCCACAACTCGTAAATTTTGTTCTGTACGCTTCTCGTTTTCAATCAGAGCATTCACCAATTTTTGTTGTTGTTTCAACACCAATATCGTGAATTATGCATGCATAATGCAAATGATAATTAGTAGGAACAATCACTCACGCTACTTTTTCCGGCTTTCAAAAGGCTTTCTCTTCTTCCACATTATTTACACACATACATTGATAGTTTACACTGATTCCGTGAAGTACGCGTACTGGTTACAGGTAATTATGAAATAAGCTGAATCATATGATAAGCTGAATTTTGCGGCGCATTTTGATCAGTTCTTGCATAGATGACGTTACTGTAAACGACATTTTTTATCATATAAGGCAAATAAATTCCAAGTTTCCGCGAGTCTGTACAGTAGTAGATCACAGAAGGCATCAAAATGTGGTAACGCGCGGCAACATGGAATCTCTTCGTTAACAGGACTTCAGCTGGACTGCAACACTTGGAGCAGACATTGGGCATGCGCAAAGGTCGGTTGAAGACAAGACTAAAAGAAAAGAGGGGGGAGGTCTTTTCAAATCTTCAGTGGCACTTCGCTCCAAATAAGTTGGTTCACCAGCCATGGAGAGAACTAACAAACATTTTTGAAAACTATGGCGAAATATTTCGTTTTGTTTGGCGTCTTAACTTTTAACCCACAAATCGGTAAATCGCTATAGTCTTGTCTTCCGATTTGGCAAGAGAATGTTGGCCTCGAGAACTTAAACTATTCATACCCCTCTTCCAGTGAGAATTTTTTAGTGTGCATTCCTGCTGCGCGACTTACTTGAGAACAACAACTAATTGGCTGGTGGTTCTGTGGTGAAATTTGATGTGATGTTTAGCAGCCTGCGGTTTATGGTTTGTGGTGCACACTATGAGTGACGGGATGACATTTCTTGGTCAAGACGATAAAAACACTCGATGAATTAGATGAAGAGTTATCAGATCGGAAACCTAATGATGGGCTTTGAGTTTCATGGAAATACGAACTGCTGTACATATCATTGCTGCATCTGCTATTTCATTTAAATGTATCGTATTCGTCATTTTTTTCCGTTGGTTGAGAATCTTATGAAGTCTGAAGGGAGCTCGAAGTAAGACGTTGTTCTCCTTGTGATGTAAAATGTAATGGGCTCAAGGCATCCTCCCCCAATTTGAAAATTTAGACATGCTCCAATATCTTTTTGCGCGTTTTGATGTACTTTCCTGGGAACAATTTCTGTCACTTTGAAGTGGCAGTGGAAGAGGAAGGGGGGGGGGGGAAACACGTACTCTTCCTAGCGTCCATTATCCTCCTTTTTTTCCTCACTGTCCCCTGAAAAAAGGAGATAGGGTTGGAAAACCCTATCCCCTTTTTCACGATGTCAAAAGAGCGCGTTTTGTTCAACGCACGTCTCCATCAGCGCTTTGCAGGAAAGAAGCCTGCATGGCTGGTGTATGAAGGGGACCTGGGAGGGAAGAACGGAAAGGTTATGCGACCTTCGAGACCCAGATTCAAAAGATCGAATTTTACATTTGGAAAAAGTTAGACTGGCTCCGTAGCTGGCCGTATTTCGAGTGCTCGATGAAAATGAAGACGGCCTAATCTCCAAAAACGACAAGCAGAGAAGCTGGCAAGATTGCGTGATACGGCACCACACGTAACCCCCTCTCACACTGAGTTGTCGTGATGCTGAGATTATGGCTGTAGTCTCCTTCAAAGGAGACTGGAGAATGCAGGACATTATTTTTAACATCGACTGGTTGCAGTATTTTGCCCTTTCAAGATTTTACACCTGGTTTTATTCCTAATTACAAGATTCCTATTAAGCAGAGGTAAAAAAGAAGGAGTCTATTCTTTTATGTTCCAGTATTAGGATCTTCTCTGATGATAGAAAATCTCTCATGAGAGGTAATCAAAGTGATAATCTCACTCAGAGAGTCCACATTGAAATCCGCATCCTTCTTGAAATCACCATTAGTTGAATCGTTCAGTAATATTGTCACTTAAAAACAAACACACAAACAAGTCACAATGAGAAAATTTCAAAAGTAGACTCTAAACATAGGCAGTATATAAGACTTGCTTGTACCAAACTAAAAGATTTTTTTTTTCAAACCAATTGTCATAACACTCAACATAACACTCACAGCTACAACAACACAGGAAAAACCTTATCTGAATCATTCCTGCAATTTAAAAACATGTCATAAACAGCACCAAAAATGAGGCTGGATTTTGAAATAGTTTTAAACTCTGTAATTGCTAAATGTCCTTGCCAAAGGAATGATAAATGATTCTTGCACAAACAAGGGTTCAGCAGTTTTTTATACAGGAGGCTGCCAGTGGTGGAGAAAGGGGGTTATGATGATAAAAGGGGCTATACAAATCTCATATGACAATAGGAGGTGGAAGGCATTCTGAGGGAACATACACTGCCAGTTACTGGTTTAATTAAAACCCCTGATGATTCAAGCAGTTTGAGCAACAAAAAATACATTTGCTGACCTGATCCTGCACTTTTACCACACTGAATATCATGAAGATGATCACCCACCATGACAACATTCTTAGGATGAACTCCCCAGTCCCTGCAAATGTGAAGGAGGGGAGCAGGATCTGGTTTGGGTGGTGTGAACTCACGAGTGAGAGACTGCAAAAGAAATAAAAGAAATGTTTTACTGGTCTATTCTGTGGTTTGCTTCTGCAATAAAAATAATGACTGAAGAGGCCCACGAAACTAGTCCTTCAGTAACTTTGGTTAGACTACTGAATTCTCCTTTAAGACTGTCCTGTAATCACTTGTGAGAGGCAGGGAAAAGATTAAGCTGCATCATAAGCGGCTTTAATCTATATTCAAAGCGTCTTGCAAATGAAGTTAAGCATTCATGACAGAAGGAGCAGCAAATACATATCCTTCAACTTGTGAGACAACAACCTGTGAGATCACAATCTAAGCTTCAAACTTTCTAGAAATTGCAAGTTGAAAGACTATTACCTCTCTGTCAAGTAACAACTGGGCAGGAAAAGATGTTTGACATCACTACTTCCTGACTGTATATTCTACTGCGAGTGTTTACTGAATGATGTTATGGTTCTTACATGAGTTAGTGGACCTCCATAGTCATCAGGATGGCCCATTAATGCCAAAAACTGATCCACAGAAGCCTGTAAATTTCTTGTGATGAGTGCTCTCTTTAATCCACTTGCAGACAAAAATTCAAGTAGTTCAAACACTCCTGGTTGTAGCTTGGTATTTTGTCTTCCTTCCTCTTCAAATTTTACTACAATTTCAAGAGCAGCTTCCTTTTCCTGTCCAATTTTTGAATTACAAAATTCCAAAATATCAACACCTTTAGGGCACTGAAGCTCCTTACGAAGTTTGGCAAAGTCCAACACAGGTAAAGTAAGGGTGCCATCCAAATCAAAAACAATACCATGAATTGGAACAAGGGTAGGGTGGTGTTTGGCTTCTGTTGTCGCAGTTTTTGCTATTGAATAAAAAATTCCTTTCCCTTTTTCATGCTTCAGCATAATAAGTTGTCTTCCAAGGCTTCTCACAAGGATTCCTAACATTCACTCAATGTTGTCCACAACTTAATAGAGTCCACACGAAATACAAAGCTGAAAAAAAGAAACAAGGAATTCAGTGTGTTAATTCTTGAATTTAGCCATGTCTTCCAATCAGGGTGTTGAAAGATCAAGATAATTTGGTATTATCAACACAGTTGATAACCTAAATTGGCCAACATTAAGAGTTTCAAAGCTGAAGTTTCAAGGGTTAGCATTTGCTAGCTCCAAATGTCAGCTTTGTCAGTTTCAAAGCCAAGATTTTGAGTGGTAGCCCTTTTCTCTGATGAAGGGCTGATGCTCGAAACTTCAGCTTTGAAAACTCTTTATCACCTCAGTTGATAAATACCAAATAAATAGTACCTTGTTATACTCTCCCACCAATGCAGCACCAAAGTTTCTTTTGAAACTTACCCCCTCCATTTATTTGTTGAAAGATCAGTCACATCAGAGGACAAAAGTCCCTAAAGACATCACTCACTAAGACAATCTGTCTGTATGATCAATAACTAGTGGCTGGCAAAATATTGGTCCCCACAGTTAACCCTGGTGATAATTCCAGTTCAAGTTGTTGAGATGTCAGTCATTTTGACTGACACCAGACCACTGTTACAATCAGAGCATATATTCAGTGGAAGAGAAGAGGATATACTCTGTAGGAACATTAGAAAATAGAGGGTGTGTAGAGGAGTAAGAGAAATGAAAAGGGGAAAAGACCACTAATGGAAACTTGATGAAGGTAAGAGGCAGGAGAAAAATGCAAAAATGCTTAATCAATAATGTGCATTTTTTCACAGAATTCAAGACAGAGGTTACACCCTGATATTGGTCAGCAGTCAGGATTGGAAAGAAGGAATTTTCACCCTGCTGTCAGTTCCAATTTTCTGTGAAGGTTTAGCGATGGGCGGGAATGGGGGAGGGGTCATTTTTTTTTCCAGTAATGGCGAGGCAAAGTGTTATGCAATGACACAAAGCATCAAAGGGGTCTACAGATTGGAAAAAGCAGTAATGAGCTGTTGATTTAAACAAGAAAGCAGCCCTTCGTTCGCCATAGCAAATATGCCGAGACACGTCTGCGGTGGAAAGCGACGTAGATTAGTGGATTTATCATCACCTTTTTGAAGCCGTTGCAAAAGCTGTATATAACACCAAATAGTTTAGATATATACATATATACAAAGCACTGCGAACTCTACAAAGCCATCACAGACATTTGCACCAGCATAGCACTAATACCTGTTCATAGGACACAATCTAGACCGCCTACCGCCTAAAATAAAATATGCTTTCAAAAAGCCTTTGGTACGTAGTGTCGCGCAGAGGCTTTCAAATTATGCAACAGGCTCACATACTTGAAAAGAAAAATAAATAATAAGAACAGGTATAAATATATAATTTTCTTCACTTAAATCCCTCCTTTTTACTATCGTGGGCTCACCTCAAAAGGAAGAAATGACTTCTGTGCCTTCACAGGTCACCAATAACTCTACACTAGACCAAAGTTGCGATGGTGTCTTATTGCCACAAGCACTAACGCAAAATAGAACCTGGCTAGGGTAGGGCTTTCAACATATTCCACACGGTACGATACGAAATATTCTCCCTCTCCTTCTTGTTGTCTTTAAAAGAGAATAAATACTCATTTTATTGAGATTAAACAACTCTAGCGACTAAATCGCGTGAAGAAACTCAGAAGAAAATATGACATTCTCGATTTTTCGCAATCCCCTCACTACTCCACTAGGGTAATTGATAAATAGGATAGAGCGCTCCTGGGTAGAGAAAACAGCGCGCTAAGTTTCAAAATGGCGGCAAGTATGATTGGAGAAAGTTTGGAATCAAATTCCTTGTCCGAAAAAGACAGCTTATCGTTTGAAAAGCAGGAGGAAAGCGAGGGAAGACGCATGGTGCTCTTTAGGAAAGTGATGAAGAAATGTTTGGACAAAATTATGGCTGCTGGAAGGTGAGCTGAAATGCAAAAAGTATGATCATCATGGGGTAATTTGTCATTATCAACTGATCTGATAAACGTAAAGAGTTTCAAAGCTGACGTATCGGTCGTAAGCTCTTTGTCAGAGCGAATCCCAGCTATTCTCACCCACTGACGCAGCACCACTGTTTCTTTAGAAACTTACCCTCTTTAAAATCATTATAACCGATCAGCGCGTTCCGTCCGCAGTCGTTTCAGATCTGAAGCTTCAAATAAAAGTTTGCCGGTATGATAATCCTTGAGAAAGTCAAAGGAAAATAAAAATCCAGTAGCTTACATCAAAATTGCATGATTCTTCCAGTCACTTTATAAAATCAAGCCAGTTCTATTTTTGATCGATGTTTTTGTAGTCAGGAAAAGTTTGCCAACTGCTTCTCTGCAATGAGAGATAGAAACCCAGCTGAGTTTAAGAGTATCACGGAACAACTGATGGAGCATCTGCAGAATAACATCGAGGTATATTTTTTGGGATTTAAATTTTGTGGAGCCCTTTATATCATATGAACTAATCAGTGCGCATACTTGGCACATGCTGTGGGTAAGTAAAGCTTAATTCAGGGAGTTATTTGAATCATGTCCTCTTCGAGAGGTTCTTACCTCCAACTTCACCACAAGACGATTTAGATGGAGGTGGATAGCTTAAAGGACCAATGCCACCAATCGTTGCCTGGTAAGCTCATGTTATAGAGCACTGGACTGCTGTGTGGGAGGTAAAAGGTTCAAGCCCTGCCTGTACCCATAGTCTCAAAGTAACTAGGGAGAATGTGCTTCCTTTGCTTTGAAATCTGCAAATGATTACATCCTATTCCTCTTGGATAAGGATGAAAAATCATAGGCCCTTTCTCCTGCATCTTCTCAGTACTAGTTAGCTGGGGACATTAAAGAACAACAAACTTATTGCAAAAATTAGGTAACATAGCTCTAGTTATTGTGGTCTGTCCTTGATTCTGAAATTGGAAGCATCCGCAAAACTTCCCTTAAAAAATTGTAAACTGCTCAATGCAGTCTGGCCAAAGTCTCCCACAAAGTTTTGTAAAGCCCCATGAGCTAACGGATATGGCACCATAGAAATCCTTAATTATCATCATTAATGCTTTTATTACAGAACCTGCCCCTAAAAACTGTCCACTTAAAGATACTTTGTCCTACTTTCTTTTACATACCCTGTTGCCATGTGTATGTCTGGGGGCTAAAAATGTTTACAAAAGTTGCCAGTGGGTGACCACCAGATTTCGAAAAAAAGAAAAGGTGAAAAATTTATCAATCTGGGTCAAATAATCAACCGGACGGATGCAAACAAACTGTTCCACATCTCCCAAATATGCATAAACCTGAAATGAGAAGTGATCAGTCGAACTGATTTCGTTGAGATGTTTAACATCATTTTATATTATGTGCTGCATTTAACTCAAACCTGTGATTCAAGATGTTTAAAACAATTCTGAAGGTTTTAATACTAGTATTTTAGCTCACTTCAAATGAGAGATGTTTCTCAGCTGAGCAATAGACGGAAATCATATTAAACTGATTTGTAACTTGGTCCAAGCAACTTTGGGGTAAATCGCTTCTGCTTCCAGTCACCAGAATTTCTTCATTCTCTCTCTCTTGATTGTTATTACGATCTTTTAATCTGCGCGAGAGTAAAGGTATTAAGTAGGCCAATAAAAGTGTACGTGGACGTGTACACGTAAGGGTAATTCCTTACACATTTAATGTTTGCCCTCTGAATTTTTTCTCAGAAAGAAATCGATTTGATGATTAAACAGGAAGATCTGGTACATTTCTTTAATGAGCTTGATCGTATTGTGGCAGCCTCTAATACAGAAGATTCACAACCTGCATGGTAATCTTTTTTCTTTGAGCATTAAAACAATTGCAGCTTAAAGGGCTGTGAATAGTTGTATTTTATTGTTAAAATGCGTGCAAATTTACATGATATACAGGAGGCCCTCAGGAAACCCAGACAAAGATGTTATTGATCATGTCATGCAAGTCAAGTTAGCCTACAAAGAGCAGCTGAAGCATATCCTTCAACAGGTAAGGAAAAGGAATCAACAGGTATCATTGTTATACTCTTTGTTTCAAGCATAGCACATTCACTCTTATAGGTTGCACTCCCAAGCAAGAGATGTGACCTCTAACAATTTACTTTCACTGGGTTTCTCTAACCCAGAAAACTCAGCAAAAGCTTAATTTTGAAAACAATTGTCATTTGAAAGTGACTGAGTGTCATTTTCTCTGCATGTTTGGAATTTTAGTCAATTCTGGCTCTTTACCTTTACTAGGAGGGCTTTGTTTGAAACCATAACTTTAAAGTTTGTTCAAAAAGTGAATTTTCACTGAGATTGAAGTGAGCCCTTTCCCCCACATAAACACACCCCCCTTCCCCCCATACAAACACACAGTCAAAGGGTACAAATTGAAAACAAATTTGAAATTCTTACTATATTTTTAGGTTGAAAATGAAAATGAAAAGCTAAAGGATGAAGTTTTACCAAAGCGAGAAAAATTACTGGAGAGTGAAAGACGTATAAATGAAAAGACAAATGACTTTGGAGAGGTAAAAATGCTTCAGGACCTTGTGCCTTTTTTCACTTCCTATTAGAAAGCAAGACATAATTTATCTGGGTATAATATCAATACAATTTACAGCAGACAAGTGATGAGAAATTAGTTCCAACAACACTGGAGTGATTTCAGAGGCAATAAACCTTTAACTCCCATGAGAGACCAAGACAGAATTTCTTCTTACAACACCCATGCAATATCAAACAGACATGTGATGAGATTAAAGCAAAATGTCAGTAAGGGGATTATTGGTTGATCCAATAATTCATTTCTTCAAATTAACATGTCAAGAATTGTATGGCAGACAGTAAGGAGAATTACTTAATAAATGAGATCTTGAGAGTGAAAGGAATAAGGGGCTTGGATGTCTACAGTTTTTCTGTCACTTTAATTGTCATTTTTGTTGTTGTTTTACAGGCAGCTGAATACTGCATAGAAAACAACTCAGCAGTCAGTTCTTCTCTCAACTTGATAAAGAACATGTAGTAAACTCTGAATTTATCAAAGATCTCCATGATTACATTTCAGCACTGTAAATATGTGTTATTAACAGTAGGTGTTTTAGGAAACGTTATGTAATTCTTATACCTGAAGTTGCAAATACCAAAAATAAAGTGAGGTGTAAATACAGCATACCTTTGTTTTCCTCATTCATCCTTACTTTTGTCCATCAGCCCCCCTAAATGAAAATTCCTTTCTTTCTCCAACCCCCTTCAGCTTTGTGAGTCAACAATGGTGGCCACACACTACACAAAAAATCATTTCTTCACAAAAAACACTCACACTGCAGGATATATTTTTCTGTTTTTTTTTTTCTCCATATCTCTCGCAATTTCTCTCTGTTGAGGACAAGGGATTTGCAACAGCTTTGCATGAGTGTATCAAAAGATGAATTTAAGATTTGACTTGGGGAAACCAGTGGAGGTTGCTGAGATTATAAAAATAGCAAGTCTCTTACAAATTACATAGGTGACATACAAGACAGTACTGATCATATAGAAAAGGTATTTATTTACTCTTTAAGCAATCCAAATATTGTGCATGAATTTCAAACTACAACCTAGTTCACAGATACTCACTTCAAAATGTGTTGAGTGCACGACCATTTTTAAAAGAACTCAGTAACCTGGGCAAAACCATGATGGGCAGGGGGGGTGATATTGTAAGGAGAAATTAGATGCTAGTCACTAAGTATGCATATTCTCTAAACTGTTCTCCACACATTTTGTAAGGTGCTGAGATGGAGAATTCAGTTAACAATTAATCTCTGGGTGAATTAATAAATTGAACAATAACAGAGCTGATACATGTATGGCACAACAAAAGACACTTTCATGGATGCTATTCTTAATAAAATATATATTGTTTTATCATTATAAATTACAATATTTATGAAATGCATAACAATGAAGGTATGCTAGATTTGTAGTCTGTTTCATATCCCCAAAATTTTTACTCTTCTGATTATTTCTTGCTCTGGACCAGTGGCTGAATGTACTTGAATAACACAGTTTAAGTTTGAGTGTCATCTACCATCTGCTTACACAAGTAATCCGACTTCATTTTCTCCAATACTGCAAATGAATTTATAGAGGGTACATCTTAGTACAGGAGTGCATTCTTTAATTGGAGAATCTATGCCAAAGACATCAATAATGTACTTCCGGGGAACTGATCAGGACAGATTAAAGTAAAAACATCTTACTGATCAATCCACAACTAAAGTCTAGGTGATGATCTATGAAGATACACAGAGTAGACAAAAGGAAGCTGATAACAACAAAATATATATCATGACATGGAAATTAAGTGTTCATTCCAAGTAGAGAACACATGTTGCTAACTTGCCAATAGTCTAAGAAACACTGTCAGGAAAAATTGTCAATGAAAACTTAAGGTCAATTGAAGGAACTAACCTGAGCAAACTTGTGAATATGTTCCACCACAACTGGGAACATGGCAGTTACACTTTCATCAATTAGTGACTGCAAGTATTGTACAGCTTCCTCATCGCTTAGGTCCAAACGGAATTTGTCCTGAACCTAACATTTCGAAAAAAGAAATTAATTAAAATTTGTAACATTGATGTCCATGTCAGATTATGTTACAAGTAATCACATTCAACTTGGAAATTAAGGGGGAAACAATTTTAACACCTTGGATTTTACATTACTCCTGGAAATAAAGTTGCCTTTGTTGGCTGCAACTGACTATTGTGCATTCTAATTCAGTTTAAATCTCCTTGGAATCTGGGATCAATATCATTATCTGGGAAACTGCCCACCTACCCCTCCCCTAACCCAACATTAACACTAACTTGTTAACAAGAGACTGTTGTTGGGTTAGGGGAGGGGTAGGTGGGCAGTTGCACATGTATTGATCTGGAAACTGTACGATCTCTTGAAATCAAGATGCATACTTACTTTTTTCACAGTTTTGTCAGGCTCTAATGCTATATCTGGTACATTTGCATCCACCATAAGAGAAAACAAGTTCAGAATCAAGTTTGCATGCCTGAAGGAAAGAAGAACATTACATTTGTAAGCTGCATTGAATGATTTCTCCTGCATGAATTTTCATTCACCTTCCACTTGACCAAATAGAGGAAAAATAAATACTTGGTTGCTTGTAGACATCTGGATAACAGATTTTAATTTGCATGCAGTTTTTTTAGTTACTTAAGATAAAATGTTTTTACCTCCTCAAGTGGAGAAAAGCTGTGAAACATTGTTTCCGGAATGTCTGGTAAAACTCACTGGATGCTCCTCCCATGCCTTCCACCTAAAGTTAAATGAAAAAAAGTAATAACACTTTTCAAATGTTTATATAATTATACTACATTGTGGCAATTATAATTTGAAGCTTGAAGATGTGCAACCTTTTTCAAATGAATTATTGCAAAAGAAAAATTATAGCGGTAATAACAATCATAGAGAGGATGAACTGATGATTGTTTTACCATTTCTTTGCTCAGTTTCATTGGTGGTGGTAGTGGCTTAGGATCTCTTCCAAGAATGTAACCAAAGTCAATGTGAAATAGGTTTCCTGAGAATAACAATAAAGAAAACAATCCATCAATGCTACATGTAGTTTGCAATTAAGACAGTCCCTTTTTCTATAGAACTTAGCATCAAATTTCTAGGAACTGTATTCATTTGGTAATTACCTGATTTTGTGAGAAGTAGATTGTCCAGATGTCTATCTCCTACACCCAAGATGTATGTAATAACACAATAGCCAGCTTAAGGTTGAAGAAAATAAACTTTGGTCAGAATATTAAATCAGTATTATTTTAAAGATTGTTTAAGAGTGGTGCTCTTTAATCAAAAGGTTATCGATGACTGTTTTATGTATTTGGACATGGTTGTAGAAGAAACAGAGGCTCAATAATCAGGCACAATAGACTCTGATTGAAAATTTGGGTTTGAAACTAAGCTAGCTACATGCATTCCTTTCTGGAGGTAGAGTCACCTCTTTCCATTTGGGAGTAAGAATGGGTATTAGAAAACCTGATGAAATTATTGGGCTGCAAGGGATGAGGGAGGGGAGGGGAGAGGGGGGGATGGAAGGGGGCTTATGATGGACCAGCACCTCATTGGGAAGAAGCAGCGACACATCTTACTGTTTCAGGCTACAGAACAGACAGGAACAGGGATTAGCTCTGGAAGTCATAAAGCTAGTTCAGTATATGCAGACTTACCACAACTTTTAACATAAGTATCCATCACCTCCGGGCTGATTCCTAGTGGTGCACTTTCACAAGGAGCATGCCGGCGAAAGTAGTTCTGCACAAGGAAAAGTTGTCACTTAGACTATCAAGATATATTTCTTTCAATTATTTTAGATCATAGTAACTGCATATAAAGCATTAGTGGGATTTTCACTGCTGAAGGACTAGGCATGTCTTATTAGGCAGAGTTGCTGGTTGCAAATCTTTCTTCCATACCTGTATGCTTCTATCCTCATCTTTATCCAGAATTTCTGCTATAGGAGTGGATTCTATGAATTGCACAAAGCCTGAACAACAACAACAGTAATACATGAAAAAAGTAATACTTGCATTGATATATACCCTTGCAACTGCTCTAGGATTACACCTAAGATGCAGATAAACCCTTTAAACCCTAAGTGATCAACATCTAACCTCTCCACACAGTCACACAGCTAAATCATTCATCAAGATCATGAGAATAAAGGAAATGATAAGTACCAAAGTAAATGTATGGACAAATTCATGGAAAAAATGGATACTAATGTTATGGTGTAAAGGGTTGAAGAAAATTAAATATTAACCATTTATTCATACAACATGATTATTATTAGGTTTAATCTCTTAACTTAAAAATCCTGCATTCACATTCAATTGTAACTTAATTTTTTTTTAAATCCCAGCTAACATTCTTTAAGAAAAAAAGACATAGGGGCCATCTGTTTTTCTTCTTGGGATTGCAAATCCAAGCCCCTCAATATTTCTTCTCACATTCTGGAACTTAATACGTACATGTACATAAATTTTTGAGATTTAGGAGGTGATTGTAAAGTGAATACTTTCTCTTTCTTTGAAATCAACTAAACAACTGCTAAAGAATAGCTAAAAGAAAAAAGAAAAAAAAGCAGCAACAGAGAAATCATGTGAGGAGGGACTGACCATGGCTTCCACTTGTTGCCAGCACCTTGTATGGAGTCAATTTCAGATCTAAGTTTTCTTTCATTAAGAGCTGCAATACAATAAAAAATATCATAGAGTGAAGACATTTTAAGTTATAGCTGGGTTGCAATGAATTGTACAAGTTTTATTGTGGTACACAAAGCAATTGTGCATACCTTATCCATGAGCCTTATAATCTGAAGAATCAACTGATCTTGTCGCAAGTCATCACCATTCTTGAAAATTGTCTGGTAAGGAAAAAGTGGTAATCAACAAAACAAGAGTTTTATTCTCCACACCAAACAAGACATAGGATTGTTTAAGTTTAACTTGAAATTGATGAAATTTGTTCATTAACAGAAGGTAGAAGTGATGGTTGATAAAAAGATATCTGTCAGCTGTTTCAGCCCATGAAATTAGACTTGCTCAGAGGTTTCTCTCTAGTTTGACTCTTTAAAGTAATGGGGACTAGATTCAACTGGAGTACTGATTTATTTAACTAGCTCTCTCTCTGAAAAAACTTACATTTATCTTTAAAAACACCAGTGCAGAGTTCATAACAGATGGAAATCACATTGTTTTGAGGTTATGATGTTCCTTAAATGAATGATCAAACTTTCAAAAATATTACTAACCCTAAAATTGATTGCTGCCAGTTCTGCTTTATGTTTTTTTTTCAATACAACTATTTTTTTAAAATTTTGCTTACAGTTTTGTAACCACACTAACCACATATTCTCGATCATCCAATGTAAGAAACGTGAGTTTACAAGGCATGAGGTGGCTCTTGAAAAGCCAGGCTTTTTCTGGAACAGATGAAATAAAATTGAACTGAGTGTTTTGTTACTTTGCTCAGATAAATGGGAATGGGAATAATAAAAATAATACATTAACAATAAATTGGATTTCGCAATGGACCTTCCACTAGGTAGGTCTTCTTGTCTACTGTTTCTAGGTCAAATTGGAATTTAAAATGTGGGTTTTTATGGAGGGAGAAAAGCTGGAGGACCCCAAGAAAAACCCTCGGAGTGAGGACGAGAACTAAGAACAAACTAAACCAACAAGTGGTTGGAGGTTAGCACTTCCATCTCTGTGCCATCCCTGCTCTTCTTATAGATTCCTATTCAGTCAGAAATTTTTAATCAGAGTCCTTCTTTTGCAGAAAATTAAACAGAAACAAAAGGGCAAACATCAGTTTTAAAGTTACGCATTTTAATATTAAAACAAAAAGGAAAAACAAGTCACTGATTTCTTAAAAATATTCACATACTGTCCTCTGGAGTTCCCACTATGATTCCCTTGATTTTGATTTCTGGATCAAGAAGGAGAGGTATTGGTCCAAATGAAGTCAACTCAGGAACATCAAGCAGGTCTCTTAATCTGTGTATCTATTGAAAAGGGAAAAAAATTCAAATTGTAAAATTTAATATGAATGCTTTCAATGGAGAGTCTGTTAGTGGAGAAAATGCTATAAGGGATGCAAATTGTTTATTTTAAAGTTCTTGAAGTCTAAAATATTTTCTGTCAGTCCAAAATGATTTCAAGTTCTAATAATTTGTTTAGTTTGTACATCCCTATGCTGCAGAAAATTGATCATAATTTATATGTCTTGTATCCCATTCAATGACACTAACCTTTTTGTTGCGACCACCCCCAAACTGTGACACCTCCTTCATGAGTCTGACAATATGGTTGACGAATTGCTGTTGTTTGCCCAACATGTTCCGCCTAACTGTGCACTCCCACCCACCCTGGAACAAAGGAGAAAACAACTACTTCAACAGCCATAATTATCTAAATTGTTGATTCTGCTAGCATACCAAGCCTAAAAAAAAGATTTCTGCTCTCAAGCTTATAGCCAACAATGCCAAAATATATCCCAGTTTCCACAGCTTCCATGCCTTCTGCAGATCTGAAGAAACTAGAAGTATTGATACTCCCTATGAATGGCTTGCTGATTCATTGCAGAGTTCTTTGAAGCATTTCATCAGCCTTCCCTGACAGTTCACCAACTGGTACATATTTGTACTCCTGGGTGGAGGGAGGCAGTGTAAAAGTTCACCCTTTCACTCCCAACATCTACACATCAACTCTCTGCACTGTTGGCTATGCTTTTCCTAAGAATATGAGCTATGAGAGTTTGGTGTTTTATCAAAGAATTTCCCAATAATTATATTTTTTTCCTTCTTATCACCTCTCTGCTTGGAAATGTGACAATACTGTTTGGAGAAATTTCTTGGTTACTCCTTCAGGTAAGTTTGAACCCAGACCTCCCAACCCAGATTCCAGCATGATCACCCTGCCATCATGTCTCCCATAACAAAAAACAGAGATCTTTAAGTTAGTTATTTATTCATGAAGTAAGCACGAGTTGTACAAACCTTCATCAATGCCTGACTAAATCTCCTCATCACATTTAAATACATTTCTCCTTCCTTTGTGTCCTTTCCTTCATTACATTCAACAAATAAATACCTAAAAAAAATTGACAAGAAAAAATATTTCATCTATTAGAAAAAATTAATAAATTAAAAGTTTACACTTTTAGTGGTACAAGAACATATACCATCACTATTTTTTCTTTAAGGAAGTCAGCTTGGCAGGTTGATTTATTGTCAAATATTAAAAATTTTTCCTCTCAAAGAGCAGTGTAACATTCACCCTGTTACACCCTTCCCAACAATAAAGATAAGTCCTTGAGATATAGAATTGGATTTGACAGGAAAGAGAAGCACCTGTCAAGGCTGATCAAGTTCTATGTGAACAACTGTAGTAAATAAGTTTCTTATCTCTGCCATGGCTCATCTTGCCTACTGAAATGTATTCCAAGTTCATCTTGCCCTAGGTTTATTGCCATTTATGTTTAAAAAAAAAAAAAAAAGCAAAAAAAGTTCCCCTTTAAATTATATTTACATTGTAGGATTGCCTCACCAATAAAAATAGTTTGCTAGGGTGTCACTTCTGCAGGCTCTCAAAATGAGGAATGAGGCCAAATCTGAACCCTAGATGATAGATTCAAGACTTCAGTCAATGTAAAAATCAATCATTATAGACCACTCTCATGCCTATCTACAGGGAAAACTTGAATTGCTAACCAGTATTCAAACCATCAGAGGCTGTGTGAGTCTTACTTAGAAACTATTCAAGTGGGTAGAATGTTTTCATGTTGGTATACAAAAAAAGGAAAGCTATTAATAATTTGCACTAAATCACTATACTGGGAAAAACCTTAGATTATCATGTGTTTGTGAACATGCTTCAAAAATATATTTCAAATAGCCTCTATTTGGCTTAAAATATTCTCTCAGGAAATTGTCTGTCCCACAAAATTTAAAGTTCTCCTTGAGCTTTGCTCTGGCTTGGAAAATGGTTTGTTTTTCCCTTCATATCATTTCTGTAAACCAAGATTTGAGCATATTCTTGCCAAAGGAAAGTAATTATTTATGTATGGAAAATATCTTCCATTTTCTAACCTCTTCAGTATCTTTGACTATTGCAATACCTTCAGCATCTGATGGAAGAGAGACATATACATAAATGCCTTGTGATTACCTGACCAATTGTACTTTTTGTATTTATTTATTGAATTGTTTTACTACCTTGTGTTGGTATTGTCTCTGCTGTTTGACTTTCAGTGTTGTCCTGGAGCAGACTATCAACAGTGTTCTCAGTAAGTTTTTCTTCCTCATCTGATAGAGCGTCATAACGCAATGCTTGGACAAGTTGGAGAAGATAGAGCAGCAAGTCCTATTAAATTATCAAACAGGCCTTGATTACATGTATTATCATTAAAAAATGGTTTTGGATGATCATTGGTCCAATAATCGATCAATCAATTGCACAACAGTCAGTTGATCTGTAAGTCAGTCAGTCACTTAGTCAAACAGTTCATCAGTCTGTCCCAATTTCTCTACAAGTTGGTGTTGTAAAGTCTATCAATAATCCAGTCACACAGTCACAACTTCATTGAAATACATTTCACAACATTGACATTCTTAGTTAACATACAGTCCTGCAGCCATGCCAACCAAGTCCCATGATAAATGCACACACAGAGAAATGACACTTCATGTGTGCTGATCAGCATGTAACCCCTTACATCATCATTGGCCTCCTTCAGTCTTGAGACAGCATACTGTCTGACTGCTCTGTTGGTAAACTGAGAGGACAACAACTCCAAAGCATCTTCAACATCCATTGGGTTCCACTTTCCTAAAAGTTCTTGAGCCTGAAGAGCAGAACAATTAAATATTGTTAGTGCTAAGATCTCTTAATTGGCTTTTGTAAAATTCATTGATGGAACTATTAAATCAGAAGTTAGTTTTTGTTAAGTTTTGATCCCCATCTTTTTATCTCTATTAAATAAAATAAATAAATAAATGGGAACTCAGCAAAGGACATTCCACTAGGTGGCTCTTCTTTTCCACTGCTTGCTGGTTCAATTGGAATTTGGAATGTTGGTTTTGTGGAAGGAGGAAAACCAGAGGCACTAGAGAAAAACCCTCAAAGCAAGCACATGAACCAACAACAAACTCAACCCACATGTACATGTGATGCCAGGTCTGCAAAACCAAACCCAGGCCACACCAGCAAGAGGTGAGTGCCCCCCCCCCCCTTGCCATTTTACCAATTTGTACCACCTCTATTGGTAAGTACAAATAAAAGACTAAAAAAAATTGATTTCAAAGAAGTATGAGTTCACTTTCAAATAGTTACTTTAAATTGCTCTTCCTGTACACTCAAGTTAAGGAAACTAATTCACACCTGTCTGGCTTCCTGTGGCTGAGTCCAATCCACACATTTAAGAAACTTGGTCAATGCCTGGAAATTAAAGGAAAATAGCTCAAAAAAATTTTTTAATTATCAGGTATTATAATATCCTTTTGATTCCATTTACAAGTTCATTTGTCAAACAAAATAACTTTTACTGGTTTGATATCCACATGTCACCTTTTTCTGATTAGTGAGGTAAAATCGGAACTGCCACACTAAATCTTTCTCTTCTGATGTGAGCACTTTGGTAGAAGGATAACCCACAATTTGCTGAAAGAAAGAAGAGTCATTCAATTTTGGGTAATTAGATATATTACATATTAAAGTTTCAAAAATTAGTTGACGTTGGCATTGTCAGTGTGATGTGCTCAAATCAAATGGTCTAAGGTTGAGCATTGGTAGGTAAATTTAACAGTAGAGATAAGTGGCCCACAAGGTGCTTGAGCTCATCTTGGTCTCTAAGGCATGAATTGACTGGGAGTATTTTTGCTAACCCTGGATGGGCTGCTTGAACATCCCTAGTTACACCCCAACATTTTGTCAGGTTTTACTGAAAGCTATCTGGTACTTATTTATACTTCTGAGTAGAGAAAGGCATTGTGAGGATAAAGTTTTATGCCCCAAAACATGACACAATGTCCCAACCAAGTCTCAAACCTGCATTTCTTGACCAAGAGTTAAAAGTGCTAACTATTAGGGCAGCAAGTCCTCCACAAACCTTGTAGAAGTGCTATACATAAATTCCTATTTTGTCTTATTTCTTCACTGATTAATTTTTAATTATTTACTAGCAAATTGTAAGTTAAGGGAAAATAGATGAAAATTAAGGAGGGGTGGGGTAGGGTAGGGGTAACAAGGCACTCCAAAAAAATTAGGATACATTTTATGGTCAGTGAGTGGCAGTTACATTCATTTGGCTGCCAACAGTAAAAAGACAGAACACCTTCAGATTATGCATTCGCTATAACAAAAATAAACAAATATCTTGGTCCATACATTTAATTGATCCCTGGTTTTTGCATTCGGTTTAAGCTCTCTTGAAACTGTTCCACTTCTTATACTTCTGACGAGCTTGTGATGTTTTAGTTCAACAAGGTTATCCTAAATCAAAGGAAGCAAACTTGACTTCAGAAAAAGAAAAAGTTAGCCTTTTTTCTGAAAAGCAAGTAGTTAATGGCAAGGGTAGTCCACAGATAAAGCCAAGTGGAAACCTAAAAACAACATTTCAATACCAACAGAATTTCCGGATCAGGAACTCTCACAATCTCTGGATGAGTACAGACATAATCAACATCATCGGCGTCCTGAGACAAGAGAAGAAAAGGGTCAATGAGGAGGCCTAAAAATAAAAAAAAAAACCAGGGCCAGGTTGTTCAAAGCTGGGTTAAGATAAACCTGGGAGAGTGTGAAACATGATTTTAGATCAAAAAGCTTTAAAAAGAAAATTCAGTATAATTCATTAAATGTTTACAATTTGATGATTGGATGCTCCATTAAGAAAAGAGAAAAAAAATTCCAAGAAGGCTTTTGAACAAATGAATAAGGAAACCTGGATCAAAATTTTAGGTTAGTGCTAATCAGCCCTCAAACAATTGGGCCCAGATTATCAGCTAAGGTTCTTACATGTTTGATTTTAATGGTAGCAAAAAAGGCTAGAGTTTTAAATTAACATTTAAAGAAACTGTGCCAGTGAAAGTCACTTATTTAAATATGTGGTTTATATATAAATATTTTCCAACACTATTCACATGATGAGAGTGAATTATATTATGTTAAGTAGTTAACCAACTTCATTCTTATTGAAACTAAATATTTCTGTTCTTAATCATGTTCTTTGTGATTCCACAACTTCACCAGAAAACATATTGTCTAAAAGAAGATTACCTGAGCATCTGAATCTAATAATTCTTGATCAGAAGGTTTGATCAAAGCTGTGATGCAACTAATTCCCATGGGTGAATATAAACATGATCAAACCAACATAAAAAACTGAAACTCAGCTTGGGTGAGTATCTCTGTTTAAAAATTTTACCTTTGAAAACTGGTAAAATACAACAATCTAGCAGCATGGGGTAGAAACTGAAGAAGCACAATAATTAAAAATGGAGCAGTATTGTCAGACTTTACTTCAAGGAAAGAGGAAATGATTACAGAGAACCGTGAATTAATAATGAGAACAACTTTGCATTATTCTGAAACATTAAGTTGTTTTTCACCAGCTGTTTTATAAGAGGACATAATCACACTCTCAGAGTAAAATATTTATGATCAAACATTATATTTCTTGAATGAAAATCACATAAGATTTTATCATAATTTCATGGTAATTCCACATGATGGATTTAAAATAACTGGTTGAGTCTTATCTAACCAGCACACAAACCATCAAAGAGCAGGTGTTACTTGAAGATGTGATGTGGCCCTAGTCTGTTTGTATTATGAATGTGTAAGAGTAAATATACTTAATATGCATTTTCAAGTTATTAATTTATTGGTTACAATAGGGATGACAGTCAACCAATCACCTTTTCAAAATGAACCACAGAATACTCTAAACCATCAGAGTGGATCCGAGGAAACTTGATCATTAGAAACATAAAATTGGAGTTTCGCTTTTCCCTCTGCAAAGAAACAAAACCAAGAATTTTTTACTATTTGTATTAAAAAAAAAACAATCATGTAACATGGACCTACAATAACCTTGAATGTTTAAGCAAATAACAGAATTCAAATCCCACTCATACAGATGTAAAATTAGTTTCTGATATTTGATCCTACCGGTTTCTCTCTAAGAGTGAGTTTGTTGAAATATAGAAGTCATTTTAAAGTGATCTTGTTATCCCACTTATTTAATCCATCCTTTACGCCCTAACATCAGTATACATATTCTCCATACTGTTCTCCATATATTTTCCACGGTGCCAACATGGAGAATTTGTTTAACAATCAAGAGCTTTCTTAGTTTGTGATCATTTCCTTTATTCTCATGACCTTAATGTTTGATTCAACAGTGACACTGTAGGGAGAAATTAGATGCCAATTATTCTTACACATTTATGTGTAAAAGGAAAACTTTTCCAATTCTATGATAGGCTTTGAAAATAATGCTACAAAGTAGAGATTCCTTACTAGGGAAAATCTCACCTCATTCACCATTTCAATTTCTCTGAAAGTGAGGCGGTCCAACCAATCCACCTTGAGCATTCGACCCTTGTGATGTTTCTTACTTAGCTGTTGCCAAGCGAAGAGAAGAGGAAAAATTACAAAGACGTTATAATGAGACTGACTACCTAGAAGCCATAGCCTTAACCCTTTACACCCTAAGGTCAGTATGTATATTCTCCATACTGTTCTCAGCACATTTTTTTTAAGGTGCTGACAAGGAGAATTTGTCTAACAATCAAGAGCTTCCTTACTTTTATTCTCATAACCTATATGTGTGATTCAAGGGTGATATTGTGAGGAGAAATTAGATAATAGTCACTCTTAGGAGTTAAAGGGTTGGGACTCTGATACTTGGATTGTTGGATTAAAGTAGTGATAACAAATTTGATAATCCTTAGTGAATGAGGTTGAATAAAATATTATAATTATAGTGATTTGCCAAAGGCAAGCATATGGCAATGTGTCAAAACAAACACTTTTGATTAATCTCTTCAAATCACCTCTCAATAATTACCTTAGCTAGCCTGCTCATTTGATCTTCACCAGTAGTAGACTTTCCTGGAGTGGAGGTTGGCCTCTGACCATCAGCTTCTACTCCAGGCCACACCTTTAGATCATGCATGCCACGGCGCTGAGTCCTGTATACAAATTCAAATGAGTTACCATCGTGTTGCAAATAGAAAAGAATATTTTAAAGCTAAGTGCCAAATGAAATTCTGTGCTTTTTTAGTTTAAATAGATGGGAATTATTTCTCCCAAATTATGAATATCGAAGGAAACTGTTGTGCAGTGTCAGCAGGCAAATAAGAAAATTACCATATGATAATTCTTATTGTATAGATTGTAACAGGTGAATGTGCGGCTGGGAATCCTCCTGTGATAGAGGGCCAGACTGCTAATATCTTGAATTTGCAGAATTTTTAACAGGACTTAGACTGGGATCAATGCTCAACAAGTTTGCTTAAAAATTGCCAAAAGTATTCAAGATTCTCTTGGCCGATACAAAACCCTGTGTCTTACCAGACAAAAAGTATTTTTTTGCAAATATTTGACAATTTTTTATTGATTACATTAGTTGGTTAACAATGTTAAACTAAAAGGCAGGTAAACCACCAAGAAGACTTTGGAAAAGTAGATGTTTGGAACTCTGACCAAATAATTCCATCTGGACCAAACCCTGCCTCTTTTTCACTTTCCTGTCTACAAAGTCACCCATTTCACCTTCCCCTTCCAAGGTAATGAGATACAGTGAACTTACCCATATTTACCAAAAAGCGACACGGTTGTTCCACCAACTGGGATGGCTTTCCTTGGACCATACACATCCCAGATTGTAAAACACACTTGTGCATGGCGAGGAATATCAGGGTATTTGATGGGTAACTTGAGCCACTCATTCCAACTAAAAAAAATTGTTTGTAGAATGTTAATATGTTTGTTTCTAGAAAACAAAATACAAGGTCCATCCAATTTGAGCAATTTTGTTTCTTGTATGACATTATAATTTTTATTTTGCATACTTCACAATAGCCAAATAACATTACTCACATAATACAATAATTAAGTCTACAATATAAGTTTCAAATGTTTTCCCAACTCAGTGGTATAAAAAAAGGTTCGTAATGTTTAAAAGATAGTGGATGGTTGTTCAACCCTTAAACTCCCCGAGGTGATTAACATGTAACTTAACCCTCATAATAACCATAGATCATCCAGCAAACATGTAATGAGAAAACTCAAACTTATCAAGAAGAAGTTATCTTCACCTAATGTCAAATTCTCATTTTTGCAGAGAATTGCAAAGGATTGAATCACAATTAGTTTTAAGTTTTGAATCTGATTGGTTGAGAAGGTAGAACAAGTTTTCTGGATCACAGAGCAAAGAAAGCAAAACCAAAGTAATCATGGATTTCCTTCCAAACTCAATTGTAAACTGATCTTGACTAACTTTATATTGATTATCATCTCTTCTTGGTACTTACTTCCATCTTGTACTGAATGGTTTATAAGATGTTCTTGTAGGAAGACATAGTGGTTGACCATCGGCAAATACTTGACAAGTGACATATAAATCAGAACATTCGCTAAAACATAAAATGATTTTGCTACTTTGAGTAAAAATTGTTTAATTTGGAACTGATAATACTTCAACATGACCAAAGCATTATTACTTTACCCAGGAATTTTTTTCACTAACCCTTTAACCCCTAAGAGTGACAAGCTCCTAATTTCTCCTTACAATATCTCCCCAAAATCACAGGTCGAGGTTGCAAGAAAATAGGAAATGATCACCAACAAGAGAAGCTCTTGATTGTGAAATAAATTCTCCCTTTCAGAACATTAGGAAATATGTACAGGATAGTAAGGAGAATATGACTACTGATGTTAAGGTGTAAAGGGCTTACTAAAGTTTCAAGTTGTAGAAAAGGAGGAGGGGGGATAACAGAGGCTCTTTAGAACCTTGAAGGATTTAATAGTAGAGGGATCAAAATATAAAGGCAGGTTGGTTTATCAGAAACTCCAAGCTTTGAATGGGGATGGAAAGACAGATAGGAGAGGAAGTGGAAGGCTTGTAGGAGACTGGAATTCTTGCATTGGAATGGTGGGTGGGGCACATAACAGAGGGAGGGATGCTTAGTAAAAAATTGAAGCTCTGAATGGCGAAAAAAGAGACAAATAAGACAGGTAAAGGGATTAATAGAACATTTATTTGACCCTTTAACTCCCTGATCAAATTTGTAGTTCTCCTTACCATCAACCATACAATTCTTATAATATTATTTCAGAGAATTCAGTACTGGATCCACTAATTATTCCCAAATAGATATTTTTCTTTATTCTCATTACTTATCTGGTTGATATTGTATAGATGTTGTAAGGAGAAATTCTGTCTTGGTCATTCATGGGAGTTGAAGGGTCAATAAGAAATGCAATTAACAAGTAGTTACCCTTGAACTTCTGAGTTTTATTGCAGTTCTGCAAAAACTCAAATAATTGACTGGGCTAGTTTGCAAAAAATCTTTTCAGGAACTTTTGGAACAAATGAGGTTGCACTTTTTTTTACTATCAATTATCTTCTCACCTTTCATAAGCTCCTGAATATCTCAGTTGTGGATCATCTAAAAGCTCCTTGTACCCTTTACGTTCTCTCTTTCCTTCTAATGTACATCTAAAAGGTAAATTTTGAACCATTATGTCCCTTAAAATCACCATCTGCAAAATTACTTTTAGCACTAAGAACCACTTTGAAGAAGAACACTCAGTAATCAAATTCAAGAAACCTTCTTATATTATATTTGAGTTGAAGTATGGTGTAAATTCTCATTCAATGTTTAGACATATTTGTCCTAAAGCAAACCTTTGCCTTGTATTGATCACTGAATTCAGTTCAATGCATTGTATGAATATGTATCTTATTTTTGTTTATTGTGAGTAATGTAGTGTCTTATCATAAGTTATGTATTGTTACTAGGTTGGTCACTGCATTCTAATAATATAATAATAAATAATAAAGGAAAGCCTATTTTCCAAAACATCATAGGTATTTTTCTGGATTGCACGCTGAAAAAAATATAATTGCAATATCTAATATCATTAATGGAAGTAATAAACCATGCTTGTTGATGAGAGGTTTAAAAAGAACACATTGCACGCTCTTTTGAAAAATTTCCTGTGAATTTGTATTTTCGTTTGTATTTTGTTGCACATCGCGAGATATTTTAAAAATCCAAACACTTCTTGATTATAAGAAACTATCGTATTTCAAATAGTCACTTCCATTTAAGTAAAATCTTATAGAGCAACTCAGTGTGCAGTGATCCCAGGCATTGATGTGTGACAGACATTCAGCTGAGAGAGTTGTACAAACCAGCTGATGTCACACTGTCTCTCAGTGGATGAAAAAATCACTGATATTTCCACGATCTTCCAATCATTTCGATATATACCGAATTGAAGCGTTTGCATTATTCTGACTTACACTTTAAGCTCGAGATTTGTGTCCAAATCACTGCTGTAAACATAGTAAAATTTCTCTTGGTTCGAGTTTGGGTCTACCATCTTTGTTTTTCCACTTTCCCGCCTGCGCCTGCATACTTTCAGTGGTAGGTTCTAAAATAAATATGCGTATTGTTCTTCTGCGCTTTATTTATTTAAACATGGTGGACAAAGTCTCGTGTCTCTTGATTAAATTTCGGTTGAAGTAACTTTACTCGACAAAAATGACTCGTTTTGCTCGTCCTGCCAAGAAGACAAGTCTTGAAGCAACACCCTGGCACGAGCTTGTTAACTCAGGTGGTAAGCGTTGAGCTTTCGTATAAGTCATCGAAAGGAGAGATTTAATTTCATTAGATTGCACGTGTTGATAGCCTCATTTTGAAGATGAATCGATCCATTAAATTTCTTGCCCTTTAACTTAGGTAACCAAAGCTCAACTACAGCGAGCAAAGACAGTTTTAAAACGGCTGAGAAGAAAGTTGAAATCGCTGGCCTTAAACGAAAGAAGAAATTCAATCGTGATGATGGTGCCACTGAGCCGAAGATTGCAAAGAAGCCAAAAAGTAAAAAGCTTTCATTTACAGGAGATAATGACTACAGCACTGGATCTAAGATTTCAAAGTCAGAAAGCTGGAAAGCTCAAAGTGGAGGAGTTGGCGATAAAGGAAACGAAAACTCTAGTTTTAGCAAGAAAGGCACAAAGATTAGAGTGAAAAGACCAGGAGTGATATCAGAAAGAGACTTCAGTGGAAAAATGAGAAACAAGAAATTTCAGAAGAAAGGTTATTTACAGACAGGCATTAAAAAGCTGAATAGAAAAATATCCACTGATGGAAGTAGGAAGGAAAGTTATGATAAAAAGCTCGAAGCAAGAAGGAAACGAAGAGCAAAAGGAAAGGTAATTTATGGTTATGTGAATAAGAAGGAGGTGAATAACTTGAATTCTTGCCAATGCCCTTACTTAAAATTACCTCTATAACCAAAAAAATGTGTGTCATTTCTTTCTTGCAGTTTTATACACCCAGCTGGTGATGGTTCATGAGTAGGATTATTTTTTAAGCAAAGAAACATCTTAACAACTTTACTATCTTTTTTCCTCAGTGTGAGCCTAAAATTTACCAATTATTGGACTCTCTTGTGCCTGAAAATAAGTTTTGATTACCTTTTGGCTTACATTTTCATAAATTAAATTTTAGAACCTGTCATCACAGTCCTTACATTGTCACTATACACTTAACTCTAATGATAACCTTTGTTGAGGTCATTAAATCAATGGTCACTTTCTTATACAACCATTCTTCTCTAGGAGTACTGCTACTTGGATGATCACATTAACTGATTATAAAGTTATTTCTTAACTCATAAATCTGGTTCTCTGAAAAGCTAAGCTTTACATTGCCAGAGTTTTCTGAACAGGCACATGTATAAATAGTATGTGCTTGGTGAAAGATATAATATAAAACCTTGCCATTAGTAATTTTCCCTTTCATATCAAAATGCATGCAGACATGTTTTCATTGCCGTCAAACTGGTCACCTGGTTGCAGAATGCCCGATGGCACAGAGCTCTGAAGTTGGTGTTGGAAATTGTTACAAATGTGGATCCTCACAGCACACTACTAAGAATTGCAAGAGCAAACAAAACAGTAAGTTGATTGAGTATTTTTGGATTGTATTGGAGATTACAACAAGAAGTCTGGTTACTTATTGGTAAAGGTCATGGTTTTGTTTTTGTAATGCTAGGATCCTTTAGAGCACTTGAACATGACCTTTGTCAACTCTGGTTCTTGACCAAGATGCTTAACTTGTACAATGCTATTTTCCATCTAGGGTAGAAAGGGGTAGAAATTTGCACTGAGAAACTGACATTCCATCCAACAGAAGAAGCAACACCTCAGTATTTCATGATTTTGGTCATTGGAGTCATGTGTGGACTTTTTGTTTAATGTTTGGAACAAGCAACTGATATTCTTTTCCAGAGAAGCACACACGAAACTTTGTCTGCTTGGTTCCCCTATGAGACTTAAAGAAAGTATATTTTTTTGACATATTGTCTCATATGTTTTTGTTTCCTATAGATTCAGACCTTCCTTTTGCAAAGTGTTTTATCTGTGGGGAAACAGGTCATATAGCAAGAGCATGCCCTGACAACCCTAAAGGACTCTATCCTAATGGTGAGACTTGTGTTCAGATAGGTTTTGTTGTTATGTAGACTACAAGCAGTCCCACTTTTTTTTCAAGAAAGTCTGTTGTGAAAGTGAAAAAAAATCAGTTAAAAATAAAACTGATGTCAGCAGGCTGTGCCGAACTGTTGTAGTGAGGTGTAGCGCTAACATCTTTTTTTTTTTTTTTTTTTGCTGATTGTTTTTTTAATTGGTGCAAAAAATCCTAACAAAAGGAAGGGGGAATGGCAATGGGTCTAGTTGTTGTGATAAAAATTTGTACACCTTTTCCTCTCCTTTTGAGAAGTGTATCCTGATAAGTTTTTCTTTTCAGGTGGAGGATGTAAGATTTGTGGATCAGTGGAACATTTTCGAAGGGACTGCCCTGAACTAGCTAGAAACAAATCAAACACAGGTGACAAATTACTGTTACTACCTTAATGAATTTTTTTCAATCATTATGAACAAATCCCCTGTTTTTTTTTCTCGCTTATCATTTTACATCATATACTCACTTTTTCAGGCAGTATTACTCTTCAAGAAATATAAACTTTGGTCTTAAATAGGTCTCTACACTTCACCACACATATTTTAAAAAGTAGAAAATTATTTCAAAGTTGAATAGAGAGTGATGAATTTGTGTCAAAGTTTTAGTCACATTTTTTTTCAGTGACCACTACACATGCTGGATACATAAACAGTAAAAAGGGACATTACAGTGCAGATGCTGAGTTAGAGGACCCAGGAGGTACTTCCATCAGAGTACCAAAGAAAAAAGGGACTGAAGTTGTCAAGTTTTAAAAACGCAACTGAACTTCTGATTAACCCTTTACACCCTACTATCAGTATCCATATTCTCCATACTTTTCTCCATACATTCTTGAAGTGCAGACAAGGAGAATTTATGTAACAATCAAGAGCTTCTTAAGTTGGTGATCATTTCCTTTATTCTTGCAACTTTAATAAGTGATTTTGGGGTGAATCTGTGAGGAGAATTTAGATGCTGCTCACTTGTTTCTCCTTTTTAATCAAGTTTTTGTCTTTGTGATAAAATGAAGCAGTCCTCTATCAGTGGATAGGAAGTTCATCCAATATAAAAATGTTCTTTTTAAAAAGGCATTGATACGCTAAAACAGTAAGTCCATTTTCACTTGGGAAAAGTAGTAAAAAATAAAGAAATTGTCACAATTTAACCAAACTTAATCGTATGCCTATTTTCTTTTTATATAAATGTCATTTTGGTTGTTTAGTGAGTTTTGACCCAAAAGAGGATGTTATCCTTTACTAGTTGTTACCCAAGGTTACTGAATGATAATTACCGTAGATCAGATTACCGGTTTTCGCGGTTTTTTACGAATTCCGAACGAGTCAGGGAAGTTGGAGATCACGCCCTTTTCAAGGTTGGCATGTTATTTTGAAAATAAGGGTCTTCGTTTTCGGGTCTTTGTTCATAAAACCAGGTTTTAATGCATGCTTTATCATTATTAAAAAGATTTAAAACTGGAGCTAGATATTTTTGGCGAAAAAAAAATCATGATAAATTAAGAAAATAGTGGGGTCTTTGTTTTTGGGTCTTTATTTTCAGGTCTTTGTTTTTGTTACAGGCGAAGGAAAAAACAAAAAAATGTGACTGGGTGTCATAAAGTGCACAAAATAACAAAACTTCTTAACGAATCTTAGTCTGAAAATCTCAAATGGAGTGAAGTGAAATACCGATGCACTCCAGACAAATGATTTTTTACTTCTTACTCGTTTTAATAAACCTTTTTCTCTAAATTACTCTCGACTGCTTGTTAGTTGATTTTCCTGGGGCTTTCCTACGAAGAAAACGTCGAGGCCAGTTTATTGAAAGCCAACTGACAGGTGATTCAGTGAGAAGCCATTTAAAATGGCCCTAAGAAGCAAACAAAAAAAAGAAAAAACAAAACACTGCACTGACATTTTATTTCACTTTCTTGAGATTTGAAGACTAAGATGTTGGTATCCCAAAGCACTCTATGCATGTATATGCAGAGAAAAATGTAGATTTTAAAGACGGAGCGTCGTTACTCGAGTTTTACGCACTAACAAGCGAATAACAGACTGCTGGTTTACCATACCAGCAGAATGCAGCGCTTAAGTTTCCAATCTAAAAATTCATTAACGATGGGAGTTGTGTTTTTCACTGGCAGACCTCACCATAACCCTCATGATAGATTTGTTCCCATGCGAAATTTGCTGACCAGTTCAGATCTCTAGTTCAGTAAGTCGCGGGCTCTTAAGATGCATAGCGTCTCTGATAGGCGTAAGTTCGAATGAGTTGTATCGGAATGGGGATCCTTCAGAGTCGTTTGCCATCTTGATGTTGCGCCACTTAAGATCACATCCTGTGTTTGAGTCCTTTAACTCTCCTTTGATTGTTTTCGGTCGCTGAAAGAGAGTTTGTGGTGTCTGTGGTTTTTGAAACTTTGTTTTAGATTCTCTCTCTGTCAAGTCGATGTAGATGCTCGTGTTACCAGATGTTGTTGTGACAGCGGCCTCAGGGATGGTATCATTTGTCAGATATTCATCATTGACCAGAACAAGAAGATTAACCGTCCAAGGGTGCTGAGGGTAACTTAACGATAATTGCCATACTGATAGATCATATTATACGCAACGACTATAAGATTCCAGTTCCAATTTCATTGCTCGCTGGCTAAAAAGTCCAAAAGGAATCAGCAAAACTAGTTTGGAATGTGCCGATGACACGATATTTTTTTCGCGTAAATATTTAGCTTATCATATGTACAAACCTATTCCGATAGAAAAAAAAATTAAAAAAACTTGATGAAACGATCGCTCAAAGCACGATCACTACCTCAAGTGTCATTTACCGGAAGACGTCATGTCGAGAACATCTCGATGAATAACTTAACTTTATTCGAGTGAATGGACGGTTAAGATTTTTTTTCTGGTGCTTGGTAGATCATGAAAGGCTCACAACGGATGTCAAGTCTCGATATTTTCGCAAACCATTCAATCGATTGATCGTGATCGCTGGCTCACGTAGGCAAATGATTTGAAAATAGATTCGGAAGTCAACTACAGTCAAGTACCTAGGAACAAGGATCAGTCAATCTCCTTGTTTTTAATCCATGAATAATTTTGTTTCCCAATTTTCTAGAAACAAGTGGGTTAGTTTGAAAGCACGCACGTACTAGCATATATGTCTTGTCTTGAAGAGAGACATGGGTCAAGAAATGCAACAAAATACTTGACTTTTTCCTTCATCGTTGGAGGATTTACTTGATTTTGTTATGTACAATGTAGGGATGTCATCATTTCTTTAGATATGGCCATACTAAGCGTTTGAGACCGTTTCAGAAAGATTTCAGCGTGTTTCAGTACAACAAACGTGATATCTTCCCCCCCCCTAGTTAGATAACGACGTGACTAACACAGTTTATAAACTGTACGACTAACTAACGGCGTAAAATCTTACAGTATATAATATGACGATTGGAAGAAATTATGCCGTTAGTTACTGGCGTAAAATCTTACATAAATAAACTACTGACTGAACGAAAATAAAAAATTACGGAAATAAAAATCCAAAATATTGATTGGCTTGCCTTCTCTTACGTCATAATACAATGAAGGCTTATCTTGTAAAATCATGTTCGATCGACCGGACGAGCGAAAGAAAGTAGCTGTCGTAACAAACAGAGCGGACTGGCTATCACTATGTCGAAGATCTGTATTTTGCTTTTACTCAGTTCAGTTGCTATCGCATTAGGGCTTGTTCCACCGCCTGGCGACCGAGGTAAGTAACTGTTTTCGTTTATGTCAAAAAGTAAAAAATAGAATTCAAACTGGGCCATGAAAATTTAGGAATGGATGATTCGAAATTTTAGTAACTATTATGAAATTTCGAGGCTAGCTTTTTCTTTCTACTCTTTCAAAAGAATGTAGACTCGAGTTATAACTCAATGAACAGTAGTCTTGCGTGCCGCCTTTTAATCAACGGTTGTAGAAGAACGTTCAGGTCCTACGATTTGGCGCCAGTCCAAGATAAGCTGTAGCACGTACGCATCCCGCGTGACGAATCATTTGATACGGCAACTGATATCTTAAATTGTTATTATTTGTTATAATTGATCTCTGCTTGATTTAAATGATAAAGAGGAGTGTTTCATGAATACTGACATTGACAGGATAGAAAAAGGTGACCTCCTTTTCCCTCTCTGGGTGATATCAAGTGTTTTACATGAGTTTTTGGGATATTTCATCCCCCCTCTTCACTGGCACCTGACTAAATACAAAGAAACTTGCACGAAATTTAAAAATACTCAAACTCATTCGCGGAAATCTTTACATGGATGGTCATTCGAAATCAATCAGATGTGCCTGTGAACACATTTTTTTTTTGTCCTGTTTGATTTCTGCGGGTCTGAAAGCTTTAAAATTTGTATGTGGAGTGTTTCGAAGCTCCTTTGTAACTGACACTTGCATAATTTTTCTAATTGACCGCGGAAAATGTATATTCATCTGTTTCACAGTTACTGGAAACAGATAACGTCATTCAAAAGAATCATGTCTGGCAAGGTTCTACACCGTCTTACTGACTATCTGAGATTTTAAGTAGGATTTTGGTTTCATTCACCTTTCCCCCTCCCCTGCTTCTTATAGCTACGCCTTCAATCCACATTTCACTTAATCATTTTTTTTTTACTTAAAGACAAACCGTGTGCGCCCTGCTCGTTACCATGGCAACTTGCATACTCGCATGATATCGACGGAAACTCAGTAAAAGGCTGGAAGTACTCGCTCGTTTCTGCTGTGTTGTCAGGTGCACGTGTGCGTGTCGTCATTGGGACAGGTTACAGCACTGAAGCCGACAATGTGCACGTGCATGGCGGCCACGTGTTTGCTCAGCTTCTACAACACGTCAGCAAGGCCTCATGGGATAGGTTTCAAGATGATGCTTATTGGTGGTGGGTAATGGTATCCACTAATGGAATCATGGAGATGACCAGGTACAACGTGGGCTCACATCGGCATCGTGGAACCAACAGAGTAAGAAGAAGCATCGAATGGTATGTACAATTGGCAGGTCTTCTTCCAAAGCCGTCTTATTCTCACCAGGCTAATGGAAATGGAGTCCAAGGTGTCTTATACGATCTCGAAAGCAACGTTAAAAAGGGTCAGGATATTCGCTGTGTCAGCAACAAACGGTATTCCTTCCCACTCCAGAATGTCGCCATTGCCTCCCAGGGTGAATACGTTTCTGGGCAAAGCTTGGACCACATAAGCAGTAGCACTAAAAGCAATTTTATAGGGTTTCAGAGCAATGCGTACTGGTGGTTTACTATGTTGACTACTCGTGGATCGCGTGACATGTCACGCTGGACTGTTGGAACCCACCAGGACCGAGGCCATAGCCAGGATACCGTAGCGATGGAGTGGTTTGTTGATGGCTGCTGGAAGGAAATCTTTGAACACGATGCAAATGGGAAACCTCTTTCTGGATCACGCCAAGCACTAACAACAGCTATATTGTCCGGTCATCGTGTTCGCTTTCAGTTGCCTCAGTGGAATTACTACACAACTGAAGCTGACAACCTTTCTGTGCGAAATGGCCATGTGACAGCGCAGGCTTTGAAACATGTTAGTAGGGCATCTTTGGCTAGATTCCAAGATAATGCCTATTGGTACTGGTTGATGGTCTCTACCACGGGAACCGTACGTGCGACAAGGTACAACGTAGGTGAACATAAGCATCGTGGCGATTCCACGGACAAGCTTAAGGTGAAGTGGTTCATCGACACAAGACCATGGGGGCAAGTCCTGTCGAATGATCCATCTGGTAATGTCGTAAACGGAAGTCGTACTCATCTAGTGCACGCTGTCAGGACTGGAGCAGATGTTCGCTGTGTGCAGGGAGACAGAAAACAAGGCTATTCATTCAAGGCTCAGAACCTGGCGGTGTCACCAGATGGAAACCATGTGGCCGCACAAACTCTTAACCACGTGAGCATGCAGTCGGCACCCAATCCGAATGAGGTGATGATGCAGCCAAGAGCATACTGGTGGTTCACGATCGTTTCCACCAAAGGCCTGAGAGAGATGTCCCGCTGGACCGTTGGTAAACACGAGAATCGTGGTAAATCGTCAGATAAAGTTGGAACAAAGTGGTTTGCCAACTACTGATGCTCGATGATTCTGACTATGATATGGTCACACTTTGCTTTTTATAATCGAATCAGTTACAACGTTAGTGTTGCATTCTAGAATATCATATCAGGTAGAGTAGCGCTCAGGAACTAGATTACAACTAGATTGCAACTAGATTGCAATTAGATTGCAACTAGATTGCAATTAGATTGCAACTAGATCAAAATAGATTCAATATTCCCAATTAAAGTCTCGTAAACAATGCCGAGGGGCATATTTTTTTAAAAAAAGATGAGCAGTTTTTTGTTTTGAATCATTTTTATCTATTAAAACATGTGACATATCAATCTGAGTTGCACTTTCTTAACTGGGCCATACTCGGATTAAGAAAGTTAGGGGGTTGTTACCCCGCCAGCGCACGCTTTTAATCCCCGCCCCTCTGCCCTTGTTAAAAATAGGCTCCACCGTCCCTGCGCGATTGTGCATTTCACAATAAAATACAGAAAAAAAGCCATGGCCTCAACGCGTGAAAACGCCAACTGCTATTTTAATCACGATTTGTTTTAACTTTTCGAGTATTTTGAAAGATCTATCGAGCATGGTGAAAACCAATCCTAATTTAAAATTTCTTTTAAACTTTTAAGTTTATTTTTTTACAAGCTCGATTCATTTCTGGAAGTAAACCAAACAAATCGCAAGCGTGGCATTACCATAAGGGAGTTCACCATCTCCTCAAATAAGGTTCGCAAAAATAATTTGGTTTCTCCGCCGAATATGCGAACAGACCAAAGTGGTTCGTCACTTGGGAGACGATTACATGACATAGCAGACAATAAGGAATATAATTATTTAAACTTGCAGAAACTTCATTCGTGCGACCTTGTTTAGATTCCTGTATTGTTTGGAGATCATATATCCCCAGTGGCAACTTCCATATATTTTGAAAATTGGTTCCGACGTGAAAACTCAGCAGAAATGTTCAGATCATCTGAAAATTTCGACGTCCGATGCGCTCCGTGCGTGAACAATGCTACCTACAGGACTCCTCCATAGGAGAAGAGGCCATTGCTACTCACCCTACCCTCACCTAAGCTATGGAGTATCGAAATCGTCGGGCAAACATGGCGGACTGCACTCTTTGCTCCTTAGCTACTGACATCTCACTGTGTTAACCAGACAACTCAGGTAAATTCATATCCATTCCAAGTTCGTATGTACTTAAAGCAATACGTTCCTTTGTCTCCTTTGGGAGAAAGTTTGCTATTGTTTCAAAAGAGTTTTGGAGGTAGCGTTCGTTCATTTACGTCACGGAAATTTAGCGAATGTCTAACCGGACCAAAACTTGTGATGCAAAACCTTTTCTATTTCGTGTTTAGCTGTGGCTGTTTTCTCTCATACATTGCTCTATTATAGATTTTAAAGAAAAATGGCCTTTCTTCGTTGTTTGTGAAGTCTTGAAATGCTATGTTATAAACTGTTAGCACATAGCGATTTAAGTAGAGCAAATTATTTGGAGTAGCACTCTCGCAAGATGCTTGGTGTAATAGCTGTGATTATTTACTGCCCATTTTGTGATGTCAGCACAGTTGAACGTTTACCCAAATTAATTTTAAAAAGATCTCTTTTAAGCTTTCGTCGTGCAGGTTATTCTAAGTGTTGAAAAATTGCGGAAAATTCAGCTGTTTTAACGCGAAGGGATAAAACTGTGACGAACTACAGTTGTTTCTGCGAGGTGTTTTAAACCCGATTTCGTCTATGTTTTTTGTCCTTTACTGTCTTGATTTATTTCTCGGTATTTGAAGATGGTACAAATCAAACAATGCTATTCTTTTCGTCAAAATTGGTCACCCACATGAGTTTAATTTTACTTCCGGATTTTCTTTTGTTATTGGAAGCGATTGTTTCTCTTTTCGTCAAAGCCGAATTTGGGAAAACAATCTTCAACATAAGAGTTATTTAAAATTTTGGTACCCAGCGTGGCATTTAAATGGATTGACTCTAAGTTTATGTCTGAGATTCAGAAATACAGAAAGGGTAAATACTGAAAATAACATGATCATGAGCAAACTCAGTGTTCAATAATGTTATTGATAAGCTAGTAATCTTTGATATTTTATGGTGATAAACCACATTATATGATGTGATTTTTCGGTCAAGTATTTACTGACACTATTGGTCAACATGGATTCATGGTATTCATCAAAGATTTGTATTGAATTAGGCTGTCAAATATCAAGTTTTTTTGTGATCAAATCATCATCATATTTTGCTCAGATAAATGCCAGTGTGAATTATTTATTTAGCCTGCATAGTGAGGCACTGACAGGGAAAATGTAAAAGGGGAGAATAGGGAGAGAGAAATGAACCTTAATTCTTCTTCCACATTTCCCTTGAGGCCTCTTCTTCTTCCACATCTGGAGCCTGTCACACATACTTTAGTCTGTGCCTTATTTTGCCCCATAATTTACAGATGAACCATTGACAAGGTTACAAGAAAACATCTTTGGTGTACAAGTTTGTGTACCTGTGTGAGAGTAGTGCAAAGCCATGGAAGCTGGAGCTCATGATGGTACTCCAGAAAATTCTGATACTAGTGATGTGATCAAAAGTTTGAGTCAAAAATTTTCACCAGAAGCATTGCAAAGTGCTTTGAAACTTGCAGTGGCTATGAAGAATGCTTCTCAAGAGGAATGTGATTCCGTAATGAGGTCGACATCCCAGCCAAATGAAGCACTAGATTCTGAGGAGAAACCGTCCTTAGAGGTTGACCGTTGTGATAATGGTAATGGCCTTAAAAAACTTCAACAATTATCTGAATTATTAGATCAAGTTGATGAGGTCAGGAAAGTTGAAGAGGATAATAGTGAGGGAGACAGTGTTGTCATTAACGGACTGGGAGAGGGTAACGACAACCATATAGCAGATGAAAACGCAGCTACTGATGATAATTCTTATGAAACAGAAGGTAGAAGTGTCTTCACTACAAAGGATGATCAGAGGTTTTCTGAGGTGGCTGATGAAAAGGACAAGATAGAAGATCAGATTAGATTTGAAGATGATGGCAATATTGGTGATTGTGTCACAGCTGTAGCTATTGATGATGTTAATGCCTTATTGGATGGAAAGGAGGATTGCAAAAATGACTGTGTTACTAATGAAAACTCAGCACATCAACTCAGAGAGACCACCAGTAACAGTTGTGTTAATTCTATCGACAAAAGCATTGTCACTCCAATTGGAGAGCAGATGTCTGAATTTCCATACAATGATGAAAGATTGGCTATAACATCGAGTACTGCACATGAAAATTCTGAGAGTTCCTCAACAGGATGTGCTAGTTCAAGCGAAGATGAAGAATTACCTGAGTTATTGCAAGGCAAAGCTGAGGATAGTTTCTCTGAGATTGAAGATGTAGATGAGAAAGAGCCTGTGGGAGTTGTTTCTGTGGAAAGTGAGACCACTGAAGCCTCTGTTCTAGAGGGAACACTTTCCATGTATCATGCATCTTCTGTGCCCCAGTCAGAAGCTGTGGAATATGATAAATCCAAAGAAGATTATGCTGAATCATCATCTTCATCAGATGAAGATGAAATGGTGTCATCTACACATTCTGTGGTGGCATCAAGTGAAAGTGACCTATCAGAGGCTGTTGTACCAAGTGGGTCATTAGCTAATCAATCAGAAAAGTTGAAAGGGAATGCAAAGCAATTGGTTGAAGAGACCCAACCCTCCTTGCTAATGACGGGATTTAAGGATGATGAAGTTGCTGTTAAAGATGATGAAATGATTCCTGAAGATGTCAGCAAAGAACCTCCATATGTCACTGCCCCAGTCTTAGAAAGGATGTCATCATTGTCTTCAACAGGCACACAGACATCACTTGAAAACCTGAGCCTTGTAAAAGATCCGATACTTTCCGCCCATGGAAACCTTGACAGCATCCTTAATGGCAAAGAGCATCACACATCAAAACTTCCTTTCTACTACCAACCACAGATTGTCATGCATGAAGAGAAACCTGTTTTAGTGCTTCAACCTGTGCCATCATCAACCTCTTCATCAAATAGTAATGCCAGTGTTCCAGGGCTAGAAAGTAGTGCATTTAATGCTTCACTTCCAATCATTTTACCTTTAGCCTCACCAAGCATTGATAAGAAGACAAAGGAAGCACTTTTTCAGAGAATGAGCCAGGCAGGTACATTTCTTGTGGACAAAGATGATGTTGAAGAAGGTGATGCTAACGAGAAAAATTATCTCAGTGGTTTGTTATCAAGAGCAATTTCTATCATTTCACAACCAAATGGCAAAGAAAGTGGGGAACATTTACTGGACTCCAAAGGGCATGACAAACCTACAATCAAGATTCCAGCAGCAGAAAAATATTCAGAACACCAAGATGGAGGGAAAACTGAGGGATTACCAGAATGGGTGGCTTCATCTGAACTTGACAAGGCTTTCTCTGCAGCAGCAGAGAGAATGCCTCCAACAACAGAACAACAATCACCTGCCATACTTGCATCTCCAAGCGTCAGCTTCCCAAGTACAAATCCTTTTGCTAAAGATTTGGTCGTTCAGAAATCTGGACATTATGATGTTGAAGCAGATAGCTCATTAAACCCTGGTATGGGAGAACCACCACTATATTCTTTATTTGGTCCTCCAACTTCGCCAACTGTACTTCAGGGTGCAAGACCAAAGGAATTCAGGGCTTACCAGGATCCTGGGATTGGTGACAGCGGAACAAACCCATTCACTCCAGATCCTCCAAAGAGTACCAAGCAAAGAAGAAGACATGAGCAAAAGTCACCCAGTTCTGCTGAAGTGGTAGTTGCTGCTGAAGTGCATTCTTCTGAAGGCCACCCTGGAGAGATAAATGGAGTCTCACACAGATCTCCTAGACGTAGACTGTCAAACGAGTCCATGGTTACACTGATCGAGACATCATATCCTGACACATCTGCTGATTATGTTGAACCACCTGGTATAGATGAAACATCAAGAGCAACCAAAAATCCTCAACTACAACAGGAGAGAAACGAAAATAGCCATGTGATACAAAAACCACAAAAGACACTGCAGGAAAGTGGGGAAATCCATTCAGATACTAAAAAAGTCAAGCCCAAGACAAAAGTGGTAAGCTTATAATATATTGTCCAAGGTAGCCCATTGTTTTGCAAGGGTTCTCCTCAGGTTGATTGTTTTGAGAGTGTATCAGCATTTTTGTTGATATAGAACTCTGACTAGCAGGTCAAACTTTATGCTTTAAATAATCTTTTTTTTATTGAGTTTATTATGGGAATATTTAGCATCTTTTTATTGTTGCTGGTATCAAACATGCAAATTTGCCTTTCTTACAACCAATGGCTTTTATTTCAAGAATTTATTGAAAAGTGTTCTCATTATAATTTTTCTTTCTTCAGATGTTTGAAAGAATTCTCTATCTGGTAAATTTCCCAAAAGCAGCAGTCTCTGAAAGTCATTGAATGAAACACGTGTTATAGTTTATTGACTTTATGTGTGACTGTTTGATTACAACTGTGTCGTCTAATGGGTGGACTGGTTCAGGAAATTACATCAAGTATTTGATTGTATGAAGTTGAGATATCAAGAAAAATGGTGTTTTTTGTTCTGTTTTTTTTCTAGCCTGGGAAAGTGCCCCCTTTCTGGATACCGGACTTTGCCTGCACCAAGTGTACTGGCTGTAAAGTAAAGTTTACACTTTTTATCAGGAAACATCACTGTAGAGGTTGTGGAAAGGTAATCAACTTTTCAACTCTGTGAGATAAAGATTAAGAAAGATTATCATGGGGCTAGTTTCTCTAGCTATGGGGCATCCTTGCATTAGGAGTGCTATATCTTCTCAAAGCTCTTAGTTATCTGTTAGCCCTTGGAACCCTAAACCTGACTAGCTTCTAATTTCTCGGTGTAGTATCGCCCCTGAATCACACATTAACCCTTTAAATCCCAAACCTGATCAACATGAAACTTCTCCCTATCATATCCTTACAATACCTAGCAAACAGCTAATGAGAATATTCAAACTTATTAGGTAAAAGTTGTTGTCTTGATCTAACACCAAGTTCTCTTAATTAATTTAGTAGGAAATGTGTAGCAGCTACAGGGGAGAGTTACCAATCAGATCTTGGGAGTTAAAGGGTTAAGGTCACGAGAATAAAGGAAATGATCACTGACCAAAGGATTTCTTGATTGTTAAACAAATTCTCCTTGTTAGCATTCAAGGAAATATTTAGAGAACAGTATGGAGAATATACACAATGATGTTAGGATGTAAAGGGTTCAAGGAACTTAAAGTAATTTTATTGATGGTGACCCAGTAACCAAGAAATACAATTGCCCAGTTCTCTTCTGCAATGTGGAGCTTGTCACAATTGATGTACAACAATTGCAATGGAATTTTGTGACATGAAAAAGTATTGACATAGTATATGTATTGTTTTTCTATTAACCAGATATTTTGTAACACCTGCTGTTCACAATTAGCCAGATTTCCCTACCTGGAGTTCAAAATTGGTAGAGTTTGTAAGTCATGTACCAAGGCAATAAAGGAAGGTAATTTCCTGAATAATTTTATTGTAATTTGTGCGAAATCTGGCACAAATGGTCCAACATCCTTCTGAATCTTGAATGTGTTGTTGATAAGATTGATTTCAAGGGCATGTGAACTTAATTTGTGAGGGTTTCTTTAGCATGGAATGAGTTTATCTCATTCTATTGCCCTGAAGTATTCACCAAATTCTCCTTATCAATTACAATCAAATGTTTAGGAGCCAGATTGGAAAATTTCTCAGATTGGAGAGTTACAGGGTAATTATCGCCGTTTAATTTTTTTTCTTAGCAACTCAGTTGAAGTCAAAGGAAGACGCATCCAAACAAGAACAGTTGCAGCAACAATCAGACTCGCCAGCTTCAATCCAGTATCCAAAGGGGTTGACCCAGAGAAATGTAGTGACCAACGCAAACGGACAAGGAAATTCACCATTGCTTCCACATAGTTCAGTCTTGCCTGCAGGAGTTGTAGCAGCGAATATGCAGCCACAGAGGAACTCACTTCCCCTTGCACAAGGTCCAAGGACAGCCACGACGTCCAGTGGGCTTGTGCCAGTAAATCAAGGGTTACAGGGAAGTGTTTCAAGCCAGTCTCTTCCATATCAGCCATTAACATGGCCACCAGAGTCTTCCGGGAGAGTTCAATATAATACAACACCATCACAACCTGTTGTGCCCTCAAATAACCCTTTACAAGGATCCCAGAGTCATACCAGACCTGCTCAGCCAGCTAAACAGTACATGTGGGTGCCTGCTTCTCAGGTTCAACAACCAGCTGTACCAGTTGTTTACATGAATCCTGTTGCACCTAATTTACAAGGGGGACCCATGTTGATGACCTATCCACCAGGGCAGCAGTTCATTCCGCAGCAGGCTCCAGTTATGCTGCTTGCTAACCAACCATCTTCTACTTCATCCTTGGTTCGGACAACTGAAGCACCTAAGACCTCGAGTGACAGTTTGAAAGGCACAGTCCCAGTTTCAAACCGATCTCCATCTGGGACAGTGACAACTTTTAGTGTCTTGCCACAACATGTGGGACAGAATGCGGTCCTTTCTGCTCAGGGCTACAATACTGGAACTGTGAAAACAACAACAACGACGACGACACCAACAACAGCCGCAACTATAAATAATCAAGTTTCCAGCAATTCAAGTTCAGCTCCCTCAAGTCAAATACAACCTCCCTCGTCACAGTCACTTCAGAAAACTATCCCAGAACCCGGTGAAGAGGCTCTCACTACAAACCACAGCCTTTCTTCTACTTCTGCACTTGATCACACTCCTTCTCATGCGATTACCACCACTTCACCATCTCTAAGGGTATCCTCTTCTGTGATGAGCAGCTCAAGCGGAGACCATCAATCTCAAGAAAGTCTTAGCAGAATCCAACGTTCAAGGCAATCGGATGGTAGTGTTCTTGTTACTGATGAAACAGACCCAAGCACTAAAGAAATCAATCTACCGTTTAGAAGGGCAGGAAGGACCATTACGTGGCGTCACAGAACTCAAGGAAAGAGCAAATTGCAAGAGCAGAAGAAGTCTTTAGCAAAAGATTTGAGAGGTTAGTGTTGCCACTCGTAAGGAAGGGACAATTATGACTATGTTTTTCATCGTGTTTTGAATCTGACATTAAACAATTCTGTTCATTTGCTCTGACGAAGGGATAAGTCTCAACATGTCAGCCTTTAAACTCTTTACGGTGGCCAATTTACGTTATGTAGTCGGTTGATAATATATAGATTTAGCCAAGCATTATAGTGGAGCTCGCATTTTTTTTCCCGCACGTCTCAAAGGGCCTTGCCCCGGCCAGGACTAGAACCCGGGTCGTCCGACTCGGAGCCCAGTGCACTGACCACTGCACTTCTGAACAAAGCCGTAGCGTTGGCGTGCCCGCGGTACAGTTGACCACGCTTGTTAAAAGTAGCACCTTGTACGGTCGGTCATACGGTCGTACGGTCGTACATCCAAATTTTTTCGGCTTGATGGGTTACTACTATTTTGTATAATTATGGGGCTACGCTCTGCGAGCTCCGCTAATACTAAATTACCCTGTTATACTCTCCCACCGACGCAGCATCTCAGTTCAAAAACTTTAAACTTTAAAAACTTGCCCTCTTAACAAATTATCTATTCCCTCTGATAATTAAGGTGAAAGGAAATAGTTTTCAGTTTATGATGAAAATATACTTGGAAATCGAAAGTTGTTGAATCTCTAAATTTTTCGGTTGTTTTCTTGACGCTTCAGACCTAACCGATGGCATAACAGTTCAGACCACAGCAGACCTCCTCGTTCACGTCAAGAAAATGAAATGTGAGTCTCTGTTATAGAGTTAGTGTAGTCTTAGCCTAAGATTCCATTGTATTTTGAGGTTATTTGGGTATCCTTAACTAAGCTTTATAATTTTTTTGGTTACCTATTTTGATTCAAAAATGTTACTTTTTTACAATATCACAAGAGAGTAAGGAAAACTCCCTCACCCCGAAATTTAACCATCCAGAAAAAAACAAAACAAATCCCAATACATACTTTTCTGCCGCAGTGTTTGATCGTAGTTAAACAATTTTTTTTTTCTTTTTTTCGTTCCAGTAAAAGAGGGAAACAAAGTCATTACAGTGTGGTGCTACCAGAGTGAGGGTCTCACCAAGTTTAATCACTTGGAGGTAGTGGTTTTGTTGGAAATACGGAAAAAGGAGGAAATCTTTCCTGAAGAAGTTTTGCGGGTCTATAGAGGCATTTTACATCTTGCTTCAAAATTGGGTGAGTACTTCACAGCAAGGATATACCTAATGACGTTGTCATAGGAAAAAAGCAAAGACATAAGAGGAAAAAGCCAAATAGGAACTTTTTAGCATAATACGCTACCATCTGGCCATGTGCCCAACAGCCGAAAAATTTTCACAGAATCTCCACAAAAAAAAAAATTATTTCAAACTTCTTGGAATATCAGATATTGTTTGAAAAATTCGAAGCGATTCCAAAAAGTAGAAAAGAAAATGACATGTTTATGGCGTCTGTTATATGCCTATAAATTCGACTTTGGCTTTATCCCTCTTTTCCTTTTTCTATTTTTTATGACAACGTTACCGCTGCAATAAGGAGTATTACTTACAAATCGATTATCAGTAAGGGTTGAGGAAAGCAGAAAAGTAACCACGGACAGACCAGCACGGACAGCGCTAAACACTGTTTTCCGACCCAAGAATCAAGAACGTTCGCAACGTCAACCGTTCAATATTTCAAATCAACATTTTGTTAATAATCGAATGACTCACTAAGTGTGTCACTTACCAGCCGACGCAACTTAATAGTTTCCTTAAAACTGATAACTGCTCAAAAATCAGCAAGGGTCAAAGGAACTGTGATTTCCTCATGGCCCGTGTATTTATTTGTCTAACTTGGTTTGTTTGTCTTGTTAGATTATCGTTTTTACCATTGTAACTATTTGTCGAGCAACAACCAGTTTCTTGACAGTCCAGATGATGCTGGTTTTATTCTTGTCTCCAGTGAACTTAAGGTGAGAATTAATTTAGTGAATAATAATCACCGCCGCCTGGTAAGCTTGTTCTAGGTGTTCACTTTGTAAACCGGGGCGAAATTGTAAACAGCGCGATAGTAGCGGAGGAATGAAAACGAGGGACTCGACCCAAGCCTCACTCCTTCTTTAAGTCTTCCGGTACTATCGCGTCGTTTACTATCTCGCTTCGTTCTAATTCCTAAACGCGTGGAACAAGCTACCGCCTGGTCAGCTCAGGTTGAAGAGCGCCAGGCTACCGTGTGGTAAGTCGAGGGACCAAGTTTCAGACGGGACTAAGACTTAGGGTCTTAAGATAACTGAGGAGAAGGTGCTGCCTTTGTTATGACATCTGCAAATGGTTAGACGTTCGAATCTTCTCAGATGAGGACGATGAACTGAAGGCCCCGTCTCCTGCCCCTTCTCTGTGCTGGTTAGCAGGGGACGTTTAAGAGTCCACGCACTTCTCTCAAAGAGTAGTGCTCTTAGTTCCCGTTATTGTGGTTCGGGTTTGATTCCAAAATTTTCAAAATTGGGGGCAGCTACAAAGTTTCCTTTCAAAATTGTAAACTGCTTATTAAAGTCTGGCCAAAGACCTCCCAAATTGTTTTGAAGTAGATCAGAGTCTCATCATAGTAATATCAATAATATGGATAACAATAGTTATGATAATAATGAGAAAAAAGAAAAACGGGAGAGGAGAGGGCTGTCACCTTAGGGGCATCTTATAATTGATGTATATTTATATTAATACGTTTTATTAAATGTGCCATTACAGCCCAAACCTATGGGATTAAAAGGAATCACGACACCTTTCTTGTACGGAATCTTGGTGAAAAGGTCGGAACTTTCTGCTGCCATGTTTACACCAAGCAGGCTTCTTCTTCGATTGGGAAATCAAATGAACAGTAAGTTCAAGGGAGTAATTCCACTTTACATACATGAGTACCATTCGGTTATCGACTAGTGTTGTGTTTAAGTAGTGAACAACGTTTTTAAAAAACGTGAAAAAACTTTAATCGCTAGACTCATACCTCTTGCTTACGGAACTAAATCCAACCTTATGTAACCTAAGTATCATGGATAACTAATTTTATTTGCACAGCTACTTACATAACATTACGTGACGAAAGGTGATCACAATAAATTATTCGCAAGTTAACACAAGTTCGAGGCCTATTTACAATCAACACCACAATTGGTCGTTGGCTGATTTTGAAAATAACTTAAAATGAAAAGCGGTGAACAGGAGTGTTACTCGCGTTTGCTCTTTAACACCCACGAGTGACCAAGATGGAATTTCTCCTTACAATATCAATACGAGATCAAGCAGACAAGAGACGAGAATAAAGAAAAATATCAATTAGGGAGTTCCTAGTTGGTTCGATGCCAAATTCTTTTTATTATTACTCTATGAGAATTGTCTAGCAGACAGTAAGAAGAGTTACTAATTAGATATTGGGAGTGAAAGGATTAATTTACGTCGGGAAGGTGCCTGCAGGGCTTCAATTGTCGAAAGTCCAAAAAAACCCTCAAATGGTGTTTAGTCTGTGAATCGCTCGTTTCAGTAGATTCATCTTAGATATCGGGTTTTGTGCAAATCTACCTTGGTTATAACAGAGCTGAGGTTTATCAAGTGAATTCCTGTGTTGAAATCGATTACCCACAGTTCGTTTATTTATTATGATAATAAATTAAAATGGAAAAACTGCGAAAAGAGTTTTACTCGTATTAAGTTGTGTCAGAATAGTGCGTACAAGGTCTGTGAAGCGCTCAGTCTTTTCAGTACAGTAGTTACACCTCAGATATCGGGTGTTGTAGAAATCTACCTTGGTTGTAACAAAGCTGAGGTTTATTGCGTTAATTTTTTTTAATTCATAAGCAATTTCTTTAGGGAAATTTCGGTGAAAAAGAGCGGAGGTTCGCGCGTAATCCGTAAAATTTAGAGAGTCAACAGACCCAAAGGGTGTTATTGCATAAATACATTCTACAAACTTTTACGTTGTTGCCTCTTATGTCAAGACGTGGTACTCAGTTTTGTAAAGATTATTGTTTTCCAAACAGCTTAAATAGCGGTATTTGTTTCTTAAACAGGTTACCCGTTTCCTGTGTGGAATAATCGAGACCGAAGGCCAATATTTCTCGGTAACGAGCATGACGACAGATTTTTTCACACTGTGTTTGCCATGAACAAATACTTGGTACGTATGTTACATTTTCCGTTTGTTCTTTACAGATGACGACTTTTTATTCAGAGCGCAACCACGATCACGAGCGCGGTCTGAAAGAGGTTTGAAAGGTGTCTGGCATTTTCAGTGCCAGACCTCCGGCAAACCCTCCCGCGACTCGTCTCCATTCTTCCCATAGGCGGAAACGCGCGTCCAGCAGCGCTGACATTGCGGGTCTACTTACAGGCTATCGTGCGTATTGCTGGGAAGGAGGGTAGGGCTACACGTAGGCTAGGATCAGCAATGTAGAAAGCGCCACGTGAGTAAATAGAATGAGACAGGTGATGATTTTTCTCTTTCTTTGTTTAATTTATTTCGTATTTCCTTTCCAGAAAAACGGCGTGCCCGAGGCTATGATTCCTGGCCTGTATGTGATTAAGGAAGGAAACAAAATTGTCTTACAGATCCCCAAAAGTGGGCAGAGCGCGGTATGTTTATGTTTCCATAGTTATCCGTTGAATTGTGTAATTCTCCCAAGAACAAATTCTCCTTGTCAGCACCCTAGGAAATGTATAGAGAACAGAATGGAGAATTTGTATATTGATGTTAGGGCGTAAAGGGTTAAAGGAGCCGTGTTGCGTTTCGGTGCGTCCAAAAACGTTTCCAAGTTCGCCGTGTGCAACCCGTTTCAATGTTCTCCTTCTTTACCATTGGTTTTTATTGAAGTTACTTTTGCACGTTTGCGCGTCATGAAAAGGTCGCTGCTGCTTCTGTTGCTCCTCTACCACGCACAATACCAATTGTAGTCTACTTCGCAGCTTTTCTTTGGCATGTCACGCACTGCCCCCCCAAAAGAAGAGGAACGTTGCGTGACACTCCAGACACGACCGTCATAAAGATTAAATCATTGATTACCATCTCAATTCTCCCAGGTTGTGGGTCTCTTGGATCGTCTGATAAAGAAGGAAGATCAAACAGCCACTGTGCCTCTTTTGGCTGACATACCGCCATATTTGGATAACTGTAAGGTTGTGGTTTGCGGTGAAAACGGGAAAAAGACAGTGAAATCGTTCGGAAACACAAATAACACTTCAGGTAAATATATAGTAAACTTCACGTTGATAATTCTCTCCTTTAAACTGTTCGCGCACTGATCAATCTTATCTGCTCGCGGTATTCAAGTGAACGATGGGTGAATCTTGATCCATATTACTATTCATCGGATGTTAGCTGTGAGATTATTATGAATATTACATACCTTCGGATAAAAGAGTTCTTTTCTTTCATAGGGCCGCGCGCTCGAGAATCCACGCTTTTAGAGCATTCAAGGGTCGCGCGGCTCACTCGAGAATTCACTCTTTCGATTCGGCGTTGTTACGGAAAGGTAAAAAAAACTACAAACAAACAAACGAGGTTTTTTTCACAATCTAAATAATTGGTTTTGCTTCTCAGTTGTAGGTCTGAGTTTTGTGTTGCTTCATCTCGGAGTTGATGCTTCCTCGCCTCTTAACTTTGGAGGGGAGCTTTTGGACGGTAAGGGTGAAGGAATGAGATAGACAGCACATTGTGGGGTATTTAATGTACAAGGGTGTCCTACAGGGGAACCATTCTATTATATAAACTGAAGTGTTTTAGAAGGATTTCCAGCCATGAGAAAAGCCGTAACTGCCCACGTGTGATTATTATTATGATTATTTTTTACGTGTGTTTGATATCAACAATCAGCTGCTAACACGTCACTTACCTTCCGCAACACTCTCTCAGGTTCACTGATTAACAAATAAAACTTTTCCTGTCAGTAAAGGCCTAGGGTGTTTATATAACAAACACATTGATAGGTGATGGCTTGAAGATAAGGAGTTTCTCTTCTCGTGTTCATCTTATATCTCACTCTTTTGCTAGGCTCACTCGTGAGCTATCGTGTTGAACCTTCGAAGAGAAATTCCATATCTACGCACTCTTATGATATATTACTGCCTGGTTAGAAGTGTAATGGGAACTGGTAATGATGAAAAATAAAATTGTGTCTTCCTCTCAGAGGATATGTTGGGTTACGGACCTCTTTGTCGATCAAAATTGAATATCAAGTGGTTGGGAGAACTACTTGATCTTCTTTTCGTTGTTTGAAGCTTGGGGTAAGATTTAACATTTTTCATTTGCAGATGGCGTCCTGATTTTCTTCTCAAAGGCTCACACGCTTAAGCTCCGACAAAGCTTGCAAGGGAAAACCAATTGTTATTTCTTTCTGGGCGATAAATTTGATATCGCTCATTTTGAGCTTCGTTGGATGGCAGACGTTAATTATCACGTGTTACCGTCACCGTCCCAAAACAGAGAACATTATCCTATGAGGACGACCACTGAGGATACGACACCAAAAGAGCCTGGGACCGCCTCTTTTCCAGGCCACGCAACCATCAATGTTCAATACTCGGGATTTGGAGACGAGGTTGAACTTTTGAGAAAAGTGTTTGACGACTACGGTAAGATCCTGCGAGTCTTGGAAGGAGACATTCGTCAAGCATGTACGGAGCCACTCATGAAACACTCAAAAAAAATGAAAGCAGGCGACACCGAGGAATTGCAATTGCGTGTTGTGCTCAAACCAAGTTACAAGGTAAGAGAAACGTAATGAAAAGTGCAGTGCTCGCAACATCTTCTTGGCTAGCCTGTCGGGCACTGAGACTATATTTTGTGAATAGTTTTTGTATGAATGATTCTTTTGTGTAAACTGTCAACTTTCCAACAAAGGTGGAGCGAGGAACTTTCGAATTTTGACCTCTAAGTTGTGATCATGATTATTATAAACTCTGGTTTCAACTGCCTTTACTGATTTACTCAACACGTGGCATTCTTCTATTCCTGTATAGAAATGGTCTGTAGGTCCCAGTAATTTGCCAACAGCTTTGATCCGGTCTCTTCAAATGGTTCTTCACACGGTCAAGGTTCCCATGGTCTTTGAGGGAGAACTGGTGATGAGTTTCTATGTCAGTGTTCTTAAACAGTAGTATTCCTTAGTGGTACGTCCATGTTGCACTGGAAACGTAAGGAAAACGTTTTTAACTGGTTATAGCATTTATTAAAAAGTAGATATTTAAGATAAATTTACATGTGTAGATGAAAGAGTAATCTTGGTATCCAAGTAGTGACCTTCAGAGAGTTATGTAGAAATTGTGTAATTATGTTTAGTTATAAGGATAGTGTAAATGTTGCCTTTTGATGGCTGGTCTCATTTATCTCCGTCCAGGTCAGGTAAAGCTCAAAAAAAATTATAATGCAGTTATTCAAAGATATATAAATATCATTGCGGCCCAGAAAATACATAACACATATCTGGCTGTTCGTAAAAGTGTTGTGCGTGATATCTAAGAAATCTCTGCAAAGTTGGTGCCTGCAATATTGACTGGGTTTCTCTGCAAGCAGATAAATAGATGGTTGATCTCGCCAAGTTAGAAGTTAAATGATAAAAACAAAATGATTATCTGATTATTTTTGTAGCGAAGTAAATAGTACTCGTCTGTTTCGAACTTTTGATACAGCCATTTATTTGTTCGGACGTATACTGCCTATTACTGCAGGGATTTTTTCGTAGATAGAATTGTCCCCCCAATCTTTAGCCCCGTGACTAACTTACCCAACCACTCACAAAAACCCAGCCTCGAAAATGAAGCTTGTGAAAGATACAACCCTTAACGGGTGGGAGGGGTAAGCTGTTTTTCCCCATACCAGGTTCATAAAAGTTACGTATAGTTTACAGTTTAGTGTTTAAAGTTTGTTAATCAGCGTTGTTCGACAACCATAAAAGTTTAAAGGAACTTTTAATTTTATACAACGTTTCTAAGTTTATCACACCTCACATGAAAGGAAGGACTACATCCTAAATAATCATGTGGTGGGTACTTGAAGGGAGGGTATTTCCTGATGGCCCTTTCACTCCAGTGATCCGACAGGTAACTGTCCGTTTTAGTTACCATAGGTTTTTTTTGTAACATGTTTAAGAGAATCAGTGTCATTATCTGCCTATTGACAGAGTGAAAGGGCCGGACGGGAAAATGTTTGGCACGAAGTCGTGATGTACTTCATGTTCGAGTGTCCAGCTTTCCCTCCCAGTTAAATATCCCACATTATGTGACAGCCGGTCTTTCTTCGTTCTTGCATTTTGCATTTTGCATTTTTCAGGGCCGTAAACATGGCTATATGGCTTTTTCTGGCCGTACTTATTCCATCAAGTATGGCCCACTCATGTTAAATTAAGATAATATTCTTCAACTAATGTGTTTGTCTTATCTTGCTACCTTTCTGATAGATTTTGTATTGGTGTTGTGAGAACTAACAAGTTAATCGCTTTTGCTAATTGAAGAGACAACCAAACATGCAATAATAGACATAATAATGAAAAGCTGGCCTATCGAACGCCAATATTCTGACCTACAACTAACCAGCTATCATGAAAATGACCCCAATGGGTCTGAAATGATTTACAAAGCTATGAAAGTAGATTTTGTAAAAGAAGACTTCAAGTAATATGTTAGCTGTGGGTGGATTGTTAGGCACAGTGTGAGCCCGTTTTCAGCCGTCCGATAGGAATGACCTTCTCTGAAGGAAATTTGTTACGGATTAACCAGTCAATGTGATTTTTTTTATCCTTTTATTTTTCAACGGTCGGTTTCTTGTTGTCGTCAGTACCTGAGCCATTCCACTCTCACCTTTGAGTGGGAGTGGGGTGGGAAGAGGGGGAAGGGTTGGAGCTGGGGATTGACATCATCTCTAGACAATTGTCCAAGCTTTGATGACGTGCTAACCAAAGTGTCCTCACATCCTCCCTCTTCTCTTATTCGCTGTCTTTTCATATACCTGTTTCGATTTGCAATCGTCAAATTCGTCGTTAAAATATTTCTCCATTACTTAATACCTTTAAATCCTAGTGTCTCTAGTAATTCAACCTCCCTGTCTTCATCACCCCACCCCCACCCTTGTTGTCGTCACCCCCACCCCTACCCCTTTCCACTCCTAATCCGCGGGATTTTCGCTTCTGAGGGACACTGGGAACAACAAGCTGACCTCTGCCCGAAACCTACATTTGCGTATGAGTACGATTAGGAAAAAAATTGTTGAGGGTTGTTATTATGCTACATGCTGTGATTGTACAGCAGCGGTTATTGCAACTGGGACAGACAATTAAGAGCTTAGAAGTAAATTATATTTTTTAAATAAAAATGCCCGTGGCCCATACTCAGGGCAGGGTTATAGGGTTGAGAGCTTTTGTGAAGGGAGTTACACATTTTGCCTCTCTATGATCAAATGGTATAATTTTGATTTCAATAAACTTTCAAGTAATGATTTAAGTTAAACTTCGTAAAACAGAAATTAAAATATTCAATGTGTATAACACAACTTTTGTGGATGGAAATTATCAGTTTTGCTTGAAAAGAGTTAATTGTAAAAAGTAATGTAACGGACGGCATATATTTGACTATGTATGTTTAATGGTATTTTGCATAGTTACACTAATTACTTTGTTATAACACCCGTTAAATAATATTAAAATACCTTTATTAGAGAAACTTTCGAAATTTGCATCACAGGGTCTTCAGTACTTATGTTTACTTTTCGTTGGGTGAAACAAATAAACTATCTATCTATCTGTCTCCAACATTGGCAAATTTAGCTGCCAAACAGTTTGACAATCATGAAGAAATAGCACAATAGTTTATGATCGGCATTATCAGGGGTTGAATTATTTGGCGGAAATCTCCAAATGAGCCGTTCCGTCTTGAACCCTTTACACCCTAACATCAGTACGCAAGTTCACCCTCTGTTCTCTATAGCACTTACAAAGAGAATTTATCGAACAATCAAGGGCTTTTTGAATACGCCATCATTTCCTATATTGTTAGGACCTTAATGTTTGATTCATGGGTGGTACCGTGGGGAGAAATTGGGTGAAATTAGAGGGTTAACCTTTTAACTCTCAGATCAAATTTGTAATTCTCCTTACTCTCAACCATACAATTCTTATAATGTTAGTTCAGAGAATTCAGTATTGGATCAACTAATTATCCTCAAATTGATATTTTCTTTATTCTCATCACTTACCTGGTTGATATTGTATTGATATTGTAAGGAGAAATTCTGTCTTGTTCACTCATGGGAGTTAAAGGTTTAAGACTCAAGATTTTTTTATTGAGCCAGTCTATCAAATTACACCCTTGTCATCGCTTTACCTTTCAGGCGGTATAAGCGAATGCAGAAAAAACCCTGGTCGTTGTCAAGGTAGCCTTTTGCTCCAAAGATGTAGTCGTATTTCTCTGCGTCAGCTTCCACATTACATTACATTTAATTTCCTTATTCACCGATTAAATTTTGAACCCGAGGTTTCTATCGCGTGATAATTGATGAGGACAAAGCCCGAAATAACTATTTCATATAGAAATCAAGAACGAGTAATGTAGTTGTTTTAGTATAAATCAACTAGTTTTCCGAAAGAATAAAGGGTGTAAGTTTCTAAAGAAACTGTGGTGTTGCGTCAGTGGGATAGTATAACAGGGTAATTTAGTATTATCAACTGAGTTGATTGATAATACGTCAGACAAAGGGCTAGCGCTCGAAACATCAGCTTTGAGGCTCTTTTACGGTGGCCAATTTACGTTATCAACTCAGTTGATAATAATAAATTACCTTGTAGTCTTCCAAAACTTGACAGCAAGACAAGATCTTGTTTTTGTTTTATTTCTTCTACGATCGTGCACTCTAAGGCGACTCACTACTCAATTTCTATCAGGGAATAGTTGAAGATAAACTGCGAATAGGTAGCCAATTATAAAGAACGCCAGAAGATTTGTACTATGATTTTAAATCAATTCGGTTCTGTATCAAGCTGTTAAGTTTTCCCAATCTCCTCATCTGTTTGATGATGGTGTATTGATACTGCACGAGGAATTTGCATGTTAATCACCTGCTGACGTTAAAGAAGTCACTCTCCTATTTTTAAGGATTTGCCGATATGAATTAAAACAAGGGTCGACGGATGATACAAAAGTGTACTCAAATTATAAATCTGCTGGTCAATTTTATGAAGTATGTTTAGGAACAGTAGGCTTCAGTTCTATTATCATTCGCCTATATACAATTTGGTCCACAACAAAAAGTAGATTTGTGGTGATGAATCAGAACTTTCCACATGAGCCTGTAATGCAACAACATGTTTACTTTATGTTCTATTCTACGCGCAGCGAACGTGCTTGATATTCAGACGTGAAAATATTACGATTGTGAGGTTTCAGCTGACTGTCTGCTAACTAGCTCAAGAAAGAACACATTAAGATACCTTTTTGAAAATAACTTTGTTTTGCATTACAGATGAGATATCTTCGTTTTTTTTACTTGTTATTTGTCTCTTCTGTGAGTAAAGCTTAATTCCATGGCGCTCACGAAGTGGTTATAGAATTTTATTTACTCTCACCACTCACCAAAATAAATTTATCTTGAGAATAAAGAAAATTGTTAAGTAGGAGATATCAGACCTTAAGCAAACCACAACAGCATGACAACAAGGACGTGGCACAAATAAAGATATAATGGGCAGAAATGGGTAGAACAATAGCTCAGCACGTGCGTTTTTAAACTTTGTACTTGTATCAGTCGTCCTCTGCAAAAGAGGAGGGACTTTTTGCAAATCACGACAGCGATATCAGTGAGGACGTGGCAAAACAAGAAACTAATTGGCAGAACAATAACTCAGCACGTGCGCTTTAAAACTTTGCCCATTTCTTGGCCATCCTCTTTAAAAAAGTAAGGTTAAATCATCAAAACTTGCGTGGTCTGAGAACGGAACCCCGATGGCAAATTATTTCAGTTTCCATATGGAACTCAATGCTGCTCACATACGTTAACCCTTTAACTCCCATGAGTGACCAAGACAGTATTTCTCCTTACAATATCAATACAATATCAACTAGATAAGTAATGAGAACAAAGAAAAATATCAATTTGAGGATAATAAGTTGATCCACTACTAAATTCTCTGAACTAACATTATAAGAATTGTATGGTTGACAGTAAGGAGAATTACAAATTTGATCTGGGAGTTAAAGGGATAGGCTGAAGTTGAGGTGTGGCGCCGTAAGAGACGGTAAACACATTCAGGTATTCGCGAAATTCTAACGAAAAATATGAATTTTTATCGACGTCTTCTTTGGCGTTGCTTTCCTGACTGCTCAAGGTCCTTATAGTCTAACCTGGAATTAAATCATCAGAGCTAAAATTGTAAGAATGAGTATGGCAGACAGAGAAGAAAATCGTTTATTTTTAGACAACTAAAATTATTGTGGGAATTACCATCTAAATTTGGCCATATTTACAAATACTTGTAAAAAAGAAAAGTATATATAGGATATACTTTCAACCTAAAATAAACTTTGAATCTTTTTTTCCTTTTTGAATTTTAAAATTAGATTTTTTTCCAGAAAAAGAAACACCTGTTTGAAAAAATAACTGTTATTTTAGCAAAAGGTGGGTGTTTACTTTGGCATTGTAAATTTTCCTTTAATTATCCTCAGTCACCATTTGTCTGGAGGAGGGTCTATTTATTTTCATAAAAGATTGTATTTATTGTCACGCAAAGGAGAAATCATTGCATGAAAGCATGATAATATGTTATGTTATAAGAAATAATAAAGAAGACCTTTCTGCAAGTTTAGGACTGATCTTTGACCTGAATCTCAGATATTAACTCGAAATCAGTAACTTCTGTTACGCAATAGGTTACAGAACTCAACAGCTCAGATGAAGTCGCCGGCTGAATTACATGCAGAACATCAATTGGTTACACAGTAGGAAGCAGGGGAGTTATGACTGCATTAAAAAAAAACTGACAAACAAACACCAAAATGTCATGAAATAAGAAGGAAAAGATTCCAGTTAAGAATGGCGATTCACAAGCTAAGTGACTCCTTGATTCCGAATGAAATCCCATTTTTTGTGGCTGTGATAAAGTTTTCATTGAAACCTTGAGCAAAAATACGAGTTTCTCTGAATATTCGTGTCGTTGAGTTATGCTTTACTTATCTCTGCATGATAAAAAAAATCTCGCAATTAAATCGTTTAAGAAAATCAACCTTTTACTTGCTTAATATAAGACACAACAGTAAGTTACAGACAGAGATATTAACGTCTGAAGCCAATGCCATTTTTAATTTTGTTTTTATAATTGAATTGGTTCTTAAAAAACAAAAACATATAAACATTTAGAAGCAGTGTCTTCTTTCAGGAGAATATCGTTACTTTTGTGAAAAAATTACTTTTAGTTTTTGTTGAGGAAGAGATTGCAGTTAAGAATGGGATACTATTAAGAGATTCTGAGTGTATTTTGTAAATCGTTTCGTCAACAGAGAAATTTATATATTATATATATATTGTAGTTTCCATTTGAGGAAAAAACTGAGTTTATCATCAGATCAAAGGTTATTTTGATTTTGCTAAGTATTTCAAATTTACCAAATTAAAATAATTTTTCTGATAAAAAAATTAGAAAATAAAAAAAAAGTAATAATAAAATGAGATTAAAAAAAATTGAAATGAGCACCAAGCAAAAATCACGAAATGTTAATTTGTTTTAAAAGTGTGTCATTGACTTCAGAAAGTGCACTTTTCAAGTTGTATTGTTTTCTTCACTGTATTGAAAGTGTTGTTTACATAACAGGACACGCAGGATTTTCTTTAGAAACTACGATAATAACTTTGTCGGCTTTTTTTTTTCGCTAACTTTCATTTTACTCCTACCTTAAGACACCCTGAGAATTCTGAATATTCCTCTGCGTGGAACCCAAAAGAATTGTATTGGAAATCATAGCGGGCCATTTGCTTTAGATTGCACTTGTTTTAAACGTATTGTAACAATTGCTTTTGTAGATAACAAAGTGTTTGCTAGTTTGAAAAGGTGTTTCATACAACATGAAATGTGAATATGATTTTGACTGTCATCAGAAGTTTCGTGTTGAAATATGCCAATGATAGCATCTAATGTAAGTAAAATTCATATCATTTTCTTGAGCAGATGGATTGTTTTATTGACAGTGTTCCAAAAACTATCCTGTAGTTTTTATATTGAAACCGTCAGGAGATCAAAAGCAGGAAATGGCACAATTTTCTTGAATAAATTTCGCACACCGAGGCATTCTCCTAATTAAGCATTATAAGACACTTTTCTCGGTATAGAGGGGATTGTTATTAGTTTTGGACGCAACTTGGAGCCACTTTTCGGCGATGTGGTGTTTATGTACATACCACAAAGGTATCTTCATATTTTTTAACCTAATACACTCTTTGTTGACCTTCGCGATAAAACTTGCCGGAAATTTCGCGAAAATTAGGAATGTTTGTCTATAAACAAAAGGCGCCATTAGGTGCAAAAATATGCGCGCATTATATTTTTCCAAGAAGCGAACAGTTCTCCGAGAGCGAAGCTCGAGGAAAACGGCGAGCTTCGAGGAATATTTAGCGTCTTAAGACAAAACTGTGTGGGCATTTCTGAGACAAATGCAAGCCGTCGAGTCAATTTTTCCATGTATTATTCAATGCGTGCAAAATGTTGATAAACGGCTTATCACTTTCTGATTTGACTTTTCGTGGTCTTTCATACGACTCTATGAAAAAAAGGAGCTTCATTTTCTTTTTGAAATAAATGAAGACTTTCCTTGAATTAAACGTAAGATTTTTAAGTTAGGAAATTTCACCGGATATTCCTTAGACTTAGATGGAGCTTATTCGCTTATGCTCTGCCTCTAGACCAATCGGGCACAAGCGAAAATATTTGATGGATTGTAATTTGTTCACGTCGCTCAGAAATATAACTTTTCCACTGAGAGAGGATATATTTTATCCTTTACGGAGAGTAAAGACGGTTTTATTTGCCAAATGATTTTTTTTCGGGGAAGTTCTCCGGAAAATTGCATATGCAAATATGACATCAAAAGTCTTACTACTAGCCTAAACATTACAATTTTTTTTAGCAAATACGGTAATTTGTCTTAATGTTATTCTGTTTACACTTTAAGGGTTAAAGGGAAGCAACAGGGGAAAGAAAAAAAAAGAAATTGAAAACGCAAAAAGAGATTTTTCCAGATGTTAGGAAATTTAATTTTGGATGGCAAATTGCTGGATCAGTTAGAAATCTCCCACAGGAAATGTCAATTTGTTTTGGCTACATAGCGACGATTAATTACTTATTTGAGCGTATTGTGCGTTACGAAGAAAAGCCTTTTTTGTTATTGCTTCTATTTAAGAAAAGAAAAGCAATAACAAACAAACCCCCTTTTGATCAATTTTAAGGATGTAGGTGTCGATTTGGATCCAAGATTGTTCATCGACGATAATTTCAAGAACACTACACACAGTTTATTTTGTCTTACTGTATTTATTAAGACACTTGCATTACGGATACATCAATTCTACTGCAGGCATCAATTTGTAATATTTCATTCTTTCTCCGTATATTATCAATGACTCAGTTCTATAGCCCTACAAATTCTGTATAATATTTATTTTCTATTTTTACGGCGACTATGACTTCCTTCTTTTATTTCGCATATCTTTCCATGTAAACGCTTATTAATTTACCCTCAGGATGTAAAGTTGTCGTTAGATAATTTTCTTAAATATGTTATTCCTTGCGGTTTTTACGTAATAAGTTACATAAGTTTTTTTGTTATGCAGTTTAAAATCATACAGAGCCATCTACAACTTTAGCTAAAATGCGTTTCATGTCGCAAAATGATGTTTTCCATATATATACATATATATATATATAACCAAAAGAAATCAAAACTAACAAAAAAGTGAACGATGCAATAAAATGTTTTTTTTTCTCAGGAGAAGATGAAATTCAGAGCTTTTGGTCTCTTAAGAATATATTTACAGATGTTTCCGCTTCAGTTCAATGGTTTATGATGATGGTTTGTTTAGCTGCCCGTAGGCTTCTTGGTGAAGGAGAACGTTGCAGTGAAGTTTCTAAACTTGTCCCATTCCTAACGTAGCCAGCGGTGAGTCCGTCTGATTGACTTCGAGTGAATCTTACACGAGTGAACTCATCTTTTCTTCGGCACATCTTCACTCCGTGGGCACTCAGCCAAGTGCGTATTGTTCTTCGGAAATCGCGTTTGCAAAACGAACAGAACACTGGATTTGACATTGGCGGAATAAAACGCATGAACATATACACACACAGCTCCCACGAATAGACTGGGATTATTTCCACCTTAACGTGATCTTGTAGTATAAGGAGATAAAATGGGAGCCAGCAGCCCGTGAACACGACCAACATTGAGATCAGAATCGCTGTTCCTCGCAAGTCTCGCATGATAGAGTGCACGGGTTCGTCGCCCAAGTTCGTGCGACGTGCTCGGGTTGCAAAGAGGAGACGAAGAGAAACAACGAGAATGTGGCTATACACAAACAACATGTAAAGCAAAGGTAAAGCGAAAAAAACTATGATGAAAATAAAAAAGTAAACTTCGTCTTCGCGTTTCTTTTCTCTCACGCTTTCACTGACGTCGTACCATGTCATCTGCACCGTGGATACGGCAATGGATGTGATCCAAACTGTTAGAAGAGCACATACCACGCGCGATCTTGTTACGAGCGTGTTGTAGCGCATCGAATAGGTGATCATGGCATAGCGATCAGAGGCGACCAACACGAAATGGAGCACTGTTGAAACGGTCGTGAAGCGCATGAATAGGGCAGATGCGATGCAAGCACCCAGTGTCTTGGTGACAGCGCAGGCGAAAAGTAATGGGATACCCACTAACCCTGACATTAAGTCTGATACGGCCAGCGATACGAGGATGATATTGGTAAGAGTGCGTAAGCTTTCTTTCCAATACACTAATGCTATGACGACAATGTTAGAAGCGATGATCAGAACGCAGAATGGAATCATTGGGCCATGACTGAACCACGTAAAGCGCCCGTTGCATACAAATCCTCCATTGGAAGTCTCGTTGTTTAAGAGGCTGAAATTAGTAGCACTTGAGTTGTTCTCTTTGAGTGCGGATGGGGAGATCATATTCTTGAGGAGGTATTCACTCGGCCGATGCAGATCGAAGTTGGTCCTTAATCCAGCGATTCGATGTATATAAACATTAATTCTCATGTTCTTCCCTAGTTTTTATGGACAGGATGTGTATATTGTGATGTGTAGAATGCCTCGCCAATCAAATTCGCCGTGCATAATCAAAATATGAATATGCGCTGCGGTGCCTCTGTAGGGTTATTCAGATCTCAAACCCTGGGGAGAATTGTTAGTCTGAGTAGCTTACATCTCAGCATCAGTTTCCAGCTGAGTTTGACAATATTATCACGCTTTGATGCTCCGTTTTTATTTCAGATTTACTGAAAATTTAAGCATCACTTATTTCAACTTCTCCTTAAATATATGTTTGCTTTTGCAACACATCCGCTTCCTGTGGACAATAGACAATAATAGAGGTACCGCCCAAATTGGCCTCACAGAAGTTCAATCTACCTTCAGCATGGACTAATGACTGCTTGGGGGTCCTTAAAATGCAACAATGCGAAAAAAGAATTGAACGGAAAAGGAGGTCTATTGTCTGAGTGCATCAAGGAATCACTGAAACAATTACCGCACGATTTCTGATTGGGAATAGCTCTCTAGTTTAAGGGAAAAATATTACCGCGGGATAACTCACAAACATGTCAGGAATTAAGATTTACAGTAATATCAAATATCCTCCTTTTAGTGGCATTAGAGCTTTTAACAACCATCGAAAAATCCAGTTTATCATAAGTGGCGAGAAAATTACTAACAATTGCGCAATATCTTTTTTTCGAATACAGTTTCATTTTTTTTCTGTTCAGAGAAAAAAAATTAAACCAACGATAAAATCAAACCACAAAATGTCCTTTTTTTATTCTTGGATATCATAGGTTGTTCTTGGTAAGCAGCTGTTTGAACCACACAGGCAAGGCGAGGAACGGGGTGATACTTTGCATTAACATGTAAAAAAAAAAAAGATTGTTTTTTTTCTCAGCGTACTGAGCAGCAGATGTCTTATCACGTGATGTCGCTTGGGACTAAACAAACGTGAATATTATAAATAATAATTGGCTTTTACTGGCTGCATGTGTAAACCTCCTGACAATCATAGACGAAGGCTTTTAAGGCTCTTGATTATATCACAGCAAAGTACAAAGTTTGCTTACTAAAAGGAAGTTATTTAGTCAATGCGTGAAAATGTGTGGTGTTAGTTTAAAACGATTCATTGCTTGAAGAGCAAAGTTTGCATATTTTTTCATGCCATCGCCCCCGCATGATATTTTTACCGCATTTTCACGACTCATTTAGCTTTATCAAGAATTGCTGAATTGTTTTCTTTGTAGATAACCTTTTAAGATTTAAGAATGAGCCCTTTGTTGATGAAAAGATGAATTATGCTTGCAAACGTAAAGAACAAAATAAAAAATTGGCCGTGAAGCCGAGTTTCCGCTTTTTGTATGGTCCCTAAGTAATGTCATTTAGTGCCTTTTAAATACAGTTTTAAATACACTTTTGAGATCGAAGGATCAGGCTTTTTTATTTGAAGGAAATAAGATCATGAAAATAAATGACCTTGACCGTAGATAAATGACGGCCATAGCCTTTACGTGGTTCCGGACTACATTAGCAAAAGGGAAGGGATAAGGTCTGCACAGCGTACGCAAACATTACCGTCCACCTCGCAGTATATATTCTTGTGCGGTAGTAGATCAAATTTCGGCGGTTTTTCGTTATTTATTCCTAAATGAGAGTTTTCTTGTTTGTTCTCAGAAGGAAAATGAAGTTCATGTCACACATTGTTTTCATTATTTTCTCACCACCTTTTCAGTCTGGAATAAACAATACCCGGAAAAATCAATTATTCCCGTGGTATTCTTGAATCTAAAATAAACGAAGAGATATGGTGACCTTGTCTCAATGTTGAGCGTAAGGGCGCCCACATATTTTGCAAGCCTGTTATTCTTTACCTAAGGCGAAACGCTCATAGCTGCTGCAATTCTTCGATGTCTTGCAGCTGATTACCAATATAGCGTGTCTTGGAATAAATATTTCTGATCTGTTCCTATCGGGAAAAATTTCGTGGTGAAAAATATGGCCTGTCGGTGCCCACCTAAGATATTGGGATAACATTTGGCCAATAGTGAATGAGTAATTTATTCGTGTACTAAAAACAGCTGTTATCAGCTTTTTTTGTTGAAATTTTGTGGTAAAGCCGCTTGCGTCCCCCTCAGTGGGAAGGCCGTACAATTCCCCAATCAGATTCTTCTCCGATGTCGCCTCTGACAATTTAAAAAACCGCAGGTACTATTGACAAAAGTTATGTGAACTTACTTCGCATTTTATTGATTAAGTGGCACGAAAAGCGGCTCGCTGTCTGAAATGATAGTAATGCTAAAAATCATTGTAGAAATATAAATCTTGTAGGCGTAGCATCTGCTCGTCATTTTACTGCGCTCATTTTCCCCCTCGAGTTGGAGAATTATGAATGTCTGTTTTTATTTCTGTATTATTCCGTACTAATTTACATAAGCTGCATTCGATGACACGTCGAGAGGCAAAAGAGGAGTAGATATCCATGTAAAGCTATAAATCTTCGTAAATACAAAGCACTTTACGAACTTGTGGAACGCTTTGTGTTTATCGAGTCTCAATCAATCTGTGTCCCCTTATCAGTATGGGTTTCTTCCAAGCTACGTGGTTTGACACTTCAATTAGGGCTTTATTTATTTATTATTATTATTATTATTATTATTATTATTATTATAATTATTATTGGCCCAACATAGCATCAAAAAAGGAAAAATCCTTGTTTAATTCCTGGTCGCAGAACTACTTTTTTTTCTTGGCAAAACAAAATAAACCAAAATTTACAATTAGAAAATGGTCATCAAAAAAGAAACATAATTTGGAACCTTTATGAATTTATTGGTTTACTTAGTTGTTCGTGCGCTGGCTACTATGTCCGAAGGCTCACTGTATTGAGTTTACACGTCACTCACACAGTTCCTCTTTGTCGCCATCCATGTCCAATACCACAGCTCGTAACGACCCGTAAAAACTGACCTGTCTATCCTTACGGTTTGGCCAATATATTCGCGATTCGTAAGTCTGTTTTTCATCCATGAATCTCATTTAAGTTTTGGCCACGACGGTTAACGATCTGTACGAATCATACGATTCATCGGGATCTTCTTATGTATTCATGAGTTCATGAGTCGTACGACCTACACGAAGAAATATTGTACATGTCTGCAGGGAACAATTGACCTAACTGCGTGTTTCAAAATTACTGGAGATGTGGGCTGCCTTCCAAATGAATAGTCTTATTAAACAGCATGTCAAAATGAAACCATACCCTCCGGTTTGTGTCCCAGTTTAGCCAGATAAAATCGAGTTGCCCGACTTATTTCAAAGCTTGCCTCCCTTTTCCTTCGCTTACTTCCCACTCCTGCGACGTCATGATCAATTTTCCGATTGGTTGGTTTGCAGCCATTTCCTTTGAAAAATAAAGCTAACTTAAAGTTTTCGTTGTCTTTGATATGTTTCTTCCAAAAACTTTTTTGCATCTACTGCGACCACAAAGTAAGCTTGAAGAAGGTATCTCCACTTTTTGTCGGGTCATCAGAGCCATGAAAGGGTCTCAATGGGGTCAACAGTTGGCCGTGAAACGACCACAAAATTTAGCCGTTAGGCGTCGAAAAATTGACAAATTTTTAACATTAGTCATAGGAAAGGTGACCGTAAAAAAACTCCCTGCGATAACAGTTGAAAGAAATTATCCGTTAGCCCGAAATCGGCCAAAATTTTAACCTTTGGCCGTAAAATCCATCACACCATTGAGATCCTCAAAAATTCTCGATAATATGTTATAATCGATTCCTTCCTTCCCACGCTTATTCTGACTTTTCTTCTTCACGATCGTAACAGAGTCGAATATTTTGATGATGCTTTTTAATACTCTCCTTCAACTTCTCTGTGCACCGTACAGCACCGCACAAAGTGCACAGACAAAGTTCTTAAATTACCTCAAGAAGAACACAAACAACAAGAGTATTTCTCGTTCTAAAAAGAACCGCATAAAGTATACAACATTCTTAAAGTACTTCAGGTGCACGTGAACTGCACAAACAACAAGTGTATTCCCCGCGAAGTGCACACACAGCAAAGATATTCCTTGGTCTTAAAACACCATGTGAAGTGCAAAAAAAACAAGAGTATTTCTCGTTCTAAAAGTATTGCGCAAAGTGCACAAACAACTAGAGTATTCCTCGTTCTACAGGCAAAAAGCACGGCGCGAAGTGGACAAAAAACAAGACGGTACATCTTACGAGACGAAGATGGGATGTCTATTGGAAACGCACAACGTATCCCTTGTTCAAGGGGGAACCACGCGAGGTGCCCAAACAACAAGTGTATTTCTCGTCCTAAAAGCACCACGCGAGGTGCACGAACAATAAGTGTATTCCTTGTTCTAAAAGTACCCCGTAGAGAGTGTACAAACAACAAGAGTTTTCTTCGTTCTATTAAAATCACCACGCAAAGTGCATTAGCAAATGTATTCCTCGGTCGTAAAGCAAAAAGAACAAGAGTATTTCACTCGTTCTAAAAGTACTGCGCGAAGTGCATAAACAATAAATGTATTTCCCGCAAAGTGCAAACACAGCAAATTTATTCCGCGGTCTTAAAACACCATGCGAAGTGCAAAAAAAACAATAGTATTCCTCGTTCTAAAAGCATTGCGCAAAGTGCACAAACAACTAGAGTATTCCTCGTTCTACCGGCAAAAAGCACCGCGCGAAATACACAAAAAATTTGAACTAGGAATAGTGTTTTCGAAGCCTTTGGGGCTGGAGGGCAGGGGAGTAATAAAATTTTTTTTTCTTTCCTCTATTAGCGGCATTTGTAAAGAGTGCTGATAGATTGGATGGGATTTCTATTGAAAACGCAACTTTGTGAAAGGAAAAAGATAGAATGTTTTATTGTTCTCAGAAAATAACCAAAGGTAATGTGAACTCTGTTTTAATTGAAGGAAAGATTGAATATACGATGCACGAAACATGAGAGCAGAAACGAGCACTAGCCATAATTAGGGAAGGAAAAAATTACATATTTTCGACGGGACCCTCTAGTCGCGTACCCTTAGAGTATCGTGTACGTGCCTTAGTATCGGATTTGACATCAGTCGCATTAGCAGGAACACGCGTAGCAAAAATTTTGTGTTGATGAAAAAGGGATGCATCCAAGGAATCTTCTCGAAAAAACATTTAAAGAATGATTCCTTTACTCCTTCTAATAACAAATTGATGGTCACGATAACAAAATTTATAACGGGAAATTCCTTTGTTTTGAAACCTTGCGTTCCCAAAGTCAAAAACTGCTTTGAAATAATTTTAAAATCAGAGACCGTTTTGTTGTTGTTATCGGAGAAAGTAAGAAAAGTAGACGAGAAGAAACCGAAAATTTAACATTCCACCTAAAGTGTCAAATCGACACACCACCATACAAAACTCAGGTCCACAGATCGAAAGTACGCCCCGTGAATATATTAGACAACTCAGTTCGGGTCGTACAACTCGTGAATACATTCCACGACCCGTACGGGTCGAACGGATCGACAGTTTTACGACTCGTTACGATCCGTGGTATTGGAAAACCCTCAAGGGTCACTGTTATGAGTTTGCACCTCACTCACAGAGTTTCTCTCAGTCCCCACCCAGGAATATGTATTGATTTAACTGGATTATTATAAACTGTTAAGGTGGTAGTGGATACGGTTGGGGACTGGGGGGGAGGGAGGGAAGACGCTAACTTTCACAAACTGGTATGCTATCTCTAAGGAGAGTGTTAAATATGTTATGTTGGCCAAGCTTGGGATAAAAATGTTTGGATGTTAGAAAGAACAAAGCTGCCAATCATTAGCTTTCTTGCTAGCGAGGACAAATGATCAGAAGTCGAGAGTCGACTTATGTTCTCAGTACACAAAACCAAACATGTTCTTTAGGTTTCAAAACCAGACACGTGGCGTTCTCGCTGTCATGATTTCGAGTAGGATAGTTTATGATTAGTAAGAATTCTGTATTGAACAACGCAGCAATGTACTTACTTGTTCCAACCCATTTTCTTGATTTATTTATCATTGAATATTTTAGGTTCGGTAATTAAATCATGATTATCCCATAGAACAAGTTATGTCGACTCATAAACTCAAGGTCATAAGTTGTGAATTTAGAATTAAAGAAATGCCTTTTAAGGAGAGAAGAATCTTAACGACGCACCCTGAGTTACTTTGGCGGTTTTACGAGGCATTGGGACATTATATGCTCTCTGGCTTTTGACCGAGTAAAACAATAATCATCGTTCTTCAGAAGCACCATACAGTGCCTTCTTAACAGGGGCTCAGTCACAAGGCCCACCAGCGAGGCTGTGAATGTGCCCCCTCCCATGGCCACCACGATGTACCCCATGGCGAACTCCTTATATCGATAATCGAATCTGTCTCTGAAGAATGCCAATGCGTTCACGAAGAAAACTCCGATGGTAACCCCACCGGTGAATGACAACACCAGTACGATCCAAACACTCGGTAGAAAACGATACCAGGCAGAAAAGACGAAGAACAGAAGGTGCATGACTTCTATTGTCGAAAGGACCCATAGATACGGGAATTTAGCTTTTTCGGCCCATTCTGCTTTGACATAAGAGAGTACCACGAGGTAAGACCGTCCCACAACCTCACCCCCCAGGAATACGAAAATGTAATACTGGTAGTGGTCACGTGGTCTGAATGGAGCGTTGGGAAAAGCCAGAGTTGTAATCACGGATTGGATGATCATGTATTCTGAAAACCAGGCAATAAAAATCGGTATCAAATTGGGAAGCATTTGAGAAATGATCATGAACTTTTCTTGATAAGAGAGGGAGTCGTTGTTTTCACTGTCTTCGGACTTCGTTTCTTCAGCTTGGGCGTCTGTCGAAAGCAAATGAAAATTTTATGCAGAACTAACTAACATTACATGTATTAATATATCAAGCGGAGAGCAGCTACTTTCCAAGCTTATTCATATCATCATGGCTGCTATTTATTACATTATAATTGCACCGTAGGTCGACTATCCATAAGCGAGTGAGAATTGGAGCTTGCCTAAGTATTTCTTGATGAAATGAGAATTTGTTTAATAATTAAGGGTTTCTTTGGTTGGTGATTATTTCCTTTGTTCTCGTGACCTAAACATGTGATTCAGGGGTGATATTGTTATGAGAAATGAGGTGCTAATCACTATTCGGGCTCAGAAGGTTAATTTTATCCCTCGGTACTCTTGTAACAAACATCGGTGTTTTTCTTTATTTTTTAGACCGAAGAAGTCGGTTAATTCAACTTGGGAGCCAGAGGAAGACATTATATCTTCCATCGCTTTCCGACTCCACTATGCACCGAACTCTTCTTTTTAAATTGTCGTCATTTGTTTGCATCTAATTCACTAGGCTTACCATCAGTCTCTATTGGTGTGTACTTTATTCCTCCGCATTCACTAGCCGCGGGGGAACTGGGAGACCCAAGATGTTTCTTGTCCATAGCGTAGTAACAGACGAAGATCAATAACAGCATGGCCGCCATGATTAATATGGTGGCGTTTGGTGAAACACAAGCCCATGTTGTCATGGCTGCAAGAAAGAAACGATGCAAAATGTTTCATTGCAGCCTCTTAAATTCAGGAACTCCTTAGTGACTCTAGCTCAACTACAACAACGAACTTCCTGTGAACCAAAGCGTCTTATTTTGAAGTGAACTTTAAAGTCCTCTACTATAGGTGATAGAATTGTTCAGGGTTATTTCCTTTTTCCCAAGCTATTCAAACTGGCGGAGTTCTAGAGTGGTATTTAAGATTTTTGTGGCATTTTCAATACAACTCAATGCAACGGGTGAAAATAACTCATTTTCCACCACCAAAAATGACTCGAGTTATCACTCACTTTCTTTAAAGCGATTGGAGATTAAAGGATAAAGTACATTTAGCTTGCACAATGCAAAGTCTTATAAATTACAAAGTTACAAACTGAGAAATTGTTTCCTTTTTTCTTCACAATTCTGGTCGTTGGCGTCAAATGAGGAAATTTTCTTATCACGTTTTTGCTTAGATTTAGAAATGTACACATTCTTCACTTATTGCACGTGCCTGCTTGCATTCATAGAAAAGAATAAAGCCACAAATAAGGAAAAAATGAAACAAAAGGCAAATTAATACAAGACACGTCATGCACCACCGAATTCACATGATTTATTTTTACAGTCTCTAGACGCTCGCTTGATCAAAAATATCCCTGAGATTGTTAGAACTCTAAAACAATTTTGTATTAAATGTATGATTTGCTTTCAAATGAAAACAAATCTAAGGTGGACTCATAATTTTCGTTTGCACTACTTAACATCAAATATTAATAACGGAAATATGAATTTTAAATTTATTAAAAAAGGATCAGCTTTAGTACAAACAAGAGGTCATCGAAAACCCAGATACTGAAGTTATTGCAAAAATAAACACAAAATACATACCTGTGTAATATAAAGGTGCGATTATGAATCCCGCTCCTGTCCCCGCTGAATATGCACTCACTGTGACTTCGTGATAAAAAGAAGTCAGCGCCAAGAAAGTCACTTCGCCGACTCCATAACCAAACGATGCTATCCCGACGCCCATTAATTTCCAATGAACTTGCTTAGCAAAGGCAAGCATGAGAAAGCCACCGATTCCAGTCAGGAATACCGTCGCGATTCTAACAAAGTAAGGAATCTTTTGCATGAAGTATGGCGCAATTAATGTGACAACGAAATATGGTCCGATGTCCGCGACTAAAACCATGGAAGTCTGAATGAACGTTCCCGCGAGAATATCTTGAGCGCCCGCTATAACCAACGAATATGTTGCGTAAATCAGCGCCCCAAACACGAAAAATGCTGCCACTGTTCGCAATCGTTCCCGCTCTTTCTCGCTGGGTTTGAAACCAGCAGTTTTAAGTGGCGTCAGTGCTGTCTCTTTATCACTTGACATTTCACTATTCGATTTAGAAGACGAACACGCGTTTGTAACTCAAGCCGGCTTTTTCCTTCACAAATAGGATTGAGTATTCCTTCTTGTCTCAGGGTTTTCACGGTTTGTTGATTTTAAGTACAAGCACACCTTCACTTTTTTTTTAGTCGAAGCAGCTGGTGTTCTCATACAGTGACGGAAACTCAATCCAAGAACGCGAAATCTTCACCTTACAGGAATGATTTCCTATTTTCATTCGTTGAATTGCGTGTGTTTGAGTGAAGTTTTCATCCATCAAATACTTCCTGATTTGAGAGCCTGTTTGAAGCCTCGCGAGAAAAAATGATATTTTCTCTGATCACCAAGGCATAAAAGAGCAAAAGAATTATTGATGAAGATATAATTATTTTCGAAAAAACAACACATTTGCATTTTAGACTAATTGTTTTGATAACCAATCAAACTTAAGGTCGTAATCGTTAAGTAGTATTTTTCTTCCTTCGCAAAATATGGTTTTGAAAAATCAATAATCAGTCAAACTCTCTAATCTTACCAGGTGTTGGCTGAGATACAAATCTGAGTTTTTCGCGACCCGCCGCGGAAAGGAAGAATTCGTATAAACACCACGATGAAAAAAGGTGTCTTCGTATGGATGTAAATAAAGTAATCAAAGATCCAGAGTGCAAACCGCAGTGAAGGAAATAATGATATTTTGACGCATGGATGGAGATTGATTTTAATCCCGCTCCCCATAAAACCACTAAGAAATAAAAAATAGTTTACCATCTTAGAACACTGAAAAATCTTTTTTTGCCAACCAAACAAAACTTATCCTAAAGTGCCGGGTTTCTTTCGAAGGATATTCTGCACGATACAAAAATAAATGTCTCAGTTGTATCATACTAATACGAAATTCAACGATCTTTTCAGAGCAATTCAGAAAATGTGACATTCAAATTAATGTAAAATAAATCTGAATCGATTTAGCAACTTATTGAAATAAACAAATTGTAATTCGCACTATTCAGAGAAATGATGTTTAGCGAGGAACAGTGCGATTGTGTGGCGGCGAATCCCGACAGAATACGACCTTGTCTCGACCTTGTCCCGAAGAAGGACGACTATATCACTGTACGGTGTTCATAGTTAGCCGAAAATCATTCCGCTGCAAGTGAGAGTCATTTTGGCACATATCGAAAGGCATTTCGTTACAAACGAAAGTTTGTTTATACACAAATTGTACTTTTATTTCCATAAATTAATAAAGTAGGTTCATTGTGAACACTGACTTGCGACGAAGATAAGAAACTGTCTACAGATTCAGTTTGGAAGATGAAAGAAAGAACTCTATAAGCCATCTTGTTCACGAGTGAGAAATCTCTGGAAACCAGATTAGACAAACTCTTCTCTGATGGTAAATTCGGCACAAAAATAACTCGAAAAGTGAACTAAACAATCAGAAATAAAGGGGAGGTAATTTTCTAGAAGTCCTGTTAAAAAATTAACTTAAAATAAAGTACTATAAAGGTGTACTGAGCATCACTCACTGAGGAAGACAATTTTCACACTAAATACGAGATGATTGATATCTTCTTTGACATCTTGTCGTCTATGACAAAATCATGATTTATGTTTTCCTTACTAGAATCCCAAAACCAAATTGATGAGCAGAAAATTAGTAGTTGAAATGATGTGTCCATTTACAGCAATTTTGTGCATCGAAAAATTCATAAGTGACTATAAAGCAGATGTCCAGTGAATATATATTTCCTTATGCTATTTCCCTGTGGACAGCTTTAAGTTCACTTGATTTTTAACAGACTGAAGCTTGTTACAAATTTATACTGAACTTTTTTGGAACATATTTCAAACTTAATCACGAGAAAAAAATATTTTCATCGACTCGACATTGGAGAAAACACCTGCACGTTACATTGACGGGCACAATAAAAGGTAATATTTTATATGGCAAGCAAGAGAATATTAATCAGTTGATATTCTCTTGTATGCCGATATATTTTTCGCCTTTTGTGCAAAGGGTCAATTTTCGTATTACCGTAATGACTTCATGTGTGGGACTCCAGAATGTTTAAGCACACAGATTTCAATGGGAAAATTAGAAAAATTAAGACAGAAGTTTTCAAGATGTTTGAACGATAACAAAGCTTCTTAAAGAACAATAGCGATGAAAATCAATGGTTAAAAATCAGGGAGAGCCGGAATAAGAATATGATTACCTTCTGTGGGGGCCGTTTTGGGGAATATTGGCCCGAGGTCGTGACAGTAGGAACCAAGCGCAGCGAGGTCCGTGCAAAAACGATCGAGGGCCAATATTCCCCAGTAAGGCTCGAGCAAGCAAACATAGTAATTAGTTTATTTAATGGCAGTTGGAGAAACTTGTTTATTTGGAATTTGCCAGCTTTTGCGAACAAATATATGCGGCCTATGACCGTTTCCGTGGAAACGATCCGTATGGAAAATACGGAGGAAGCAAGAACCAATCAGAACGGTCGGTTTTACTTTAGGACAACCTTGCCACATAATAATTCAAGTTATTAGCACAGCTGATTATCACGGTTTATCGCACGTACTGTTATTTTATTCGATAAATATTTTTTGATGGATAAAATGATAAGCTAAATAACATAAAGGTTTCAGTTCTCATTGGACTTGTATCTCTTGGCGAGCATTGATCTAATTGATAACAAATTACGAAACTTCCAGGGAGACGGCAATTTAAACAGATGCCAAAGAAGAGGCTTCTTTCTAATCAGCCAAGAATTGCTTCAGTACAACGACAACGTCAATTTCATAGTGTAGCAAAATATTGATATGAAAAACCACAAGGTAAAACTATTGGATGAAAGAGGCGATAACGAACTGACAGCAAATCACCAGCCTGAACGCGCGGGACTAGGCAAAGTGGCAGCATTTTTCGGACTGGGAAGTTTAATCAACACTACGTTCTCCTTGGTTACAGCTGCTACTCAAGATATTTTGGCGGAAACGTACTTTCCAACTTCTACGGTTCTTATTGCAGACACTCTACCGGCCCTCCTTGTCTCTCTGATTGTGCCATACTTTATGCAGCGCATCCCATATGTTGGCCGCATTGCTCTTGTCTATCTGCTAAATGTCAGCGCACTCATCATGCTTGCACTCGTAAAACAACTTTATTGGAAACTCATTGGAGTAGTGATGATTTCATTTGCAGCTAGCGCTTGCGAAGTGACGGTACTGTCTTTGACTTCGTTTCATGGTGAGTTAACACTGACCGCGTTTTCAGCAGGAACAGGAGTAGGATTTGCAGTAGGACCCCTATATTATACAGGTGTGTCTTGACATGTTAAGTTAGGCTGAACCGCTTAAGGTTCAACTTTAAATTTTTTCTCAACTTTGATTATTGATTTTCAAAGCCATATTTTGCGAAGGAAGAAAAATACTACTTAAAGATTACGACTTTTAGTTTGATTTGTTATCAAAACAATGAGTCTAAAATGTAAATGTGTTGTTTTTTCGAAAATAATTATATCTTCATCTGCAATCGAGTTTAAGTTTTGTTTCAATTTAGCCTCGGAAAGTGCGAAGGTACAGTGTAAATCATATAAAAAAATTCCCTTAACCTTTCAACTCCCAAAAAATAATTGTCACTCATGGGAATCAAAGCGTTAACACTCGAATATTTTTTTCTTTAGCGATGACTAGGTGGGCCTACATTTCACCAAAAGCCACCTATTGTATTATGGCAGCCATGATGGTTCTGATCTTCGTTTGTTATTACGCCACTGGAAATTCAGAGTCAAAGCCACCTACTTGTTTAACTGCTGAGCATGTTGGAATGCGCTTCTTAGCTTTAAATACTGATGGTAAGTTCAGCATTTACATTCAGTTAAGTCTGCAGATTTTGCAACCACCATCATCCCATGAAAAGTGCGATGAGTTTTACCAGGTATAACTAATCCATACCATCGATGACATTAGTGAATTCGCCATGTCATATTAAAATTTACCTGATCCCCTCCCCCCCAAGGCTCTGTAGTATTCCTATGACACCCCTCACTGGCAGTCAGTTTTGTATAGTCCCCTTGTAAAATTTGTTAACGACCGCTGATTCCCTCCCAGTTCCCCCTGATTAAATTGTGATTCCCCTCATAATCTTCTGATCCCCTGCCGGCGATAAGTTACTACAGGTTCCATTGTTAACTGGATGAACCTCCTTTGTTCATACCCTATAGCACACAATGTATACGACACCTCAAACGAAGATTATGACGAAATAGGCGAAGATGCCTCTCTTTCTAGGCGCCAAAAGTTCACGGTCATTCGTCAGATGCTACCTCAAATGATACCAATTTTTTTTACATTTTTCGCACAATATTTCATCATTCAAGCCGTCGTCACAACCCTGGCATTTCCCAGCTGCCCTTTCAGCCCAAGTGACCATTATGAGTATTACATCCTTGTATTCGTGGTAGGGGAGGTGGTGGGGAGGTCGTATGTTGGAGTGCTGTCCTGCATAAAAGAAGACTGGGGAGACAAGGCTAAATTTCCTTACCCTTGGATTATGTGTCTGGTTCAAATCATGGATCTTCTGTTTTTGGTGCTAGCAGCCTGGTACCGTTTTCTATCGAGTGTCTGGATTGTTTTGCTCCTTGTGTTTACCTCAGGAGTGGTTGTTGGTGCCTTTTATGTCAACACCGTAATATTTTTCAGAAATTGTTTCCAGGAAAGGTACAGAGAGTTTGCCATGGGATATATCATTGTAAGCTTGCATGCAGGGGTACTGACAGCCGCCATGTTGGGCCTGTACATCGAGCCCTTGTTACGTGAACACTGCATGACCCTCGTGGATAACGCAGACTTTTGTTTTACGAGATCACAGTCTTAAAATGGTTTTACTTCATCTTGTTTAGTAAAATGAAACTGACATCTCCGTTCGTTTCTGTACCTGTGCGCTTGTGCTTACTGACTTTTTAAACTTTAAATAAACTTCCCTTGGATTGATATAATTTTACTAGTAGCTACCAGTGGTAGCTTAGTCTCTGTTCGCTTCTAGGATTTCGTTCAATTGAGCCTCTCTAACACCCTCTTAGTACAGGGAGTGAACATTTGATCGTGTAAAGGGGGTAACTTTGTTAAGAAATTGTTGTGCTGTGTCGGTAGGGGATACTGTGGTTTGTGTTGATAAAGTAAATTGGTCACAGTAAAGATTTTCTAAAGCTGACGTTTCGAGCTTTGGCCCTTCGTTTAAGCAGATACAGGTTGTGCGTGGTCTATATACGGAAAAAATGGAGCTACACCATTGGTTGGAACATGACAACGTGAAAAACACAAGAATAAATTAGCTCAATGAAAAGGTTAACATGTCTAGCGACTGGTTTAAGGTGCATCTTTGTCATTCCTTTTCATGTCATGAAGGTCGCCTTGTCGTCTTCCCGTTTCACCGATGAATGACAGTTTGCGATTAGTTCATGTGATGCAACAGATGACATTAGCGGAAGTACAGCCGATGCTTTGGTTTGTTAGTTGATGATGTTCAGCAATGTGATTGTTGACATTAACATTTCTCGTCGCTCGTTTGTGTTCAGTCAGGCTTGAGTTGAGGTTCCTGTTAGACTCTGTCGGAGCGCTTGATCTTGTATGCTGCTCATTCTTCGTTGTTCGGTTCGTCTTCCTGTTTGAAGTTAATTAGTAATTGATGTTTTGAAGTGATCGGTCTGTGTGCAATAAGTTGATAGGTGTTTCGTCCTGAATAAAGTGGTCGCTGTAGATGTTCTTAGAAAAGACACAGAGTTCATATGCTTATTTCGAAAAATTTAAACTCGATTTTCAAGGTTCAACTATATCAGAGCTCCTGTAAAAACAGGATCGTGCCAGTCAGTGATTTATAATCAAGGTCTCTGTGTCCAGGAAAGAATAATAAAAAAACAGAACTATGTGATTGCTGATTATCATCGCTTACTTGCATACACGGGTTTATTTTGGTCGATGTAGGCCTGTTAGTTAAACGAGAATTGAACGTATTGAGGACAGATGACAAACTTTTTAGGGGAGATCCAATCAAGCGAATTAAGGGGGATACGTTTCTAAGGAAACTGTGGCGCCACATCAGAGTGGCAGAGTGGGTGGAAGGAGGGGAGGGGGGTCTACGAGATAATTTGGCATTATCAACTGAGTCGAGAATGGGAATTGACCACTGTAAAAAAATTAGTAAAGTTTCGATTGAGAGCTTCGACGATTTCCCTTAGAATCGTTTTATAGTAACTATTCAAGCGAAGAAAAGGCGCCGAAATTTTAAATAATTTAAGGAAGAAAAATTATTTTACTATAGGAATAGGTTGGCTCAATATTGCATCAAAGTCAGAGAGACATTACTGATTGAATGATTGGAGCAAGTGAGATGATTATGACATTATTTTTTCCATTTGGGTGAGTCTATACAGATGGTCGAATCTAGTCGCAGGATCACCGCAAAGTATCGAATAATTACTTTCTGTGCGCAACCTTAGGATGGTTAAGGATACTGATTGCAAATGACCAACTCGAAAAATAAATACGAAACCTTTTTTGGAGGTTCAGTAACTATGACAAAGGTCTTTTACTAAAAATGCAAATCAATGACTCATTAAAAAGATCTTTCTGACCAGGAAAGAATACATAAGAATGCAATTTATACGATAACTATAGGATGGCAGATAATAATCGCTTAGTCGCATGTATCTTTTATTTCACTCGAAATAGGTTTGTGGATCAATAAAATGATAATCTGAAAGTTACGAAGCTTAGTGGCCTCGTTGGTTACGGATTTGTGTGTGCTCTAGATCTAGAGATGCATACGCTTTCTATTTTATAGTATTGAAATCTCTTTTTTCCGGAAATAAAACAGCCTTTTCAACGACACAAAAAGGATTTATTTCCTTGCTTTTTCCGGAATTAGGAAAAAATCACTGTAACAATCTATTTGACTCCAGGTAATGGAATACACAGTTTACCTATCTGCGGATCAAGTTTAGCATTATCTTAATGCATGTTGTTGCTCTTGGTCTCCCAATGGTTAAAGTCAGCTCCGCACGTAAAGACTAAACATTATATAAAGTCATTCAACATCATTGAAGGTCAAAAGACAGCATTTACTATTCCTAGAAACCATTGACCGTCATAAGAAATCTGCACCGTCCTAGGAAATCATTTGCCGTCATTAGACATCATTCCCCGTCAGTAGACATCATTTACCGTCACAAGAAATCACTCGCCGTCCGAGGCCATTATTCGCCATCACAAGACATTTGTTGCCATCAGAGCGCACCTTCACCTTCACCTTCACATAATATCATTCACTGATATTATACATCACTAATGATCTTTCGAAATCATCCATTGTTATAGCATGATTGAGATTTCACGAGCACAATGATTGGTCAAGAACTTATCGTCAAGAGAATATAAATCTCTTTCTATCGTTTATTACACCGTTAAATCCCGGCATAGAAAATTGGAACATTTTTAGTTTATTTTAATGTAGTGGAAACTATCGTGAGCGTTACAAAAAATTAGACATTGTTCGGGATCAATTCGTCGAGACTTTTTATCCCATATGGTCACTCGGATAATATGCCCTAAGTTTGCTGCCAATCTAGGGTTTCATTTCTTTTGTAAAAAATAACTACGGTGTTGGACAAGGATTTCTAGCCCTGAGAAAAGCCGTAACAACACACGTGAAAAAATAAAGTATTTTTTCACGTATGTTTGATATCGCTAATCAGCTGCTGACACATCACTCGCCTTTCGCGCCACTCGGTCAGGTTGATGAATGAACGGCAAAGCCTTCACCATTCTCAATCCGCGGTTGTTTGTCGGAATTTTCTCGGATTATGGCTGCTAAAATACTGAAAAATTCCTATCGCTACCGACAGTGACGTTCAAACTTTCCTGGGAGGGGAAGAAAACCAAAATACGAAGGAAAAAAAACCGAAACTTACGTATTTAGTGGCTTCGGTAAAGGCAATTCCCGCGGCTGGGAATGAAAATCGACAACTGGAAGATTTTCCGCACGCCGCTTTTGGCAAAAAATTACACTCGTTGTTTTTGTAATGATTCAATGCATTTTTTATCGTGAGCCTTAGCGCCAACGCACTTTACAATTTTTATTGGGGGGTGGTCGATCCTCTTATTTTCATTCGTCAATAAAGTCGACTTTTCTTGCCAGTGAAAGGCTATGGTGCTTACATGACAAACAAAATAATACATGGTTGCTTGTAGATTTGGAATTTCTCTTCTCGTGTTTAACTCGACATCTCACTCGTTCGCTGCGCTCACTCGTGACTCACACCTCCTTTATTCGCTTGCGTGAGAACAGCTTGGGGTTACACTGAAATCTTTTCGAAGGCTTTTTAAACTTCACACACACGATGTAAAAGCTAAACTAATTTTCAGAATCAATTACGTTAGAAAGTTATTCCTACCGAATCGACAGCTTAAAGAATACCTATGCAAAATGGGCACACTACACTTCATTCGAGACAATGCATTCAGTAAAATGCAAAAAATGCAATCTCCACAGGACATTAATTACCGATGCGTTCTTTGTGAATTCCAGTATATAACAAAAAAATTCTCAGGTAAGAGGATGTTACCAGGTAGGATGAATGATCTGCAGCAGTCGAGAGAGCTAGCTTTGAGATTACGGGTGTTTTAAAAGGAGAAAGAGATTAACATACATCGAAGTAAATCATACTGAATGATCACAACAAAATAATTGATAAAATTGATTATGCTAATATTTTTCTCCATTTGAGCGATTTTGCATAGATTGTTGAGTATTGTCGTAACACTTGTGATATCACGAAGTGTCTGGAATATGATCATTATAGTGACTGTGCTGATGTGCGGAACATAAGATTATCAAGCACACAGATTACAAATAATCACCTCGGCAAATTGTTTAATGCCCCTCAACAGTGAGAAATTTCTTGAAATCAATAACAAATGAATGTCTTAAGATGTGGTAAGACAGATTTTGTTTGATCAGGTAAGCTGGCAATAGAACGGAATTTAATCGATTAGCATAGATTATTATCATCCTTTCATTAAAACGCGAGGTCTATTCATAGGTTTTGGTGGCGGATACAGTGATTGCTAAACGTCACGAGGCTTCATATTTTCCTTGGACCTGTTTCCCTAAACAACCTTTGTTTACACTCTTAACAAAATCGCTACGAAGTTTCAGCTTCGAAGGAGATCGAAAAACCTATTCAAGCGTAGAGGAAGTGTCTACGATTTGGCTGAAAAGTCTGAAGAAACGCTTTTTTTTTCGACTTCCAATCCATTTTGCGTATTAGCTTCTTGCTGCTCATTTGCCTGAAGTTGCCAAAGAACCACGACACGATCAACTTAACGGTGTAATAAATCTTCTCGGTATGGGAAACTTTAAGACGAAACCTGTGCACCATAACGATGGTAACGACCTCAAGATATATCACGAGCCTGAGCGCGAGCGACTATGCAAAGTTATTGCGTTTTTCGGGCTGGGAATTCTTCTTTACATCATTTTCTCCCTGGTCATAGTAGCAGCTCAAGATATTCTAGCTGAAACGTATATTCCAACTTCTGTTGTTCAAATTGCAAACATTGGACCAAATTTTCTTGTTTCTCTAATCGTACCGTACTTCATGCAACGTATTCCATATGTTGTTCGTGCTTTCCTTATCTTCTTCCTTTCTGTCACCGGTGTCATCGTGCTCGCGTTAGCGAGGCAAGTTCAATGGAAGTTAATCGGTGTGGGAATGGTTGCAGTTGGTGCTGGCCTTGGTGGACCGACAATTTTGTCTTTAACATCGTTTCATGGCGAGCTGACATTAGCTGCGTTCTCAGCGGGAACGGGAGTAGGATTTGCAATTGCACCCTTGTATTATATAGGTGTGTGTTGAGATATAGTGTTTAGGCTAACCTTTTCGAAATTCAAACTCTTGGTATTTTCAATTTCCTAATGCTAAATCCATTTAAAATTAGTCTTGATATGGTATTGCCCGCACTTTATCGAGAAATTTTATCACAATGTTCAGCGCACTGCCACACTAAGGAGATTAGAAACAATGCTATTTACTTTTATTGCTTTCTTTAAGATTTTCTTTATTGTTTTGTAGCCTTGACAACATGGGCCTGCGTATCACCAAAGGTTGCCACTCTTATCATGGCAGCGATGATGGTCCTGATCTTTGTCTGTTTTTACTTCATCGACAACTCAGAGACAAAATGCACCAGTTCTCTATCGGATGATCTTAGTGGAGTGCATTACTCAGCTCTTGAGACCAATGGTATGTTTGGTGTTTAGAGTTCTAAGTCTGAATATTTTATTAATATTTGTATTATCGAAAATAAATTTGATAATTACTTTAGGTTGAAGAAATTTTAAATGGTGCAGTCGAAACCTCATAAAATTGTATTAGTTCTATTCTGTAGGGCTTTTTCTACTAGACATAATTATTCAGTTTCAATGAGGAAGCAAATGGTAATCAAATTGATTTCTGACCAGTTATTATCCATACTTGGTGGGTAAATACCCAAAATACAGAACAAGCATTTTTGTGTCCGATTAATTGCTAATTAAACGGGAACCGGTATCGACAAATTTTCAGCTGAGCACTCAGTGACAACCAATGGATACGTCAACTTATTTCATGGATCATTGATCCCGTAACGAACCATTGGGTTTATATTCAAAATGTCTTTAGGCTCTGATGTTGTAGTCTTAAGGTATTCAAGCACAGTACTACCCACCCAAAGGTAACGGTAGCTGAAAATTAAACAAGGATGTTATAAAGATGTAACTCTCTTTTTATTCTTTCCTTTCAAAAGAAAATTTGTGTGACACCTCAAACAAAGATGATGAAGAAAATGATGAAGGTACCTCTCTTTCTTGGCGGGAAAAAATAATGGTCATTTGTCAGCTGCTGCCTCATATGTTACCATTGTTTATTACATGTTTCTCTGAGTACATTATCGTTCAAGCCGTCATTACAACCCTGGCATTTCCCAGCTCTCCTTTCAAACCTCGTGACCATTATGAGTATTACATTGTTGTATTCGTTGTGGGTAAGATGGCGGGGAGGTCTTACCTTTTAGTGCTGTCCTACATTAAAAAAGACTGGGGAGAGAAAGCTAAATTTCCATACCTTTGGGTTCTGTGTCTGGTCGAAGTCATGGATCTTTTGTTTTTAGTGTTGGCTGCATGGTACCGTTTTTTACCGAGTGTATCGATCGTTTTGCTTCTTGTGTTTGTCTGCGGCTTTAATGTGGGTGCTTTTTATGTTAACGTAGCGATAACTTTTAGAAATTGTCTCCAACAAAAGTACAAGGAGTTTGCCATGGGATACATCGACCTACCTTTAACGGGAGGAGTTTTAACAGCCGCCATGTTGGGCCTGTACGTTGAACCCCTGTTGCGTGAACATTGCATGATCCTCATGGATAACACAGACTTCTGCTTTACAAGAATACAGTCTTAAGATCGATTTTCTTCATATTGTTTTTTTAAACATGATTGAAATCTCTTCAAGCCTCTAAAGCTATATTTATGGTGCTCTTGTGTAGTTTAGGTATGAGTCAATGAATTCCTTTTGATACTCTCTAGAATATTCATGTCTCTACGGTTATTACAATGCTAAGTGTTATATTTGCTCAAGACTTCTGGCCCTTTTATCCGCCTAAGGTTCATATACGTGGTTGTATTCTAAAACTGACGTTTTGAGCTTCGGCCCTTCGTTTAAGCAGATACAGGCTATGCGTGGTTTATACACAGAAAAAATGGAGCTACACTATTGTAGAACACGCATGACATCTCTCAATTTAGGCTTTTGTAGTTAGGTTGTGCGTTGTTTATATACAAAAAAAATGTAGCTACACTATTGGTTGGTACATGGCAACGTGAAAAACACAAGAATAAATTAGCTCAATGAAATGGTTAACATGTCTAGCGACTGGTTTAAGATGCATCTTTGTCATGCCTTTAGTCGTCTTCCCGTTTCACCGATGAATGACATTTTGCGATTAGTTCATGCGATGCAGCAGATGACATTAGCGGAAGTACAGTCGATGCTTTGGTTTGTTAGTTGATGATGTTCAGCAATGTGATTGTTGACATTAACATTTCTCGTCGCTCGTTTGTGTTCAGTCAGGGTTGAGTTGAGGTTCCTGTCAGACTCTTTTGGAGCGCTTGATCTTGTATGCTGATCATTCTTCGTTGTCCGAAGTACAGTACATTCTTCGTTGTCTTTGTTTTTGAAGTTAATCAGTAATATATGTATTGAAGTGATCGGTCTGTGTGCAATAAGTTGATAGGTGTTTCGTCCTGAATGAAGTGGTCGCTGTAGATGTTCTTAGAAAAGACACAGAGTTCATATGCTTATTGCGAAAAATTTAAACTCGATTTTCAAAGTTCAACTATAACAGAGCTCCTGTAAAAACAGGATCGTGCCAGTCAGTGATTCATAATCAAGGTCTCTCTGTCCAGGAAAGAATAATAATAAAAAAAAAGAACTATGTGATTGCTGATTATCATCGCTTACTTGCATACACGGGTTTATTTTGGTCGATGTAGGCCTGTTAGTTAAACGAGAATTTAACGTATTGAGGACAGATAACAAACTTTTTAGGGGAGATCCAATCAAGCGAATTAAGGGGGATACGTTTCTGAGGAAACTGTGGCGCCACATCAGAGTGGCAGAGTGGGTGGAAGGGGGAGGGGGGGGGGGGGTTTACGAGATAATTTGGCATTATCAACTGAGTCGTGAATGGGAATTGGCGACCGTAAAAAGATTAGTACAATTTCGATTGACAGTTTCGACGATTTCCCTTAGAATCTTTTTATAGTAACTATTCAAGCGAAGAAAAGGCGCCGAAATTTTAAATAATCTAAGGAAGAAAAATGATTTTACTATAGGAATAGGTTGGCTCAATATTGCATCAAAGTCAGAGAGACATTACTGATTGAATGATTGGAACAAGTGAGATAATTATGACATTATTTTTTCCATTTGGGTGAGTCTATACAGATGGTCGAATCTAGTCGCAGGATCCCCGCAAAGTATCGAATAATTACTTTCTGTGCGCAACCTTAGGATGGTTAAGGATGCTGATTGCAAATAACCAACTCGAAAAATAAATAGGAAACTTTATTTGGAGGTTCAGTAACTATGACAAAGGTCTTTTACTAATAAAACTTATGCAAATCAATGACTCATTAAAAAGATCTTTCTGACCAGGAAAGAATACATAAGAATGCAATTTATGCGAAAACTATAGGATGGCAGATAATAATCGCCTATCTGCGGGTCAAGTTTAGCATTATCTTAATGCATGTTGTTGCTCTTGGTCTCCCAATGGTTAAAGTCAGCTCCGCACATAAAGTCTAGACATTATATAAAGTCATTTAACATCATTGAAGGTCAAAAGACAGCATTTACTATTCCTAGAAACCATTGACCGTCATAAGAAATCTGCACCGTCCTAGGAAATCATTTGCCGTCATTAGATATCATTCCCCGTCACTAGACATCGTTTACCGTCACAAGAAATCACTCGCCGTCCGAGGCCATTATTCGCCATCACAAGACATTTGTTACCATCAGAGCGCACCTTCACCTTCACCTTCACATAATATCATTCACTGATATTATACATCACTAATGATCTTTCGAAATCATCCATTGTTATAGAATGATTGAGATTTCACGAGCACAATGATTGGTCAAGAACCTATCGTCAAGAGAATATAAATCTCTTTCTATCGTTTATTGCACCCTTAAATCCCGGCATAGAAAATTGGAACATTTTAAGTTTATTTTAATGTAGTGGAAACTATCGTGAGCGTTAATAAAAATTAGACATTGTTCGGGATCAATTCGTCGAGACTTTTTATCCCATATGGTCACTCGGATAATATGCCCTAAGTTTGCTGCCAATCTAGGGTTTCATTTCTTTTGTAAAAAATAATTACGGTGTTGGACAAGGATTTCTAGCCCTGAGAAAAGCCGTAACAACACACGCGAAAAAATAAAGTATTTTTTCACGTATGTTTGATATCGCTAATCAGCTGCTGACACATCACTCGCCTTTCGCGCCACTCGGTCAGGTTGATGAATAAACGGCAAAGCCTTCACCATTCTTAATCCGCGGTTGTTTGTCGGAATTTTCTCGGATTATGGCTGCTAAAACACTGAAAAATTCGTATCGCTACCGACAGTGACGTTCAAACTTTTCTGGGAGGGAAAGAAAACCAAAATACGAGAAAAAACAACCGAAACTTACGTATTTAGTGGCTTTGGTAAAGGCAATTCTCGCGGCTGGGAATGAAAATCGACAACTGGAAGATTTCCCGCAGGCCGCTTTTAGCAAAAAAAATTACACCCATTGTTGTTTTTGTAATGATTCAACGCATTTTTCATCTTGAGCCTTAGCGCCAACGCTCTTTACAATTTTTATTCGGGGGGTGGTCGATCCTCTTATTTTCATTCGTCAATAAAGTCGACTTTTCTTGCCAGTGAAAGGCTATTGTGTCTATATGACAAACAAAATAATACATGGTTGCTTGTAGATATAAAATTTCTCCTCTCGTGTTTAACTCGACATCTCACCCGTTCGCTGCGCTCACTCGTGAGGTATCGAGTTAAACACTCGAAGAGAAATTCCATATCTACGCGCGCCTATGCATTATTCTCTCTCTCTGTATATACATATTACGTAGTTGACGAAGAGTATGCGTATTAGTGTTATAATTTAGACGCTAAGGCTTAGCAAGATTTCCTCCCACTTCTTCGTTAAAGAAAGTAATCGCGAAAACAATAGAAATTTCTTTGGAACTGCGGTTTTGTTTTAGAATAAGACAATTTGGTTTAACTGAGCTGATAATGTAAATTGGCCACCTTAGAGAGTTTCTGAAGCTGACGTTCCGAGCGTTAGCCTTTTGTCAGACGCTCTGACGAAGCGCTAACGTCCTAAACGTCAGCTTTAGAGTTTGTCCACGGTGGCCAATTTGCATTATCAACTCAGTTGATAAAACCAAATTATCTTGTAATACATTCCCCCGACGCAGCACCACAATTCTTTGGAAAATTACCCCCTTTATTCACTTGCGTTAGAACAGCTTGGGGTTACACTGAATTCTTTCCGAAGGCTTTTTAGAGTTCACAAACACGATGTAAAAGCTAAACTAATTTTCAGAAATCAATTACGTTAGAAAGTTATTCCTACCGGATCGACAGCTTAAAAAATACCTATGCAAAATGGGCACACTATACTTCTTTCGAGACAATGCATTCAGTACAATGCAATCTCCACAGGACATTAATTACCGATGCGTTCTTTGTGAATTCCAGTATATAACAACAAATTCTCAGGTAAGAGGATGTTACCAGGTAGGATGAATGATCTGCAGCAGTCGAGAGAGCTAGCTTTTATGCTAATATTTTTCTCCATTTGAGCGATTTTGCATAGATTGTTGAGTAATGTCGTAACATGATATCACGAAGTGTCTGGAATATAATCATTATAGTGACTGTGCTGATGTGCGGAACATGAGGATTATCAAGAACACAGATTACAAATAATCACCTCGGAAAATTGTTTAATGCCCCTCAACAGTGAGAAATTTCTTGAAATCAATAGCAGAGCAAATGAATGTCTTAAGATGCGGTAAGACAGATTTTGTTTCATCAGGTAAGCTGGCAATAGAACAGAATTTAATTGATTAGCATAGACTATTATCATCCTTTCATTAAAACGCGAGGTCTATTCATAGGTTTTGTGGCAGATACAGTGATTGCTGAACGTCACGAGGCTTCATATTTTCCTTGGACCTGTTTCCTTAAACAACCTTTGTTTAGGCTCTTAACAAAATCGCTACGAAGTTTCAGCTTCGAAGGAGATCGACAAACCCATTCAAGCGTAGAGGAAGTGTCTACGATTTGACTGAAAAGTCTGAAGAAACGCTTTTTTATTCGACTTCCAATCCACTTTGCGTATTAGCTTCTTGCTGCTCATTTGCCTGAAGTTGCCAAAGAACCACGACACGATCAACTTAACGGTGTAATAAATCTTCTCGGTATGGGAAACTTTAAGACGAAACCTGTGCACCATGACGATGGTAGCGACCTCAAGATATATTACGAGCCTGAACCCGAGCGACTACGCAAAGTTATGGCGTTTTTCGGGCTGGGAATTCTTCTTAACATCATTTTCTCCCTGGTCATGGTAGCAGCTCAAGATATTCTAGCTGAAACGTATATTCCAACTTCTGTTGTTCTAATTGCAAACGTTGGACCATTTTTTCTTGTTTCTCTAATCGTACCGTACTTCATGCAACGTATTCCATATGTTGTTCGTGCTTTCCTTATCTTCTTCCTTTTTGTCACCGGTGTCATCGTACTCGCGTTGGCGAGGCAAGTTCAATGGAAGTTAATCGGGGTGGGAATGGTTGCAGTTGGTGCTGGCCTTGGTGAACCGACAATTTTGTCTTTAACATCGTTTCATGGCGAGTTGACATTAGCTGCGTTCTCAGCGGGAACGGGAGTAGGATTTGCAATTGCACCCTTGTATTATACAGGTGCGTGTTGAGATATAGTGTTTAGGCAAACCTCTTCGAAATTCAAACTCTTGGTATTTTCAATTTCCTAATGCTAAATCCATTTAAAATTAGTCTTGATATGGTATTGCCCGCACTTTATCAAGAAATTTTATCACAATGTTCAGCGCACTGCCACACTAAGGAGATTAGCAACAATGCTATTTACTTTCATTGCTTTCTTTAAGATTTTCTTTATTGTTTTGTAGCCTTGACAACATGGGCCTGCGTATCACCAAAGGTTGCCACTCTTATCATGGCAGCGATGATGGTCCTGATCTTTGTCTGTTTTTACTTCATCGACAACTCAGCGACAAAGTGCACCAGTTCTCTATCGGATGATCTTAGTGGAGTGCATTACTCAGCTCTTGAGACCAATGGTATGTTTGGTGTTTAGAGTTCTAAGTCTGAATATTTTATTAATATTTGTATTATCGAAAATAAATTTGATAATTACTTTAGGTTGAAGAAATTTTAAATGGTGCAGTCGAAACCTCATAAAATTGTATTAGTTCTATTCTGTAGGGCTTTTTCTACTAGACATAATTATTCAGTTTCAATGAGGAAGCAAATGGTAATCAAATTGATTTCTGACCAATTATTATCCATACTTGGTGGGTAAATACCCAAAATACAGAACAAGCATTTTTGTGTCCGATTAATTGCTAATTACACGGGAACGGGTATCGAAAAATTTTCAGCCGAGCACTCAGTGACAACCAATGGATACTTCAACTTATTTCATGGATCATTGATCCCGTAACGAACCATTGGGTTTATATTCAAAATGTCTTTAGGCTCTGATGTTGTAGTCTTAAGGTATTCAAGCACAGTACTACCCACCCAAAGGTAACGGTAGCTGAAAATTAAACAAAGATGTAAAATTATAAAGATGTAACTCTCTTTTTATTCTTTCCTTTCAAAAGAAAATTTGTGTGACATCTCAAACAAAGATGATGAAGAAAATGATGAAGGTACCTCTCTTTCTTGGCGGGAAAAAATGATGGTCATTTGTCAGCTGCTGCCTTATATGTTACCAATGTTTATTACATGGTTCTCTGAGTACATTATCATTCAAGCCGTCATTACAACTGTGGCATTTCCCAGCTCTCCTTTCAAACCTCGTGACCATTATGAGTATTACATTGCTGTATTCGTGGTGGGTGAGATGGTGGGGAGGTCTTACCTTTTAGTGCTGTCCTACATTAAAAAAGACTGGGGAGAGAAAGCTAAATTTCCATACCTTTGGGTTCTGTGTCTGGTCGAAGTCATGGATCTTTTGTTTTTGGTGTTGGCTGCCTGGTACCGTTTTTTACCAAGTGTATGGATCGTTTTGCTCCTTATGTTTGTCTGCGGCTTGACTGTGGGTGCTTTTTATGTTAACGTAGTGATAATTTTTAGAAATTGTCTCCAACAAAAGTACAAGGAGTTTGCCATGGGATACATCGACCTACCTTTAACGGGAGGAGTTTTAACAGCCGCCGTGTTGGGCCTGTACGTTGAACCCCTGTTGCGTGAACATTGCATGATCCTCATGGATAACACAGACTTCTGCTTTACAAGAACACAGTCTTAAGATCGATTTTCTTCATATTGCTTTTTTAAACATGATTGAAATCTCTTCAAGCCTCTGAAGCTATATTTATGGTGCTCTTGTGTAGTTTAGGTATAAGTCAATGAATTCCTTTTGATCCTCACTCGAATATTTATGTCTCAATTTGCTAAGTGTATATTTGCTCAAGACTTCTGGCCCTTTTATCCGCCTAAGGTTCACATGTGTGGCTGTATTCTGATTGCAGAGGTTTATGTCTTATGTCAAGCCTTAAGTCCCTAAAATTGTTTGTTGCACGGTCGTGTATGCGACTATCTCGGATAAAGCACGAGTGGGGTGTCAACTGCTAAGTTTAAAAAAACTCATATGAGTGAGAATAGAAGTGCACAGCATTTTGATTATGGTAGAGAGAAGAACGAAAGCAAAGAAGTTTTTGTGATCTAAGACTATTGGTGCCTTTTGCATAACGAGGTTGCTACTCGTGATGTCCCCTAACGTCCCAACAAAAGTTTCGTGCAGTCACCTATGAACCAATAAAATAAATTGTAACCCAAAATCAATCGATAAGTTGCCTAGCGGTTTTTACTTGCGCTCTGAAGTCAGCCGCGACGGGGTTGGGGCCGAAAGAAGGGAGAATGGAATGCTTTTTATTAGTTTGGTCCATTCGGTTTTCTGTGACTGGAGAGAAATAAATTGAAACGGCCTTTTCAACTTAAGAAAGGGAACACTCTTCCCGTTTTAACAAGAACTACCGGAAAATCACGGCACCATTTTATTCGTTCCACTCGCTGCATGTGTTGAAGTGAGGAGTATTTGCCTTTTAGCTGAACATGATTTTTTCTTTTAATTTTTGTTGTTTTTTTTAATCAAACAACGTTATGGTGAACTTTAGGCATTAGACACACGCTTTTACTGTTTCATTTCGATTGGGAAAAAATAACTTATGATAACCTATGATAGGTTCGTTCCTTGTAAAAGGATTTATCACTATAAAATGAACACTTAGCTAGCTGTGTGTCAATTATTTCAAAATCCAGATACTGGAGAAAATTTTAAATCTCTCACAATTTCAATCTACATTAATTTCACAAATGGACATAATAAAAATTATTTAGAAATGCATTTCTGGTGAATTCAGATGTGACAAGTTTCTCCACTGGACTGAGAATTCTTGATGAATGTTACGCGTAAATCTTCTAACTAGCCGCAATAAGATTGTATTATCATAAGTTAAAGAAACAGCTTCAGGATAAAGATAGTTCAGTTTAACTATCCTTAAAAGAGGGTGCAAGACTAACATTAGGGAGAAATTAAATGAACCGAATGATCAAACCAAAAATATTGTAAAATAATTCATGCAAATAATTTTCTCCTTTTAAACAAGTTTGCAGAGATGATCGAATATCACAAAGGTGCAGAGTCTAGAAGGATGTTTAAGGACCAACTGCAAATGCACAACTCGATAAATTTAGACGAAACTTTTTTGTGTCTTCTAATTGAGACAAAGTTGTTTAAAAACAATAGCAATGCAAATAAATGGCTGCACGAAGATCTGGTTTTCTCAACTGAGTTGATAATTTGAATCGCCTCAACGAAGGGCTAACGATTGACACGCCAGGTTTAGAACCTCTCTTGACCAGTATACATTATAAACTTAGTTAATAACGCCAAATTATCTTGTGATACCCCACCACTGACGTAGCACCACAGTTTCTTTAGAAACGTACCTCCCTTTTACATGCAGTTTACATGAGGTTTAACTCAAACCACGGTTTTACGCAAGCAGTGGGCCTCAGGCATTCTCTCTAGCATCAGCACCAGTAAAAGGAGAAAGAAAGGAAACAAAGTAATTCTGTCTGGGCTTGTGAATTTACACAAATCCCCGCGCGCGGCACGCAAGGAATTCGATGTCGATTATTTACGTACCTTGTTTACGTGACACAAGATAACAGCCAGTTGAAAACCTTACTTAAAATCGTGCAGGGAACTTTCAGTCCAAATCCTCGAGTTGAGAAAGAAACGAACCATGTTTTCTTGGATTAGCCCCTAATGGCAAGTGGCATCGAAGAAGTCGGCGCAAAAGCAGAGTGACTCTTATTGTCAAACGGCAGCATTCGAAGGTAAAACAGTTAACGTTGTTTGACTTGGTCCGTAAAAACTGTAGAGAAGGTTGAGCTTATCCAGTTTAGGGTCAGTTCAGAGTATGAAAATTAGTTTTTTCGACTTCTTTTCGAGGCTCTCAAAATTTATTCTCTTCTCGATACAGCTGTTTCATTGGCTCAAAAAGTTCATCTTTCTTTGCTCGATAATTTCAAGAAGTTTTGCTTCAGAACATAAAACAATTCAACTTATTCAATTCATATGCAAAGAAGGTTGGACGACCTTGGACTATTCATGCTCTGAGGAAACAAAGCTTCCTCAGAGCATGAATTAATTTCCTTCTGCTCTCCAGGTTTACTGCAATTCCTACAAACTCGGAATAGTTGATCGAAAAATCAAACTGGGGTCTCAGTCCTTATAGGAAGCTACCATTTTTTTTTCGTTCGAAAGATATATTTCATAACATTTTTTCGGGAGTTTTGAGGTCGACGCCTAAACCTAAACAAAGATTTTGCAAATTGTATGTGTTCACGTGTCCTTTGTTAGTCCCATATACGAAGAAAAGGTTTGCGTTTACAAACCTGACAGATGATCAAGTGAATAGAACCTTTCTATTGTGAAAATTGCAGTAGATTTATTAGCTTCCCCAGGGGATGAAGAAACTGCGAATAATCTAGGAGACGGGTCAACGCTAGAGAAGTTGAAGAAAAATTACCGTGGGTACTCGTACTGGGTGATACCGAGGCAGGTGGTTAAAATTCACAGGTGTCTGTCGATTTGATCGCATTTTCAACCAAAGGTTATTGCCCTCTATGTAAAATACAGGGCTGGACTTATTTTACTTTAAGGATAATCTTACACACGAGTGTCTAGGAGTGAGCTATTATATTCAGTGGCCAAATTATAAACAAAGAACCATCAACAATCCAAACTGCGGGTGACCACTTGGTCGGAAATTAGTGATTGTATACATTGGAAATGAAAGTCGGATCGGATCAATATACCGCGACTAGTTGCGATCGGACTTTGTGGTTTTACAGGCACGTTCCGATTCGCCACCTTTCCTTTCATGTTCCACGCTAATCCGTAGGGCAAATACTATTCAAAAACGTTTCAAACTGATGTTGATTTGCATAAGCTAGTCCACACTCAATATTAACATGTGTTTCATTTTCGCCAGGTTCAGATGTTTTATCCGCGGTTAACTAATAGAGAAGGAAACTCCTTGTAGTGAAGACACGATAACTTTGAGAGAAGATATGAAACATTCCAGACACAACAACAGCATAATTTAGTGGCAAAAAAGCTTTCTACGTGTAATCCGGGGGAAACGTATCATTCTGTCCCTCGCCGTAAGGAGAAACTTATAATGGAGGACAAAACCGAAGAAAAACATGCGACCCTTATGGATTTATTCCCTGCGAACTCCGACACAGATACATCACGAGAAAAGCCAGGAACGATTTGTGCTTTCTTTGTTTTCGGCTTCTTGATCTACGCAACCTACTCATTGATAATATCAGGCGCTCAAGACATCCTGGCTGGGACCTTTGTGCCAACATCAGCCGTGCTGGTTGCCAATGTCGGGCCTTATTTTATCATAACTGTTGTAGCACCGTACTTCATTCAAAAGATCGCATATTTCCCGCGCATACTGGCCATATTTTTCCTTATGGTTACCGGACTTACAATGGTAGTTTCCGCTAAACGCGTTGGGGTGAGGTTATTGGGAATTTCTCTCTCCTCGTTTGGATTTGGTTTGGGAGAATTATCTTTTATTGCAATGACGTCTTTCTATCATGGAACAGCTGTTAGCGCCTTCTCAGCTGGTACAGGAACTGGTATATCAATGGCACCGCTCTATTACACAGGTATCTCTCTAAAAAATAACTTTTTATCTTCGTCACCGTGTGCAATGCAACCCTTCCCTAAGGCGATGAGTAAACACACGGTAGAAACACATTCCAAAGCAGCCTGACAATCTATCTATTTTAACCGACTAAATCAACATTTGAAAATACTGAATATGATCCTGTGCCTGAGATGTCAATTTAATTATGAAGAAGTATTTACACTTATTTGATGGCTATCAGATCAAAATGAAAATTTCATGTGCTAGTTAGTTTACTCTTTTGATGAGTAGTGTGCTCTGCGATTTCACTAAAATTTCTTTGGTCCGTGTTATGGCTGTTTGGAATCACCTGGAAATTTACTTAAAGGACAGATACACCCTAAAAACGTCAATTCACGCTCACTTAGCTGTTCAGGCTAGCTGATTTCTTACGCGCAGTGGTCAGCTTGGTGACCCCTCTCTTTCCAAAGTTGATTTAAGAATTCCCAAATCTCTCATTGTTATCTGATGAAAAGCAGCAAGCAGTGACTAAGGAGTTTTGAACAACTTTAAAACTTGGATTGTCATTTTGCCGAGATACTATGGCGAGTCAACGAAACTCTAGATAAAATTTGCCGCCATACGAGTTACGATTTTCTCGAGTTGCTCCTTAATATTGTCGTGTGCTGTTAGCTACAAAATGTATAAATGACTGTGGTTTTATGAAAATCATATATGTGAATTGCGGTTAAAAAAAAGAATATGAAAGCGATCTTCGCAGTAATGAATACTTCTCAAGATGTAGTAAAAATAAGACCGGAAAAAAAATTCAGGCCTGTATAAAGTTATTTGAGACTTCGAAAGCTCACGGCGACTGTAACATCGTGCTTGTGAGGTTTTCGTTATCACATTAAAGGCTTCTTAGGACTGTAGAGAAATGGCCAATTCACCTAAGGCTCGATAAGCTTAAGTCGGGTGCATGAGGTCGAAGCTTTCTGTAAACTTTGTGGAATGCGAGGAAGACTTTTTTTACAGCTAGCTCACCCAGTTGTAGATGGGGCTTAAAGGAATAAAGACTGGCTGAACCGCTGAAGGAAACTTTGTTGCTTTTTTTTTTCTTTTAATTTTACGTTTTCCCTTTTTTTTCTTGTAGAAAAAAATTAAATGTCTAATTTCGTGAACTTGATAAGGCACTTCGCTTTCTTTTGCTTGAAAATATCAACGTGGGGTATTGAACTTCTGATAAAATATGTTTAATAAAACTTATTCATCCAACGCGAGTACCCTAGCCCACTGAAATTTTTCTCTTTCGCTCTCTTTTTTTACAGCTATGACAACGTGGGCTTGCGTTTCTCCTTCCGTAACCATCTCCATTATGGCTGTCAGTTTGGTTTTCTTGCTTATTTTCTACGCTCTGATGGAGAGAAAGCATACCCAGGATGGTCAAGCTGCGGCAAAGGGAATCACCCGCAAAGACATTCAATATTCACCAATTGAGGAAGAAGAACAAGACATAAACCCTGGTGATGATCTTTTAACATGGAAGGAAAAATGCACAGCAATCAAAAAAGTTTGGCCGATTATCGCTTCCATAATCAGCGCGTGGATCGCTGAATATTTGATAATTCAATCGGTCGTTACTACGATAGCGTTTCCGAGCGCTCCTTTTCCACCTCGGGACCATTATCAATATTATATCTTCGTCTTCTTGTTCGGAGAACTGTTCGGTAGATCCTACTTAATCGTTCTCTCTTATCTTCTGCCGAACTTGGCCCAAAAGCTTACAGTGCGTAGAATATGGTTCCTCTCAGCGGCGGAGATTTCTCTTTTAGTTTTCTTTTTGCTTGCAGCCTGGTACCGCTTTTTGACTGATGTTACGATAGTGTTAATTCTCTCCTTCATCGGAGGTATCATTATAGGTATCATGTATGTGAACATGTTATCAGTTTATTCCGAGATCGAGGACCCGAGATCCCGAGAATTCGTTCTCGGTTACGCTTCAGCTGCAACCGGCGCTGGTGCGATCACCGCTGGCTTGTTAGGATTATTAATTGAGCCTTGGCTGCGCAGTCATTGTTTAATAGTGGCCGTTCATAACAGCTTTTGCTTCACTCGATTGCAGGGTGGTGGAGTTTGTAAATGATGAGATTTCACCACAACTTCAAGAAAAACAATTTCTTTGTAGGGATCCTCCTATCGAGTTAGAATTAAATTTATGGATACATTCTTCTAGTTTACTTTTACGAGTCTTGAAAGGAACACCTTTTCTTGTTCGAGTATAGCGAATTTCTGAAGAATGTTGCTATGCCTTTCCATAAACGTGAGGTATATATTAAAATGTTAATACTGTTTCTTTCTTGTTACGTGAAAAAGAGGAGGCTTGAACTTACAAACAAGCTAAAAGTGTATGATATTGCTTTTGAATGCATGTTTATCATGTAAATACAGCCACGTGTCTCTGAATAATGAGCGGCAATATTAGGCCCGGGTTTGATCCTGCCTGGTACATGGAAATGATTACATAATTGGTGTAAGCTATAGGTAACAATGATTTACTGATCGAACAAAATAAACGTCTTGTGATGATATCCACCCTATAGTATGTTCGAAGTTTAAATGAGGAGTAGTTTAATTTTTAGTGTTACAGGGGTGGGGAGGGTAGGGCAGGAAAACTCTTGGAATTTTTTTAATATCTTTCAATTTTTCATTTCTTGAAAATGAGCTCGACCTGTTGTCAAAACGTTTCTTAACCAGATAATTATATCAAAAGGTCTGGATAGAAGCAGATATGTAACGAATTTAGGATTTTTTGGACAGTTCTTCTGTCATCTTCAGTTCTGAATAATACAAAGTACAAAGCTGAATTTAAAGTGTGTAACAAAATGCTGATTGGACAAAACAAACAACAGTAACAGAACAATGTACGCATTTACAAGGAAGGTTTTAAATTAACGTAATAAGGTTGATGATTAGGTGTAGGTTTCTCCCTTCGAATGTGGATAGCTTCTTTGATTTTAAGTCAAAAGGTTGTGGAAACGTGATCTAGGATGTTAAAACACTCATCAGAACAAAGAGCGCGACATTGTGGAGAATTTTGTAGATGTCTGAAAATGTGGAAGGTCATGTTAATTTAAAACTTTCCTTGTAAATGCATACATTCTTCTGTTTCTATTGTTTGTTTTGTCCAATCAGCATTTTGTTACACACTTTAAATTCAATTTGTATTTTGTATTATTCACAACTGAAGATGACAGAAGAACTGTCGCAACGTGTTTTTTAATTTTAAAAGTGTAGTTAATTTTCTTAAAAAATTATATCAAAAGACCGCAAAGCTTTCAAGTTCCTTAACATTTGGTGAAACGTGCTAAAATGTCTTGTTACTTAGTACAAATGAGAGATGTGTGGAATTTTTATTCATAATGATAATATAATTATTCATTTTATATACATACATATCTAGTAGTAATATCATTATTAAAAATGAAAATGCCTCACAGCTCTTAATTTTCCTTAGAGACAAAACCTTCTTAGCACGTTTTACAATATATTAAGGAGCCCTGAAAACTTTGCGATTTTTCGATATAATTATAATATCTGACTTAAGAAATTTTGACACTATATAAATATCATTTTAAAGAAATGAAAAAAAATTGGATGCGTTCTTGTTGCGTAGAAAGATGCTAAAAAGGGTGAAATACCTTTTGTGTAAATATATGCGTAAAGTTTTCTTTTAACTTGGAAATTATCATCTTATAAGGTTCTAAATTCATTCTTTGAATACTACATCTTTAGTTACTCATGTTTTTATGAATCTAGAAATATCAGAAATTTCCCCAAAAGCACCACGTGGTTTTCATCGCGGAATCATAGGAAACTTTGCAAATGAAAGTAATTTACCACAACACCCCATGATTCATATCGGTCGCTGTAATTTTCTTTGGGCCGCTAACTAACTGGTGGACTTTTCCCACCTGCTTAAGAGTCATTAGTTTTGCTTTTCTCGATCAAAACGTCACCGATTATCAAAGGACCTTGGAAAGCTAAAGTATTTTGAGATGTGGATCTGATATTCCACTTGTTTTCGGCTCGTGCTTGATTCTCAGCTGTGTGGTTAGAAGACAGGAACAGCCTAAACCATCTGCTAATCTACCTTACATACAACGGTGGTCAAGAACTAACCCTGTTTCCTGTTTCTTTCTGGCCACCAGGTCGTATAACGTAAGCGAACAGAATGTGTCCTTGAACAATCAAAATTTTATTGACGACCTTAGCTGCCAGATGACGTGAGTAAAAGGACTTTTCTATCCTCTTTTGGTTCCTTTCGCGGTGAAAATTACACGGGATAGAAACTGATATTCTATCAAAGTTTCACAACTACCACCAGAAGGAAAGGAAAATAACTCATTGGGATAGGATCCTTTCAGGTCGTGAGTCATAATGGAAAAGGGTATGGAGATTGCAGAGGACAGGAATCTGGAAAAGGACATTAAAGAAGAAAAAAGTGAGGAAGGCGACGAAAGCAAAGATGTAATCAAAACTGCAAAAGCAAAAAAGGAGCCAATGCGAAATCTTCTGGCCTTCTACGCTTTCGGTGCGTTGATCTACACGGTATATTCTGTCATCATTTCAGGTGCACAAGACATTCTGGCGGGTACCTTCATTCCAACTGCCGCAGTGTTGGTGACAAATGTTGGTCCGTATTTTCTTGTGACAATGATCGCGCCCTATTTTATACACAAAATGCCGTACGTCGTGCGAATAGTGGCAATTTATGCATTTTTTACAGCAGGTCTGTTTATCATTGTTTACGCTAAAGAAGTCTATCTGAAGTTAGTTGGAATATGTACGACCTCCCTCGGAGCCGGAATTGGGGAAGTATCGTTTTTTACATTAACTGCCTATTACGAGAAGGTTTCTGTTGCTGCTTATTCAGCGGGTACAGGTTCTGGATTTATCTTGGGACCTCTTTATTATACTGGTAAGTGAACAGGCATTCCACCAATATTTACATAATAAGGTCTCCGGTGAAATATCGGTGCATTATCGCAAACATAGAAGTATTTCAGAGCGTGAAAGATGATAAAAAATTAGAGGTCTGTTTTCGCTTAAAAAGAGATGTAAAACTCTAAGAACACCGCGTCTTTTGTGAGGTATTCATTGCCATGAAATGCTGATCACCTGATTTCAGTTCAGCGAACTGATCGGTATTTTTTTCGGAGCCTGGTACTTTTCAGACCTCTGGAGTCTAAAATGTTCTGTTGTGGCTCCAGTCGATAAATATAGTAACTTAACCTCAATTTTAATGGGTATAAAATTTTCACAAGCCGTCAATCTCTGTTCAGACTGACTCCAGTGAGATCGTAGCGATACTCTGATAATACATCTGTTTATTGAAATGAGAACAGTTTTTCTAGGGACGTGCGCTAACATAGTAATTTAAGCAGCATTTCAGGGTTTTGTAACTTAGTTTGAAAATTACTAGAGTTTACGTGCTATTTTAGTTATTGTTGAGCAATATTGGCAATATGTTGTACAACATTTACCAGCCCTGCTCAAAGGAACATTCAGTTATAGAATTTTAGAAGACATGTCATCTCTTCGTGACTTCGTAAAATTGTACGATCATTCAACAAGTGACCTGATCAACAACATTTAAGTCTTGACAGGAAATTTTAACAGCTTTGATCAAAATAATACTGTCATTGGTGTTTTAAAAGGATAACCCGGCTATGAAGAAAGCGGTGGCTCATTTATCCAGAAAACTGACGAGTATGAATAGATATCTTTCATTTTGTATATCTGAGCCTAAGCCGACGTTAAGGCCGCGACAGATTGAATATTTATTCACAATTGGGTGGTGCTCAAAAAAATAAATTCGGTAAATTAGGATAGTTTTATACGAGAAGTAAAGCTCATCGTATTTGTAAATGTGGGTGCAACAAGGATGTTTACTTTGGGTACCAGCTTTGTTTTAAAATGGCGTCAAACGCTACCTGTTATCTAATTCAGTATAACGTAAATATTTCAAACAGATTTCTGAAAAGAAAAATTTGACAAGTTGAATTAACGTCAACATCCGACATCAATTAGATTCACGCTCGTTTACCCTTTGTTGTACCGGTTCTGTTTATTGTAGGCTGTCGGGGAAAAAGCTGGGCAAATCACCTCTTTGGGAGGTTCATTTTTTTACAAAAGCAAAGAATATAGTCAGTCGCAGAAGTAGACTACAATCAGAAGAAAAGAATTCGTAGCTCATCCGAGTTACTTACCCAGTCGCTTCGTCGAAATACAACTAGACACCACAACCTTAGCTTAGCCTCTTAGGAACGACATTAAAAACAGCTAAAAATGAAGTGATTTACAGAGTAGAATGTCTTGAGTATAATAGCTTGACTATAATTATCTCCTATTCATTCACACTTCTGAATAAGGAAAAACAAATCGTGTCGCTAATCTTGATATTTTGGATAAAAAAGGATTTTGTCTTAAAATCTCAATCACCTCTGATGCTATCTTAACACATGCCAATCTTTTTAATTGTCCGAATGTTTTCGATGCACTACATTGTTATTGCACCCTTTTCGATCGGTCAATGGGGTTCTTTCAGACATCAGAATCACAGTCGGAAGTGCTCGTGCTGTGTTGTTGCCTGTTTCCGATTGCTCGGTGCCTTCTCTCTGACATCGTGTCTAATTCGTGGGTGCTCAAATAGAAAGTTTTCATCTGTTTATCTGACTCATGTTCCTTTGTAGTGAGCCTCTCGTGTTTCTTTTTTCCAAGATCGTGCCAGACTCGTTAGTATTCGTTCTTGGTAGTTTCTAGTTTCTGATTGGTCTGTCACCTCTAACCTCTACCTGGTCCGACTCTTGGTTCTCGTGTTCGTTAGTTTCGTTAATTTCTTTTGGCTTCAAGTGAGTTTGAAATTCTGTCATATTTGAAATAGTGCCACTCGCCTGAGAGAATACTTGATTTTCTTCCAATGCTCTAAGGGCGTTATCATACACTCCATAAAACATATCTTGAAGAGGGTCAAAAGAAGCCATGGGTTCATTCTTTTGCTCAGTGATGTTCTGTGATTTGTTCTGAAATCTAACGCCTTGATCTTCTTCGTCACAATCAGACGCAGAACTAAGACAAAATACGACTTGGTTGGGTGAAATTCGCGCAATTTCACGAAAATGAATGGACAGGCGCTGGAAAGCATTTTAATCTCCCCTTCTTTTTTCAGGTTTGACAACATGGAGTTGTGTATCACCGAATAATGCAATGCTGATAATGGCTGGGTCACCTCTTCTCTATCTAATTTTCTATGCCATAATGGAGAAAAAACATTCTGTGGCGGCTGCCACATCCGGGGAATTAAATGAATCGGAGTCACAAGCAAACATGGTCACGTGGAAAGAAAAACTTTCTACAGCTGGAAAGATCCTCCCATTAGTTGGATCTCTGTTCATAGCTTACGTCAGCGAATACGTCATCATTCAATCTGTTATCACCACTATGGCATTTCCAAGCGCCCCTTTTCCGCCTAGAGTTCATTATAGATACTATATTTTTATATTTTTGAGTGGTGAATTCATTGCTAGGTCATACCTTGCTGTGATCGCATCCCTGAAGCCAAGCCTTGTCAATGTGTTCGCGATTAGACGTATATGGATTTTATCATTAGTCTTAGTGGCTCAATTAGTGTTTTTTACTCTAGCAGCGTGGTATAGATTCTTACACGACGTGTGGATCGTTTTCATTCTAATTTTTATCGCTGGTCTTGGCGCGGGTGCAGCTTTTACAAACGCTTTTGTTGTGGTGTCAGAGACTGACCCCAGATTTAAGGAATTTGCCATGGGATTTGCCACCATAGGAATGGGGGCCGGAACATTTTGTGCTGGGGTAGTGGGACTACTTATGGAACCAGTGATTCGCGATCACTGTTTACTTGTATCAGACGTAGGAGACTATTGCTTTACGAGACCTTTTGGCGGATGGAATCAAACCTTAAGTTGCTGACACAAGCTGCATATCGATGGTGTGAGTTAAACGTCCGAGTGAGCCTAGTCATGAAAAGGACTGATGTTGGTAATATTGCCTGGCTGCCTGACTCTTCGTCAAACAAGAGAAAAGCCATTGTCAGAAGACCCCCAAAAGTGACTCAAGTAACTGTGATGACGACTTGCGCTCAGGTTGTTGTGATGAGTTGTCAGTCATCGTAACGGACACCAGAAGACCAACCCTCACCAGGCAGATCAACCCTCGCCTGGATTGTCAGATTACATAATCGTTCCTTAGTTCTGAGTTTAAACTATTTTCTTTTAATCTAGGCTTATGAGACTTATTGATTATGATGATCTATTCTTGAAACTAGCCTCGCCTGTTTTTTGAATCTCATGTGTTTTATCCCAAATTTCACATTTCCCGTTGCTGAATTTAGAAAAAAAATTGAATTGTCTTTAGCGTATTTACCTAGCAATTATATGCAGGTACTCCAGCTGCTGTTTTCTCCTTTAACCAGTAGAAAAAATTCTCCGATAATCGGCAGATAATTTGGCTGCTTTCCTCGCAATGAAAAAGCTGTCTCGTTCTTGTTTTTGAGATTAGGAATATTACATTTTTACATTTACCTGCCGGGGCGACTGACACGCTGTTGTTCAGTTGAACAACTATTTATAATTTAACTTAATTTCTGATGAAAAAAGGGGATATTTGACGCACACATACTGCCAACACTGACTGTTTGTTTAAATTTGCCACCTTAGTCTTTTTATTTTAGAATTGCTTTTGATATTACTCTATATCCTAGACCTGGATGTGCATTAGAATCGTTAATGCCGAATATAAGGGTGTTTTTGTTACGTCGGTCAGAAAAATAAATTAAAAAAAGACGACGAAAAAAAAAAAAAAGCAACTGGCACGAGAAGCTTAGAGATAAAATAAAGATGTTAGGAGCGCCGTACCACATGATCCCTCTTCGGTTGACTCAATGCAACTAAACAACGAAGGTTCAGTTATATTCGGGTATCAGAACGACCGTGGGGGACTTGAACTGAATGGTCCGGCATCTTAACCCTTTAACTCCCTCCCCTTTAACTGAATGACCAAGACAGAATTTCTCCCTACAATATTAATACAATATCAACCAGATAAGTGATGAGAATAAAGACAAATGTTAATTTGGGAATAATTAGTTGATCCAACACTAAATTCTCTGAACTAACATTATAAGAATTGTATGGTTGACAGTAAGGAGAATTACAAACTTTATCTGGGAGTTAAAGGGTTAATACAAAAATAGCCTCATCTATGAGATTTTTTATTATGATTTATCAAGAGTAGAATTTTGTCTCTTTTATTCAAATTCGTTCTGTATCGCTGTTTTAAATTGTTAGAGTGTGTACTCAGGGGTAATAATCGTTTTATGCTTGTTGCAGTAATTGTCGTTGATGTAGCGCTTTGTGACTCGATATCAGTTTGTAAAGCTTGCATGTTCAGTTGTGACTGGAACCCATGTAATGACCTCAGTGTATAATAAACAAGTTTTTCAAATGGTGTGTAATGTCTTCATCCTTGTTATATTGATCATAGAAAGTTTAATCGTCTGTTTCTGTTTGCAGAGTCATTATCAATCGCTGATAGTAACTTAGTTTTCAATTGCTCATTATTATTCTTCGTCGTAAAACACTGAGAGCAAATTCATTTGACTATAATTATGGAGGAAAAAGGTTTGGACGTAACCCTTTACACCCTTACATCAGTATGCATATTCTCCAAACTGTTCTCTCTACATTTCCTGTGGAACTTACAAGGAGAATTTGTCTACAATCAAGAGTTTCCTAAGTTGAGTTTGCCTCCATTTCCTCTATTCTAATTGTAGTGTATTGCGTTACCTAAGCGTTACTATAGTCACGCTATATCCTGTAAGACACGATCGGTACATGATTGTAAAAGTACATTCCTATGTAAAAGTAGTATTACTGATTCCTAGTATTGTATTGTGAATATAGCTTGTTGATTCTTTAATAAAATTCAGTTGAGCAATAGCAATGAAAGGAATAACTTGACTGAGTCTAGACGACACAACACTCATGACCTTAATGTTTGATTCAGGTCTGATACCATTGGGAGAAATTAGATGCTGGTCACTCTCAGAGGTCAAAGAGTTAGACTGCTTTTCGCATATGTCTAGGTGTGCGCTTCGTATGGGTTTCACCGTATTCCTATCTGTAGATATTGGTCCCCTCCCCCCCATAGATTTGCTGTTATATTGATCCTTCATCCATAACCCCTGTCATGCTTCTTGATTGCACGTATCTGCGCTCACTTTGCTTCCGTTAAGCTCCATTGAAGAATGATGGAAGCTTATATGGATGATTTCTTTAAGGGGGCATAAGCATGAGCCCTACCGTGAATTCAAACCAGATTAAAATAGACAATTTGATATTGACCGATAGAAGTAGCAGCTGTTTGAAAAAAAAATGTACTTCGAGGCTCCTTTACATCATTGTCATGCTGTCAAAGAACCGAATCCCGTCATAACAAAAACGTTGAGATAAATTCAGATCCCTCTCATAGAACTTGACTTACCATCGTTTTCATCTCAGTTTTATCCAATGCTTCAAGCTTATTACGCACTTAACAATTTAGAATGACAGTTATTTACATATTTCTCTTTCTCAAACAAGTGGCTTAGAGAAGTACTTAACACTCTTTATTCATTGTGTTTGCTTAAAACAAACCCAGCCAATAGGAACGTGAAATGATTAATTAACTTCTTAAAATGATGAAACAGCCATTGATTACGTTATTACCATATCAAAGAACTTGACATTTGTTTGAGAACACGATGCTTAATTGTAAATAGAGACCGCACTGGGGTAGTGAAATGTCAAGTAACAGTGAAGTTGTTTGTGCTTGTTTTAACATTGTACACTTCAAAGTAGATGCTTCAAGAAATATTCAACATATTGATAAAAAAGGTTAAACCGTTTTAGTGTGTGTCTCCATGGGCATTACCTAAAATTGAGAATCCTATGTAAAATGAAGTAGGAAAGGGAATATTTGAATTCTACGTCCAAACGCCGTTGTCAGGTAAGTTGTGATGCAATAGAATATGCAACTTTTTTAAACAAATGTTTGTCAGGTTTGGTTTGAAGAAAATTAAAAGTCTGTTAGAAAAGGAAGACAGTCATTTAGTGGATTATAGTATGCACGGCTTCTACTGAGTATGGTGCGGCTTACGTTTAAGGGGGTTAATTGAGAAAGAGTTGCCAGTAAACAGCTTCTATCTGGATATTATTTATATGTTTACATAGACAATGGCATTCTTCATCATCGTGCTTCAAGTTTAATGTGTCTGAATTAACATCATTCCGAGGAAAAGCACTTACTTCTGTGAGAAAATTTATTATCCATTATGATAATGTTTATCGAACACTTCACTCCTATAATAATAATATTTTAGTGTAGAACAAACATGGTTTTTTTCTAAGGCAGGAAGTCAAAATTGTTTAAGCGGAGGTCAGATCAACGATGACTGCGTATGTATACATATAATAAATCACGAAGGAACATCAACTTCATTGCATTTTTTTTAGAACAGAAGCATCCAGACGATTTCGCATTTTATATCTGACTGATTCTTCTTTTGAAATCAACCACAAAGTTGCTAGTGCGAAGAATAGAGACGATAAAAATTTGGAGTCTATCGCTGTCTCATAACTGTATGATATCAATCTAAAAGGCTGACTCATATATTCATGTGCATTTCTCTCTAAATTACTGTATTTCTTTTCTTTAGAGAGAGAGAGATCACGTTGTCGCAAGCTGTCTTGATTCAGGTATTTCATTATATATGCTATCATTTTGATATTAATATTATTTTTATAAGAAATCTCGATAGAATCTCTCGATACTTGTTAAAAGTGGAAATATATCTTTTATGGTTGTATAATTTATGGTTGTATAATGGACTTTATAGAGAAAATTGATACTCAGTGTGGGTGATAGGCTGTTTCGTTACCGTTGGCTGGCTTAACTGTTGCACCGTATTCCATCTTTTTTGATTACTATAAATGATTGTTGTTGTTCTGCACATCTAATTTATTCATGAAATGATTCTAGTTTTTCACGGCCATCGGTTAATCTGGCCAAATTTATGTTTCATTCTTCTAATCTTTTTCAAGAAAATGCGAAGTTTATTTATCTTTTATTGAAATGGTGAACTGATTTTGTTGCTTTACCTGAAAAAAGGGGCTGAGCATGCATAGGTACAATAATGACTTGTAATCTTCATTGTTCAAATGCTAGCTGAATTGAAAATGACAGAAGAAGACCAGGGGAGTCATTTTGATGATCTTGAAGAACAAGATCCCATCAAGGTGTCAGTAACTTTCAAGCCACAAGAGCAAGACGTCGAAGATAGACAAGGCAACTTGAACCGGGCTTGCGATAAGGACAAGCCTATCTTACGGGACCCCCACACGAATGGAGATGAGTGTAAGCACTCCGAGGGTGAGGAACCTAGCCTGCCCGTCAACCCGCCTGTTACACCTATTCCGTTGTATCTAGACGCAGATAATGCTAAAGCGTAGGGGATACAACTGAAAAACAAGAAGTGTTGAAAGTAAGCACGAAAAAAATTAAAATATTTGAAAAGAAACCTTTGAAGGCATTCCAATTCAGCAAGCATCATCGACTTCGGCCGAGGCGCGAAATTTTCATTCAAGCACAATTTGGTCGGTAGATGAGCGAAAAATTCGTTTGAAACGTCCTGTACAATACGCCAAAAGATACGGATAACATTTACACATAAGCCATTAATACAATAATAAAATGTTGCTTCAGAGAATTGATCATCGCAAATTGCTTCGCGCAAATCGATTTGATATAATTCAAAATTATCTTCAGATTTGCCTCACTAATTGTAGGGACGTTTTGTAAGTGAAGATTTGAAGAGCGTCGAAACAAAAAAAAATGGGACAGAAACAGATTATTTCCATTTGGACGAGCCAATAATGATAGAAGATTTGTAAAATTCTGCTTCATGTGCTATTGACTGAACTGAGCAAAGCTAAGCTCAGTTTTTGAATACTCGTGTGAAAAAACAAAATCCTGAATAAAACCACATGAGGAAATGATGAACGAATCCTGAACACATCGCATAATGTCTGAGTGGACAACAAGTATAATCTTGACTTTGAATATTTTGTGTCCCAGATCACACGTTTGCTTAGCTTGGAAAAACACTCTCTTATTTTTTCTTTCTCCAGGGGTGGAAGGGTTACAGTAACAACATCTATATTCGGCCGATCATAGTTAACCACGCCTCCTGCGGAGACTGTCAGTGTCCAGCTAATAAAAAAACACAGCGCAGACTCACAAGCGAGGATCTACGAAAACAAATGCGTCTCCGAGAGGCAAACAACTGGATCAGGAAACACAACGAGAGAATCCAGAGCACTGGAACGTTACGATCAAAGACTCATTCACATGAACTACACAGACAACAGGAAGCAAAGCAGATTCATAACAAACCAAACAACGACGGCAATACAAAATATAAACAAGAAAAGAAAAAAATCCACAAAGGATTTGTTTGCAGGACATGGGCTTCAAATTTCCTGTCAAGTGACGCTCAGAAGAGCGAGGATGACGAGTTCACTCCGTTCTATGTCCGAAGATATGTGGATAAATCAAAATCGGCCCCTCCTGGTAAAGTGAGACGGAATACTCCGCTTGTACAAAAACACAGAACATCCTCAGAAGTTTTATTAACCCAGAGGGAAGCGCATGATCTGTCGTCAGAAAAGTCTTCCCAGGTATTGAGTGATATTGAAGTTCAACTGAAAGAGAAACTCTCCCACGATGAGTCTTATAACAGGAGAAATAATGAAAAGCCTAACTCTAACATTTCCCACGCCCTAATGTGCTCTTGTGGACAGATTATACATCACGATAACGACAAGCGCGTTCCTGGAGGAGGTTTTCAAGCCCCAAGGCCCGTTGGAGTTGAGAGAACGCAGAATTCTAAATTAAAGTTTTCTATTGTTCTTCCAATAAAGCAGTTTCCTCCTATTAATCCACTTGAGGAACTGAAGAAACCAAATTTTCCAGCAAGGAAAAAGCTAGGGGTCTCACTAAATCGCAGACCACACACAGTAGATACAGCGCTTCTGTCGAGAGGAGTCATTTTGGTAAATGGCCATCACAATTTACCAAATTTTATAGGTTCAGACAAAGCTTTTAATAGACAGCGTGATGGTCAAATCACCTCTAAATCTTCTTTTGAAAATCTAAGCAGGGAGAAACAGTTATTTGCTAGAGGTCGGCAGAAGCATGAACATGGGCAAGCAAAAGATTCGATGAATCTATTGGGCCATCCCATCAATGTGTCTTAAATAAAGACCCAAACAATCGAGAAAAATGCGGTCGAAGGTGTTCTACGGGTGATCCACGAAGAGCGCCGAGGTCTCTCGACGAAAATGGGAACAGTTTATATCGGAACAGTGCGGATAGTTTAAAAGGACAGCGGCGTTGCGTGAGAACACCGTTACACTCATTCAATAGCGAAGATGACGTCCCCAAAACTGAGTCAAATGAAACTGGTCTCGGGAGTGAAATTGAATATTCTGTTGATGGTTTGGCAAAACTGGATGTTTATCTTCAACCCAGAGACGTGTGTTTCAATGATAATTAACAAACTTTTATCTTAGCTTTTCCAAAACTTGTTTGTGCGCTAATTAAACGTTTTTGAATGCACTTGGATTGCGTTGTAATTTAGTGTTACGAACACTTTTCGATAACGGCACCTTTTTGAGTTTGAATACCAAGTAGACCCCAGGAATGCAAATAGGATAATGTTACTTCAGAGTTTCTTCGGTTTCACGTACTAAAAGAAACTTATAAGCTTAGTGTGGTTAAGTAGAATAAAATAAATGAAAAAAAAATTTTCATTTTCTGGGCCGTTTATTTACTGTTGTGACTTAACTTTATGTCAAAAGTACTTTTTTTGCATCAACCAAAGCACATAATTAAAATTGTCTTTAAAATGATGCCAGTAGGGCAGTATGTTAATAAGTGAACCAGTCACACAGTTTTCCCTGACATTAGGCATATGAAGATCATTTACATTATTTACCTAGTAGATGCGCATCCAATCCGGGATAAGGGGATTGGTAATGCCCCCAGTCGCTTCATGCTACAGAAACTCGGGTAAGCTCCAGCCGGATGGCCCTCTTGGTTTGAGAGTCGACTTTTACCTTTTTTTATCTTACACTAGTTAGAAATAATTTTAAGTGGTGTTATCATGGTTACGTAATTTTACACAAATATCAATTCGTTGTAGACAGAACTGTGATCGTAAACAAAGTCTTTAAGATGATCAGCCTTTCTCGCGTTACTGAGCTCACAAAGGCGAGTTGGTGCGTGGAAATTAAATGAGTAACACAAGCTGTGTTTGATGCACATGAACGCGCATTCCAGATCGTCTGCTGTCACGCGTGACACTACAGTATGCTGAAGGAGTGAGTGTTGCGTGATCACCGGGTGGATGATTGCGTTCGAGGTTCTGGCAGCTTGAAGGTAAAACAGCAGGAATACAATTTGAGTGAAAGGAGAAAACATAATGATTTACTTAGTTTTCTTTATTGATGAAATGTAGAATTAATCTGTCATGAGCGCCCGTCAACCAAGGTCTCCCTAACTTAGTCATTTGCCCTCAGGTGGCAATTACACGAGCACCTCGTCAATAAACGAAGGATTATGGGTAATTCCGCGTCAGGGACTCAGAGTCTTTTATTCATCTCAGAAACCCTCACGAGAATTCGCAACTTTTCGTAATCATACTTTTCCACGCAAACATTTTTGAATGATAAGAAGCAGTAAAAAAACAGTTAGTCTGGTTTGGCAAAGGAAATTCTTTTTCTCCTTAATTATTCTACAATGTTTTTCCATGTATGGATACACTACCAGCCAATTTTTCAATAGACGCTCTCGCATTTGAGACAAAAAATTTATCATTTGCGCTCCTCTGAATGCTAAAAGTTTTTTTTGGTATCGATTACGTAACCATCCAATCAATTATTTCAGTTAGGCGGTAAAGTTGATTTGTTCAAAAGAAAATAGAGAATACAACGCATATCTTCACGCACAGGAATGAGGGTCTAGGGACGGGGAGGGGTGACTGACCTGCACAAAGAGCCAATGCAATGTCTGAAGCCTTATCCGAGGGTACCATCTGCCTAACTGAGGAGAAGAGAAACACATATGGCTCCATAGAAACCATAGCTTTTAATTCGGTCATTTCGATCCCGGAGCCAATTCCCAATGCAAAGATCACTATTCCGTCGTCCTTTAAGTATTGAGCTTGCTGCCTTGTTTTTAGCTCACCTAGGAAAAACGTTGCGAATTAATAAAAACAAAACTAATCATGAAATACGTTCTCATATAGCGATACTAGTTTATCTATAAGTAACTGTTCTTGTGCACAGAATAAGGAAGATGGTAAATTTTGATAACAGTCGTCGAATGGACAAATATGTTGCTCGTGTTGTCACAAGCGTGGGGCAAATAACTCAGTTAAGGGAAGGAGAGGGGGGTCCATTAGTTTCCAGATCCTCATAAGGTTCTGTAACATTCTTATGATGTCCACTTATGGCAGTCAATTGGCAGTCAATTTTGTTATTGTCGACGTCCCCCTTTGTACTCTATTGGTTACGACTGACCCCCCTCCGGCCTCCACGAAAAGCAGTTTTTATTTTTGAAATATTTTTATTACTGTTATTGTAGTTAGGAAGATAGTCTGGTATCTTGATTGACTGATGGAAATACCGTGTATTAATAAATTTATCGAATCGTATTTTATCGTGAAAGCATTTGATCTCACCAAAATCCTAATTAACTATGCTACAGAAACTCGGATAAGCTTAAGTATTATTGACTGGCCCTTGGTAATGGCCCAACTGACGAGTTTCCTTAGCTCAATGGTAGAACATGGGTGTAAAAGTGATTCTGAAGTTCAAAGTGGATTTCTCACGTGTGGCCACGAGATTCTAGTCTCTTGGTGGGACTCACATTTTTACTCTGCCCATCATTCGTTGCAAAACGAATAACATAATTCTCTTGGTTATTTATTTTCTCACCACTGTTGCTCTGTCCATCAGTAATCACTAATAGAATGTGTGGCACATTCGTCCTCATTCCACCCTGAGCAGAGAACAAATCCATATGGGTTTTGTTGAGGCCACGGTCAATGTATGTATAGCCGTTTTGATAGGTAATGTTAAGAACAGACGGTTTTATTGCATCCGCAGTTTGCTTGGATGTGAATCTTATCTCTGTTTGCGCCTGGGTACTAAAACTAACCACACCCACATGTGTGTCTGATGATTAAAGAAGGAAGAAATATATTTAGGACTTTGTTGCTTTCCTAAAAAGGTGTTAAAAATTAATTACATAGTGAAAGAAACTTGAAAAAAAGAAAAAACAGTTTGTTAGATGTTAAAGAAACACAGATGAAGTATTGATAAACCAAAGCGGAAAGACGAATGTAGAGGATGATTAAGATTTACACAAATCCCAAAAGACATTAAACTCTTTCACTGCATTTTTCTCTACAATGCACAAACCATGGCGTGGCCCTAATATCTCAGCACTATATAGTCTAAACAGTCTTCTCGCCCTAATCTTCTCGAGAGGCGCCTAGGGGGGTTAAGGCGAGGAGGCAATTGGCCCATGAGACTATGAGCTATCTTTTTGGTTGTGGAGTCGTAGCAGGTCGAGGTCAGGTCAACAATGCAATAACCAGACTGGTGAGGTCCTAAACAGTTTAAATAAAGTTTTTAAGTAACTAGCTGAAATAATATTTGCTTACCTTTCGGAGATATGTGAAAATGATCAATGACTTCGTTGATAAATCTTTTCATGTCCAAGTAATTGTCTTGTCCAATGCTGCCAGATGAGTCAAGAAGGAACGCCACATCCATTGCAAAAGGGCAAACTGAGTGAAACAAAAATGTAAGATAAAATTTCCAGCTAAAACGACGACAACAGAAACAGTAGCAGCTGCTGCAACAACGGCAGCTTTCCATCTTTGCCATCATTTCTATTTCCATAGGGGAAAAAAAGCAAAAAACTAATTAAGCTGTAAATTTTGGTCACCTGCCTTACTCTAGGAGCAATTGACAGATCGGGGCTTCAGGAGGTAGAAAGTTCGAGAGACATGAACTGCAAAGTTCATGGAGATATGAGTCATATAGAGATACGAGTCATTTTTTTTTAACGGTACTTTCTAGGTGCGACCCTGTGCAAACTCGGCTCTATTTTACGTTGCCGTAATTGACACACGAAAAGTTGAATACCATGGATAAAAGGAATATGGACAAATAATTAATATGGAAAAAAATTAATGAAACCGTTTCATTGTAGGCTACAACAATTATTTTTTTATATTATTTATTGTCTGTCTTGTCTGATTAGAATATAGCCACAATTTGTCTGCGGGCAGCTCGGATCTCTTACATAACTTATCTAATAGGGAAATTTTGTAAATTCTTATGTATTAATTGGCGTTATTTGGTAAACTTTATTTTAATCTTGAACTAAAAAAAATCTAATGATAAAACAAATAATGGCGCATGATTATCTATTTCCGACAAGTTCCAAAGAGTAGACGGAAGTTTTTAGACTTCCTCCGCGTTGTCCTCTCATGCAAATTTTTAGGTTCCTTAGCGAGGGAACGTGATGCGTACGGAAGAAAAATGCTTTTAAAACGATGAGCTGATTAGCAAGCTGATTCTGAATAATTTCAAGAATTAACTGATTCATCCCACCTGCAGCATGTGTGGTTAGAAATGACACCTGCAGCTGCAAGAGAAGGGGAAGACAAAATTAGCTTATTCACGCAGTTTTTCCGTATTTTAACATTCTCCCCAAGCTGAAATCGGGGATGAGAGAGCCACAAAAAATGTATTAAATTCGATGAATTAGTTTGTTTGACCAGTGTTCTGCAGTGCAGTAACTAAATACAGTTCAGTAATAAATGTTCTCTTCTTACCACACAGTACATTTAAAAACACTGTTTACCGCCCGGCGAGAAAGCAGGCGGCTTCCTCAGTGATTATAATAGACGATGTTCATAACTGTCCGTTGGTCAGTGGATTGATCCCCGCACTTAACTCTAAACTAGGTCTCCCAATACTTATTCTGGTCCGAAACCATTCTTAATTTTCTTTAAAAAAAAAGCCATGATAGTTTTCAATGGAAAAAGATGTTTAGACAGTACTCGACATTACGCGACTCTGAGCATTAGTCACACTGCTTTGGCTTCAACTTAAAGCAGAGCAAAAAGGGAGAAAATATTGACAATCAGTTTGCATTTTCATCAATCATCAGCTTGAGTAAGTACCATGATTTTTCCCTTCACTAATTGTGTTAAAGAAAAATTCAATTGCTTCTCTCTGTACTGACCTGCAAAAGGAAGACTGCCTTTTTCACGATCATGTTTGGTTCTCGTTCTTGCTTTTCAACGAATTTATCAATGTTGACGAGTTTCTTGTAAAATTAAATAAACACATTAGTGGTTAGCCTTTGTGCCGGATCATTGCAGCGCAATACAGCTGTCTCGAACCAAGGAAACCAAGAAAGGCGCTTCAAAAGGTGTGAATTAAAAATTCTATGTTTGTCCTCGCAAATGGACACCTATCAATTTCACATGCGACAGTTCATTTAGCTCTCTATGACGTATCAAGTTAGCCCCTCAAGCAGTTTCCTGGAATCGAGGCTGTTATGCAATGTGAATCAAGATGGCGGTCACCTTGTCTAGAGGTTTGTTGTTTTTGTTGGTTGTTTGCTTACAAAACTGACTGATTTTGGCTCTAATTCTTACATGATTATATTTCTAAAACGCTTAGTTATTTTCCCACCCTTTTTTGTTTCATTTTGAGCGGTTAATATGGCATTTTGACGAATTATTTGACGTCGTCTGATTTTTAACGTAAACGGCCAGCCGTGATTACGTATAGCATTCATATTGATTGCTGCACTCAGAAGATGCGCGGGCTATAGGTACACATGCTGGGTGATTTATTTTATTTTAGGAGCATAAATGTATGTATTTTTGTTATCTATTTATTGTATGGGTATAATTTTAATTATCTAAATTTGATGGTGACTTTATGTCTACTTGTATAAAACGCGTACTGTTCATTAGATGAAGGCACTTGACTTTTGAATTATACACTGTAAACAGTGCTCTACATGCCATCCTAGAGGTAGCTGGTGTGGGATGGTACTGATTAAATTTTTGGAAAATGAACCTTTCAATCTTGAATTTTAAGGGGTTTAAAGCTCAAAGGAAACCAGATTGTTTTCAGGAACGTGTGTATTATTGTTCTTTCACTGTTGAAATATCAGTTGTATAAGTCTATATGTCTTAGTAGAGTAATTATATAAGCAGACAGTTAGTACTCTTCATAGCCAAAAGTCTTCATTTATGCACATATCTTCATGTTAAAAAAAAATGTTGCCATTAGAATATCTCAGTATTATCTTAACACTATCCATTTCTGAGGGAAAATATGTAACTTTGCAACATTTGTATCTGTCTCTTTGACTCGTGTGTTTTTTTTGTCAGGTCGCAATGGTTTGCCTGCTCTAAGTCATGGATTCTTCAACAGTGTAATGCTTTGGAGGGCAGGACCTCAGGGGTTAGTGATATCTAAAAGATACCTAGAAATTTCATTGACAGAACAGACTAAAAGTGCCCCTTATACAAAATGGTGCACAAAATGTTCTGTTGCCTGTTTTTTCCAAGAGTCTTACCTCAGGTGGAAAAAACTTGTGATAGCCATGTTATCAATGGTCATTTACTGAAAGTTTTCACAAGTTTCTACTGGAAACTTAAGTAGTAAAACAGTGCAAAATGTTTGGCAGATACATTGTATCTAAAGAATTATTTAGATACTGGGAGAGTATGGAATGACAACTGTTGTATTTTGTGTGGAGATTTTTGAGGAGGACTGTACTTTTTATTGGTCTAAACATTTGCTCTCTCTTGTAAATTTTCAAAATTGCAAGTGTTTCTCTTTCCTTTGAAATATTTAAAACTTAGTTGGATGCAAAGATCTTATAAAATCTCAGTATACAGGTAGGTGACATCTCTAGATGTTTTGGTTTGGACTTTCTTTAAATTTTTTTTTTTTCACATTTTTCTCTAGGCTTATAGCTGCAAACAAAAACCAGAGTATAACCACAGGCTTTTCTGCCAAGCCTAAAGGAAAAATTGACAATGCTGCAGGTAATTACAGTGTATATTACTTAAAGTGTGGTGAAATTAACATGTTTTCTTGTTCAGCTTTATCAAAATTTATCATTTCTAAGAAACTTTTCGTTCCTTTTCCAACATTTGGTTTTATGAAAATGAGCCAAATGTTTAACCCTTTAACTCCCATGTGTGACCAAACCAAAATTTCTCCTCACAATATCAATACAATATCAACCAGATAAGTGATGAGAATAAAGAAAAATATCAATTTGAGGATAATAAGTTGATCCAATACTGAATTCTCTGAACCAACATTATAAGAATTTTATGGTTGACAGTAAGAAGAAACACAAATTTGATCTAGGAGTTAAAGGGTTAAAACACAAGTTTTGTGACTGTTATAGCCACTAAATGTAAGTAGATTTGGTACCAGAATCAACACAAGACCAGAAACCTTGTGTCCTGATCATTACAAGGAAAGCTTTAAACGAGTTGCTTAATAACTTCTTTTTCCACTATAACCTTTCTGCAGAATTTGTCCTAGCCACAATTGATGATATAGTGAACTGGGCTCGCAGGGTAAGACTGAGTGAAAAGATTTGTACAAATGCATGTTGTGAACACAGTGATAAGAATATGTTTCTTTATCTTTTTGCTGTCTTAAGGTGTTTATCGGTATCAATGTAACAGAAAATTTTAGTATGTATATGGCTACACCACCATTGTAGTTTGATATTTTGTAGTTGATGCATAGATATAGTACTATAGACTGTACAGCAACTTACAGCTTTGGATTTGTTTTCTAACAGCTACATGTATGTACACTTTGCTTTTGATATTGCATTGTGTTAATATCCTTTCTTTTGCTTTCAGGGCTCCTTGTGGCCAATGACATTTGGTCTTGCCTGTTGTGCTGTGGAAATGATGCATTTTGCTGCACCCAGGTATAAAAAAGAAGATTGTGTTTTATATTATTTACCTTTTGATAAAGACAGTAGTAGTAGTAGTGATAATTGACTCTGAGACCTGTTTGTACTTTTCTTTAGGTATGACATGGATAGGTTTGGTGTTGTGTTCAGAGCAAGCCCTGTAAGTATACATACAACAATCATTGATATCATGTGCTACCATTTTAATAGTTGTCTACACTGAACACTTTGTTTTAATTGACACATGTTACAACTTCTGCCATGCATTGTTGACTGTTATTTTTAAGATATGAAATACATGTAGATGGTATTTGAGTTAGGTTATTCAAATTACCATTTTGTTAATATGTCATAGTATGACTTCAGAGTGGTGAAAAACTTGATAGAAACTCAGTTAACACTTTGGAAGGCACAACCAAAGAATACTCATCAGAACTACATGTACATCACATATGGGCCAAGTGTAAATTTATGTACATTTTTCAACCCTTAGCAGTTCTTGGAAACAATCTCTTTTACTTTGTGGCTGGAATTTAAGTTAAAGGCTGTGTTACTGCAATTTTTTTTTGTTAATGTAGGGCAATTGATAAATGAAAATAGTTGGGTATTACTGAGACACCTTAGAGTGATCTACAGCTGTACATGTAGCTTATCAATGTACATTTTTATATCATGCTTACCATTCTCTAAACTGTTGCTTTGGGCAGCGTCAAGCGGACGTGATGATTGTGGCTGGAACTCTGACAAATAAAATGGCTCCTGCTCTGAGAAAGGTACTTGTAGATGCAATGGTCCATGGTGGTGAAAAAAATTTTTGAAGTATTTGTATGATAGATATGTAATATTCTTGGTTTGACTTTTTTTCATTTAGAATCTTTAAGAATACGTGCATACACATAAAATGTATACACTTTTCAAAATCTAAGTGACAGTTGCATGGTAGTTGTTACAAACTCAGACAAGTAATTTGCACAACTGATTACTGTGCCAATTACTGTAGAACAGTAGAAGTGCTGGATTAGTCAGGCTTTGTTATAGTGAAACTTCAAGAAATTGATTCTCTGTAGATGTTTCTAAGCCACTTCATATTCACCCACTACTTGATCCTTGTTTCAGGTCTATGACCAGATGCCTGAGCCTCGCTGGGTTATCTCAATGGGAAGGTATGAGGTGACATTTTTCTTGTGGTGTAAATGGTTTTTGTGTTACTGTATAATTTTCTGGTGGGTCATTAAAACGGCAATATTAACGAGGAGTTGAGAGGGCCAGATTTTAGCCCTGGCAGGGTCATTGTTTTGTGTTCTTGTGCAAGATTCTTTGTTGAGCTTAGTCCATCCTGTGTATGGGAGGCCAGTCCTTTGCAGGCTATGTTCAGCCTTTCCTCTCTCTCTCTCTTCCCCCCCCCCCCCCCGCCTTCCTTCAGCATTTTTATTGGCTTCCCAGACGGATCACCATCACCCGCTAGCTAAGGTTGGGAAGAGGTACTGTGACAGTACAGTGTCTCATACAATGACACAGCAGCTAGATCCAGTGCGCTAACTGTTAGATCACCGTTTCTATTCAGGAGTCTAAATGGCATACTCATAACCTATGATGGACTTACGTCACATCCAAGGAGAGAAGCAGAACTCTTACTTAAAGGCATTTCTTGTCACAGAAACCCTGATAAGCTTCTCTGTCTTACACGCAGAGTTAAACTTTTGATGTCTCCATTTTGATGATATCTGCTTTTGCTTTCTCATCTGAACAGCTGTGCAAATGGCGGAGGTTACTATCACTATTCCTACTCGGTTGTCCGTGGCTGTGACAGGATAGTTCCAGTAGATATTTACGTCCCAGGCTGTCCTCCTACAGCAGAGGCTCTGCTGTATGGAGTGTTACAGCTGCAAAAGAAGATTCGCCGCAGTGAGCCTATCAGAATGTGGTACCGCAAATAAGGTTAGTACATAATAAGATATTTCTGTTAGATGCCCGAAAAGCTTCCCTTTTTAAACCCCTTTAAACCATATCATCAGTATGCATATTCTCCTCAGTGTTCTCTATACATTTCCGAAGGTGTTGACTAAGAGAATTTGTCAAAGAATGAAGAGTTTCTTTAATTGGTGATCATTTCCTTTATTCTCGTGACCTTAGTGTGTGATTCAACTACTATACTGTTAGGAGAAATTAGACGCTAGTTACTTTTAGGTGAGAAAGGGTCAAGAGAGGCATTTGTCATCGATTGAATAATAATAAAATTCAAAGCCAGTGAATCCTCTAATGATTTCCCGTAATCAATTCAAAATTGCTTTCCGCTTTTCAATCAAAATTTGTTCCGATCGTATGTTATTTACATTCATTCTTATTTTTTATTTTTATTCTGCTTCAGGTTTTCGCTGTTTCCCGTTTTGATCCTTTGCTGTGTGATTGTTGGTTTAAAATTCCTTTTTTTACTGTACATATAATGTAAAAGCGCTTGTCGCTCGCAATTTACAGGCTTTGACATTGAAATTTCTGATTTCACAAGTATTGCAATCATTTCCTGCCCTAATTTCCATATCACGGATATTGTGCAAGAGGTAACGAGATCGAAATGACTGTCTAACTGAAATAGGAAAGTCTAGATGTTCCCCTTTGTTTGACAGGTAGAATTGTTCAGAACTAGGAATTCGATGTATGGTGTTTCAATCCTCGGAGAAAAGTGAAAGTAAATGATATTAAAGCTTATTTGTATAATTGGTGCTTTATTTGAATCGTTTTAAGACGGATGGCTCTGTATTTTTTCTTCAGTTGGGTTACCCTTGGTTGCTCTAAGGAGAGAATGTGACGAAAAGGCAGGGAAATTGAAGCTACAAAAATTTTTTTAAAACTACGGATCTGATACTAATGAAAGATGGTTTCTGATCACTTTATTTATTATTTTTTTATCGATGACGAGAGGAATTTTATATCCCATACCGCATTGTTTTGTTAAGGCTGTAGAATTACGTGAGTTTGCACTGCCTTGTCCTAGTTGTTTTTAACCGTGCGTACGTGTTGTAAGTGTCCACCGTTTCCTGTATGGCTCCGGAAGGCACATTGGGGGAAAGCTGTCTCTGAACAGGCTTTTAAATAACCTGCTTTAAATTAACGAACAAATATGATAATGCTAGATGCACTATCTTCAGATTTTCAGTGTTATTTTATTGTTGTTGCGTATGTTCTTTGCATTGAGGACGTTTTTTCTCATGATTTGAATAATAATCAATTCCGGGCGCCATTTTGGAGTAAGGTCTAATTCCGCCCACTAATGTGGCGATCTTGAAGGCTCGTAATGAAAAGTGAGGCTTGATGCTCTATTGTTGAAAGCGCCATTCAGTGTGCTGTTCTTAGGTAGCGAAGATTTTCTACTGATTCCAAGCATCATAAACCTCAGCCCTTTGCGGAAACTGGGAAGACGCCATGCGTACAGGAATGGGTTGATGGCAGAATTGCAGATGACGCAGAGAAATGAAGTGTCCCTTAACCAGTGGATTGCCTCGCATGAGCAGTTTGTACATAAATTCATGATGTATATTAGAAGGCAAGGTGTCGCGTAGCAGATAGTGAATAGGATCAGAATGCAAGTAAACGTGGAAGTCAATTTTTCCTCGAATAATGTTGCTTTCTGATTCGCAAAGCAGAATCCTCGAAGTGTTTCTTGCCGGAGTTTTTTCCTGCTTTGAATTGTCTTGATAATTTTGAAATAAGCGTAAAGGAGAGAGCACAGAGTGACCAAAATCACGACGTTGGCAAATAGAAACGAAAAGGTGCGATAGCCCATTGCGAAATAAGGACTTAAAAACACGGGCGATAAAATCCATATCATTCCCGAAACCACGAATACTCTGAAATGGTTCACATTTCGTCTGTATTTTAAGGGTTTTGCGATCGCGAAGAATCGCTCGAAGGTAAGCGCCATGATGCTTAGAACGGAGACAGTGCAAGGCAAAAAGTACAGCAAATGCAATAACCTGACAAAACTTGTTGAAGAAAGAGCTCGAGCTTCCATGAGGTGATACACCACTGACATAGGTTCTGTTGTTATTCCGACAAGAACGTCGGTCATGGCGAGGTTGACGATGAAATATGTGAATGGTGTACGCAAGTTTTTAAACTGGGGTGGACATTTAAGAATGACAAGACACACCAAAACGTTGCAAGGAACAGTCACGACTGCCAAGAGTGCAGATATAGCGGCAGTGAAAGAAGACAATGAGGTTGGTGGAGGAACCGTCATACATTTGTCTTGGCCTTCCGTCGCGAACATGGTCGACGAACTACTCAAAAGCTTCAAGCTTAAACTTCACAACTTTTTAAGTTATTAAATTTGTTACCAGACGTGCGAGTTTCATGAGAACTGTTTTCCTTGTCCTCAGCGGGATGTTTACTTAGTCCTTAAAGTAAAAAAAATAGAGTATATCTTGATATTGCGTTTCCGTTATAAGAGGCTTTTTTTTTTTTAGCCGCCAATGCAGAATCAGATCCATATCCTGATATCTCAATTAATAAAAGCGGGATTTCTGCCCCGGAGGTACCCTATCTCGTGGGCTTAAAACAGAAAGAACGCATTTCTAAGGGATGATTTGTCTAAGAATTGTGATCCTAAATTTCACGTCTCTTAAAAGACGCTTTCATAAACATCTAAAACTTCAAAGGCAGTCACTTATGTTGAAATTGACACTTTGGCGCTTGTAAGAAATTTCAGATTAACTATTCCTTTACGATGTTGATAATGGTAATTAATATGAATGTATTCTGGTAACTTTCACCGCTAGAACATTCAAAAGGGTATCTTGATATAAATCTATCTTTGTTCGAAAACGTGCAGCAAAACTTGTTCATTCAATGTCGTCTAGAGGAGGGTGACTTGGTGAATAGGAGAACTTCACAGCTATTGGATTTCGTCAGCTTCGACAAATTGAACTAAAAAATTAATTATTCGCAAACGTGATGCTAGCTCCTCAACCTTCCTTGCGCCAATTAGAAACTTTTAAGATGAAATCAAACTAAGATTTTAAATATCCTTCCCTTAATTAACAAACGTTTCCTGTCCGCGAGTACTCTGGAAATTTGCTTTTCGAACTCGAATACCTGGTGAGTATTTGTAGTTTAAGAAAAGACGTTTCCGACTGACGAAAATTTCCGTCAAACTTTAATTGATATCTGACGTCTCAGGTAGCGAAAAGTACGTTTTAAGTCGGAAATAGTCCTCGTGACGCTTAAATTCACGTTTTTGGGTTGTTCAGCCACAAATTTAGTTCGACGTGAGCCTTAAGGGTGTTTGTTCTTTAAAAAAAAAAGACAAATCTGGCTTAAGACGCACGAATCGTGACGTAAGCGAGTTCACGCTCTCACTGTCATTAGCTTATCTTGCATTTGCAGCATTAAATTTCTAGAATAACATAGTGCTAAGAAATGATAGATGTTGATGTGATTAAAAACGAATTCAACTTGCAAGAACTACTTCAGTCTATATGTCCTTACCCTTCAGTTCATTTTAATGTTGAGAGCTGCCAAGTAATTTGAACGCAGCTGTTCTCGTCGTAAATGTTTTTCGTTTCTTTTCCTTCCCACAAAAATTTTAAATCATCGGTTAATTTTTCGAAAAAAAGAATGAATCCTTGATTACCAATGGGATGAAACCTTCCTTGACCTACAAAATCTGTAATCATTTATCACGGATAACAGTCTTACAGCAATTGAAGCAAAAATGGAGTGGAAGCCCTTTTGGTGATTTTTGAGTGCAGGTTGACTCTTGTACGAGGAAATGTTGTAGGAATTATATTTCGCTTATTGATATTGAAGATTTGGGAAAGAATTTTTCCAGGCGTGGTAAGATTTGGGATCCAATAAACTCCATCATGTTCTTTCTATTAAAGCCATCTATTTTGCAATACAAACCTTTTTTTTTCTTACTTGAACTAGTCAGACGGGAACATTGTTTATTTCGTGTGCCAGTACGTGAACAGGCCTAAAGAGATAAGAGTAAAGAATAGTTGTGATAAAAAAAGGAAAAATTTTGTTTCATGTTACACGCATTGTTTTTAAAACTGAACGGTCTGGGAACTGATTGACCTGCGTGTGCATGCGCACGTTTGACCTATAAGGTAGCCTCCTTTTCAAGACCATACTTCTAATCACAGCTACGAGTATTTTTATTTCAAGTTACCATGAAAAAAATACTAAGCGTTTGTAGCGTGTCTGTTTTCCTCTTTGTAGTGTTGTATTTAATGTCATGGCTCACTTGTTTGGCCGCTTACCTTTTAGTTGTTGCCGGAGTAATCGGGGTTTTCCCGCATGAACTTGCTAGGAGCTTGTAAACTTTCTGTCACGAATAATCGAGCATCTTCCCTCTTTCCCAGTTAGGCATCGCTTATTATGATCCACCCCATTATAATCCATCTAAGGCTACTTTACGTCACGTGGTAAAAATTCACCGGAGAGGTATCACGTGATAACCCTTGCCTACGTCGATATTTGCCCTTCTATTATTTCCGTATAAAAGGAGCAAAGCCAGCGGAATGTGTCAGCTCAAGAGTTTCATCTTTATTGCTTTACATGGAAGAAAAACAAACGCGTTTTGTAGACCCCAATCGAACCTGGGGTATTAATACAGGTTGACCGCTTAATACATGTTCGATTAAGGGTATTATAAAAACGATAAACAACGCAACTTTATGCCATAATTGACCACATAATTGATCACAGAATCTCGCTTGAATATACTACTTACTTTAATTTTGGGAGAAAAACATGGATCAAAATTATTTGAAAAATTATACTCACTTTGAAGTGGCCGTTCAATACAGGTGGAGGACAATAAAAACATGCCGTTGGGACTCACTCAAAGGTGATGACGTCCGCTCTATAGAGACGACCGCTTAATAGAGGTGAAAATACGATTATGAAGCGGAAACAAATCCGGGATTTAGACAAGCGACCGCTCAATAAGGGATGACTGCTTAGTACAGTGCGGTCTCGGTTGGTTCTGGAAAGAACAAAAATGTGAAGCAATTTGTTGTTAACGCGCGATACGAAAATTAATGGGCCCGGGAGGGTTATAAGATAATTAATCAACTTCCCCATATTTCTCTTAAAATAAAGACAACAACAACTTTGTGCGGTGTTCAGTTAAAAGTTTTTAGCCTCATGGACCCCTAAATTAACAAGAAAAAACTCTAAAACGAGATGACGATGACTGGATGACGAGAAGGGAGTTGGTCTTCTTCCAGGTCACTGTTAGCATTACTTGGTAAAGAGGAGGGAGCTGGGCCTCCTCTCTGACTGGAGGGAGTGGGCATCCATTAAAAAAAAAAAAACTCCAGGGGGTAGAGATTGGATAGAAGTGAGCCTCTGAAAAGTGGCATTCCCCCATTGACGAACCCCAAAGAAACTGAAAGGCTACAAAAACGAGAAAAGAAAAGCATGCAAAGATGATGCAACGTTACAATTTTAATGTATAACATAGCTCTCCTGGAAAATCCAGCGCTTTTCCGTGCTGTTATGACCCCATGATAAAGCTCACAGAAATAGTTCGCTGTTGGTAAAAACCGAGCTTGTAGAGTCTGAACTTTCGCTGTTGCCATGGTGGCATTTAAAATGGTTAGGTCATCAAACACTTTGGGTTAAAACAAAGTGACAATTAACTAAACTTATGATGTGATACTACGGAATGATTTGAAGTAGGAGACGCAGTAAAAAGATGTCTATTTTTTTTCGTTATGAGTACTACGTCATCAGAAGCGTGCCACACTGATACGACGGCCGACAGTGATAGGAAACAGGTTTCATTATGTCTGAAGAAATATTGAAAACTGTGATAAAAAACGGCAGATAGAGGGGATTCGACATAATTTTAAGTCATACATTCAAAGTCACCATTCAATTGCACGAGTAGATCACTTGGTTCCTTCTTTGCAGTTTATTATATTTGAGCAAGTGTTACAATTGCTGATGTCCTGTGGTCAGTAAATTAATCGATATGTCAATGCAGTCATCAGTCTCCGCGCTACCAACATATGACTTAATCAGCGGTGACACAAGATAAAAGCCCAACCCTCGACCAATCACAACTGCGATGAACAGCCATATGTTGCATGTCATAGTGATCAGCATCAGGAAGAAAGCGAAAGATAGCTCCGTTATAAAAAAAGACTCGTTTTTAAAAGCTGAGTGAGGGCTTCTGACCTGAAAATTATATATGTTTTTCGTTCATGAGAAGGAAAAAAAAACGTATTGCCTCAAAAAAGGGACATGTTCAAAAAAGCTAAGCTTTGGTATCATCTTCGCATCATGAAAAAGGATTTTGCGCATCAAAATTCCATAAAGTTTACTTTTCGTCAATCTTGCCCCTTTTTTATTTTTGTCTGTTTTGTGGAAGCTCAATAATATTTGCAGTGTTGTACAAACATCGGAAAGACACATTATTTCTTTTACAAATGACTTATGATTTTTGGCGGAAAAGGGAAGTAAAAGCTAAAAGACACAACCCGACGGAAACAACTGGCTAAAATTCTGGAGGTCTTGGGCATCAAAAAACAGCCATGAAAGTATGAACCAGAGGCCCCAAAAAAGTTATTGGGGAGTGCTGCGAAACAGTTCGTTCTAAAGACGGAGAAGATTTATACGAGCGCGATGGCTTTCGTGTTATGGTTACTGCTGTCGACCGATACCTAACAGAGAAAGAGTACAAACGCCCCATTATTCGTGATAGAGAGTTAGAAAGCTTGAAGCAAGTTCTTGAGGGAAAAGCCTGCCTATTCCAGCAACAAAGCAAAGGCAGGCGGCCGAGCCAGTGAGTCAAGGCAAGGAATAAAAACAACTAAAGGCAGAGACAGATTTTTGCTTATGCATTATTAAGTAGTAGTCACATAATTTTTCCGTGAAATTTAGGATAAATATGCACTTGTAAATTGAAGACTACAAATTGCATTCTCTTGTGCAATCTGGTCAGCCTTGTTAAAATTTACACGTGCCGATTTATCCCAAATTACACTCGAAATCATGTGATTACCTATATAAACTGCGCTCCACTCAGTTTAATTACCATTTTGTAAAAGCTGGAGCACTTAAGGCAAGCCGTATGCGTAATAACAACAGACTCAAAATGAGCTTTCAAGAGAGCGTTTATTTTAAAGTCAGATAAATTAACGGCTAAACAGTAAAACATATGGGAGAATGATCGCCAAATTGGTGCCGAAAATTCAATCTGTGTCCATGCAATTATTTAGATTTAACCGAGCGTTAAAATTCTGATTAATGACCTACACGCAACTGAACAAGGAACGGAAAAACTCTCAATGCAATTGCTGTGACACCATCCCACAAACGCAGCAGCAACAACTTGCAAAGCTTACGCTTCGCTTAGTGCGACGAGTACTGTTGTTTGGAGTGTGGCTTTCGGCTGGCATTATGTGAAACTCAATACCAGCTTTACAATCTTTGATGGTGTCAAGTTTTTTGTTCTTAATCTCACTAGCCACGCTGCTTTTCAATGAAGCTCCAAAGGCTCCTGTGGGAGACAAAAAATAAGAGAAATTTAGCAAAGTTCGAAGCGAAAACTACTCAGTGTAGCCATGACTACACTGAGAAGTTTGATAAAAAATTTCTCTTAAATTCTGCCGTCTTTAAGTCGACCAACAATCGTAATTGTTGAACTCTGACGTACTGAATAAAGACAAAATTACGGCAGCAAAAATAAATCAAGGGAAGTTAAACGAGACGAAAACCAAAAAGAAGAAAAGGACAAAAAAGCAAGAAAAGAGCAAAGTGGAATTTCTTTGAAAAGACTCTATCCAAAAGTTTATTGAAAACAATTTAAATGTACTCTCAATTGTATTTTTTTCTGTTTATCTATGCTTCTTAATTGGATAATAAATTTCAAATCAAACAAATCATATGCCGAGAATAGTGCCCTAACCGACCAACCTGGAAACAGCTTGTCCAATTTCGTGACGATTTGCATCGCTCCTGAACACTTCACCATCTTGAAATAGTAGAGTGTGGTCGTGTAGGCTGAGGAGTTTCTGTTTCCAGTGGAAAGCATTTTGCGAAATTCTTCTTTTGGAAACCACGGCCTTCCAGATCTGCGCTCTTCAGCATCTTCATCAGATCAATCTCGTTTGTTGAGTATGTAGGATTTAGGATTCTCAAGGTAATAGTTTCGTTATACCTCTGGTCTGCAACATTGAAATTTTAGAAAGTTAAATCTGCTGAATCTTAGAACAGACATACTGGGCTTCTGGGCTTCTTTCCCCATTCTTTCTCTGTCCCTTTTGGTTCCAGATGAATTTCGGAAAAGCGTTTGACGGTAAAAATTGACTCTTAAGGTTGATTCACAAGGAACCCGATTTACATCTATTGCCCAACTGTTACCGTTAAAAGCCAGATACACACGGACAAAAGTTTAGATAAATTACCAACTGCAGGGTGAGTGGAAACCAAACTTACAAGGACAAAAATTATTAGCTCACAAATTAACTTCATTTCCAGTCAGGTCTGAGGTACTCTGGTTTAGATTACTCGCTACGCCTTGGCACAAGCTGATTGCTAAAACGAGCGTTAATCGTGGTCATTTATAGCTGCAAGCACGGCCGAGAATACGAATAATGCAATACGTGTGTTTATACTGATCAAGTATCAAGTTGGACGGATATAAATTGGACTGAAACAAGGTCGAGGTCTATAAACACACAAGTTCAGCAAAAAAAGCATCCAATATCTGTTCATATTGACTGAACAGGCCTGTTCAATTTGTCTTTTTGGTCGAAAGATTACACCATTTAAACCGCCAAATAACTCTCATAAAATGTCATGGCTTTCATCGTGTTGGTTATCTTCAAAACATGGTAAATTAAAACGTTTGCCAAAAGTTACGCAATAGGAGGGGACCTAAAAGAATTGCTAAGCAGAACGCAGTCAGCCGAGACCGACTCATATTGCCCTTTCGGAAAGCCAATTAGAAGACAGTATTCCTGTAATTTTGTCTAATAGGCGCGTCAGATAACATTGATAACATAAAATTTCTTTTGGCTCGAAACGAGTCCACTTTTAGCTGGAGACGTTGAGGCGTTTTGATGCCGCTATTTTTAAGCCGAAAGGAAAACCCGAAATAGTTCGGTGATGATGAATAACGAGATAATTGATAACCGGTTTTATAAGTAAATCACGGAAACTGGTCTGCTCGAACCGGGTGTGGACTTTTCGTTGTAGTTATGACACCATTTTAATGTTGAGCCTTTTCTCAGCTTCAGTTTGTTGAAGAGGAACTTGAAGGGCTCTTAGAATGCCTGATTATTTCGCCACGTTTCCTAAATAGTCGCACGGAACAGGCTTTTTCGATTTCAAGCAATTGAAATGATGAAAACAAAATGTCAGAGATAGTTCGGTGATGATTAACTTGATAATCGAGAATTAGATAATATTATAAACTTAGTCTGAAAATTTGAGTGTTGTTAGACACTATATTGAGGTTCAAAATATTTTTGAACATGCAACTGCCTGAAATAGTTCGGTGATGATTAACAAGATAGCAGATAATCAAGCAAGTCATCTTTCCGAAAAGGATTTGGCTCGAATTCATTCCATACATGTTGGTGCTGTTATGATTTCATAATCAAGTTCAAAACGATAATAACCTTACAGAAATAATTCGTTGTTGGTTAACACCGAGCTTGTCGGATCTGACGTTTTAAATGCAAAATGACCAGGTCATCATACTCTTTGGATTTATAAAATACATATTTTTCACCGGTGCTGAAGTAGTGTTAAGACCATGCTTCAATTCAGATAATGTTTTTTAATACAAAAAGTGTAGAGGTAGAAGTTGAGCTCAATTGAACAGACTGATGGTATTTTCATTTACCCGGCTTAGCTTTTGCTAAATACATGAGACGCAGTGCATGTGTCCGTACCAGCAGTATTTTGTTTAGGTGAGACTTACCCCAAAAAGATAATCTCTAGGTGATGTAAGGAGAAATCAAAGATTGATAAATATCAATTGGATTACGTAGAGGAAAATGTGTCTCCATTTACAGCTACACCCATAGTTTTTTTTTTTTTAATTTTCAACTTGAATGACCAGTTAAAACTCCCGCAAAGTACTATACATAATCTTTGCAATCAAGAAGGACATTTATATTTTTCTAATTGCTAAATTTTCTTTTTTAGGTTGAAAGGGTGACTTATTTTGGTAAGAACGAGATACGACCAAATCATTAGGTTTTTTCGACATGCAGGTTTAACCTCAGTATTTAAAGTTAATCATGTATACAATTTTTTAATTCCACACTGACAGCGTGTACTAGTGGTTGAAGATTTTTGTATGAAGATAGGATGTTTGTGTCATCAGCAAAAAGATAGAAGATAGGTTCCATAGAGCAAGAATAAATGTCATTAACGTACAGTAAAAGTCCTGACAAGGAGCCTTGCGGAACGTCTCATGTCGTTAAGATTCTTTCAGACACGTTTGGACCAATTTATGTTGTTTGCGGTTTGGCCTTGTACATATGATAAAAAACCGTTTATTGAAAACTCCGTTAGAACCAAGGTGATGGAGTAAGACGGCGTAATGGCGAGGGCGCATGCGCTGAAATTAAATTTCACGAGCAAACAAAAATAAGATATAAAAGCACATTCTGGACTTGATTTCCCGCCATAAACAGAGATTGTTCCATGACAAGTGCGCACGCACGATTTTATTCGAAAGTTGCGATGCATCAAAAAAACGACGAGTGAGCGTAGCGAACGAATGAGTTTTTTTTTGTTTTTAATACCTTTAAAGAAAGAGTTAGCCTAAATAGACTTGTCTTTTCCTCGAATCTTTCTAAAATAACAGAGAAGTAAGTGCTGGATGAGGGTGCGAACGCAAGGGAGCCTCTTTCGGTGTAACGCTATTACACCTGCTTATTTTCGGTTTGCTCGCCTTGCGCACTTACGAAAAATTTCAATTTCACTGGACAGACATCTATAAGATCTCATGGTGTATGTTTGATCAATAAAGCAAACCAAACTACCCAAAGCACATTGGTTTGGAAGGCATCCGACCCTCTCCTGAAAGTGGACTCTTCTTCCACTTTGACATGTCCATAATCAACCGACATGAAAGCCTTTAGCTTTGGTTTTGGAAGTAAAACACTTCTTAATGATTGAGCCCGAAACTAAGAGATCCAACCCGGCCCTTATTTCATCAAATAACAAGTTGTGGTTGAGATTGCACATAACAAAGGGTTAGTTTCCAAGGTTGTGATTGTCAACTTAATAGGACACTGCCCATTTCTCCTTGATTTTTTCAACGGATTAAGTTTAAAGATGATAGAGTTCTCTTAAGCTGTCATGGTTTTCAGATCAAGAGTACCAAGGTCTGAGGATCTGCCTGCTGAAGCAAGCATGAGCAGCATACTTAGTGTAAGAGTCAATGAATCATTAGAAAGAAAATTTGGTTTTATTAACTGAGTCGATACTGTAAATTTGCCACCCTGATGAGTTAAAAAGTCTTAATAAAGGCCAATGTACATTATCAACTCATTGGATAACAGATAACAGTGGGGGGGGGGGGGGGGTATCTTTTCCTTCCCATAAAAACTTTTCCTTTTGCCTTCCCACAAAAACATTTAAATCATCGGGTGAATTTTCGAAAAAAGAATGAATCCTCACTTATCAATGGAATGAAACCGTCCTTGACCCACAAAACCTGTAATCATTTATCACGGATAGTAAACTGTCTTACAGCAATTTAAGCAAAAGTGGAGTGAAAGCCCTTTTGGTGCAGGTTTACTCTTGTACGAGGAAATTTTGTAGGAATTATTTTCGCTCCTGATATTGAAGACTTGGGAAAGTGCTCTTCCAGACAAAATTCAGTGGAGCGTGGTAAGATTTGGGATCCAATAAACTCCCTTCTAAAAATAAACTTCTTTCTATTAATGTCATCTATTTTGCACCACAAACCCTTTTTTTGTGATCGATGGCCTTACTGAATTGGTCACACGGGAACATTGTATAATTCGTGTGCCGGTGCGTAAACAGGCCAAAGAGCTAAGAGTAAAGAAGAATTGTGATGAAAAAGGAAGAACGTTTGGCCTATGATGTAGCCTAGATAGAAGTATCAACGTGCGATACGAAAATTAATGGGAGGGTTATAAGATAATTAACCAAGTTTGCTCAAAATAAAGACAACAGCAACTTTATGTGAATGAAAATTGGGAAGTGGGGTGACAAAGTGTTCAGTTAAAAATTTTAGACTCATGGACCCCTAGAGTACCTTAAAACCTATGGGGAGGCACACGATGGATGACGAGAAAGGACTTGGCCTTCTTGCAGGGCCACCGTTAACATTCCTTAGTTGAGAAGAGGGAGTTGGGCCTCCTCATTGGGTGATGGGAGTAAGCATCTACTAAATAAAAACTCTCGGGGGTATAGATTGGATGGAAATGGGCCCATGAGGCAGAAGTGTGACGAAAGGAGCACTTCATTCCCACAAGATGCAAAACATTCTCCCATTACCGAACCCACAAGGAAATTGAAAGGCTACAAATACAAGACAAGGTATGATACAATGCTACAATTTTTAATGTATAATATAAATTTCCCGGAAAATCCAGCACTTTTCCGTGCTGTTATGACCCCATGATAAAGCTCAAAGAAATAGTTCGTTGTTGGTAAAAACCGAGCTTGTAGAGTTTGGACGTTTGCTGTTGCCATGGTGCCATTTAAAATGGCAAGGTCATCAAACACTTTTTAAACAATTAACTAAACTCATGATGTGAGACTACGGAATGATTTGAGGTAGGAAAAAAGGACAACGCCCGTAAAAGATGCCTATTTTTTGTGCGTTATGGTGTCTTACTTTATCAAAAGCGTGCCCACACAGCTACGACGGCATGACAGTGATAGATTACAGGTTTTACTTATTGTCTGAAGAGAAATATTGAAAACTTTGATAAAAGCGGCAGATTAAAAGGGGTTTCGGCGAATGTTAAGTCATACATCACCATTCAATTGCTACGAGTAGATCACTTGGTTCCTTCTTTGCAGTTTAGTCTATGTGAGGCATGAGTTGTACACAATTGCTGATGTCTTGTGGACAGTAAATTAATCGATATGCCAATGCAGTCATCAGTCTCCTCGCTGCCACACGTATGAGCTGCTCAGCGCGTGAATACAAGATCACAACCCGACCCTCGACCAATCACAACTGAGATGAACAGCCATATGTGGCATGTCATAGTGATCAACATCAGAAATAAGCGAAAGATAGCTCTGCCTTGATTAAAAGGCACGTCTTTAAAATACGATGTGAAGGCTTCTGCCCCTGAAAGTTATATGTTTTTTTTTTTGGTTTTTTCATGAGAAGGAAAAAAAAGAAACGTATTTCCTCAAAAACTGGCTGGCAAAGGACAGGTTCGAAAAAGCTAAGCTGTGGTATAAGCTAAGGATCCCCCATGAAAAGATTTTTGAACAACAAAATGCGATAAAGTTTACTTTTCGTCAATCTTTGGTCCTCTTTTAATTTTGTCTGTTCGGTAGATGTTCAATAATATTGTGGGGTGTTTTATCAACAGCGCAAAAACAATTCATATCTTTTACAAATGACCTCTGATTTCTGGCCAGAGGGCAATGAGTGATCGCATGAATGAAAAAAGCGCCTTGAAGATTTGAAATAAAGAAAAATCTCACCTGGATCATCAGAATAAATCCTCTTTTTCATCACAGTCGCTTCTTCCACTCTGGTTGTTAATGCGTGATCGTATTTGAAACGTTTAATCCTTTGACACAATAATACAGCACAGACAGCGCTAGAAACTGCTACTATGGAGCCGGCTAACGCCTATAAATAAATAAAGATTATACATTTGAAAAACTGATATATACAATAAGGCCAATCAGGCCGAGTTTCACGACTGCCAAAGTAGTGCACATCACTGCCGAAGATCACTTCCATTAATGTCCTTTATCCGCATATGTTAAAATAGAGGACCCTGGAAATATGTCGTAACCGTCACTATGACAAGATTGTAGATTAATAGATACAATATGATCAATATAGCAATACGATAAATATATACCATATGATAACTATCTACAAGATGATATCAGTTAAGGGTGGTATCATTCGAGCCATGATAAATGGACTTAGACGAGAATAAACTATGTGAGAATGCTTTTATAACAGTGAGACATGACTCTTCCTAGATACGAGTGCTAATTTGAACATGAAACCAAAGATGGGTGGAATACCAAAGAGCTATATATAACTGCAGGGACAGTACTGTTGCGGCCTTCTGGGCCTCGTCACCGTAGTACGTATATATATATATATATATATATATATATATATATATATATATATATATATATACATATATATATTTATTTATTCATTTATCTATATCTTCATACTACGGTTGTGCCAACTTAAATATCCAGGATAAAATATGATAAGTTGATATTCTATTCTGTTTCAGTCCTCCTCGCGATTTCGCTAAGGTTACCAGTGTTTATCTCCGGCTCAAACTTGAAGCCAGTTAGGCTAAATACTTTGAGGTAAATGTCTTGATACAGTTGCAGTCAAGTTGTGCGTGTTTTTCTGAGGTAATTCACCAAAAACTGATCGAAATTAAAGCATTAACAATGATAAATCAAGAAAATAATCTGCAGAAAGTTTAAAAGGAGAGAGAATCAAGTTTAAAATGGGGGGGGAGAGGCTTTCATGATCTTGTCTAACAAACTTAATTTTGCAGGAATTTTTGTTTTTTTTTATATTTATACATATAAATTATTTATCCGATATGGTCCAACGTTATGTGGTGAGATACAAAGGAAAAGTTGAGATAGAGAAGAAATCGCTTTAGAAATCGAATCAATATGTTCGACCTAAAATGTATCTGTTCCGGCTAAACTAAAGGACACATGTCCAGTCCTGACCAATTTGAGGTATCCGTCTTGCTCCAATCCAATTGGAAACACGTGTCTTCCAGTCACGCTTACTTATAGAATTGCGTGTTCCTCCTCATAAACTTTCGATCTTAAACCAGATATTTTCTTGGAGGTTTACCCTTGGCAAGTGTACAAAGCAAAACATGAAAAGTTTTTCCGCGGTATGCCCTCTTTTCTGAACACAACCACTTTCTTGCGTTAACAACAAAATTTGCTCTATTCTCGTTCGTTGTGGCTATTATTTTCTCTCTGGCCTAAAAGAGCTTGGAAAGCTTCCATTAGTCATTGCATACCACGTACACTTGACTGATAGTGATTAGCATACATGCATAGGTACGGTAGCCCACAACTGTGAGTCTTTTTCCTTTGCTGCGAGGTTATTTCTTTTGCTGTGACAAACATAACATAACGACATTGAATAAAGTGTTTAGTGGATGACAACCTTATTGTCACTAACCTTTGTGTGCGAGCTTTTTGGGAGCGATTCTTAAATACACTAAAACGAAAGGAATTCCGTAAGGTCTATTTCTAAACCTACCAATATCTGTTCTGTTCTCAGACTGAAGTATAAATGAGTTCACTAACCTTTTATTGTAGTAACTCTCCACTGTTGAAAAAGTATGAATATTTGATGAAGTTCGGTACTGAAATACATCTGAAAAGTCAGAAGCAGATAGGGGTAAGATATAGCTTAAGTATAAAATTAAAGTTTTATACCACGTGCGTATCGAAGAATTAATCTGTGCTTTTCTGTTATACTCTCCAACCGACGCAGCACCACAGTTTCTTTAGAAACCAACCCCCATTTATGGGATAGGATAGTTCGAAAATGCAAACTCATTTTCCCGAGAGGAAAGAGGCGTTTTGATTTTGCGTTGAAATTAATTCTGACTTTGGTCTATTTCACGTAACTGACGTTTGTTTGTGTCACTTTTTTCGACCAATAAGATCTCAGTTCCGTTTCCGGCGCTCAAGACCGTCTAGAAAACGTATTCTTGTTTTCAGATTTCGCGGGACCAAGTGCTATTCATCGTTGTCCAATTGATCGCTGTAATTCCCTTGGTTTTTGTTTTTTTATTTAAAGGGTGAAAAGTCCTCGTTTTGGGATGCATCTTGGAACTATGCTTCGTATTAATTTTAGCTTTAAACCCGGCAATACATTTTAAACGTAGTCATTCGTAACCTTCGTAACCTAAGAGATACATATCAGAATGCCGCCATATGCGAGTCAGAAATTGATCCGCTGTGACTTACAAGCTGACAATGTTGCATGACTTCATAAAATTTTGGCGCGGACAATTTCTTCATGATTTTTACACAAGCTTACGCCACAAGGCGGCAAGAGAGGTACAATTATTCATGGCATCATTCTGTAGATGTAAAATTGTTACGTGCTACAACGACACACTTTCGAATCTGTTCGTTTTCAGCGTTTCTTGGTAGGTTAGTTGAAGTAAAAATTGTCATCACCAGTTATCATCGTTATTTCATAAACCTCAAATACATTAAAAGGAGTTGGATGTGATTATCCACACTTCTTCGTTCTGCTTCCTGTAGATAAAACTTAAATTCAAAGTTTTCAGCGAAATGAAGATGATATTATAATATACCTCCTCACATTTGAACCTTTCAGTTGTCTACATCCATTTGGCGATTGAAAAAGACATCATTTACCTCGCTGAACTTGATTTGACCAATTCGCTTTTCTTGTCTCTGGCACTAGTTTAGTTTCTTTCGTATATTTTCACCTTTCTCTTCTCTTTCTGCCTTTAGGACTAAAACTCATTCCGGAGGGGGAAATGATATTTTCGGTCATACTTCCAATCAATATAAAATGCTTTTCAGACGTTTGTTTATCAGCAGGATCGATATAACTATATAATGCCTGCGGTACTATAAATAGTAAACCTAATGATCCGGTGCAATACACCGATCAAGAAACTTCCTTGTTTTATATTGCCGCATTGTTATCATAGTTGTTAACAAATAATACGCATTGTTACCTCGCTTATTCCAAAGAAGTACACCACAAGATTCTCCAGTATTTTATTTATTTTTTTTCAGAGAAAACTACGCAACAGAAACCGCTGTAATCTGAATGTCATGAAACTGCAGTACGTTGAAAGGCCTTTTAGAACTACCTCATAATATGTGCTAATTATTCACTTAAGATGTGAGATCCTAAACCAAACGACCAGTGATCCTTCCAATCTGATCGGCTATTATTAGTACAGTTTGTTCACGAATTGCACCATCTCTTGCTCTAATTTAGGATAAATTATGAATAAAAAAGATTACAAATTGCACTCTCTCGTGCAATTTGGTCAGCCTTGTTAAAATTCACTCGTGCCAATTTATCCCAAATTGCACTCGTAATCATGTAATTACTTACACAAACTGCGCTCAACTCAGTTTAATTACCATTTTTTAAAAGCGTTAACCGGAAAACTAAAAATAAACCGCATACGTAATAACAACAGGCTTAAAGTGAACGTTTATTTAAAAGTCAGATAAATTAACGGCCATGCAGTAAAAACGTAAGGAAGAGTGATCGCCAAATTGATGCTAAAAATTCAATCTGTGCCCATGCAATTATTTAGATTTGACCGAGCGAGAGATTCACGCAGCCGAACCAGGAGCGGAATAACTCGCAAGGTAATTGCGTAACTAAAAGAAAGCTGGAGTTAAAAAAGAAATTGAAGAGCAAAGAGAGTAAGGCGATAAAGATTGGATTTCTATTCCTGCTCTTTATGAAATCCAGTTTGCCCTCTGTGAATCACGTGCTGTTGTTGTGTTTTCTGCACACTACTCTAACAGCAACCCACAATCCTCCAGCAAAAAATAACTGGGCATCCAAGATTGTCCGCTTTGGAGAAGGCCGCTTTGAAAAGGCCGCTTAGTTCGACCAATACTTAACTGGATAATAAATTTCAAATAATACAAATTATATGCCGAGAATAGTGTCCTGACCGGCCAACCTAGAAACAGCTTGTCCAATTTCATGACGATTTGCATCGCTCCTGAACACTTCACCATCTTGTAATAGTAGAGTGTGGTCGTGTAGGCTGAGGAGTTTGTTTTTCCAGTGGGAGATTTTATATATAATAAATGTATGTATAAAATAAAAGCTATTTTAAAGTCATATAGCTCTTCCATTTCACTCTTCAGAATTGAGGAGCGTTAGGGCGGAGCGGAACAAGTGAATATGCCTTACGTCGAACTGTATAACAGTATACTTAACATCTCTGCGTCCCATTAGCGATTGCTGTTCTGTTGCTTTATGAATAAAGTAGGGGCTGAAGGTTGACAAAAGGGAATTAAAAAATAAAAAGGAACCCAAGAAAGGGTTGATGCTGTTGGCCCATTGGCACACAAAAGCAAGCACTTTGAGATCTATTGTAATCATCAAAACCTTCTCTTTCATTGCATGTTTGAGGAGTGGCAGCCCCTCCATTTAGACTGCTGTTACAAGATCTGTTAATTCAACTACTTCTTGAGGTTGATCTTTGGTCTGCTCCCCGTCCTTCCCTGAGACCAGAAATAATTGACTGATAAACCTTTCTTGTAATGGATAGACCACTTGAATTGCCCCTTTCTCGTACAATCCTACTACCTCTTGTTTTGTTCATGATAAATGCACGGGTTTGTATGGTGTGGGGTGTGGATGTGGCTGGGTGCGGGGGGAAGGGTGTTGCACGTATGATTGGAATTGAGTTGAGCAAAAGGAAATTACCAGTGACTATCTTTGTATTGTACTGCTCATATGGGCGTAATCTAGATTGGTCTCCCTGCCAATTGGAGGAAACAGCGATGGGCTTCTGAGAATGGCGAGGCAAACTAGAACGTCAAAGGGAACAAAGAGAGAGTGGCTGATGCATTCATAACATATGTTTTCACCGCAGTAGACAAAACTATCTGTAATGTCTCTACCGCAAAATTGAACTCACGTGTCCGGGTTTCAAAGTGGATTACCATGGCAAAATTTTGCCTGAGGGAGAATGATAAATTAAGAAAATTTAGCATTTATGGCATAAAGACGAAAATCAGTTCAGTCTGAGAGAGTGAAGAAAGTCAAATTTCTTCCTCTAATACTTATTCTTTGAACGTATAAAGAGTTACTAGAAAAGTTTGTCCTCTTGTTTTACTTAACATTAAGTCATTGGCGAATCAAGGATTTACTATGACTTCATTGGTTTTATGAAGGCTACATAGTCTTGTCGGAAATTTGTCTGGTCTGTATATTAGAATAATATTTTGTGTTCCAATCGATCGATGGAATAGGAATTTGTCGCGAGCATTCCATTTAGACTAATCGTCCCCTTCTCCCAATGGATTCGAAATCCAACAGCAAACCCATATCGCTCGTTCGTTTCAATGTTTTCCCTGATTAAGTTTATATTGAGCAGGTCTCCACCGACAAAAGCTTAAGTTTGTAGGTTGGCCAACTTTACGCTTGCTATAATGTGAGGTAGCTGTTGTACCGTAGTTGTTAGCGTATTGTCAACAAGTCAACACATTTGAATTATTTCTTGATTCGTTACATTCAACAGCAAGTTATGGATCACTATTCGAATTCCATAGTGACCGAAGTTTCAGGTAGTTTTGTCATGTTTGGGTTGCCTTTTAGGCTGAATAGCTACTGGGTGATTTTGCAGAAATTTTGAATTGCTATAATTCCGGTTTTGTTTAACGAATTCTGTCTTTTAAAGTCCCTATTAGCCTTATCATTCAGGATTGAAGGTTTTTATTTTGCTTATCTGCGTTTGGTGAATATGGAAAGAAGATTTGTGTTCGTCATACCCGACTGATCTTCAGGTAAAACAAAGCAGTAAGCCACATTGATGTGGGTCACTTTTTGATCTATCGATTTAAATTTTACATATACTTTATTTCAGAAAAAAATTTAAATGTTTTCTTTGCACCTCTTAACTCAAAAAGTTGGGACTGTTCAGAAGGTGCTTTGTATTAGTGAGTGCACCATAAGCAAAATCCTTCTGATGACACTTTCCTTTATAATAAAAATTCATGAAACAAAATATAAATCTTGGAACAGACAAGTGGCTGAGGAAAAGACAATAAGAGACCATGCGGAGCAGCTTTTCACTAAACGAAAGAAATTTGATGTAATGAAGCTATGAAGTGGTTAGTTATTCAAACAAGACTGTCTGTACTTGCTAGGTTGAGTACGGCAAACATAATAAAGATTTTTATCAAAACACTCGATCATTTAGAAAAGAGGGCTTCTATTCGCCAACGAATACATTGTTATCTGATCTGCCATTGAAACTGAAGTCCTTATTTTTTTCCATCTTTTTTTTCAGCCGGGGCGCTTTTGATGTTAACAATCTCTATCACAAAATTGTTTTGAAAATTTGCTGTTTGGAGATGTGTCGACGATTTGGGAAAGGATATATACAGATTTCATGTCCGTTATATACATTCAAGTTTTTATTTGATTTGTTCCATTGTTAATGTATATTTTGTTACTAGTCAAAATAATGTCTGCTTTAAGATGAGTCTATGATGTTCAAGCACGGGTTGTACCTAACAATTTGCCGGAGGGATTTTTCGGTTTTATAAGTGTAAGTTCATAATTTCTAGTCTTACAGAGAATTTGCGAAGAAAGAGCTAGTTCTTTTCATATGTATCAGATTTTCTTATTCGCCTCTCTTTGCGGCCTGAAGACCAGGATTTTGCAAATTAGTTTTGTGAATTCGAACCGATTTTCATGTTCGTCACAACCCACTGATCTTAGGGTAAACATATCACGGCACCACGCTACAACAGAAGTATGAAAACTTTTCGAATGAAATTTTGCTTCAAATGGTTTTTTTATCCATCTTCTAATTTTATAACTCTGAGTGGCTTTAGTGCTATTTACATGTTATTTGGTAGTGCTCAGATGTTGCTGCTCGTAAGTGATCAGTAAGTTTATCTCTAGACAAAATTGTTTATAAGGACGTTTCTTTCGAACTCGATGGGAAATTGAATTAATTATGGACTAAATAAAAGGCCAAGGAATACCAAAAGAAGACGACTTTCTGCGATGGCAAACGTTTTGAATAGGGGTACAACAGAGAAAAAATAATTTTGGCATAATGGAACGTAAAATGCACCTTTTCTGTGTTCATTTTTAGCGTCAAAACGTTCTTGTTTGCGAAATTTCATGCATTGGAAAAAAAAAGATTTATTAAGAAGAGAAACTGGGGCGCTGTGTTTCCTTTATAGAAAAATCAACCGATGCAAATGAGTCCGATGGTAAATTATCTTGTAAGTGGCAACTGAAGAACAATATCGTAACATTCTCTTACCTCTCAGTCCATTTATATTCATATATTTTACATTTGAATTTATTGTGTCGTCAAAACAAATATTGGCTGTAGAAGGTAAATTATTTAGAAATGCGAGTATGCTTGATTCGACTCCATCCTTACGAGAATGTGACACTCAACAGTTCCCACTTCATCGAAGAAATTTGTGACTCCCTGAAATTCTGGAGAGGAGAGTACTTCATTGTCAATTATTTTACTCTGTTAATTTTTTTAAAATTCATCAAGAAGTCCATTGTTTTGAATTGACACATTTATTGGTTATGTCGCAAACGTTATCGTCTTTCTTGCCTCGAGGTTCTGCTAAGACTTGTAGGTATTCGTCTTAATCTCGTTCTGATCAACATATTTATTCATCTCATTTCAAAAATAGCGTTTCAGTCGTTATCGTAAATGTATAAATGTTGAATCACGAGTCAGTGTTGTTCAATTCGTCCAATGTTTTTTAGCCAAAGCACCAAAAAACAAATAAGCCAGACACCCCCAATTACTGATTGGAGATGGAAACTATTCGCAGATTGAAGTTCTTCGTTGTGATGAGTTTTTTACTCACCCAGTTTTCCATTCACGGTAAGTTAACAAGCTTTGGCGCACGTTTTTTTTTCCTTTCGTGAGTGTGGGTTTTTATTTTCTCTGTATAGGAAATGCAAACCCCATGGATTGGAACTCTTTTTTGAACGTAAGCACCACTATTTTTACTATAAAGCGCCATTTCTTAGCATCCTAAAGCGAAAAATAAAAAACCAAAAAAAAAAGGGGAGAGAGGCCAGCGTTGCTGATTTTGTGATATGTCTTCTCGCATACGAATCTCGTTATTTTCAATTTTTGCCTTCCTGATCATCTCTTAGAAGGAAGGAAGGAGAATTGAAGCATTTTGGTAGCTACCACGTGAAACTGGATGCCTCCAGACATGTTTCTAAGCAATAATTAACAAATCAATAGAAAAAAAGGCTCACAGAACAGGAAAATCAGGCACCTTAAGGATCCTTTGCAAAAATTAAAAAAGGAGGCAGTAATTACTCGAGAAACTATGCGTTAAACAAATAATTCATATTTTCAAACATGTCTTTGTTTCTCTACCAAGGTTCTTTTCGAAAGGAAATATTTCGCAAGGTGGCTGGAGAAGTATCATTCAGGCGTTTAAATACTGGTAATGGAATGTGTAAAGTAGGATTAGAGGTTGACTTTAAGGGAGGCCAGGACTGCCGCGATAATACAGGACGCAAGAAGATGGTTCTTTCCGATCCAAGGATCAACTGGAAAAAGATCCGTGCTCGTCGAATGTGAAAGTTATGACTAAAAAAATCCGTCGAAAGATTAAACTCGTCATTAAAATCTCTATTAAAACAGCATAGTTCTGGTTTTAAGAGGAATTATTTATGATAAACGCGTAGAGACTTGGGTTATAGCTGCATCCAAACCTGTTAAACCAAAAAAATTGTTAATATTATTTTTAGAATAACCTTTTTGACGACAGCATTTTTTTTTAACTGTTTCAGTAGAGCTGAATGATCTTGTAAACCCAACTCATCTGAGATGACGAGGTTCATGACGCTTTCACTGAAAGAGGATTCCAGATTTTTATGTATTCATTCATGTCATATCCATTTTGTTACGCTCAAGCTATCGGTAATGAAACTGTTTTAGCACTCCAGTTTGAGGAAGCAAAATGGGCTGCAATAAAAATGAGGTTTTAAATGGATATAAGTGTCATGTATGGTTTAATTGACATCAAAGACATTTCGGGTTTTAATTCTTAGAGAGATTGTGAACTGTCCGGGTCATAACCATTTCTGGACACTTGATGACGTCATTAATATGGATGTCGTAGTGGGACCTCGAGAAAACTCATTCATTACTTTATTCGAGTCCCAACGACTTTGTTCCCTTGCCATATCCCATGAAACCTTGCAAAATTACAGAAGACAAGCAATTACACACAACAAGCAAATAATTGATGGTGGTAGCGATGATAAGATAGAAAAATTCAGAGGAAAAGTCGGGTGGAGGTGCTTGTTGCGAAGGGCTCGATCGAGGAATAACCTCTCTTTAGTTGAGGTTTTCAGGTATGCAACATTTTTTTGATTCGAATAAAAAATATTTTAAACAACTAGAATAAATTTTCTTCCAATTTGTCAAAATTCCAATCGAGTGCACGAGGTTTTTGCTTGAGTGCACGAATGTTGAAAGTCTGTTAGTGTGCAAACTACTAAGCATATCCCTTTGTTCTGATCCATCGGAGTATCGTGTAAACCATAAATTTTAACCAGACGCTGTGGCCGGGAAATATTAAGTAAAAGGACAATTACTTATCGGACCTTATAATAGAAGTCTACATTGCGAATTTCAGATCAGGCCAATAGCATGGATGAACACATTCAATATCTCGAGACACTTTGTCGTCTTTGTGGCACAAATCTGCCGCGGACCAGGGTCAGTGCTGCAAACAAAGAATCTTTTGAATCGGAGCTCTGGATGAAATTTCGAATCAATTTCGATCTTCACAGCAGAGAGATTCATCCATCCTCAATCCGCTCGGGGTGCAAGCAATTTCTATATAGAGTTCGCGGATGCACACTAAAAAATAATTCCAGGAAATCACGGATCTTACACATAAACGTGGTTAACCAGCGAGTAAGTTCTCCTTCGGGCAAACATAAAACAAATAGGTATTTTTTCACTGGGCTCTCACATCTTCAGGTATCGTATCCGGGAAATGTGCGATAAGAGCGGCATGAAGATGAAAATAAAGAAATCACATTGGTGGAGAGCCTTGCCGGAGTGTCTCTATTGACAGCATTCCGGAAACAAAGGTTGTGGTTTAACGAGACGAACTGATGAGAGTGAAATTTTCGTCTACAACCACGAGGGACAAGTTTGCCAAATATTCTTTCGCAAAAAATAGAAATGCCGCACAAAAAAGTTAAAAAGTTTTAGCTTTAATAAACTTTAAGAAAAATCATTTTTTGTTTTTTTTAGGAGGTGTACCTGTATTAAAAGGAAATGTAGTTGCCGTCAAATTTCTTTATCGAAATTATCAGTAACTGAATTAGGATGGAACAGAAAAACACTGCCATTTCTAGCGCCTCATAGAAAATGAAAATGGTCATAAAAGTATAATTCAAAATTTTGTCTTGAAAATACGGAAAAAATTCCTACTCTAAAAAAAAAAAACACCACTCTTTGTCTTCAAGAAAACGCAAAACACATTACATAACTTTCTGTAGCTAATTTGGATAACTTGTTAACCGTAAGAAAACTCTTCCTCCTCGTTTGTTCTTTAGAACACCTGTCTCAAATACAACGGCTTGAACGTCGCCTTGAACGTCGGACCGCGTTATCGTTGGTTTCGACCAAGATGGCGTATACTTACCTCTACGGCGCATGATGAAGAGTGTCCAAAAGTTTTATTCTGTGTTTAGCTTGCTGGATCTAAGAACGTTTAAGCTGCAATGGACTTGACTCTAGATCAGGTCCCACATAAGAGAAAACAACTTTCAACCGCATGTAGCTCACTCCACACAAATTTCAATGCTCACGATAAGGTATTTTGAAAAATTCATAACTCGGTAAATATTTTACAATTCTTAAATACATAAAATAATCAGCTTTCTAGATTGGGAAATAAGGATTTGGTAGCGATCGATATTTATAGCTTAATTATAGGGATCACAGAAGGAATTTTGGGCAGTTTTAGGGTGACCTTTAAAATTGTCTCGTAAAAAAGGAAATTGTTTACTTTCACTGAAAAACTTAGGGAAATCGATGCAGGACCGAAATTTGCCTCATCCGTTCTTACGTGGACAGCTTTTTGAGTCTCCCTGCCCATTGAAGGAAATAGCGATGGGCTTCTGAGAATGGCGAGGCACACCAGAACGTTAGAGAGAACAAAGAGTGGCTGATATATTCACAACATATGTTTTCACCGTAGTAGACGAAACTACAAAACTATCTGTAATTTCTCTACTGCAACATTGACCTCACGTGCCCGGATTTCAAAGTGTATTACCGTGGCGAAATTTTGCCCGAGGGAGAAATGATAAATTTAGAAAATTTAGCATTTATTGCATAAAGACTAAAATCACTTCAGTCTGAGAGAGTGAAGAAGGTCAAATTTCTTTCTCTAATACTTAAGCTTTGAACGAATAAAGAGTTACTAGAAAAGTTTGTCCACTTTTTTTTACTTAACACTGAGTCATTGGCGAATCAGAGGTTTGCTACCACTTCATTGGTTTTATGAAGGCCACGTAGTCTTGTCGGAAACTTATCTGGTCTGTATATTAGAATAATATATTGTGTTCCAATCGATCGATGCAATCGAAATTTGCCGCGAGCATTCCATTTAGACTATAATCACCTCCTTCTCGCACTGAATTCGAAATCCTACAGCAAACCCATATCATTTGTTCTTTTCTCAATGTTTTCCCTGATTCAATTTTATACTGGGCAGGTCTCCACCGACAAAAGCTTAAGTTGGTAGGTTAACGAACTTCGCGCTTGCTATAATATTAAGTAGCTGTTGTACCGCAATTCAGTTTTCCATTTTAAGGTATCAGTAGCGTCCATTATTGACTAGCCTATTGTCAACTAGTTAACACATTAGAATTGTTCCGAATCCTGTATTTTTAAGTTAGCCTTATTATCTAGGATTGAAGGTCTGAATTTTGCTTATCTGCTTTTGGTGAATATGGATAGAAAATTTATGTGCGTCATTCCCGACTGATCTTCTGATAAACAAAGCAGTAAGCCACATTGACATGAGTCACTTTTTAATCTATCGATTTAAATTTTACTTATACTTGATTTCAGAAAAAATTTTAAATATTTTCTTTGCACCTCTTAACTAAAAGTTGGCAGTGCTCAGAGGGTGCTTTGTATTAGTGATTGCACCATAAAAAACCTTCGATGACACTTTCTTCTATATAAAAATTCATGAAACAAGATGTAAATCATGGAACAGACAAGTGGCTAAGGAAAAGACAACAAGACACCGTGTGGAGCAGCTTTTCACTAAACGCGAAAAATTTGATGTAGAGAGGATAGGAAGTGGTGAGCTACTCAATTAGACTGTCTGCACATGCTAGGTTGAGTATGGCAAATATAATAAAGATTCTTATGAAAACACATGAGAAAAGAGGGCTTCTGTCTCCCCAAAGAATACATTGTTATCTGATCTGCCATAGAAACTGAAGTCCTTATTTTACATCTTTGTTTTTTCAGCCGGGGCACTTTTCATGTTGTCATTCTTTATCACAAAATTATTTTGAAAATTTGCTGATTTGGAGATGTGTCGACGATTTGGTACAGAGCACCATATACAGATTTCATTTCAGTTTTTATTTGATTCGTTCTATTGTTAATGTATTTTTGCCGCTGGTCAAAATCATGTCTGCCCCAGGATAAGTCAAAGACGTTGAAGCAAAGGTTGTATCTAACAAGGTGGCCGAAGAGACTTTTTGGTTTTATGAGTGTAAGTTCATAATTTCTAGTCTTACATAGAATTTGCGAAGAAAGGCTAGTTTTTTCATATGTATCAGATTTTCTTATTCGCCTCTGTTTGGACTTGAAGACCATGATTTTGCAAATTAGTTTTGTGCATTCGAACCGATTTTCATGTTCGTCACAGCCCACTGATCTTATGGTAAACATATCACGGCACCACGCTACTACGGAAATATGAAAACTTTTGTAATGAAATATTATTTCAGATAGTTTTTATCCATCTTTTGATTTTATAGTTCTGAGTGGCTTTAGTGCTATTTACATGTTATTTGGCAGTTTGTCTGCTATGGCAAACGCTTTGAATAGGGGCACAACAGAGGAAAAATAATTTTGTCATTTTAATAATAATTTTGGCATAGTGGAATGTAAAATGCACCTTTTCTGGGTTCAATATTAGCGTCAAGACGTTCTTGTTTGCGATATTTCGTGCATCGGGGAAAAAGGTCTATTAAGAGAAGAAACTGAGGTGCTGTGTTTCCTTTATAGAAAAATCAACCGATACAAATGGGTCCGATGGTAAATCAACTTCAAAGTGGCAACTGAGGAACAATACCGTAACATTTACTCACCACTCAGAAAATTTCATATTCATATATTTTGATACATTTGAATTTATTGTGTCGGCAAAACAAAGATTCGCCGTAGAAGGTAAATTGTTTGGAAATGCGAGTATGTTTGATTCGATTTGATCACTACGAGAACATGACACGCAACAATTCCTACTAAGTGAAATTCATTGTCCATTACTTCATGAAAGTTATTTTTTAATTCATCAAGGAGTCCATTGTTATGAATTGACACATAGGAATTGCTTGTTTTGTCGCAAACATTGTCTTCTTTCAAGCCTCAAGGCTCTGCTAAGACTTGTCGGTATTCGTCTTATTCACGTTCTGATCAACATAAATATTCATCTCAGCTCAAAAATAGCATTTACAGTCGTAATCGTAAATGTATAAATGTTGCATCACGAGTCAGTGTTGTTCATTTTGTCCCGTGTTTTTTTGCCAAAGCACCAAAAAACAAATACGCCAGACACCCAAATAACTGATTGAAGATGGAAACTTTTCGTGGATTGAAGTTTGTCGTTGTGATGAGTTTTTTGCTCATCCAGTTTTCCGTTTACGGTAAGTTAACAAGCTTTAGCACACTTTTTTTTCCTTTCGTGTGTGTGGGTATAATTTCCCAGTATAACAACTGCAAAACCCATGGATTGGAATTCTTTTCTGAAAGTAAACACCTCTATTTTTACTGTAAAGCGCCATCTCTTAACATTTTAAAAGTAAAAAAATTATACGTAAAAAAACTAAACTCAGTATATATTTACCTTTTGGTACCAATGTAGGTCAAATAATCAATCTAGGGTTTGAGATCCAGCTGCAGAACAAATGAATCATAAATGTTTTCTTGTTTTCGTGTTCTTTACAGATGCCATAGCGGATGAGAAGCTTCAAATGAAGTTTTCCGAGCCCCCCAGCTTTAAACCTTCCAGTACTGCGATGTGCACCTGGTTGAAGAACCTCGAGAGCCTTGGCTTTCAGAAAGAAGTCGTCAGAAAGTCGGTTAAGAGGCCAGGAAAAGATCGACCAGATGCTAAGGCAAGAATCGTGCATGCTTAACTCTATCAAACTTTAGATATCATTAATCATACCGAGTCTATAAAGTAAGTCTACAAGAATAAACTGTGTTTAAAATCAGGCTTTTCTTTGCGTCTCCAGAAAACGACTTATTATTACAAACTGGGGCGGTGCTCTCAGGAAGCCTTGCGTGATATTGCTGCGGAATTGAACTCATCTGTTCCAGGTAATGATACTGAGTAGGTCTGTTCATGTTTGGTGATAAAAATTTGCGTTTAAACTATCCAACTGAACTTGAGAGATCTCGCCTAGAGGAATCATTTGGCCATCACGCTCGTGCATGTAGCAAAAAAATCCAGTCTAAAGCAAGACACTTGTCTTCAAACATCTTTAGGGTAGGGAAAGGGGAAATGAATGTGGGGAAAGGAAACATAATTTGCGTCCTGCTTAGAATTTCATACTTTCGGTTTTCGAGATAAAATCGGTGAGCCAAGTCGTTGTTTTCTTAATTCAATTATTAGAAATAAAAAAAAGGAAAGAATCCAGCGGATCCGATTTTGTAAAATTTCTTCTCGCATACGAATCTCTGTATTTTCAATTTGTGCCTTCCTGATTATCTCTTAGTAGGAAGGAAGGAGAATTGAAGCATTTTGGTAGGTACCAAGTGAAACTTGATGCCTTCAGTCATGTTTCTGAGCAAGAATTAAAAAATCAATATGAGCAAAAATGAGCTCACAGAACAGGAAAATTAGGAACGTTCAGGATCCTTTGAAATATGCGTACAAACAAATTGGTCCTAACATCAAACATGTCTTCGTTTCTCTCCCAAGGTTCTTTTGGAAAGGAAATATTTCGCAAGGTGGCTGAAGAAGTATCATTCAGGCGTTTAAATACTGGTAATGGAATGTGTAAAGTGGGATTAGAAGTTGAGTTTAAGGGAGGCCAGGACTGCGATATTACAGGACGCAAGAAGATGGATCTTTCCGACCCAAGGATCAAGAGGTTTCTTTTTCCTTTTAAAGTCAAGATTGAAATCAAAATCACCATTAAGTTTTAATAGTTCTGGTTTTAAGAGGAATGATTTATGATACACGCGTAGAGACTTGGGTTATAGCTTCATCCAAACTTGTAAACCAAAAAAATTGTTAATGTTATTTTTAGAATAACCTTTTTTGACGACAGCATAATCTTTTGAGACTGTTTCAGTAGAGCTGAATGATCTTGTAAACCCAAGCTCATATGAGATGACGAGGTTTATGACGCTTTCACTTAAAGAGGATCCCAGATTTTTATGTTTTCATTCATATCATATCCATTTTGTTACGCTCAAGTTCAGTTATCGATAATGAAACTGTTTTAGTACTTCCAGTTTGAGAAAGCAAAATGGGCTGCAATAAAAACGAGGGTTTAAATGGATTTAACTGTCATATCTGGTATAATTGACATCAAAGACAGAATTAATTTCGTGTTTTACTTCTCAGAGAGATTGTGAAGAGACTTAAAAAACTCGGCTGGGCACAAGTAAATGGTCGATCCCTTTGCGTGACACTTACAGAGCTTTAAAACTTTTCAGATCCTTTGTCAATAGTAATGAAGTTTGCGACGAGCTCCAAACGAAAAAAAGAGCCAGAATTACCCCTTCGACCCCCAGAAGTAACTTCCATCTAATTTCTGAATCAAACAAAAAGGAGAGGAGAATAAAGGAAATGATCACCAACTGAAGCTGCTCTGATTGTTCGACAAATTCTTGTTGTTAGCACTTTAGGCGATGGAGAATTTGCATACTGATGTTTAGGTTAATTGAAGACTGAAAAGAGGGCGTTGCTTAATAAATTCAATGTGAAAGTTGCTTATTCCACTTAATTAAAAAAGAAAACCTTCCCTCAACCATTCTTTGACCATAATACCACTTCTATTGGTATTTAGAACGTTAAGCTTTTAGGAAAGTAGAAAATAAAAAAAATTTTTGCCATTGTTAGATTCAACAAGCTTGGGTTGTTTTAGAGAAGATGGACGGGTGATGATTCCGAAAAAGTCGAGTTTTCTCTGACAGATCGATGAAAATAATTTTTTCAACGTCTGCTACATGAGTGCGCTATAGCGAGCTCGGTAACAGTTCTACTTTTCTGCTTTTAAAGGCCACTCTTCTCTTCCTAATTAAGGCAATCCTTTGCGGAACAAAACAAATTTCTTTGCTAAGCAAAAGCATTGATTTACGCATGTGAAAAGAGGATTTTTTTCTTACTTTACGTAGTGCCAGTTCTCTCCCTTACAAAAGCTATCAAAAAATAAGTTTTTTTGCATTCCCTACCTGATGTATCGCAGTATTTTTCCATTTAAGGCTTTCCATTTCTCCATTTAAGCCAATTTTCTGTGTTCCGCCTTCCCAAAGCACAGGTCGCCATTCTGCAAACACCTCTGCTATCTGTCCAAGCAAACGAAAAAGATTCCTGACAAAAGCAAGGTTTGTTGTACTTCTAAGAAATGTGCAGTTCTCTACCTAACAAGAGCGCACTTTTTTAATAATAAAATAAAAATTATCTCTGCCAAGTGAAAACTTCCCTCTCATACCTAATGACAGTTCAATGCATAATTAAAGCGAAAATTTCTACCCAACCAAAAGTGTACTTTCTGCTCAACCAAAGTGCTTTGTCTTCCCTAAACCACTGCAATGTGTTTAACCAGTTTTGATTTGTTTGCGCAAAATAGGCCTAAAGCGCAATTTACATGTAAGTGGAACAGACTTCTCCTACTAGCCTGCAGAGAAAGCATAATTTTTGCGAGCGAGTGTCCAGTATTTTCTTTATGAAAACTGAAGATGCTATCTTTGATTTTGACGGCAGCAGAAGGCTGGGGAGAGCAATTATGTACAAAGGGATGAACGACGATCAGAAGGAAGGAGAGGGAGGAGGGAGGGGTAATAGAGATTACTGGCCTTTCCCGTTCCCTTCCCCCACCGTCCACCATAACACTAAAATAAACGAATAAACGATTGGGAGCATGCAACGTTAACTCGCCTAATAAGACGGTCACACTGCAGGCTACTGCCGAACCACAGCGCACTTTTTTTCTGAATCAAGCTTGAAATTCTTTGCTCAACAAGAGCGCTGTTTTCTGCCCATTCAAGGCTTTGTTTTCTGCCCAACTAAAGTGGTATTCTCCATTTAGCCTGAGCGCAGTCTTCTTACTAATGTAAGCGCGACTCTTCTCTTACCAAGTAGATAGAGCTGTGTTCCGTCCAAACAAAGCGCAGCTTATCTTCCAAAGACAGTGAAGCTCAATACTAACCAAAATGCAGTTGTGTTCTAAACCACAAGTTTGTTATATCGAACCATAATGTTTCAGAAAAGTAGAGGATAAAGTATTCCTTGCGAAGTTGAGAACCGTGCAGGTTTAAAAAAAATGGACAATTAACCATGATATACCTTTCCTTTGAAGGAAATTGTAAGCAGGGAAATTTTACGAGTGGAAGCACATTCACCCACGTTTCCGTTACAACGGCTGGATTTTCCTTTTAACCGGGCAGAAGGTTGTATTTTCCCGAAACAAATGATCCTTTGAACAGCGTAAAGCATTAAACTTTCGTGCATGTCAGGGAAAAATTTATTTAGCCCCTGCTCTTGCATTGTGTCTCAAGGAAACAAAGCATTTTAAATAATCATTGTTACACACTGTGAGATTGGTTTCATAGTCACAGTCGTTTGCTCGGTTTGTCTCAGTAACATCAGTAACAAAAAATGCAGCACACTCAAGGTGCTTTTTTAGAAATGCAAAGAGTCATTTGTTGAAGAATTGATCTATATTGTATTTAAGGATTAAATATGAATCGCTTTACTAGTTAAAAATGAGAGAAATGTAAACAACTCCCCGCACGACCAAAAAAAAGAACTCCGCAGCCGCAAAAGAGGGAAACAATCGTTTAAAGTTCGGACGACTTTTTTAGAACTATCATTTCAAGAGATTTTTTTAAAAGCATTTTTCAAAGGCATATGATTTCTTCTTTTGAATCTGCTTTATGCAAGCTTTCGAAAGATTGATCAATAAAAAAAAATCACTCTGACAGTTGGTAACCTTGCTAACCTCGTAAAACGCGACCGAGAGCAAATATTGTCTGAATTTTGTATGGTGATATTCATCTCAAAATAAACTTTTTGTGAAACATGTTTTTGCAAAAGATTTGCATACGACATTTATACCCAAAAGTGATGATTCACCATCCAAACGGAGGTAAAAGTTAATTTGGGCTACAGAATGTTTCTATCGTTAAAAGTTTTTGGCTGTTCAGGGGCAAAAAACCGGTTTGCCACATATGTCGCAATTCACAAAAGAAGCACATGTAACTATAATCTTCTAAAATAAAGAGAGGAAACCACCTCCCGAATGATTTCGTTACAAGTATTTAGATATCTTTGGGCCACAATCTTGATATTTCCTTTCTATCGAACAAGCGACCATCTAATTGCTGAGTGGAGTAAGCGATACATGTATGTAGCATTTGTCTACTGTAAACACAACTCTTCAAAACACTCTTGTTTCAAGATTGACGTACTTGCCAATATGTTTATCATAACACTACGTTATAGATTTGTATTTTTACATTCTATTCCGGCTCTTTGTTGTTAGGAATAGTCGTAAAACGAAAAAGTCACTACAAATTTGGTATTCAATACTAAAATTTTATTAGGCGTTGTCGATTAATAAAGAGAGATTTCGAATGCGTCCATTGGGCTCTGAACTTAGTTTTGAGAGGTTGTGCCATTTGATTTATTTAGATCATAATTATGATCACGTTCTTTCTAAGAGCGTTTGCATTCATTTGCGTCTGTACTTTATAAATATTTGTATCCAAAAGTTTTTGTGTTCGTCTGCATTAAGATAGTATGATATGATTTAGGCTAAATCAAAGCCACATATAATTGAAAAAAGTGATCGGCTCTTTTTTCCGAAACCATCCGAAAGTAAAACATGATTAAGATTTGATTTGAATAAAAGGGAAAGCGTACCGCGACTTTAACTTGCAACGATGTGTCCTCCGGGAGTCAGTGATCCTTGCTACGTTTGACAAACTTCTGGACCGGCAGGTAAAGCGATGATTTTACATTAAAGTTACGAAGTTTTATAACTTTTTATTACCTTTATCACACCTCATACTGTCTCATATTCCATAGACCGCGGATCAATCGATGTAACCCCATTCAATATTGCGTAATGTTCTCTTAGTCTTAGATGCGAAATCTGAACTACCCAATTCAAATATAATAGCAACCGTTCTTTTTCAAGGCCTTAGAGCCTCGCCTGAGCCTACTTTATCGTTTTTGATTTTTTATAACTGAGTAAACGACCCATATAATTGCAAGTGCCTGTTTCAAGTCTTACGCCGCTTATCTAGAGGCAAAAATGATTTCTGCACAAGGCGAAAAGCGGTAAAAATCCGAAAAAATCATACCACAAGCTTACTCTAGATACGTACAAGAGACACAATGAAATATTTGGATCTTTTTAGCTTCTTTTGTTAAAACAATCTGCCAAGAAAAAGAACGTCTACGTCATTAAAAAGTTGTCTGTCTGCTTGGAGTTTATTTTAAATTCACGCGAGGTTTTTTCATGTTATGAAATTCACTTCATCAATATTTACAGTGGCTCAAAGCCCATCTATTGTACCTGTGCTTATAAATTGCCAAAAAATCTGCTGTTTGCTCAAATCCATTCGTAGCTAAAGGGAGCGTCTTATTAATTCAAGCGTTTGGAACACAAATTCGTGATGAAGAAAGTTTCCTTGATTATCGCAGTTCTTGCCGTTCTTTTTCTCCTTCAGTCCAACATTGGTGAGTTTTAGTATTCGTCTTTCCCTGAGTTTCTTAGACCATGCTCTACCAACGAAGAATCAATTACGAAAGCAAGTGAACGTGTTCAAGGTTCATTTTCGTTTTGAAATGTGCTTAAAATCTATTTTGTGTATATATATTTCAAATGTTTTATAATTCAGTTTGACACATCATTGTTCTCGAGAATAAACAAAAATAAAATTTTTGAGATCGCTGTAAATTGTTTTCCTCCTTAACTGGAACTTGCCTCAAAGAGGAAACTCCCTCATCATACAGGTCTTCAATCTCAGGCGAGGATAAAAATCAGTTTTTTTTACCCGATTTCAGCTGGACAGACCGAACTAGAAGACTCTATCACCCTGAGGGCCAGAAACCCAGGCGCTATTTCATTAACCAATGATCAAGTGCGGAAAATGTTGCAAAAAGCAGATTTTGAACGCCATGGTTTCCAAAAGGAAGAATCGCGCACTCTGCTTTCAGCAGGAAAATTTCCGGCAAACTCATCAGCTTATTTGACCAACATCTTCTAATACAAGGAGGTGAACTGCTCCCAAGCACAAGTGATGCAGGTTTTAATGGAGGCAGAGAAACTACTTCCAGGCAAAGAATGATCCCAGTATTTAGATGATAGTGAAATAAAGAAATAGTGCACTTCTATAAGACGGTAGAAAATTCCAGGTCGACTCAAGTACGAAGAAAATTGCTCTTACCCTTGCAACAGGAAACCCGCTAAAATAATATTTTTCCCTAGAAGTAAAAACGCTCAGAAAAAAAAATAGAAAGAAACAAAAAGAGTAAGAATAACACGGTCGAAAACGGAACACAGATTGATTTTCGTAAAGTTGGGTAAATCTATCAAATTGCATTTCATTAACACAGCAATCTGTTGAACTCTAGGTTTTTAATTATTTCCTCCAGAACTAAATCGAAAATTGTTGGTGAAATAGCTTGTACAGTGTTATTAATTTTTATTCAGTGAAGCTAATATTTTTCTTCTTTGGTATTCCGTTTTGGCCTTCGGGCTAAAGTGGTGAGAGAGATGAGAGTCTTTTCAGGCGGAGATCCCACGGCCATGTGCAAAGCTGGTGTAGAGATCCATTTCAAACCGAAACCTCATCAGAATTCCAAAACCATGGCTGCTCTTCGTCGCTTCAAGCGAGATATCAGCGCTTCATTGTGCTTCAAGATTTCCGTCAGAATAACTTATTCTAAGAGTGAAGGTCTGAATATAAGTCTTAATATTACCAGGAGAGGTTAGCTTTAGTGATTTTATCTCCAGCACTCAGAGAACTACAGGCTAACGAAGATCAAGTTTTGAATTCTATAAAAAAAATATTTAAAATATGTTTGCTTAGTTCACAGTTACTGAGAGCTTATGTGTGCGTGACCACCTGACACAGAATTTCGAGACTACTACAATACTTTTTTATGTAAGAAGTTTTTTTCATAGTTCTCTTTCGTACTGAAAGGTACGAACATCAGAAGACGGTACCTCTTATCAGCCACGAAAGTTGGCATAAACCTATATGTTGTGATAAGTGTTCCCTTTCTCCCAAGAGTTTTTAATTTTCCAATCTCTATTTGGCAATAATTTGCGTTCCTGTGGCATATTCCGCATTTGCTTTAAAATTTCCCTCATTTCTTTCGCTTCTTTTGGGAGGTAAATATGATCGAGTCCGGCTTGCTTCGAAAACAAACGTAAAAGACTCAGAGATAGAACTATCAGAATGATTTTGTTTTGTTTGGAAAATGGATAATTTTTTGATAGTTTTTAGTTCCAGAATGTAGATTCCGAAGAAGTGGAGAAATCGGTCAATACAAGGAATGAGAGCAAGCAAGAGAATAAGGGTGAAGGGAATGAATTGCGCTGAGTTATGAAGCGATTGCTCGTGTGATCATGAAAATTACAATTTCCTCGATTGTGATTGATTTAAAGATTCCTATTTTCCGCGAATCCACTCGCCAAGTTGTGATCGGACAGTTCAACAAGCCAATCACATTCAATGTTTAAATCAACAAATCAAAACCTTGGTTTCAATCAACATAGAAACAGTGTATACAGCGACATTAGACAATCTATACCTCTTTTGTCAGCTTTTAAATGCAAATTTCCCCTTCTTTCAATTTTTTTATTAATTGGTAATAAGACTTCCCGTCCCTTAGTTCGGTCCGCAATCGCACTCATGATCAACAAATCGGACTCCTTCTGTACGTTCGTCCGATTTTGTTATCATTTATATGACTACAAACCAAATTGCACTTCAATCAATTCTATCACCATTACTTATTACATTTAGAAACAAGCCGGAAACTAAAGCTTCGAGTTCTACGTCTCAAAATGTGTGCTTACTACCGCGAATAAAAAAGAGGAAACACCAAGTGCGGCATGAAAGCAGAACTACTAAAAGTCAAAACAGATATATCAGAGAGTGTTTTTATGGGCAACTGGATTTATTTTTGATAATCTAAGAGGGTCTCTCGTTACGGACCGAGGTTAGTGGAAAATTTTGTTTTTGAACAAGACGGAATTTTAAAATGTTGCTTCACATCTAAACCTGTGGCAAAGTAGGGTTTAGGGAATCGGATTATTCCGAACTATTAAGTTCGAAGTTCTGTATTACAATCTTATAGCTTCTTGTAAGAGTAAACCGGAAAGTTATCTAATATTAAAGGTTTATATTCTAACAAGAATGGCTAATTCTTCTTGGATCATACATTAAACAAGCTAGCTATGAAATGAACTGTTAAGTCACGCACGTCACGCACTTTCAATTTATCACTATTCTCTTCCTTAGTTATCAAGGGTCTTTAATTTGGCTGTTTAAAACTCATTTGTTTGAGCTTCAACCAAATTTTGCTGGTAGGTTGGTACCTGATGACAAACGTCTTTGAATTGACTATCTATGCATGCATGGTTTCAGACACGCTTCAACTGAGGCAATACCCAATATAGAGAAACGGCCGTCCTTTCTGGAGACTTCTGGTTGTGTATCATTCCCCTACTGCCGCATTTTGCCTTTTTGTCGCACATAATTTCATGTAATGAGTATATCGTCATTTTATTTCGTTCAAAAGAGTGCGAAGAGCTATTCCTATTTAAGTGTTTTTTGAATTGAACAATACGGTATATGTATGGAATAACCGTGAGGATCACGATTAGAGAAAGAGAGAGACACTTGTAGATATCATTATAATCAAAACAATATTTCCTGTATTTCTTGTTCAGAAACAAAGCTGCCAGAAGAACAGATGAAGAACACCCCAACTTTTCACTTCTTTCGCTCTGCGCCACAGTCTCTGCATGTTTTTTCCCGAAGGCCTAGAAAAGGGTAGTCTTAAAAGTGGTATCTCTCTACTACAACGAAACGTTCGACTCAATTCGAGACGAAATACTTTCGTGATGTTACCAATTGTTGTTTATCTGGTCTATCATCACCAAACAATCTCTGCCATTGAGTTGCTTTTATTTTGAAGTTGAAAATGGCGCCATGAAAATTCCTTACACAATATGGCTTCCCTATCAAGTTGTTTGGCTCGCCGAGTACGAAAAATGACTGGAATCCTGTCTTCTGATTGGTGACACTAACGGGCAGTACGGGTATGTCAAGTCATGTGCCCTCCAGGGATTGCCCGCTATTAATTCTGCACAGAAAAGACCTGTAGCTGCCTTGAATACTTTATAACTTCTGAGGATGGTTTTTTTCTTCCTCTTTTTTTCTCCAAGGAAAGAGTTTACCGAGAGTCACAGAACACAGCTGCTGTAAATATTGATGAGAGACAAAGAAATGAACACCACTTCGAAGTCTATTCGATCATTATTGCAGAATATTGTCCTCCTCACTTTGATATGAACAGCAAAAAGAAATGACTTTCCAATATCCAGCTATCTTTATCATGACCTAACGCTTGATAAACCATCCACATACATTTTCTCCCATTCTCAATTGAGGTTGTGGCTATAAACTATTACGACTTCTGCTCGTTTATGCAAAACAGCTGGTGCCAACGCTTAAAGAAAGATTATTACCAGACGCGGCAGAAACTCGATTCGAAATGAAGATAACTTGTGACTTGATGATCTTTGTCCTTGTGTGTTTTAATTTTGTTTACTTTCCTGCGGTTGGTAAGTTGTTTACCTTTAAGTTTTCTTAATGAAGCGCTGTAGTACCGTGGCTAAATAGGAATGCCTAGTATAGCCGATCCTCAAAACTGTTGTTCGTAAGCTTAAATCAGGTAGCTGGAAAATCTCCAGATAACACAGAACCGTGGCTAATTTTAATTAGAAGTGCGCTTTTTAAAAGGCGCGAATCATTACCTGTCTATCATTTTCTGTCCAAGTGATCTGCTGTTCCAGTTTTTCTTTCACAAAAATTCTCTTTTCCCTGCCTCATTTATTTTGTGCCTCTAAAGCGGTCAAGTCATGAAAGTGTTACTTTCTACTTGCGTAGAAAAGTAAATTTAGCCGCATTTACGAACTGTCAAAACTTTCAACTTATCGACTTTGTCAGAGCTCAACATTGAATGAAACTGGATTCCCTTGTTTTGGTTGTCTTAACAGGTGCCTCGACTGAAGACTTGCAAATGAAAGTGAAAGAACCCTCAAGTTTTCGACCCTCGTCGTCTGAAATGTGTGACATGTTAGAGAAGGCAAACCTCGAAAACCGTGGCTTCCAAAAGGAAGTTGTCAGAAAGTCGTCTCAGAAGCCTGGAAGAACCGGATCAGATTTTGAAGTAAGAATTATGTATACTAAGAGAATACCGAGCAGTTTATTTATCTATTTGTTTTTTGTTCAATATCATACATTCATCTTTTACAAAAACCTATATTACCAAACATTACTTACAATACTAACTTTACTTAGATGTACAATAATAACATTTTTACTAGCAACGCCGACAATATTAATGTAATAATGATCCTAACAATACTTTCAATAGTAACAGTACAAATAGATTACAGTATAATGTAAAAGCTTGCAAAAAATGATCGTAGCATACTAACTATTTTTTGAGAAAATTTGAAAGATTATGCAAGCAATACCGTAATTTTTTTCTTTTATAAATGTCTGTACGCTTTTCTTCTCTGATAGGCATTGCAAATATAATAAACTCTGATAATGATGAAACATTACGAAAAATATTAGTTCAAAACTAATCTTGTATTAAATGTTGTTACAGGGAAGTATGTAATACCTAGTTTATTATTTTTTTTAAACAGGGAAATCTATACAAATTGGATTGATTAGTACCATGTGTGCTTGTCGTTTCTGTGTAGGAAGAGGTGCAAGAGAACAGTTTATATTCTCTTGATCAACGTTAATGTTTATGATTGTATACGAAATGAACAATACATTTCAAACAGGCAGTTATTTTTTTCTTTAGACGGTGTACAATTATGAAAAGGTGGTGAACTGCTCTGTGGGAGCCATTCAACAAATGGGAGTGGAATTGAACACATCTTTGCCAGGTACTGATCTTTATAAGTGAGTCTGTATTTAAAATAATCCATTTAAAGAATGTTAAAAGCTAAGAATTAAATACATCTGGTTAATGAGGCGCGTAAAACAATTTCAAGACATTTTCTGTTTTCGTAGAAATTTTTTCGGTTTACTGATCTCGATATTTTCCGTACCATCTGCCAGTCTGACCATTTCTTATTGGCGAAATGGTAAAGAACATGTTCGTTTCTATTGCATGAAAACAATGAATTAAAATGTGTCCTGATCATTGCTTAAACGCAATATTGTTATCCGAACGTGGTTTATTGTTTTACTACTGTTTAAGTTTGTTAAACGCAGTGAGGGCACACCATTAATTTTGTTTTTGCGAGGTTTTTCCAGAAAGGTGTAATCTTACTGGCGAAAAATTTCTTTCTCTCCCAAGGTGCTTTCGGAAAGGAAATGTCCCGCTGGGTAACAAAGGAAGTGAAAGGGAGGCATTTCGACAGCAACGGGAAGTGTGCATTGGGACTGGAAGTTGATTTCAGGGGAGGCAAGGGCTGCGATGTGAGAAGCAAGAGCAAGAATGTTAAGAAAAGGATCCGTCGACTCTTCGGCTTCAACATTAAAGCATCTATAAGACTGAGGCTCAAGGGTCTGGTTTTCAGAGTTCCCCGTGTCAACTATACCAGCTTTCTTTAGTTATTTTTTAAACCTTGTTGTATGGAATGATAGTGTAGATCTTAGCTAGAAAACAGTTCGTTCTGTTTCTTATAGTTTAGATTTCAAAGTTGTCATTGGCTCGATCTTGAGTGACACACGGCAATAACCATGTGACCCTCCAAAGCCTCTGACCCGCCCACCACTTCCCAAGCAATAAATACTGGTCATTTTGTGTTATCAGTAATGATAATATCGTTATCACCTTGGTAAGCAATGAAATATTGTTGGTACTGCACTTAAAAAAAAAAATTAGTACTGTACATCAAAGTACAAGTGCTAGTATTGTAAGTAATGTTAAGTACTGATAGTAATGTAGGTTTTTGTAAACGATGTATGGCATTAAAGGAAAACAAATAAAAAGATAAATAAACTGCTATGTATTTTCTTAACATGCATAATTCTTACCTCAAAATTCGATCCGGTTCTTCCAGGCTTCTGAAACGACTTTCTGACAACTTCCTTTTGGAAGCCACGGTTTTCGAGGTTTGCCTTCTCTAACATGTCACACATTTCAGACGATAAGGGTCGAAAACTTGAGTGTTCTTTCACTTTTATTTGATTTTGGGATTACCGATTAGATCCTTTTTCTCTTCTTTTTAAAAAGTATTTGAATTCATTTGCTTTTCTAAGTTACAAATATTTGTTTATAAAACAAAGTTTTGTGTTTGTCTACAGTAAGATAATTAATGAGCTAAATCAAACCACGTATAAACGACGAAGCTGATTTATTTTTCCTGAAACAATCCGAAAGTAGAACATCTTAATATCAATTAAGATCTGGGCTAAATGGCAAGAAGAGCGTCTCGCTCATATTCAGACAAAACGGTAAATGTGAATGTTAATAATCCGATAAGCAACCCGTTAACCAAATTGTCAAACACGCAGTTCAGAAATTGTAGTTCTTTGCTTGACCATGCGGTGTTTAGACATGCACTAGCAAGGAAAGGGCTCTCGTCGAACTTATTGTGTGCTCGAGATAACTCTTCTGTTGTTTTGCGTTCTTCAAGGAAAGCTCTCTTATGCCTGTTAAATTTACGCACCTTGGGCAGCTGGTGGCATGACATTCAAACCGAAAAGCGTTCTATTCTTTTCCAAGTAAGAAAAGTGTCCGGCGTAACTATTGCGCAGTTCTAATTTTGCAATATGTGTCCTACATGTCAGGCACATCACACAAACAAAGGAGTTTAGATAAAAGGAAAATCGTTAAATCCAAAAATTGATGATAGACTTTAGAAATAAGGATGTAATAGTCGTTGAGTTGAAGAAGACTGTATCATCAAAATCAGTAAATTCCGTCTTGCAAAGAAAACTCTTCATTTATATTATGAAAAATCAACATTTTCTAAATATTTCAGTGGCGTTGCAGGTTATGAAAAAAGGAAAACACAAAGAGAGGGGTTAAAAAGAAATTAAAATAAAATAAGTTCGCTGTGAGAGAACAACTAGCCGATCCAACATAGATCTATCAGATTGTGTTTCTATGGGCGCCTGGATTGTTTTCTGGTAATAGATTGCGAGGGGGGGGGGGGGGGGGAAATTGGCTAGTTCTGGAACAAGACCAAATAAATCTTACATCACGTCCACACCTAACATTAATAAAGGTTTAGTGAACGGATTACAATGAATTTTAAAGTGCTGTGTTACAGGTCGCCATAGCTATTGATAAAGTAAACCGGAAAAAGCTTCTAGAATCGAGTAATATGGTATAGGCAGGGAATAACCTTCGAGTACTAGAAGCGTAGAAAGTACTTGTAGTTATCATGATATTCAGAACAATATTATCAACACTTTTTCTCATAACAAAGCTGCAAGCATGAAGCGTGAAGAACCCACAAACCTTTTACTTTTTTCACTTTGCGCTACAATCTTTATACATTTGCAACTTAAACCCCGAGAAAAGGCTATTCTTAAAAGTGATGTCACTATACTACAACGAAACGTCCGACTAAATTCGAGCCGAAATATTTACGTGATGTCATCAACTATTGTTTGTCTCATTTATCATCTTTGAACTATATTTAAGGTTGAAAATGTTGCCATGAAAACACCTAACTCAATATGACGTCCATATCATTTGGTTCGAAGAGTGATGGTAATCACGGTAATCCTGTCTTCTGATTGGCGACATGAGCGGGCAGTATGAGTATGTCAGGTCATGTCATGCCCCCATGGGATTGCCCGCTTTCGTTTGGTTCTGCACGAAAAAAGTCTGGCAGCTGATTTATATACTTCGTAACGTCTGGGGATGTTTTTTTTCTTCCTTTTTTTAATTTTTTTTTGCAAAGGAAAGGGTTTTCCAGAGAATGGTTTTGCAATACGGCAACAGAAAACATGAGCTGTAAGTCTTGAAGTAAGTCAAAAAAATTAACACCACAACGAAGTCTGTTCAATCATTATGAAAGGATATTGTCCATGTCATTTTTTTTCCTTTTAATAAGGACAGAAAAAAAACCATATCCAATATTTTGCTGTCATAAACATGACCTAACGCTTTATAAACCTTGCACATATCGTATTTTCATCTCAGTTGTGAATGTGGCTATAAACTATCACGTCTTACTCTCTTTTGCGCAAACAGCCTGAGCCAAAGCTCGTAAAAGAGATTTTTGCCAGCTATTCCTGAAATTCGATTCGAAATGAAAACAGTTCGTGGCTTTATGATCCTTGTGAGTTTGATTTTCATTCAGGATTCTGCGGTTGGTAAGTTAATCCACTTTTAAGCTTTTTTTTTAATGATGCGCTGTAGTACCGTGCCTAATCAGGAATGCTTAACGAAGCCGATCTTCAAAACTGCCATTCGTAAGCTAAAATAAGCTCAGTGGCAAGTCTCAGGATAAAACAGAACCCTGACTAGTCTTCTTTAGACTTGCGCTTAAAAAAAAGCGCAACTCCTTGCCTAAATAATACTGTAATAAACTGAGGTTAAAGAAAGATGAGCGTGGGAAAAAGAGAAAATTCTGGGTGCCCATGAGGAATCGAGCCTCAAACCTTCGGATTCCGCGCTCCGATGCTCTGAGCCACAGAGACTCCACGGCGAGGTCTATTACGAAGTTCATATGACACGCGTCCTGCATACTGTTAGGATTAGCAGTGCCGATAGCGTGATGTTTATAGATAGAAATAAGAGAGATGGTAAGTTTTTAAGCTCGGTAAAGAAATAAAGAAAGATGTTTTTTCGTCTTGTCACAAGCGTGGGGCAAAAGAAAAAATTCTGAGTCCCCATGAGGAATCGAGCCCCAGACCTTCGGATTCCGCGCTCCGATGCTCTACCACTGAGCCACAGAGACACCACGGTGAGCGGGGTCTATTACAAAGTTCATATGACAAGCGTCCTGCATGCTGCTAGGATCAGCAGTGTCGATGTCGTAGTGTTTGTAGATGGAAATAAGAGAAATGATAAGTTTTTAAGCTCGGTAAAGAAATAAAGAAAGATGTTTTTTCGTCTTGTCACAAGCGTGGGACAAAAGAAAAAATTCTGAGTCCCCCTGAGGAATCGAGCCTCGGACCTTCGGATTCCGCGCTCCGATGCTCTACCACTGAGCCACAGAGACTCCACGGTGAGCGAGGTCTCATATGACACACGTCCTGCATACTGCTAGAATCAGCACTATCGTTTTTTGAATCCTAAGGTCTGAGGTTCGATTCCTCATGGGCACTCAGAATTTTTTTGTCCCACGCTCGTGAAGAGACGAAAAAACATCTTTTTTTATTTCTTTACCGAGCCCAAAAACTTACCATCTCTCTTATTTCTATCAAACTCAGGTTAATGGTTCGCTATTCCACGTTTTCTGGAATTTTCTCCCTTCAATACCTCATTCCTTTTGTGTTTCCCAAGCGATCAAGTAATGAAGATGCTATTGTCTGCCTGGGTAGAAAAGTAATTGTAGCTGGATTTTCGAGCTTTATAACCTTAAACGATGTCGACAGGGCTTAATAATTTCTTGTTTTGGTTGTCTTTAAAGGTGCCTCGACTGAAGACTTGCAAATGAAAGTGAAAGAACCTTCCAGTTTTCGACCCTCGTCGTCTGAAATGTGTAACATGTTAGAGAAGGCAAACCTCGAAATCCGTGGCTTCCAAAAAGAAGTTGTCAGAAAGTCGTTTCAGAAGCCTGGAAGAGCCAAATCGGATTTTGAGGTAAGAATTATGCTTACTAGGAGAATAACTAGTAGTGTATTTATCTATTTATTTTTCTTCAATATCATAAATTGATTACATAAACCTATGTTACTAACACTACTAAACATTACTTACAATTCTACAAGTTATACTTTGATGTACAATACTAATTTTTTTTTACTAGCGGTATCAACAATATTTCATTGTGCGACTGTGAGACTATGGTGAGCAAGGCCCATTACGAAGTTCATGTATGACACGCGTCCTTTTCATTATCCCAAGCGCGTGACAAGACGAAAAAGCATCTTTCTCTATTTCTTTACCGAGCTTAAAACTTATCATCTTTCTAAATCTATTTACAAATCATGACTCTATCGACATTGCTAATTCTAACAGTATGCAGGACACGTGACAGATATGAAATTCGTTTAAGTCTCTGTAGCTCAGTGGTAGAGCATTTGAGCGTGGACTCCGAAGGTTTGAGGTTCGACTCCTCCCGGGGACTCCTCACGGGAACTCCTCACGAGGTCAGTCGGAGGATTTGGTGGATCGCAAGGTTTTCTGGGGAATGGAGGGGCGATCAGCTGTCGCTAACAGAGTATAAAGGAGGTGCTGTAGAACGTTAGCGGCCAATGTGAGGGGATCATCGGAATCCTGTCTTACAGAGCCTAAGGCGGGGGGGGGGGGGAGAATCAGGTAACTTTTATTAGGATACAACCGAAATTTCATTTATGAATGAGTGTTAATGTTCATTGTTGTACAAGACGTGAACAATATATTTAAAACATGCTTTGTTTGCTTCTTCAGACGGTGTACAATTATCAAAAAGTTGTTAACTGTTCTGTGGGAGCCATTCAAAAGACGGGAGTGGAATTGAACTCATCTTTACCAGGTACTAATCTTTATAGTGCAAGGAAATCTGTAGTAAAGAACTTCATCTATTGTCCGTTGAAAGCGATGAATCACAGCCGGCTAATGAGGCAAAAACAGTTTTAAAGCATTTTCTGTTTTTCCAAATAATCCTCCAGTTGGGTAATCTTGATATTTTCACCATGTGCCTGTATAGCTATTTCTTAAAGGCATGTCTGTTGTTACTGCGTTAAAGTAATTAAGATATGTCCTGAAATAATACTTTCAACCAGTGCGCAAACATAACACTGTCGTCAGGCGTCGATCAATACAAAGCTTCAATAATTCCCTGAGTAGCCCTCGGATATTTTAACCTTTAAAGATTGATTCATTCAAGTTCCCACCACCCCCATTCCGGCAAAAAGTTGTGTTCAAATGCCCCACCCAAGCACAATTTTTTAAAACGATTCTTTGTGATCAACGAATAATGTAGAATTTGGCAAATGTTCGAACTAGTTTTTGGTGCCGCCGTTTGATTTTTTGCTTGAATGTATCATTCTACGATGTTTGGATTTTCTTCTAAGCCTATAAAATCCTTCACATTTATAACGAAAACTCGTGTATTCCGCTAATTTAATTTTCCCACCCCACCCAGGTAATGTTAAAATTACGGACGACAGTCAAATGCTCGTGGGTTGCCCGGGGGGGATGTTGAAGATTCGAATTAATCGGCAAATCATGCTGAACACTCGTGGTTTATTTTTCACCAAGTGATTAAGTTTGATAAACGCAGTGGGGGCGCATTATTAATTTTTCGCAAGGTTATTCGGATTAAGTTTAATCTAACTGGTGCAATGTTTCTTTCTTCTCAAGGTGCTTTCGGAAAAGAAATGTCTCGCTGGGTAACAAAGGAAGTGAAAGACAGGCATTTCGGCAGTAATGGGAAGTGTACAATGGGACTGGAAGTTGATTTTAGAGGAGGCAAGGGCTGCGATGTGAGACGCAAGAGCAAGAATGTGAAGAAAAGGATCCGTCGACTCGTTGGCTTCAGTATTAGAGCATCTATAAGACTTAAGCTCCAGGGTGTAGTTTTCAGAGTTCCTCGTTTAAACTATACCGGTATCCCCTTCTTGTAACGCACAAACAATTCAAAACCTTTTAACCGATGGCTTGTTAATGATAGTACACTATTACGCGCGTAAATGTACTCACAACGGAAACGAAACTGATAAACGTACAGAAGCGAAAGTACTCAGAGGAAGAGTGATGAAGCTGTTAAGAAAGTTAAAGTTAATAAGGCGGAAATTGGGAACTTATGCTAATAAATGTGGTTGCTATTGCTCTTTTCAGTGTTAACTTGACTGCTTTCACTTCACCCTAACCCTTTTCCCACCTATGATTCATCGGTTGGCTACCCTAGTTTCTGAACTTATTTTGCTATATTCTGCAAATTATTCCTACCTGGACTTCGAATGCCGTTTTGTTTCAGTAGGGAAAAATGTTCCTATATAGAGCGACGTTTTTTTTCAAAAAAAAAGAAAAAAAAAGAGAAAAGATTCCCTAAAAGGGATTTATGTATTGTTCTTATCCTTGAGAGCGCTGCACTCTTCCTGAAACGGCATTTTACTGAGCCAAACTACTTTGCTGGTATTTTATGTGTTATCAAAACAATCTCCTCCACTTAAGCAGATCAGAGTGTCGTATGGTACTTAGTCCACCTGCTAAACTGTTCCAAATCGAACCCTGTCCTGGGATCGAAAAAGCATCGTCTTGTGGTAAATCGTGCACTACCCTGTGACTAATCCAACACGCTTCACTGTGCCTAATCAAGCGTTGGACTTTGCTGGGCTGTACGAGGGATTTTACTGCTTTTCCATTCGCAAAAACTTTTGATTTAGTTCTTAAGTCTTTTTTTTCAAACCATGAAAATAAACCGTTTTTAATTTCAACTCAAATGCATTTTGATATATATATATATTTATATCTAATCTTTGGCTTTCCTAGAATAAAGGTTCTTTTGAAACCCTCTTCGAAAAACAATTTTTCGGGTCACCTCCCACAGCTCCTTTGTTTGCGAGAAACAAAGAGGCTTTTACCGTATGTAAATTTGTATCTTTGAGAAGCGTCTGTAGATGAATCATAGAATATATATGTTTCAATTCCTAGAAACGATCAGCAGTCATTTCAGTTTTATCAGTTGTAAAGATGCAACTTAAAAGGTGACGGTTATCTTTCTTTGATTAATAATTACGTTTTGCAATATTGTAAACTCCTAATTTTCTTACATAGCTCGTGAAGGAATTTCATTGACAAAACAAGAGATTGTCAAAGATGTTTTATAAGAGAAAATTTTATTTTCCTTGAAATGCGCTGTCATAAGAACCACCTGAAAGTTTTTTTTATGCAGAACGTCGCATTAAATTGATTAAAATTCCATTTTTAGCACCAGACTTAGCAATGTTATCATCCTCATTGTGCAAGTGCAAATCATTTGATGGCTGTAAAGTTTGTAAGATTGTAACCTCAGCCTCCTTCATTTCCTATCAATCTTCCTGCGTTATTCGCGTGATAAGGGAAAGATTGCTCGACAAGAGAGTCTTCTGAAGAGTTATCTTTTCAGTACGCGACGACTGGTGTTTCGAAAAGAAATCATTGTTCTCGATTACTAATATGTTTACAAGCTTACTTTATGTAGGTTCAGACCGCTGTCATCATAATGATAATGGAATCCAATAAGGTATAGAGCCTTCCATCCCATCGGTGGATTATTGCATTTTTTATGGTAGGTTATTGTTATTCAAAAACATTTTGAATGAAATAAACTTCTCTCCGCAGAAATACTTTAATGATGTGACGTTTGAACTTGGTAGCTCTGCATTGATTCGATAATTTGCACACTGCGACTCCCCCTCCCTCCCCCCCCCCCCCCCTTACCCCCATTGCCCCTTTGGAAAACCTGAAACATTTTAGTTTAAAGTCTGATGGTTAATGAAAACCCTATTTTTGTTTGTAGACATGAAATCTAAGAAAGAAGCAGAGAGTCCCATCTAGCCCGTGACACACAATGGCTGGTTACCTTCACGGTCAGATGCTTCCCAGCTCATTAAAGCGGGAAGCGGAAAATAGACTGGCTTCCACGAAAGGTAGTAAAAACAAAGCACGATCACGGAAGCTAAGTGACTAGTCAAGAATGTCTTCCTAGAAAACCAACAATACATTCATTCACGATCAGATGTAACTGATTGGAAGAAATAAGGAAATGCAACTGTGTAAGCTGAATGGTAACAGCAGGACTCCTACCATTTCAGGATAACGTCATAACTAGTAAGTTTGGAGGGTTTCTTTGGAATTGAATTGGTACATATGCACTTCCTTTATTAACGGGAAAGCAGATTGCAACTAAGTTAACGAAAGGAAGTCATACCGAAGCACGACTGCGGAAGCTAAGTGAGCAGTCCAGAATCCCTTTCTAGTACACCGACAATACTTCGCGGTCAGATGCTCTTAACCGCGTTTCAGCGATAAATTTTAAAAATGCTTTTATTGAAGAAAGGAAAGAATGAAATGCAGGTGTGTAAGCTGAATAGTAAAAACAGGACCTTTGCACTTTCAGAATGATGTCACAACTATTTTTGGAGGGTTTCTTTGAAATTAAACCCATATATGCACTTCCTTCATTTAGCGGAGAGCAGATTGCAACTAAGTTGCGAGGAAGCTTCAAGGAAGTTGTGCATGCTATAAATTCTGGCTAGGACTGAAAGTTACTCTCTGGCAAAGCTTTAAGTCTATTCAAGTCTTTCAAGATGAATCTTGGCATTTTTGTAACGATTCTGGTAGTTTTTTCTCTGTGGAATACAGCAGGTGAGCCCGATAGGCTTTAATTTTATGCATCATTTTAAAGAACTACATTTCGGTTTCTGCCCCTTGAAATATCTAACCCACCTTTTTCAAGTTTGTGGTTTGCAGCACACTCGTATCTCTTTGTTTAGTTTTGCCTTACCCCTCTCTTCATAGCGTTACAGAGCGGTTTCTAATATTTTGATGAAAATTTTAGCGACGTTTCATAAATAATATTTTTGAGACACGTACGTGTACATTTTGCATTTGAAGTGTTGTAATTCAACTGCTTCTCTATATTTTTTAAAATAAATGTGGACACAAAGTCAGAGGCACTTTGATTAAAGCGTTCAAGTGTCCCAGAAACCATTCGTAAATTATAGAAACATGAGCTTGGGTACACTATGCTTGTTCATGCATGAGACGGTCTCTTGAATTGAATATGGAATTAACCAGTTTTTAGATGGCTTTTCTGAAATTATTTTGCATTTTAGATGCAAAATTTAAGTTTGATAAATTTCCATTTATAATACAGATGCCAACTCTGATGAGTTGCTGGATGTGAAAATTCGTAATCGCAAGTTTCGACTCCCAGAGTCTGAGGTCCGTGAAATGCTGAAGACGGCTGCGCTGGAGAAGAAAGGATTTAAAGTACAGGTTACTACCAAAATGGTGAAAGATCTAGTAAGCGGTGAACAACATTGCCAGGTATCTGTTGTTCATATACTATACTCTTGTACCTTGAGCTCTCTGGGTGTTTTGTGTCTTTAAAACTCACGACATATTTATCCAAAGGGGCATGTGTGCTTTGGAGGACGAGGCACGTTAGTAAAGTCACTTTTTCTCTTTGGTAAGATAAATAAGTGACAGGGTATATTGTACTTGATACATGACCTGAAAAGGAACACATTCCCTGTAAAAATTTTGCAACATCGTATCGCAAACTCTACAAGTCACTACCAGCGGATTTCTCTGTGGAAAAACGGGAAGCCACTGAAAGCCATAGCTGACATCAAATCGTAAAATTGTTGCTCTATTAATTTCCTGAGCTCCTTTTATGCCTTTTTTTTGTTACAAAAAATTCACTTTTCTTTTGTTTAGACATCATACCAGTACCACAAAGAAGTCGATTGTAAACGTACGCATAGAGTAGGAAAGCTGTTGAACAACCGCGTACCAGGTAAAATCGAGCTAGTCTCCAAATCTAGAGAGTATTTAGGAAAAGAAACTTTTTCACCCACAGTTTCATTGTGAATTTAAACCGCGAGTCATTGTTTAAAAAAAGCAGTAGAAGCTAAGTAATATCGCACTCTGCTGATTGCTTGTTTAAAAATGCCGGGAAACTAAGTGTGGATCTCTCCATTCAGAGAGGCACAAATAGCTATTGGTTGTATAACTTCTTCTGCATATTGGCATCTGGAACTTTGGAGTAAGGAAGTAGAGTATCTTAGGGACCGTTCGTCATTTATCGCCGGGGGAGGAGGGTGCGGTGGATTTTGCTTTTGTCGAGATAGTATTACGTAATCCCCCCTGAGGCTCTTCTCTTTTAGTTCCTTCCCTTCCCCCCACCCCCTATCCCCCGTCATTGGCAGCTGATTGGCGGTCAAATTTCTATGATCACCCTCTATACTATGTTGGCGACGACTGATCTCCCTCCGTTCACCCTTAAAACCATGTGATCCCCCCTTAAATCCTCCAACATCCACCCCCCCTCAGTCGATGAATTATGACTTCGGATAAGGTAACCAATCAACTGACTATTTTTCACTATTCAGATGTTTTTGGACGGGAGATGACCATGAAAACAAGAGAAGCAATTCAAACCAGAGGTCTGAACAAGATGGGAAAATGTCAATTTGGACTGGTGATAGATATCAATAAAGACGAGGGCTGTTTTGGCCTTCAGAACAAGGAGGATCCGTCTTCGTTTCCCAAAGTTAGCGTCGAAATAAAAAATATCATATGATATAAATAACTGCAACAACAAAGAAACGCACTCTTACTTTCAACATTTTCAACGCATTTAAGAAGCAATACGTCATGTGGCTCTTAAAGCCTTTATCTGATAGACATAAGAGCCACATGACGTAAAAAAAGTACTATTTGAGGATGAATGAACTGTACTTCTATGCTATATTTAAATGTGTCAACGGTTGGCCTGCAGGAACAAGGAAAAAAGCAACAATAAAGATAGCAATAATGACAACAACAGCGACGATGAGGGCTAGGATAATTACTCGCTCGTGTTAGTGAACATTTGATGTAATACTAGACTTGGTTTTCTTTCGCTGTCTTTGTAGGTTTTCGTCGGTTTTGTAACAAACCTGATCGTAAACACCCAATAATTGAAACAGGACATGGGTGACCTTATAGTAGTATCGTCTTAAATTTTTATGTATCATTCATAGCGGTTAAAAAAAACTAATTAAACTTGCCGAGATTAATCGTCATTCAGAGCCTGGTTGTGTGTCCTGCCGGTAGGCATGTCGATCAGTGCCATTAACATTTCCAAAATCCAAAGTATGGCAAAATGCTGCTCGATAGAGGTTCACTGTCTTTGATTTATAAATACGTTATTGTTCTCTAATCGGTGAGGAACTTTTTTTGATTGTCCCTTTGTTCATTCTGTCTGAGACTAACAATTCATTTAAAATCCCTATTGATTGTCTGATCACCGCCGCTAAGCCCTGAAATATGAATCGCCGCAATTAAACGAGGAAGCAGATATTCTATTCAGTTTCTCCGTCAATTCAATATAATGTTACGAAAACGCTAGTTGATGAGTCGTTTGCTTACTGCTTCTTGTGTGTATTGGACAACCCTCAATGCATCTTAGGGCTGCAAAACAGAAATCGTTCCGGGCGATTATAAGGGTACATGACACTCAATTAAAATTCAAGGCCCTGTAAATGCTACTGTTTCAACGACCATTAAAGCTTACGTGCTGCTTTGATTTGCGTACCTATTGTTGAGACATATTTTTTCTGAACATATTTGTTCAGACGTATTTTTTCTGATAAAGTAGTTAATCTCTATCAGTGCTATGCTGTGGGCACTTCCTGACACCTTGAGCCGGGAAACAATTCCTCTCACTGACAGGAATTGTTAGAGACAATTCTCACAATGATTTATACTTATGATAAGTATAAATCATTGTAAGAATTTTCTTCAATTCAGTTTTGAAAATATATTTCGCTGTCAAGTTACTGCCTGTGATGTCATGGCAATTTTCTCGTGAGTCTATAATTATCATAGACCGCAGAGGATATGATCTCAGTTCTAAGCCAGGCATAACCTCAAAACTTTTCCAACCGCAAAAGTTTTAAATAATACTCTGCTAAGAGTCTCAACAAATCTTTATCTATAAGGATGACTTCTGCACCATTGATTCAGTCCACCATATACTGCCTCCGATTTCAGAATTATGATTATCAAACGTTAACCCACTCGGTCACTCTTGCAGCGTTAATTTTTAACACACTGAGCTTCCCTGCAATCATTGTTACGAACGCTTTAGTGATAATAGCGGTGAAGACCAGACACAGACTTCAGATCGAAAGTAACTTACTGTTAACCTCTTTGGCGGGGACAGATCTGCTCACAGGATTGGCAACTCTTCCCGATACCATCGCTGCCGATGGGGGAAGAAAATAAACGCTTCTTGAAAGAGAAGAAAGCCTGGATTTCTATCGGCATCATCATTGGTTTCCTTGTGTTGTGTGTTTCACCGATGCTCATCGTATCTTTAGCTGTGAGGTTTCCTGTGGACCTGAAATCGCTGACTTCTTGGTTCCCTCTTGTACAATCGTGTCTCATGTTGAACTCACTTTGTAACCCGATTATTTATTGCGTTAGTAGTCGAAGTATGCGCGAGGAGATGCTATCACTTATTAAAAAGACATAATAAAATCGTGTAAAGAATTGTATATTTGAAAAGCACACAGAGTTAAAAATATCTTTAAAAATATTTTTCCCTTTGGATAAAAACGTTCATAATTACAGTGTGATTGCTAGCATTAAGTTTTTTAAAAGTTGTAAAGCTACAAAAAACACATCACAACCTTGCGTTTATAAAACTGAAAAAAGAGTATAAATTATTATATGTGTGCAAATATTTTAACCATGATGCACCAGCAGAGGACAAGGTTGAAATTGTGTTTCTAAGAAAGGAAAAACAACAATTTCGAAATTTTGTATTTTGTCTAAACCTCGGTTGGAGAGATTATTGTTTTAATTTTTACGGCATATCGCTCGTAAATTTTTTTTTATCTAAAATATTTAAGGTTAAATAATGTGCGTCTTATGTTTAACAACGGTCATTTGAAATTTGTCTTTGTCTTCTCGATTCGTGGTTATCGTGGCCTCGTTCTATTTTGGTCAAGTTTCTCTTTGTGGTATTTTCATCTCTATTCCTAACTTGAAGTTCTGATTTTGACTCTGACATCGTATGGTTTCCTTTTCACTTTGCCTTGCCCGAAAAAATTTCGTAAAAATTATACGACTTTGAGACGCAGTGACTTGAGAGTAACGTCGTTAAAATAAACTTGGCCAGTCATTAATGTCGAAAAAAATTGATGATGAAAAGTAAGGTGCGATTGTCTGAGATTAACGACAAATTTTAATGACTAGCCAACAGAGAAATAAATGGTCATCAGCTAAGAGAACCTATTTCACTGGGCAGCTGATGGAGTTGAAAATCCTAGGAGGCTCTTCTTACAGAGCACTTTTGGATTGAAAAAAAATATTTACAAGTAAGTGTATATTCTTTTCTATGGTATCCGTTTGTTATTGTGAATTCAAGTCAGTGACATTATCATTCTGACATGCATATTAACGATTGGTAGCCGTTTTCATTTCTTTTGGGAAACAAATAGAGATAAGTACCTTAGATATCATTAAAATTTAGATACGTGCAAAGGAGAACGCTTTTCAAGGATGATATTAATATCATATTCAACATCGGAAGAATTTAATTACTTTTAATGGATGAAATATTGAGCGAAGAAGGCTAATTGACGATTTTAGAATACTTCTTATAAGGATCTCAATGGGATAATAGCTTTTACGGCTAACAGTTAAAATTTAGGCCATTTTACGGGAATTAATTTCACTCAGTAATTCTCTGCTCTGCGTCGCCTGAATATTGCAGTGGGTCGGTAATACTTCTTTCTTGAGTATCAAACTTATCCTTTTTTTTGTGGGATGCGGAGAAGGGGAGTACGCGATTAATTTCTTTCCGTTGCGATCAGAAGAAAGATCCTACAATTAACTTTTTTTCCGACTAACGGTTTGAATGTTTAAAATTTTATGTCTAACGGCTAAATCTTTTTTGCCGTCTTACGGCTAACGGTTAATCCCATTGAGACCCTCTTATAATCAGGAGGCACTCGAACTGTGCTATGATGTTTGATTCGGAGGTAAATTGGATTAAGGTGTGTGAGATTACAAAAGATGTGATCTAAATATGGCTCTTCATTCATTTTGCAGCGGATTTGATATCGGAAGCCGTGTCAAAGGATGGCTTGAAAATTATTTGAAAAATAAATTCCTACAAGAGATCATTGGAAATCACTGTAGTATACACAGAAAAATTATTAGGGTTGCTTCTTCCAATTTAAAATACTGTTCCAGTATTCATTATAGCAACGAGGGTATTTCAGCGGCAGGACACCCGTAGAGTCGATTTCGCCGCCATGGCCGCTATACCCGGGAGTTGAATGGTACATCCGTGATGCCATGCGCAACGCAAATGGTCATGTTGAAAATGACATCACAACTCCAGCCTTTTCAAACTTTGCCAAATAAACTTCGGAAAAAAGATTGCTTCCAAATTGTTCGTGCTAGGATAAGACCGGGATGTGGGTGCAAAAAAGTGCCAACAGTATCTATCTATAATTGCCTATCACCATTTTGTTCCTTCTTTCCTTTTCTTTTTCTCGGGGAGGAGGGGGATTTTAAAATTTGATAACTTATGTTATTGTTCTTTCTTAAAATCACGGGTAGTTTCGATACCATGGTCATATTTTGTACTGTACAAACTGAACTACACTCAACTTGAAGCGTAGTTAAACTGATACATAGGCCAAAATAGGCCATGATTAAAACTTCCCCCTTAGCATTATTCCATCCTCTTTCGCTTTAGAACACTTCCTCGCCGTTCTTATGTTACAGCTATATGTCTGCATTTCTTATCAAAGGCTGTCGCTTTCTTCTCACTAAAAGTAAATCCTTTCTGATATGATCGTAGCTAGCAATTCTCTCTCTCCCTGAGTAAGCTATAACCAGAGGTGTCACCAGATAGAAGCCTAAACCATGACCAATTTCTTTGAGAACTTTCCGCCTGAAATTAGAGCAAAACATCAGGAAGTAGCCAACTGATAGCTGAACAACGTACAAAAAACGGGTTTGAGAGCTCTTTGAGAAAAAATTAGAGCAAACGAGAAGCAGAGAAGTAGAGAAGTAGTAGAGAAGTAGAGGATACGTGACTTTGCTAATATTGGGGTCAGAATGAACGCTGGGATTGACTAACCCTGTACCAAGTCCCTTAAGGGGTATTTTGTTTCGCGTGGCCTCGATCTTTGTTGTTGTTGTGTGAGATACACTTCCAAAAGAACCTTTGAAAATTCTTTTAAAGTTGTATGTTTGCAAAGCTTTTTTTTTCAATGTTGGGGCAAGGAGAACATTCATCTGTGTGGGAATGTGAAGGTGACCGTGGACATCCAGAAAGGAACAGGATTTTAATTAAAACCTTTTCCAATTCATGAGTTTGTGCAGAAGTCCGTAATAAGTTGTTACACCATAATTCTGTTTAAATAAATATCGAGGCCCCTTGAGTAACCTGGTACAGGTTGGCCAATCCCAATTCATTTGGACAGTATTACCACAGCCACGCATTGTAGCTGTGTTTCAACGATTTATCCTTTTGTAATTGCCAGGTTTTTTATAATATTCCCCTTTCACTGTCTTTCCCATCAAAATATAGATCGACTCTATTTCTTTATATGAGTGTAGTGGCCTTCTTTTCTATTACAAGCATGTATTTACTTTAAAAGTTCATCTCAAAATTAAATTGAATGCAAGAATCATACTTTGAGGAACCCTTTTAGCGTCTGTTTACCTTTTCATTCCTACCTTTTGTTGTGACCATCAATGTCTTCACTGTTCCTTCGGAGAAATCTGCTTGAGTCGTCTTTTCTGTTATGTAGTTTTAAAAGGGCATGAATTCCCTTTAGGCATTCGTACAAGACCGCAAGGGCAATAACAGCGACAAAGGAGCCCGCAACACGTGAAGATGCCAATATTTTAAATAAGAAAACGCTCCTTTTTATCATTCACGGAAGCAATGTTTAAGGGTGCTTTCCGTTAACCAAGTGTGGCTGAGCCCAAAGAGAGGCTAGGTGTAAATGAAATGAAACCCAGAATTCTTTTCCACTGTAGTATTAACTACTTGTGATGGGGCGTTCTTTTTACGAGGGAGCTTGTAAGTTTAGCTAAAAAGGAAGGCACGATCGTTCTGTGTTGTAGTACAGACACGCTAGTTGATGTCTACTTTGTGTTTTCAATGCCAGATGGATTGGATATTATTTTACTCTCTTGTCTTTATGATTGAACATTCAAAATTCTTTCGCGAACAGTTTGCATGGGAGCATGAAAACTGGCTGATCCTACTCAAAGAAGTGAGAGAGCCTGTTTAGAGACAGAGCCGTTTCCTTTTGCAGACAGGAAGGTCCAATTATAAAGTCAGTGAAAATTTTAAGACAGTGTGAACACAGTCACTCTGCCGCATTTGTGTTCATTCGTCCACGGAAGATTTTTCAAGATTCCTGATATTGGTAAGTCGAACCTAGAAAGAAAAATTCCGCAGCTTCGCCTTCAAAAATAATTACTTTTTCGCTCTCAAACAATTAGCAGACGTCTGAAAGCTTGGTTCTTCGAATTCACTAAAGTTTGTATGAGCATGAACAGGAATTAGGCAACGGAAACTTTAATTTCAAACCCAAAATCTTAAGCGACGAAACAGATTGTTGTTGTTTTTGGCAGTAATGCCGACATTCACAAATGTATTCTGCGGTTTTAAATGACAAAGTTAAACAACCTTGAAATGTGTGCGTGTGTTAGACTATTTAGTGTAAAGTACGTGTATTAGGTGCTACATATTTCGTGAATGTTTACCTTGTGATGAAATTATTCTCCATTCTTGTATCAGAACGAAAATTTGTGTGGAGGAACCAGGCGATAGATGCATTTGAATGCCTTTTGTGCTGAGGACGCGGAGCAAGGTAATACACTTACTTGTCTTCTGTCCAGCTCTTTAGGGTCGCATGAATATTGCGGTCGCTCCGCAGTAATAACGAATAGGGGGCACTTCTTTCTTGAATACCAACTATGTCCTTACCTTCCTAGGGGGGCGGAGAGGAGGAGTGCAAAGCTTGTAAACTGTCCAATTTGTTTTTCCAAATCGCTATTTACATGGCGCAAACAGAAATTCCCTATAATAATAGCGCTGGAGGCAGGGGGGACATAAACCATGACAATGATACAAGGTACTGCAAAAATTCCCTGGTTTAAAAAAAGAAGCCTAATAATCCTTATTGGGAATATTTGTTTGCCAGTAAGTTAATATTCTTGAACGTTGGTAGTCCAGCGAAATCTTAAGCCTGAGACTCGAAAGTTTTAGCGATTTCAATTCCAAAACATTCGCAACCCAACACAAAGCATATTTAACATTAAGCCCTGTTTCTCCGATTTTCAGATTAAAAAACCACTTGACAGATGAAAATGCTGCCTGCAGCATTGCGCAGAACGCCGCGACACATGCGGAACTTGTTAAGACTTACCGGCGGTGAATTTGAAAATGAATTGGCGGAGCGCGTGCCACATAATAGAGAAAATGGCCCGAAATTAATCAGAGGGGTGCATGTTTTTCTTGGTTTCACTAAAATCACTTTGAATATACCACTTCCTGAGGAAACGGTTGGGGAATTCATAGTTTTTTGCTCGTTTCACGACCGTTATTGTTGGAGAAATTCCTTGTTGGCCACCCTTCGAAGTAAAAGGACAAATCCCTCGTTTTTGAAAAGTCTATGGCTATAATAAGATATCACTGACGTGCAAGAAAAAGTTTTCCAATAATGACTTTGTCCTTTTAAAGTGTGTTATCTCCTGTTACTGATGTAGAAAGTTAACCTTGAAACAAGATGTTGCTTTTAATTTTCATTTAAATGATCTAAATCCGTCTATCTCGATCAGTTTCGATCAGTTCTTAGTGGGAAAAGATAAAAAACAGCCTTAGCAAAAACGAAAACAAAAACTTGTGCTGCATTTCTTTGGAATGCGCAATGTGAGAATGCGTGACGGTCATTTGACGAACATTTGCGTGACGGTCATAGGTGGCAACACAAAACAAGGAAGTTTCTTGATCAGTGTATAGCGTTGGACAATTATGTTTCTTGTTTATATTACTGCATGTAGGCATCATCTAAATGTATCGAGCCGGCTGATTTACAAACTTCTGAAAGGCATTTGTATTGTTACCTGTCACGTGTCACTTGTCACGCAGGTTGCAAGTGTTACCCGACATGTTTCAGATAAGGAATTTTATAGAAAATACCATTCCACCACCAGTGTGAACTGAAATATACCGATTCACTTCTTTCCTTGCGTAAGGTCTATAATCGTTAATCCTGTAATGGTCTCGCCATATTCCAAAATTAGCCTTAAATCACACGGATATAACTCATTTAAGTCTTTTCAGTTGTAATTTTGTTTGTACAGCCTGTTTTTATACTTGTTAATGTATTAAATAAACATATTATGATGTCTGAAAATATACCTTCTCAAAGGAGAAGCCGTCATTAGCGGAGATGGAAATTGTTTTTACCGAGCTGTTACTCGATCTATGGAAGGATGAAATAGGCAATAAAAACAAAAGGAAACAAAAACAAAACGGTCAAGTGATAATTTGTTGAGGAAGTCCGAAAGTTTTTGAGCCGCCACTTATCTCCTCGAACTCTTTGAAGGTTATGTCAGGGAAACCAAGATCACGGGAACTCCGGCGGAAAATATGGACGTATATATATTCAGTTGTGCATCGCTTCTTGAGCGACCATTTGTATTTACTCATCGTCGCATAAGAAAGTTTCAGTTTTGAGCCGATTATCAACGCTCGTTCGTTCTCATTGATCGCAACAAAGAGGCAATTTAGGTGTTTAATCACTTAATAAATCGCGATAATATTTAATGCTCAAGCACATAATTTCAAACTTCTGCTGCCTGGGGGTAGCTGTTGTAGGATCTTTTTTTATTTTGCCAAGCCAAGAGAAAGCTAGATGTAGACTTAACACAAGTAAATAAAGCTAGAAAGGCTTTATGAAGTTATTTCTTAGCGATTTAAAACGAATATTTCTACAATGTGAGATCATTACGTGATCATTACGTGACCGCAGTTTCACTAAACCTTGGCGCACGAAGAAAAGTTAATCGCTAGATTTCATTGCATATTTCACGTTTGTTCAAACTAAACCTTGCTCTACCCTTGTATCAATATTTCCCACACCCATTCCTGATTAAATAGCGGCAAAAACGCCGTCCAAAATCGTTTTTTAGACGTCGAAACAGCCTTTCGCCATACATTTTTTTCTAGCGAGTTGCAATGTTTGCCTCGTGGTGATCCCAGAAATCTTTGTGCAAACACAAGGATCCGATTATTGGCGACTCATTCATTTCTGACACGCTTCTAAATGCATCCTAATAACGTGTACCTCTCGTAATTGACTTAGGAAGGTTACGAATGACTGCGTCAAGCAAATATTGTCGAGTTTGACTCGAAGTAATCAAGGCTGCTGAACACAAAACAAAGTTTTTAAACGTATCCGAAACGCAGCTCTCCTTTTAAATCAAAACAAAAACCAAATTAATTCCAACGACTGATTAGAAAAAGTTAAGTTACACTTGGATCCAGCGAAAAATCAAAATAAGAACACATTTTCTGGTCGGTCTCGAACACAGGAAAACGGTCGCGTAAGCAACACAAGGAATCATCAATCGCGTGGAGTAAGCCCAATTCAGAATTACTTTCAACGTACAACAAAAACCCCTTGTTCCTGTAACGGAAATGAGTTCGCATTTTCGAACCTATCCAGTCTCATGCCGAGTGTTTTCGTGACAACGTTCATTGTGATAACAGACAAGAAAACTAAACTTGTTTAGTATAAATAACGACTATCAGAAATGCTGTAATCTGTGTGTGGTCGTAAACTAAGTCAAATAAACCTGTCGATCTGGAAAGTTCTGAACGACTGGTAGATTTACACTTAACAAGTAGATAATTCACTCGCGACTTCCATGAGTGATAATTGATTAAGGCTTCGCCCTCGACAGCTATCATAAAATATAAATCTTGAACTCGCAATCTAATGATTGTTACATATATATATATATATATATTCCCATAGGATATCATCGGAAATTAATAAACTTGTAACCGGTGCATCTCGTTTACCACTGGTGTGTGAGTTGTAAACATAATAGACAACTTTGGCAAATTTCCAAAACCCTGATTGACCTAAGTCGCGATACACTAACCTTGGGCACTCGCGTTTGGGCCGAGGGGAAGCTTTTAAGACCATTACTTCTCAGAGTACAAAACAATCCCGAAGAGGTAAGAACGGGTTAAGAAAAGTAGTGAGAAATAGTTCAAGATGGAATTCGAATTAACACGTAATGAAAATGACCAGTCTGAAAACTTGAGGATGTTATATAACGTAACATAGCATCTTAGTGCGCTGACAGCAGAAAATCGCATCTGCGTGCGTGGTATCAAGTTTGATTATTATAGTTAAGCTGCCTGCTTCTGACTTTTCAGATGTATTTCACAACTGAGCTTCGCCAAATATCCATACTTATTAAACAATGGAGAGTTACTACAATGAAAGGTTTGTAAACTCAGTTAAATAATTATCGTTAGTTCCATTATTTAAGATTATTTTCTAAAAAAGGGCAATCTGTAATGGAGTCTGTAAAAATATTGGTGTTTTTTTTAAACGATGCGTTTGTATCATTTTTTCCTTTTTGGCTTTTGCCGTTTTTGCGTAGTCACTGATTTATGTTCTGATTTTAAAGATGCGCAAACTATTCTGACATAAATTTGTAGGGTCAGCAGACTAAGAACAGAACGGATATTGGTAGGCTTATGGAATTCCTCTACGCTTTTGTCTTGCCAAATGGACTCGCAAAAGCGTATTTTTTGTATCGTTTTCACAAAATTCACTCACGACAATAAGTGACAATTATACGATACATCGCACTGAAAGCGTTGCCATCAAAAAAGCGTTATGCAACGCCGTTATGTCTATCAGTCAAGTCGTAATTGACATCCAAATGCTGAGTTATGCAGTAAGCATACTGGTTTAGCCAATTATCCGTATCCGAGCTTTTAACACCAACAATCGCTGACGTCATCGGTGGCGAAGTTTCAACACGGTTACCTTGATGACAGTTTTAAAATTTCCGTCGACTATAATAAATCTTATCGCACGTGTAAATCGTACACAAATTGCGACTGTGAGACATAAATAGAAATGACTCCATTGAAAACGCGTGCGAACGATTTTTATTCACGAGTTGCGATGCATCAGAAAAACGATCGAGTGAGCGCAGCAGAGGAGTGAGTCCTTTGAAGCATCGCAACTCGTGAATAAAAATGGTTCTTGCGCAATTTCCATGGAATGATGTTTTTATTTCATACGCACTGAGATTTGTTTGTTACTGACCGACTCATCTCAGAGATTGGAAACAATTTGTTGCCCTCCATTGTAGAGTATTATCATTCGTGTCTCTGATTGAACGAACGATGTATTTTCACGGTCGTTTGTTCAATACGTATGAAATAAATTACGGTAAGAAACTGTATGAAAGAAATTGGTCAAGTATTACGCTAGTCGCTGAATTGCATTTCAAAAGATTTTTGATAACAGATAGAAGATATTGTATTACTTCGGTGTACGTTACTGGACAGATTTTTTAGAGTGATATCCATTTTCTGGTCCTGATGGCGACGTGCATGTAACATGGACAGTTGGTTACTCTTGAACTAAATAATTCACATCTAACATTCCCATTTTATTCCAGTTCTTATAATAAATCTTTTTATCCATGATTCTTTTTAATTAAAGAGTTGTGCAATAGATGTGGTTTAGGGATTGTAGAATAAATCATGAAAGTTTATTTCTGACCATATCTTGAGGAGAGATGGTCTGCAAGGTTTGTAGAGCCTTTTGGTGCAGTCTTTTTAGTTAAGATGTCCACAAACAGTAAAACCTCCAAGTTTTCTAGCTCGAAATCGGAGAAAAGTTTCAGGTGATTCTATTCAAAAAACTGACTCTATTGCTCCCCCAAAGCCGATCTATATGTCGTTAAAAGGCCAAGCTAATTTTGGTCAAGATACTTTCCACCTTTGAAATCTTTCAGGTAATAACCTGCATTTTGAACTTAACGTCACTAACTTATAATTATAATAATTTTACATTTGGTAATGGTGACAGGTCGTCACCGAAACGTCATGTTTTAATCTCGCGTGTTAAGGATCCACACATTTTTCTAATTTTTCTGTTTTCTTATAAGAAAACAGAAAAATTCATAGCATTCTAAAAGTTCATTATTCTTTTTCTCCTTTTTTTCATTGATCGATTCGTTTCCATTACAATTGCCCACAATCGCTTGAGTTTCAACGTATCACATGCCAGAGCAGTAAAATCGGGCGATCTATTCAAGCGCATCAGTTTTGTTGTTTAAAAAGTCTTTAAGTCTAGACAAGAGTGTGTGTCAAGGAAAATGTTTTCAGTCCGCAACCGATAACTTGGCAGAGGAAAAAATGTCCGGAATGAACTCGCAATTGAAAAAAATAAATCGGTGTAAGATCGACGCTAATTCGTTTTACAACTGATTATGGTCAACAGCACGCAATTCTAAATTAGCCTGCGTGGGAAGACACGAGCTCTTGAGCAAGACGGATACTTCAAATTGGATCAGGACCGGACATGTGTCCTTTAGTTTAGCAGAAGCGGATTTATTTTTGGTCGGTAATATTGATTTCTCGAACGATTTCCAATTCATGACTTTTCCATTAGACAGCCTACCTATGTTATCTTAAGTTGAACCGAAGAAGTAAAGAATCTCGCCAGCTCAACCTCTGTTTTGTATCGCACCGCACAAGATTGGGCCATATCCGATAAAAAATAAATAAACAAAAAAATGAATGAAAACCAAACAAAGAAAGAGAAAAAGGCATTCTACATTATAAAGCTTGTTCAAGAAGATCACGGAAAACTCTCCATTTTTCATGATATACACCATTTTCTATCCTTACAAAATTTCATCAAAGTACCTCATGATTTATCAATACTGGTGATTTAATTTTGATAAGCTTCATAAATTGTTTGAAAATTACTTCTGTTTGAGGAAAACCGCGCTATTTGGGAACTACTATATGGAGACTTAATTTAAAGTACCTTTTCAAACGGGCCAAATGTTTGAGCCGGAGAAAAACAGTGTGCATCTCAGTGGAATCGGGAGAAAAAAACATTGAAATAGAGTTAAATATCAACGTATCATATTTTATCCAGGACTTTCAGTCTTCACAACTGCAGAATATTAATATTTTCAGGTGTTAGTGGTTCCATAGTGGCAGTTCTGGCGCTGGCTGTACTGTACGAATGTGCAAAAGGATTACATGTATATTTACGATCTCGCCTTCAAAACCAGAATGAAAGAACGAATGTGACGAAAAGAAGGATTTATAGGTAAGGTTTTCATTATTTCTACTTCCGAGGCGCTTTTCCAGTGACTTAGTGACAAAAATTAGAAGTCATTTGCATAAGATATAACGTGTCTCTCCGATGTTCGCACAGTGAATAAACCTAAAGGAGCATTATAAATTTCATGTAGAACGTCCAGAAAACAGCCGATCAAAAAAACATAAACAAACAAACAAAAAAACAAACACAGGATCAAAAAGAGTAAAAAGGAATAGGATAAGGTTACGTGAGCGTATGAGCGAAGCTTATTTGCTACATCGTGGGCGTCATTGCTTCAAAAGCTTTACACAGCATTTTTAAATTAGGGAAACGAATAAAGAGGGTAAGTTTCTAATTAACTGTTGCTACGTCGGTGGGAGAGTATAACAGGGTAATTTCAGTATTACCACGATAAAGAGTTTTCAAGCTGACGTTTCGAGCGTTACCCTTCGCCATAGCCATTTTATGTTATCAACTCAGTTGATAATGCTAAATTTCTTTTAAATTGGTCCCGGTCGTTCTAAGGGTGGATGACGCTATTCACTGGATAAATCTCTATCCGGTGGATCGCGCAGAAAGTTTTGCCAAAACGTATTCGCTGGATAGCGATTTATCCGTTGGATAGCGTCATCCTCTCTTTAAACAAATGCGTCCTGGAGAGTTTATCCTTACAGCGTTTCTGTGTGAACATAAAAGTTACCACTGACGGGAAGCACTCTTTTTATGATTTTGATGCGCAAAATGTTTTCCCACCGGATGACGATACTAAAGCTTATTTAAGCCTTTTGAACTTGCATAGAGTCAGTAAATTATGGCGGAAATACGTTTCTGTTTTTCTCTCTTTTAATTTAACCTTTAGGTCGGAAGCTTTCACTCAGTTTTTAAAGACGTGTATTTTTATGGCTGAGCTCTCTTTGGCATATTTCCTGATGTTGATCACTATGACATACAACACGTGGCTGTTCATCGCTGTTGTGATTGGTCGTGGGCTGGGCTTCTATCTGGTGACACCGCTGATGATCTCATATGAAAGCAGAGAGGAGACTGATGACTACATTGACATCTCGATGGATTCACTATCCACACGACATCAGCAATTGTGAAATCTGCTCAAATATCATGAACTGCAAAGCATGAAACAAATATTCCATTCGTACAATTTAACGAAGGTTTATCATTTTAACTAGATTGAGTCCCCTTAAACTGCAGATGGAGCCAAGGTTTTCTGTATATCTTCAGAAATTAGTTAATCTGTATCCTAGTGGAGCAGCCATTTTACAAGAGCCGCTTCCCCTCCCTCGACACGGACGTTGTGTTAGCCTCTAAATGAAGATATAGGTCTCAATCAACTGACTAGTCTCCTAAAGGAATTATTGCTCGCTTCATTTCCTCGTACGTTGTCTAATTTATCGCCTGGTCGGGGGGGGGGATTTTGGGCGGATTACGTGGTTTTTAAGGGGAACGGAAGGGGGGGATCAGTCTTCGTGAAAAGAGTATTAGGAGGGGATTATAGAAAATCGACAAAATCGCCTGTCACTTAACTGCCAATGAGAGTGGGCGGAGTTATTAGCAAAAAACAGAGAGTTAGAGGGGGGAAGGATCGGATAATAATAATAATAATATATGATGACCGGACCTTTGTCAATGACGTAAACAGATAATTCTTGTCGGCTTTTTGCCGCCTTTAATTCGAGACGTGCAATTAGGTTTGGATGGCTTTGAGATGAATTACGGTTCCTTGCCTGTCTTTGGTCAATTGTCCCATTTGACGTTACTTTGGCTCAGTGTGTGATGTTGATAAACCTCGTAATTTAAAGTTATTATTATTCTCTTATACGATTGTTCCGCAGAACAATAAACGTTTTATTAAGTTATTGGATGACTGATTGTTTCTCCTGTACTTTAATCAGTTTTCTCATCGCTTTTTGTCTCTCGACGTTTGTCCACCCTATGTCGGTAAACAGAACCATTTCTTGGAACACTTTGATTGTTAAAATACAAACAAACCAAACAAACAAGAACCCAATGTCAGCTAACGCCTAACTGCAGAGCGCTCCAGTTCGTTGCAGCTGTAGGTTGCTGGTGAATCATTTAGCACAATGCTTTCTTCTTTGATTCTGTGCCTTATCGTAATGACGTTTTCACGTCAGACGACAGCGTCGCATTTTCGCGGCGGGATCATCACTTGGAAGCCAGGTGGAAATAATTCGAACAAGGTAAAAGAAGAAATTACAAGGGTGTATTGAGTGATATTCTAGAAACATTATACGTGTCAGCAAAAAGATATAGCGTATATGTATATAGATATATACAGGTAGGTTGTTCTTTACTGTAGCTCAATGGGTCGTACAGTTCGCATTTCAAATGGACTCAAATTTGAATAATAATTTTGTTCTAATAGCTTAGAACAAAACATTATTAGAGAAAAGAAAACTCGTTTTTAAAAATTTAATTTGCTTAATTTGCCCTTGCAAGATTTGTTAGGCTTTTCAGGCTCGCCTATTTAACCAAGATTTAGTGCAACTTATTTGTCTAAATATTTCTTCCACCTCGGAGTTTATGGTTTCGCCAAATAGTTCCGCAAGAATTTGAGGAATGCGGAGCGTATGATTAATTGAAAATAGTGTGCCGTCTTAGCGCATTATTTCGGAAGGGCAATTTATCGCTGTTTTACAAAATATCAACGATTGTGTAGACGGGATACAAAGCTTGCAGCACAAAAATCGCTAAATTTTCTGATTAAGCTCGTATGATTAGTCGATTAGATGATAAAACACTGGCAAACTGATTGACAAAACTCGTATCTAGGAGATGCTAACGAGGATAAGCCCAAAGGTCATTGCATAGAATTTGTATAGAAATGTCATACCTTTCATCGCATTTGTTTAAATTGCAAACGCTGGTACCTTTAGTTTGCTAAATCTATTGAAAATCGTTAGTATTTGAATAGCTAAGGCATTGGTTTCACCGCCCAGAGCACTTAAAACTCCGGAAATAACTTCCGGGTTTTCTCGGAAATGTCCTTGCGACTTTGATTTACTTACTTTGGAAAGGTATCCTTAGCTTTGAAATATGCTAATTACACCAGTCACTCTTGTTTCTATTAAATATTCATCATACAAACGCAACTCTATCAATCTCTATCGCTAAAAGCGACTGAAAATTTTGAAGTATTCAAACTTTGTTTTGAAAACAGTTCTGAATGTTATCGGCTGCGCTAGAGTTTTTAATTCCTTCCTCTTTTCTCCATCGTTTAAAGAAGTTTAAAAAGTGATATAATTTCATCCCGACTAACTTGCATTTAAATTTTATTTATTTCTTTGAAATCTCACTTCGTATTAGTTTTTTCTTTACAGTTTGTGGGGGGAAATAATTATTTCATTAGATTCAATTTTAACTTTGAGTAGCTTTGAACTAAAGATTTTCTTTCCCTGCGATCAAGAAGCATTTTTCAAAATTTAAGGAAGGAAAAATCGTCGCTTTGAAATCACGAATAACTGGAAGCTAAATTTGCTTTCACATAATTATTCAACCTAGATTTAACTCTTTTTCTCTGTCAGAAAGTTTCGCCAACATTGCTCTTGGTTTTGCAACTAGTTTCAAAAGAATTTAAAGAATGCTCAGCGCATGATTAAAAATGCATAGTACCGTAATTGATAAAGTAGCGCGTGTAATTCGAAAGAGCTATATCTCAAATTTTCTCAGTTATGTAGACAAAATGCAAAGATTACAGTGCCAATCGCAATTTTTTTTATCACCCAAGCCCCATTTGTTACTCGATTAGATGATAAAACACTGGCAAAACTGTTTGATGATTTGTGTACTTTGTTAAAATAAACAATGCTTAGCGCAGTAAGTTATTGCGTAGAATTTGTCGAAAAATTTCATATCTTACCATTGTATTCATCGTAAGATGGATGGAAATAGCTTTCACTGGTTCCTTCAGTTTGCTTAATCCGCCAAAAAGTGTTTATAGTTAAATAGTTTAGAAAAATGCGTCGCCACTCAGTCAGAGTGTAACTTCCTCGTTTTCTCGGAATTGTCCGAACGAGTTTGTGTTATATCATTGTTTACTTAGGGTGGAAAGATATCTGAAGGCCTTAAAATTCACTAATTACACCTGTCACTTTGGTTGCTACTGACCATATTATTATGCAAACTCACCTATGCAAATTTTAAATTGCTAAACGATACTAAACTTTGAAATATTAAAACTTGCGTTGTTCAAAGTTCTGAATGCTTCTGGCTGCGCAGCTGTGTTTATAACCTTCCCCCTTACCCAACGTTTTAAGAGCTATAAACGTTGAATTAAATTTTGCCCGTCTGATATTAACTTATATTTGCAATATCGTTACTTCGACTTATTTGCGCCGTTATTTAGACGCTGATATATTTATAGAGATAGGTGTTTTTTGTCTTGTCACGTACGTGGAGAAAAGGGAAAATTCTGAGTCCTCATGAGCAATCATACCTCGGAGCTTCGGATTCCGCGCTCCGATCCGTTCCGATGCTCTAGAGGTCTGAGGGTCGATTCTTTGTCCTTAAACGAAAAAATAAATTATTTTTCATTGCCGAGCTGAAAATCTATCATATTTCTTATTGTAAGATATTTAGCATTGCCACAATTACTTTTGTTATTCATTCAAACGCTGACAGTGATGAAACTTACTTGGTTTGAATTTCCAAAAGTTAAAAGACTCCTATTTAAATTGCAATTTGCCTCATGCCGCTTTTTCTCAGTATTTAAATTCCTAGTTTATTCTATAGCCAGCGACAATCATATCTACATCTCTTACAAATTAATCTAGTAATCAGGTTTACAAAGTTTGCGTGGACTGGAACCTTATCACTTTTAAGCTTATTTAAGCCAGTGAGAGGCGTTTAAATGGAAACATGTCCAGTATGGATGAAAGTTTGAACTTGTTTCAGGTGCTTTTTAACTTTCGGCTGGGCTTCCGAAGATCCTTTTCCAATTCTTATTACTGCGACAACTCGATGGTTGCAAATCAAAGCATCGTAGGAAGTGGAGACAGCTGGAGAGCAAGTCACGACAAAAGATATTATTTAAGCTTTACTGTGGCAGACACGGGATATCATTGCACCGATTTCAGTGTTCAGGAGGACTGGACGCAAGGGGAAAACAGTTTTGAGTATACTTTCTCGGATGAAGGACCCTGGCTGATAAGGTGAGTCAAGCAAAATGGCTTTTACTTGTCAATAATTTTGAGCTATTGTGGTCGTTTAAGCAACTCCTCTGCATTTAACCATACACATTTCATTCTAAATACGCGAGAAACGAAACCTCGTTGGTACAAGGTAATGACGGTAGCCCGTCCTGATTTCCTGTGGAAATCATTATCAAAAAACAAACAAATAATGAGAAAAGCATTTACACAGGTTGGAAAAAAAGCACGATGTTTTCATACTCTACTTTACTTTTCCATTTCCAAAACAGAGCCATAATATGTGTCTATTAAAAAAAATCTGGATAGTATATATTTTTAAGGGAATCACTCGTGACAAATTTCTAATGATACCTATAGCTGAAATCGATCCTATTTCCTAGTTATTTCAAAGTCTCCTACTGGAGCTAAACTTCGCTTTTAGTGTTAGTCGATTAGTGTCAGTATGAAAGGTCATATGTTAACAGATAAAATCTAACTGTGTTTCGCTGCATCCAGTTATTCAAGTTGCTGTTGGATCTCATTAGCGAATGGAGGCAGTAGTTGGCTTCTCTCGACCACTGTCAACCTGACAAGGCGGCAGGATAACGGAAAAATCAACTCATCTCCGATCTCAGCAATGGCTCCCATCGTTCGACACCAGCAAGGCTGCCCAAAAACAATCACTATTCCCGCCGAGGACTCGGATGGTGATAAAGTTCGCTGTCGATGGTCGATTGGCTCTTACAGAGAGTGTGGTGGTGTATGTCAAAGCTTTCAAAGCGGCGCTTTGGACGAAGTAAGTTTAGCTGACGTGTTAAGAACTTTAAGGAAACTTCAATCATAGTTTCTTTTGCCTTTTCAAAGGTTTTACGTACAATTTTGAACTTTTTCGATTGCAAACTGTAAAATTTTTTTGTCTTTGCTCTTTTTCGACATGTTATCATTGCTTCTTTTATGCTTTGATCTTACCAGCACCGAGCTCAATAAGCTTCTGTTGTACTCCTGTTCTTTCAAAGAGGTATTGCGGGAGGGAAGTTTAAATGCTTTTTTGAATAATAAAGTTTTGGAAGCCGATTGTTCAACTGCAGTACTCCTACGGATCAACCATATCCTCACAAGAATACCAATGCATCATTAACTTCAAAATGATATCGAATTTTTATCTTGGTCACACGATCGTGACAACACAAAGAAACATCTTTAATTTCATTGGTCGGGAATTTCTAAAATAAAAAAGGTTATTTTTTGGTTGCATTGCATCTTTCTACATGTTGTAAAGTTACTTTTTTTATTTGATGTGAAAAGGGGAAATGCACTTTGAGTCTCCCTAGCAATATAGCTCTCGGTTGGCATGCAGTGGCTATTACCTTAGAAGATTACCCAGCTTCAACGACCAACTTCCAAAGCGCCACTCCATACAGTCATGTGGGCCTGCAGTTTCTTGTACACGTGAGTCCATCTTCCGGGCCGTGTAATAGGGCTCCAGTCCTAATAGGCCAAAGTCCAAACGACGGATCTTGTGAGGAAGTGTCAAATGGAAACACATTCAACAGCGTTATTGAAGCAAAACATATCGACTCCTCCAGAAGGTATGTGTTACTGCTGTACCCTTAACATGCTAAATCAGGTTGATATGATAGTGACACTTTCAGTTGAACATTATTTACTGCACCTGCTTTTTTTTCAATTTAGCTGTTTGAAGCAAGCCCTGATTGGTTAATTAAAGGAATGTGCTTATCAGACTTCAGAGCATTCTTCTGTTGAAATATTGCAGAACGCATAAGAACAATCTCTTTTTCTGTAACTGAGAAGGATAGGGCAGAGGTCATTTTTTGACAACAATGCTCCTACTTTGTGCATCGTCAAATTAATGTCAGTGTTTTATAAGCAGGCAATGAAATAGACAAAGATTCTCAACTTACCCAGCGCGTTTGGATGCATTTCAGTCTGAAACAGGTTACGGAAAATCTTGATCTGAAATCTTGGGTCCAAAATTGTACAAGCCCTCTACAAGGCGGCCTAACTCACAAACATGTGTTTTTTGAAGTAAACCAATTACCTTCCGCCCTGAGCTTCACAGTAGTCCTGATCAGTAAGGAAGAATGTGAAAGCTTAGTTCCTTTTCATTTTTTATTTTTTCTACTCTATTTTAGCATTGCAGAGATTATCACTGTCACACCACTTTATATGGTTATTTCTGGCCTCCTGAATTACACTGATTCGATCGGGGATACAGTATTCTACAGGAACGCGTCGTGGAATCCGCGATTGTCTCAGAAAGGACGACATATCTTTTGTTTCAAGGCAGTTGACAACTTTGGGTGGGTCACTTCAACAAAATTGTTATAAAATCGCCTTCGCTTTTCTTTAAAAAAGGTACTAATGCATATTTGCAGACTATACAGGGTCTTTCTCACTTCTCACATGTTTCCTGGATAACGGCTCAGTGATGGATCTAGGGGAGGAGCCCAGGGGACCCGACCCCCCCCCCCGCCCTCCCTTATTTTGGGTTAAAAAAAAAAAAAAAAAAAAAAAAAAAAGAATCGCAGAAGAAAGAAAAACCGGCAGGTCAAGCTAAAAGAAACAGGTCCCCTCCCTTAGCTCAGGTTCTGGATCTGCTACTGCCGGGCTGGCTCAATAAGACTCAATGATTTTCTTAAATGTCTACTTTGATGTAATCTTATTTATGAGCAACAATTCGCATTTCAGAATTGAAAGCAAGCAAAGATGTATCACTATTATCGTCGGATCAAGTAAGCTTGCATTTTTAATAGTATTCTGCTGGTTACTCCGTGTCTGAAATTAAACAGTTGATTCGAATTCATACGCGAAAAATTCTCATGCACTGCAGGCCTGATTCTTATGTCCTTTCAATGTGATTCTTTTCAGACAGCACTCCAAATCCGTTATTGTACTCCCGTGTTCCTGTGGTTCCTCGTTTGTCATGGCCGTGGTGGTTTGGATTTGTGGACTTTAACATAACGTTTGACCAACAGGTATTTTATATACTGAGTTGAATTATACACGTGTTTTGATGGGTTCTAACTTATAATCTATTCAAGGACAGACAGGCAGATGACGTCAACAAAAAGATTTGGTTGCCATGGTTTTGCACAATAAAAGATCACAGAACACGTCAAAATGTGGTGAGAACATCAGTGACACACTCAGCTCCGCCTCAAATGCCACTTTTTTGTTCTTACCACGTTGTGACGTCATCTGTAATCTATTACTGAACATACGCTCGGCAACAAAGAATACTTTTTATAAAGTATTTCCAAAGTAAAAATATTTTTTGTTAAGTATTTCCAAACTACGAAAACAATGGCCGTAATTCCACGAAAGCCTCTTTTTAAGCTTAACTGCAAACGGCTAACTAGTTTGTTTCCATAACACAGATCAAAAGACCACGTCATTCCAAGTTTATAAGGATCGTCTTGGAAGATCACGTGATATACAAACTTGACACACGCTCTTCGAGTGAAGTCACCGTTGATAAATTCAGCCTTAAATTCCGCCTGCCGCAAGTTGTTCTCAGCATGCGAGGAAATTATTCTATCACCATGGACCGTGGTGTTGTCGTGGGCCTCGGTTGTACATCGGATGGTCCGCCCTCACCAGGCTTCAGCTCGTTGAAAGACTGGCCATTTGATGTTGGAGTTTGTTCTAAGGGCACTTACATGGGTCAGAATAATCAGTGTAGTGGTAAGAATATTGTGTTTTGCGTGAAGTACCACAGGGGTACACAATGCTCTTACTTATTTGCAATCCTTTTGAATCGTATCCATCTTTAACCACTCTTGCCCCTTGTTGAATCAGTGTTTTTTTTTGTTTTTTTTTTTTTGTTGAATCAGTGTTGCCTTCCGTAGAATAGGAAGATGATTGAGCGCTGTAGAGGGAAAAGGAAAAGAAATCATTTATTTTGTCACGAGTGCGGGGCAAAAGAAAACTTTGAGTTCCCCCATGAGAAATCGAACCTTAAACGTTTATGCCCATGGTCCCATGTTAAGCCTTCTTGAGATTTGTGCCGTTGTGAAGCCGTTTATTCGTCGTGAATATTCTGGTACTTAAACCTTAAGGATATGCTACTTGGCAGGTCACGTATCACAAGGTCGCCAGGTCATATGTTTGTTACATACCATTTACGATTATGAGAATTAAATTTGTTACAAGTCGTGAGAATTATTATGTTCTAATTTCACGGTGAGAAGATAAACCTTAGTTTGGGTTGCTTTTTTTCTAGACGTAAATGAATGTTCGAAGGCGCCGTCCATTCTGAGTCGCAAGAAACGAAGTCATCGGTATTGGCGCTATTACACTTCTGCGCAAGGTAGGTATATGTTTTACCGCATGTTATTTGACACATCTCAGTTGTTCTTTTTTCGGAGGAAAACTAACGAGTTTCTCTCATTTTATTTGACAGCCATGGCATCAAGTATGCCCACTACTAGTTTTTCACCGACGCCAGGTAATTCAACGGTGTTCAGTTGTAATTAAAAAGGAGCAGTAATTGTTGCTTTTGGTGGTTATTTGTACCCTAAGGGCCTGTTTACATTTAGGTGGGGGACCCCAGGTAGGTGAGGTACCCCGCCTAGCCGTGGTCGAAAAATAAAACGTGTTTACATACAATCTTACAACCCCGGTGTGTTGGGGTGCGGTTTCTTGAGGTTGTTGTTGCGCTTGCAATTAAGGAGTTTGAGCAGAGGCGTCCCAAGCTCAAATCTCGAGAAAGACGAAAGATTAATTCTCGGGCACATATGTATTTATTCATGAAAGCGTCATGCGTTGTGCTACGCGGTGTTAGATTACGCGAGTACCGTTGACTTAATACGTTATACGGAATAGTTTGGGAAACGAAATATGGTCGATTTACAACGCTAAATATTCCGAAATGTGAACATTTTACACTCCTTGTGTGTCCGTTGCGGTTTCTGGTGATTTCTGCCATGAGACGGCTAGGAAATTTACAAAGTTTTAAAACATAAATGTTTCGCTTTTGAGCTTTTTGCCATGAACGCGACCCCGGCTAGGCGGATTAGACCACCTTGAGACGTTTACATGGCAAATTGTCACCCCGGCTGACCGGGTTACCCTACCTGGCAGACCGGGCAACCCGCCTAGGCGGGTAACCCCACCTATCATGTAAACGTGATCAAGAAAGTATAAGAAATTATATGGACAGACAGGTTACCCCGCCTAGGCGGGTTATCTCAGCTACCTGGGGTCCCCCACCTCAATGTAAACAGGCCCTAAGAGGCAAACTCTTACATAGACTTGTGTGTGGCATTAAACTGTCTTATTATTTCCCTTTAGCTTTTGCAGTTGCTGCTACTTCGTCAATTTCTGGTAAGAGTAAATTTGATGTCGAATTCAGTATTAAGAGAAAAAAACAAAATGAAAGAAAATTGAAAAAAGAAATTTATATGGAGGGAACCTTTTGCTCTTGGCTTGAAACGTTGGCACGGTTGTTAGTTCACAAGACTTAAGAATCTCGAAAGAGGTCGGCGTTCGACTCCTTGCCCAATCATTATACTGTGCTCTTGGGCCAAGAGGGTTTTTGTCAGGGAAACTTCCGAAATACTGTTCAGAGGGAACATTTACAGTTACATCTTTCAGGAGAGATAACACTGCTTCTAGTAATTTCAATCTACGTAAACCGAGAGAAGTTAAACCGATCCACTCATGTGACTGCAAATTACTTCTCAAGGACTTCCCTAATCTAATATATCTCAATTTTTTTAATCAAACTCTTTGCATAAATGTATAATGTAATATACTATCTTCTTTTTGCTATGAATTACCATATTACCGGTGGTGGATGGCAAGACCTTAAGGGTAGGAACCTTCCAATCTGATCTATGCCTCCTGTTAGCAGGAGCCTGTTCGCATTACCTCAACCAAAAATTGTCATATCCCTTACATCTATCAGAGTCCGTCAATAGTTATCATTATTTTATAACTCTGTTCTCTCTTTTCTTTAATTTGCAGCGACGTCTTAATTTAACATCAGATCTGAACCTCGGGTAGTATAGAAGAATAATGTCCTTTCTTTTTTTACCAGGTGCCTGTTCATATTACTTAAACCAACGAAATGGTCAATTTACAAGTCCAGGCCATCCTTCCCCTTACTCAAATAATCAGCATTGCACCTGGTTAATTGAGGCCCCATATGGCTACTACATATATCTACAATTTGGATCATTTTATCTTGAGAGTTGTTGTGACTGGGTCCAAATATTCGATGGAAGCTCAGAATACAGCTCTAGAATTGCAAGAAAAAACGACTATCAGCCACCCTGGGGAGTATGTAGCAGTGGAAGGTTTCTTTTTGTGAAGTTCACAACTGATTCAAGTGCTACGTATTCAGGTTTTTCAGCAACCTACCAAGCTGTATCACATGGTAAAAATATGCTTCAATTACGTATTTCTTTATAAATTAGAATATTTTCATCAATCAATAATTGACGCTCAATCTAGCCTCTGGACGTTTTGGACATCCTTAATATAGGGTTAACCTCTTGGTTTCCTTTTTCTCAATAACGGGGCTTGTTATAGAAAGCACTTGTTATCTTGAAATAAGTGTTGTAAATGTTAACGTTCTTCTCATTATTAATTTCAGCTGCACGTGTCAACTCTCAAATCTTGTGTGATGCCCGTTTTCTACAAAAAATCATTTGATGAAATTTGAAAAGTAACTAAAATGAATTAAGATGAGGGACGGACAACTGATGGACTAACAGATATAGTAGTTGCATCAGTTTAGAGTAACTCTTCATTCTTTCAAGGCTGCAACTATCAATACAATGTTTTCATCTAATGTATAGCTTTCAATTTACATTGAAATATGCACAATGAGATACCTATAAGAGACACTGATCAATTGATAGAAAATGAAATGATATGATGCCCCCCCCCCCTAATTTTAGTCTCCTGGATACTCCCCATTATCCCTTCAACATACCGCTAAAAAAAACTGTAAACGATAACCCCCCCTTCCACTCTCTTAAAATTATTTGTATGATTTCCTTCATCATGCAATACAGTTGATCGATTTAATCAAATTTTAATCCCTAAACTCACAGCTTCCGGCGTCGGCCAAGTTTTTGCTTCAGCTGTTCACGTAGGGTGTTATGGTAGCAGTCTCAAGACATCTATACCATCCACAAATTGTGAGTCAATTAAATTATTCTAGTTTGCTATTTACTCTCATAAGTCATAGGCTGTACTGATTAATTACAAATCTGTTGATACAGGAAGAAGGATTACCGGCTAGGTACTTTCTATAGAATTTTTTTCAAACAATTTAAGTTTCCACACGAGTTACAAAGTGTTCGCTATAGCTAAGTTTAACTTTTAGTATTTTAGAGATCTTTAGTTTACACAACCTTAGTTGACATGCAAGTGTTACTGAAAGAGATTAATTAAGAAGTTTAACGAAAATTTTTGACATTTTATGCATGCATTAAAGAACATCATCTAACGCATTCTACTGTTGATAAGCTTCATTCTACAATCTAAGTAAAATCACTATATAATTTAAAGAAAACGATTCTCTCCGCTCAGTATCTCTTGAATTGCTATGTACATTTCCATCCTTGCTGTTTGAACTCCTTAATTGCACTTGGTAAAATATTATTTCCTTTTATTTTTCATAAAAGTATCCCCCACGAGGTCATCTACGTATATTCCATCGACATCCTCCGCTATTGGTAAGTTATAGAAACATTTCATTCTATGTGATTTTTGAAACTAGTGGTGAACAGAGCACCATTGTCCAAGACTATGCGTGTGCATGTGCGTGTGCGTGTGCGTGTGCGTGTGCGTGTGCGTGTGCGTGTGCGTGTGCGTGTGCGTGTGCGTGTGCGTGTGCGTGTGCGTGTGCGTGTGCGTGTGCGTGTGCGTGTGCGTGTGCGTGTGCGTGTGCGTGTGCGTGTGCGTGTGCGTGTGCGTGTGCGTGTGCGTGTGCGTGTGCGTGTGCGCATGTGAAACAATGACTTATTCTTTCTAACTCTACAATGGGCAAATTTAGTTTGCCTTAAGTTACTAGAGTAGCTTAAAGCGGTTTAGTTTAATGAAGAGGACTCAATTTACGAGCTTTTCGAATTGCTACGTGCCCATAGTAATATAAGCGTTTGTGAAATTACACAGTTTGCCTAGTTTCTCTCATTTTAATTGTCTTCTCGCTTACATCTATCAAAGTCTGTCAATAGTTATCATCATTTTATAATTCTCTTCTCTCCTTTCTTAATTTTTTGTCGACGCCTTCATTTGACCTCAGATCTGAACCTCAGGTAGTGTGGAAGAATAGTATCCTTTTCCATATTTTTACCAGGTGCCTGTTCATATTACCTATACCAACGAAATGGTCGATTTACAAGCCCAGGCTTTCCAAACCGATACTCAAATAATCAGCATTGCACCTGGTCAATTGAGGCTCCATATGGCTATTACATATATCTACAATTTGGATCATTTAATCTTGAGGATGGCTTCGACTGGGTCGAAATATTTGATGGGAGCTCAGCATACAGTACAAGAATTAAAAGTGAAAGCGGCTATCAGCCATCTTGGGGAGTGTGTAGCAGTGGAAGGTTTCTTTTTGTGAAGTTCACGACAGACGGGAGTGTTACGCAATCAGGCTTTTCAGCTACTTACCGGGTTGTATCACATGGTAAAGATACGCTTTAATTACATAATTCTTTATGAATTAGAATACTTTCATTATTCAATAATTGATGCTCAATCTAGCCTCCAGATGTTTTGGAGATCCTTAATTTAGGGTTAACCTCAAGGTTTCCCTATTTCTCACTAGCAGGGCTTGTTATGAAAAGTACTTGTTATTTTGAAATAAAGTGCTGTAAATGTTAACGTTCTCCACATTACTAATTTCGGATGCCCGTTTTCTATAATGAATCATTTTGAAGAGTAACTAAAATGAATTAAGACAAGGGATGAACAACTGATGGACCAACAGATATAGTAGTTGAATCAGTTTAGAGTAACTCTTCATTCTTTCAAGGCTGCAACTATCAATGCAAGGTTTTCATCTAATGTATAGCTTTCAATTTACATTGAAATATGCACAATGAGATACTTATAAGAGGCACTGATCAATTGACAGAAAGTGAAATGATATGATGCCCCCCCCTAATTTTAGTCTCCTGTATACTTCCCATTATCCCTTCATCATACCGCTAAAAAACTGTAAACGATAACCTCCCCCCCATCCATTCTCTTATAATTTTTTGCATGTTTTCCTTCATCATGCAATACAATTAATCACTATGATCAAATTTTAATCTCTAAACTCACAGCTTCCGGGGTCGGCCAAGTTTTTGCTTCAGCTGTTCACGTAGGGTGTTATGGTAGCAGTCTCAAGACACCTATACCATCCACAAATTGTGAGTCAATTAAATTATTCTAGTTTGCTATTTACTCTCATAAGTCATAGGCTGAACTGATTAATTACAAATCTGTTGATACAGGAAGAAGGATTACCAGCTACGTACTTTCTATAGAATATTTGTCAAACAATTTCAGTTTCCACACGAGTTACAAAGTGTTCGCTATAGCTAAGTTTAACTTTTGGTATTTTAGAGATCTTTAGTTGACACAACCATAGTCAACATGCAAGTGTTACTGAAAGAGATTAATTAAGAAGTTTAACGTAAATTTTTGACATTTTATGCATGCATTAAAGAATATCATTTAACGCATTCTACTGTTGATAAGCTTCATTCTACAATCTAAGTAAAATCACTATATAATTTAAAGAAAACGATTCTCTCCGCTCAGTATCTCTTAAATTGCTATGAACATTTCCATCCTTGCTGTTTGAACTCATGAATTGCACTTGGTAAAATATTATTTCCTTTTATTTCATAATAGTATCCCCGACGAGGTCATCTACGTGTATTCCATCGACGTCCTCCTCTATTGGTAAATCATAGAAACATTTCATTCTATTTGATTTTTGAAACTAGTGATATACAGAGCACCATTGTCCAAGACTATGCGTGTACGTGTGCCTGTGCTTGTGCGCATGCGCATGTGAAACAATGACTTATTCTTTCTAACTCTACAATGGGCAAATTTAGTTTGCCTTAAGCTACTCGAGTAGCTGAAAGCGGTTTAGTTTAATGAAGAGGACTCAATTTACGAGCTTTTCGAATTGCTACGTGCCCATAGTAATATAAGCGTTTGTGAAATTACACAGTTTGCCTAGTTTCTCTCATTTTAATTGTCTTCTCGCTTACATCTATCAAAGTCTGTCAATAGTTATCATCATTTTATAATTCTCTTCTCTCTTTTCTTAAATTTTTGTCGACGCCTTCATTTGACCTCAGATCTGAACCTCAGGTAGTGTGAAAGAATAACGTCCTTTTCCATATTTTTACCAGGTGCCTGTTCATATTACCTATACCAACGAAATGGTCGATTTACAAGCCCAGGCTTTCCATACCGATACTCAAATAATCAGCATTGCACCTGGTCAATTGAGGCTCCATATGGCTATTACATATATCTACAATTTGGATCATTTGATCTTGAGAGTCGCTACGACTGGGTCGAAATATTTGATGGGAGCTCAGCATGCAGTACAAGAATTAAAAGGGAAAGCGGCTATCAGCCATCTTGGGGAGTGTGTAGCAGTGGAAGGTTTCTTTTTGTGAAGTTCACGACAGACGGGAGTGTTACGCAATCAGGCTTTTCAGCTACTTACCGGGTTGTACCACGTGGTAAAGAAACATTTGTCTGCTTATCTCCTCATATTTGATAAAACGTATTTTTTCATCAGAAAGAAATGTGTATCCAATTGATTTATTTTGATTAATGAGAAAATTTATTCGAAGACAGAAAATATCAGGTGTTCCTAAAAGGTGCACGTGTGTCACCATTTTTCCAACTTTGATTGCATAATAATAGTATACTGCAACAGGCCTGTCATCGCTCATCCCTCCTTCCCAGGGACCTCACCCAATCGTACAGCTGAAAAACTCATGAACCTTCTCAAAATCACCATGTCCCTTCTTGATAGATTACGAGTTCATAAATCATATACTCTTTCCTAAAACTCAGCCTCCAATGTCCACCAAGTCTATGCTTCAACTGTTCCTGGATCGTGTTATGGAAGCAACCTCATTTCCTCTCCACCGCCCACACGTGGTTGGTAATTTCAGTTAATTGTAATATTTCAATTTGTTAAAATATATATGAAGCTTAAAAGTGAGAACTACCTATTTAAGATGTATTGTGAGGGAACGAGAAAGGAGCAAGTTCGTACCTTAAAGCATCTTACTTACTCGAAAAAGATCGAATACTATTACTAAACTTGTTTACTTTAACTCATTGATTCTTAGTTTTTCAGTTCTTCTTTATACGGGTGATTAAATTCTACTGTGTTTTTGGCAAGTTTTCCGACCATTTTCTTCTCTTTAAAACTACTCATGTAAAAAACTGATAATATGAAGTTTTTTTAAGTTGTGAGGACACTATTAAGAGGTGTTGGACCATGTGTAGGATAAGACTGAAGAAAATTTTTTGATTTTCCCCAGTGTATATAAATAAAGTAGAAAATGAAAACAAGAAAGAGAGAGATAAAATAAAATATATATCAACATCAAACCAAATTTAGGCTGGCCACGAAAAAAGCGAATTCAGCTATTGCAGAGGTGGTGATTCGCTTATGACGTAGTTTAAACATTATTCAATTATTGCTTTTGCTTCAGAACGTAGCGTCCAGTCAACTCCAGTGATGCGTACTTCTCCAAGCGTGATGACATCTTCACACACAAGTGCCAGTGAGTGTCTAAATTGTTCTGTCAAATTTCACTGAATCCAGAGTCGGAGGCGAAACACAGGAAAGTCGTAGTTGATCAGTTTCTGCGAGTCCAGCATAATGGACACACTATAAGTTAGAGTGACAAACTTGCCAGAATCAATAGAAGAGGCTGGTTAAGCGTACAAAACTTAATTCAACACCTTCTGCTTTTCTCTCTCCCTCTCTTAGACTCGTTGAACATAAAAGCAACGGTTGCTACAGTAATGCCTGTTGCGTCCAGTACACCATTTGTGCTACACCTTCCCGCCAATTGCCAGCATGACTGTGTTAACACATGGGGAAGTTATTACTGCACTTGCCGTCAAGGATACAGATTAGAGGCGGATGGGAAAACATGTCAGGGTAAGAACACAGATCACGGACTACTCCATTATCCTTCAATATCCACCAATAGCATGTTGGTCTCAGTTATGCCGAATAAAGTGAAACAAACAAATTTTGACCTCATGGTTACAGTTTACTGCACAAATATCATTACGTGAACAATGTTTGTAACAATTTGCACGTAACATTACGCTAAAATTATAAGACTCTCGCACACATTGCATCATAAGGCATTTAGTAAGAGAGGGGAAGTGGGCAAATAGGGTGACGTTATTTTTAGTTTCTTTCCCTGACTTTATTGTTTGAAGGGTACTTTTAGACGGAAATAAGCTGTATCTTACGCCAAAACGCGAAATAATTTCGCAAAACCGCGATCAATACACACGTGCACTTTACTTTAAAAAAATACCGCGAAAACTTCGAGCAATAAGTTAGCTGTACAAAAACTAACGCATCTTTAGCATGAAAGGCTTTCTATTCTATTTGTGGTTATATTGTTCCATTTGAAATCTTGAAATTATGAAGCTCACGTAACAGAGATGATCCATTGCAGGAATCTATTGAACTTTAATCACATCCGAAAAAAAAGGGAGATTCTTGGGATTTTCCAGAATGCGCCGTTTTAAATTTGGTAAATTGATCAGAGTTGAATCAATTCGCTCACCCTGCTTTTTACGAGTCTCACAAACGTTTTATGTTTGTATTTACTGATAGATATAAACGAATGCTTAACTCAAAATGGAGGCTGCACCCATCAGTGTGTGAATATCCCAGGAGGTCACTATTGCAAATGTCCCGAGGGTGTAACAATGGGCTTTGATAACAAGACTTGCCATGGTAAGTAAATTGCGTGCAAACTATACTCTCACAGCTGACTGCGCGATCCTCTACACTGCTGTGCTACGTTTTAATGGTAGGTAAATTGCGTGCAAACTATACTCTCACAGCTGACTGCGCGATCCTCTACACTGCTGTGCTACGTTTTAATGCATAAGCATTTAGTACAGAACAGTTTTTCAACAAAATTCTTTTATATCTGTTGAAACTAACAAGGAGATAAGTATTAACAGATGGGTAAAATATATGGTTAATTGATTTCACTGGCAGAATCTTCACTTGTGAACTCATGTTTTTCGTTCTTTTCAGAACCTGGTATTACAGTGAAATGCACAGCTGAAGCAATGTTTATCTTTCTGGAGAGAAAAACTTTCCAAGGCTTTGATCCAAACAAACTGACACTTCTTTACCCGTCATGCCGTGCGTCCTACAACGATTCCCACATTTCCTTGCGCACGAGTCTCAATGACTGTGGAACCACTCATAACGAAAGCGAGGACGCGATAACTTTCTACAACAAAGTGCGAAGTGTCCAGTCCTACTCCGGCAACATCATCACTCGGGAGCAAAATGTGTCAATTCCTTTCTACTGCAGTTATGGACGTAAGGCCCTGCTACGAAATCCAAGTTTCAAAACCTGGAAGAACCATTTCACAGCTTCGGAAGGTAACCTTTTACAAGGAAATGCTCATTTAATTACATCTGTTTTAAGATATACCATTGACTTCATTACTACAAGAGTCATTGTACAGTTCAATGAATTTATATCCTTCAAGGGAAAACATTCATTGAATAAACCTTTTTTGAAAAAAAAAAAAACCCCTTCAGCTCGTCTCCTTGCCAAATCGATGGTACTCCTTTAGCTGTCACCTGACACTGTGATGCGATTTTACGACCTTTATTGCTTTCCAGAACTCAATGAGCCTTTCGTTTTTGCTCAAGTTCAATTTGATTTTCTGTCGATACTTTCATTGTTCTCAACAACCACCAGGGCTGGGTGATCCATGACGTTTACAGATCTTAAATAACAGCCGGCAATTTTACTTTCTTTTCATAGGTGGATATGGCAACTTCACCTTCACCATGGATCTATTCAAGACGGGCAGATATCTTACACCGTTCAGTTACAATGACTATCCAATCACGGTTCATCTTCGGGATCAGTTATTTCTTCAGTTGACGGTACAGTCACACCAATCTAACCTGGTTCTCTTTGTCGACACCTGCAAGGCGACTCCCACTCCTGATCCGTACTCAGTTCCTCAGTATGTCTTCTTACAGAGAGGGTAAATATATCTTGCTCTGTACAACGATTCCTGAAAAATGTTTCCTATAACAATTTGCGGTTTATGCAGTTTCTCCCTCAACGAACGTTTTTGATTACGCCAAGACTAATTCCGGTGGTAACCAGGGTACAAAATAGAATCAAACTGATGGCGAATATTTGAGTAGACAATAATAAGCCGTGAATCAAGCCACTAAAAAATTTTTTTAAACTTTGTTTTATTTTCGTTCGAGTCAGTTTTTCGTGGTGCTAATTTTTTATTTCCTGGTGGTTTTCGTATTAGCTCATCTACAAATTCATAATTATAATTCTCTTTGCTTGGCTGCAGATGTAAGCTGGATTCTACCCTCAATTATTCGTACTCCATCAGCTCCAAACAGCGTTTTAGCATCCAAGCGTTTCGTTTTATTGAAGACCATCCAGTAGTGCATCTTCACTGTGAAGTCCTGGCTTGCCATCGCAACACTGCCCGGTCTCGCTGCCTCCAGGGATGCTCCCGCTATCGAGGACGGAGAGACGAGGTGCCTGGTTCTGAGAGTACTCAAGTGTACGAAATGTCGTCAGGACCAATCAAATACCAGAACGGGGCGAGTGCAACGGACACGACAGAAGGTGAGTGGGCAGTGGAGAGTCGTGGGTAACGATTTACTCAATACTTATGTGGAAAGGGTAGATACTCGATAGATATACCAAACTCCTACTTGAATCTTTATGATAGTTCATCGTAAATTGACCATGGAATCAGCACGAAAGAATTGCCATACTTTCCCAACTCAATACAAGTTACCAAACACCAAACAAACGTCAACTAAATGTACTAGATCCTTACATGATTTACTGAAGTAACCGTAAAGTTACTGTACCTGAGCCGAATCGCTTTCAATTTTTTTTCATCCTTTTAGCTGAAACTCAAACCAACATGGAGATCATCACAGTAGTGGCGGCATCCGGCGGATTTTGCCTCCTTCTTGTTATCATTCTCACTATCGTCGTTATTCGAATCAAGAAGCGTCTCAAAGGAGCCTTCGCAGATCGCAACAAAGTCTACGCCATGGAACAGTGTGGCAATCACGTCAAGGAAGACAACAACAACAACTTGGGTTTCGTTCAGGATGACGAACTGAACGAGATGGGGTACAAGCCGATCATTATGAAACCGCGTGCTCCTGACGCCGTTACTTCTGAGAGAGCTTGATACGAAGAATGGAGTGTTTCCTGAGGGTCTCTCTCATCTTGGATGTATATTAAGGATTGGAATGCTCGTGGGAAAATGTTAATTTCACCTCCAAAAAGGGGACTGATCTGGATATAGCTAGTGCATCAGGTTTTTTTGGCCCTAAAAGATATCAATTAAAAATCGAAGCAATCTCATAGCAATGTTTTTTCTTATTGATTGAGACTACAAAAACAGCGCGACAGGTTTGTTTAATGCCTTCCGAAGAAATCTAGAACAGGTACATCGACAATTAACTATTTTAGTGTTTCTGCTGGGATACTCCCAGTGATGCAAAAATCTACACCTTCATCCTTCCTTAAATTACGAGCATTCCAGGTCCTCTCATCGTGTTGGAGACCCACAGGGAATACTGATTGCTTGTTTCCCATTGGTAATATAACTTGCACTTGTGGCTGCTGGTGGGTTACATTTTTCACTTTTTTCTTTTCCAGTTGTACACACAATTTAGATGCTTCTCTCAAAGCTACAATTCTGCTTTAGAGCAAAAGGCATGGTGTGTTACAGCCCGATGTATTTTTATTGTGCGTGTGCTTTTCTTAATCAGACTGATGGTCAGACGATGAAAATAGGGCAGGCATAAATGTGTTTGCCATCATCACTTAGGTAGCTTTTTCGTAGAGTTTTACTACATGACCCACAGAAAAAAAAGAGCTTTAAAAATGTATTGATGTCGTGTAGTGGAGTTGTGCTATTACTTGAGGCGAATATTAATCATCTGAGTGTGCCTCTTTTGTTGTCATCGCTAAGATTATTAACGGGTTTTCTTGAATATTTAGCATATTGTATCCGCTTATATTACGGGCTGAAATAAAGAGAGTGCTTAGCTTAACATTTTGAGTTGTCATTCATACGCCGATTGAATGCAAACAGGATGGAAGTTTGAAAAAATCTGCAAAAACTCATTCTTTGCTCTAAGAAGAATGTTCTATTATTTTATTCCTTCTCTATCTCTATGTTCTTTCTTTGTCCGGCTTAAATGTTAATGATATTCAAAATTTTGCCAGAGTTTTAGTTTTGTTGCAACAACTATTTTTAGCCGATAAAAAGTTGCTTACAAAGATAATTTCAATCTCATGATCACTCCATCTGCTGGGTTCGCTTTTTGTACCGTGATGTTACCAAGGAAAAAAGACGAATAACAGCGAATAACTGTCTAGTCATCGTGAAAACACATGGATGAATATAGTATAATAACAGCACCAATATATCATAGACATAGACTCCAGTGTATTGAAAACACGCATAAATTCAAGCTGCACAATTTCTTACAAAAAAAATTTCAGGATGAATTTCTATCTTAGCCGTTTAGGTAACATTAAGTTAAAAAGTTGCGAGCTTTATTATCAAGCAAACCAGTGATCTGTTTTATGATCAAATAACCTACGCCCTTTGACATCCATTTATGGATATAAAAGCGATCTTCGCAATAATGAACACTGTTTAAGCAGTAGTGAAAATGAGACCTGGAAAGAAATCAAGCCTGTTCGGGATTGGCACCCATAACCTTTGCAATACCGGCGCAGTGCTTTACCAACTGAGTTAACAAGCCAACTGGAAGCTGGTCATCATCATGGTTCCTAATAAACCCGTGAAGTGATGAATAAGTGATTTTCATATACTCACAGTCATTTATAGATATATTAGGTTCATGACAAGCAGTGTTAATGGAATTTTCAACATCATGATTCTCATTATCATTTAATTAGATTTTACGAATTTTTTTGGTTAAAAACTTTTCCTCCCTCATCCCCAATATCTCTCTAATTTTGACAGTTCTTCCATAGTTCTTGTAGTAAATTTGCTAAAATTAGCAAGAAATTGATAGGAATTACTGAACGAACTCGTGCTATAAACCTCAAGAAAATCTACGGCTGAGTTTCTGGTCCCACTAATCTTAAGCGACTGATTTGTACCAAAAAAATCGGTAAATAACGTTTTGCTACGATCTGTTATATTAGCTATTGAGCAGAGATGAAAAATAGTTTGAACTTGGATCTCTACTTATGATATAGGCCAATTATCATGAGATTATAAAACTCACAATTACTCGTCGAAGGCAAAGTGAATGGTCCTCGAGACACACAGCATAGCAACGCAAATGCAGAGCTTACACCAGTAATACAAATACAGTAATCTTGAAAGATTTAGGAATAATGGGCAGAAAACATGGTGATCCTTCCTCAGAAAACCAGCGAATGTTACACATTCATCCCTAAACTTAAGCTGATTGAAAGATAGGTAACCTACAGATGGCGAATGTAGAGATATTAAAAACCTAAACATCATCAGTATGTGGTTTTCAATTCTTAGCCGTAATATTTGTTGGCAATCTATTTTGTTAATTTATTTTTTTATGGAACAGACAAAAGAAAACTCTAGAAAAGGGCGGAATTTTCAACGCATTGTCGGTAATTTGACCAGAGGTGCAAACGTCTGACGTTACTGAAAGCGGATGTTTTTTCACTGCGGTTTTTAAAGCTGAAGCAGCACAAAACCGTATTTCAACTAAAGGAGTTTCTTTCACACGAAAAGTGGAGGTTTGCTGACAGTTATAGGATATAATCTCTAGATAATCTCATACAGTCTTAAAATCTTGTGCACTTTGAAACTTATATTCGTCGGGCAGAAGCTCAAAATTCGGGAAATTGATCATGCACATAGCTCCTTCTCGAGGTATTTATCTTGAATGATTTAATCCATCTAGACTTCAATTTTTCTGATTTTTCTATTGCAAACCGTGTCAATTTTCTGCATTGATCATTAGTAAAACGCGATCCTTTTGTGGTTTATATTGCTAAACTAATAATTGGTGGTTTCCGGAGCATTGAAAGCTAATTCACACGTCGCTAATTGTTCTTTGCAATGAGACAACCAAGCACAATTCGAAACTTGACCGATTGATCAATGCAGTTTTTGGGGATCTTTCAGGCCATGGTCCCTCTATTCTATTGGGCCTTGACTGATATTTCCAATGCTTATGAGCTATTCGTTAACAACAAACTCTTTGACTTTGAAAAGATATTCAAAAGCGCAAATCCTAAAGCCGGAACTAAAAGTTCAAACAAATTCCCTCATTTACGGTCTGATCCCTATAACCTGAGGAAGTTATAACACAATTTATCGAGTGTCAGGGGTTGTTTGTGGTTTCATGTTTTTTTTTTTAATAACTCCATATATAATTACCATGACTAAGAAAGTCACTCAAGATTATCGATTCAATATCATTAGTCAAGGAGCTATTTTCTGAAAAAGCCTTATTTAAGGAGTTGGTTTAACCCATCCGACAGAAAAGGTTTGACAGCTGATTCTGATAGACCAATACCTGCTCTTTAAGATAAGATACTATGTAGTCCCGAATTGTGGTACCCCTGACGAGATAAATGGGGTTTTATACAATGACATGGCACTCAACATGGAGACGAGGCTCAAACAGAAATTGACCTCAAATTTCATCTTCTTCCACTAAAGTGCCCCAAACCCTACTAGAAAAATGATGAGAATGTACCTGCCTACAATATAAGTGTTCACATGGTACGACAGCATGTCACGTGATTGTCACATGACTCTTTTTCATCAAAAAGCGGCCTCCTTTGACGATCCTGACATATTTCATATCCAGCTGAGACTAGGGTAAAGGACGTATTCAGGCCTTTTATCATATCAGGAAACAAAGAGATCGTCCACTTTTGAATTACATTTAAAAAAATACATTTGGAAGCGTAGAACTCCAGAAAATCGACAATGTAAGTGCTGGTCTCTCCTCCATCGATGTTTATATGGAAACGAGGCTGGAATAAAAGCAACCTCAAAACGGGTGAAAATCTTTGAAAAAATGAAAGATGCTGTGAAAATATGAAAGCATATGAATGCCGGCATTTCTATGATACCCTATAAAAATTGTTTCTATGCATATCTGCCAACATTTTACGTTTATTTCTGTTAATTTATGACAAAAATTAAAAAACGCGGATTTACTAATATTCTGCTGTACAGAGACTGGATTCTGTTTATTGAGCTAACGACCACATGTGGAACTATAGGTATGGAAGCTTCTTGCCGTCAGTCATTCTTTGAAATTCAAAGGGAGACGACTGCGAGTGAAAGGTACTGGTAACAGCTCTTCACAATGTGAAAGCAGTAGGTATTTTTAAGTAATGTCATTTTGTAAGTCAAAAAGATACCAGTTTGCAACATGTTCTAATTTCGTTACGTGTAAACTACAACCACTGATGATAATCTGTCTTACAAACACTTAGGTCTTTAAAATTACCCCCTGAGAAATTTGCTATCTTTACCAATCTTTGTCGCATACTAAAGAATCATTGAATCGGAATTGTAAAACATCAGTCAAAACCTTAATTTATCGGCCCGTTGTTCGGATCTGTATCGGGAGAGGTAATGATCTGATAAGTACATGTAATTTGCAGACTGACATAAAAAACAACAACTGTCACTCAGTGTCAGAGGCACTAGAATCATTGTCAGACAACAACTCTTCATCCAGAGGATTGCAGCATCCTTCATCTGCCATACATAAACAGGCCTCCGTACAAGGGAGGTTACTTTTCCTACAGGAACAACTACGTTTACATTCTGAAGTTGTGCAGCGGCATGTTGTTAGCTCCGTAATACCTGCTGGGGCAGGACTCCTTGTCACCAGAACAGGGAATAGCTTGCCATTTTCCAGCTTCCGTCCATGTTCGTCTGCCGAGGGAATGTTCTGAAGTGGAACCAAAGCTCTATTCCAAACAAAGGCTTGGAAGTTAGCCCTCTTGATATGATGAGACAAGCATTCTGAAGTCGGTGGCAGGTCTTCGCTTTTCAAATTTCGTTGACAAAAAAAGAAAATATCTAGCGTCGTCTACATTTGAAAAGTTCTTTGCAGAAGTGTAAAGGGAGCAGATAAAAGACTCAGCAGCCTTCTGCGCAGGCTCGTGTATGGCAGGATTCTGTCCTAGAGTACAGAGATCACGTTGCATCTGTTCTTTCGTCAGCAGTACCTTCCACGCCTTCTTCTTCCCAATTCCAGGGAAGGCACTTGTAGAGTCGCAACCAGTTAGTGCATGGAACGATGGAAGACATCTACAAAGAGATTCCCTCAGGAAAGCCTGAATCTCATGGACAGGTAGGTATCTCAGTCTGTCTTTGACGCCTATTTTTAACCACAGTTCCTGGCAGTTTAAATCTGAAAAATGTGCTACTGAAAGTACGGCAACATCAGTGTCTGGTGATTGTATCACAATGCGTGGATGAGTGGCTGCAGCGTGTTTGGCATGAAGCAGAAGTCTTGTATCTGCCTCTTCATGATCCGAACGTAGATTTGGCTCAACAACTGCGGAACCACTAGTTAGACACACTGCTTTAAATCCATCCTTGAATCCTCCACCTAGGACGACCTTCTGCTGAGGGCCTAAATATGCCGGTAAGTTCTTTGTTAACGACTCATAGAGAAAGGCGGCTAAGTTTTGTTTGTTCTTTGGGTTTGAGATATATTTTGACCACTGCTTCGGTACTGGCGTGGATCCACCGTGGATGTTGATTTCAAACGAGCTTGATTCTCCTCTCTTGCTGCGTTCCCCTGTGCCTTAATTGAGACAGGCCTATATTGGTCGAAAATTAGGTCTACTCTGGTGTGACTGTTCTGATGGAATTTACTAGTGACAATGTCTTGGTATTTCTGCGATAACTGGCTAAATGTCGCAGACCTTGCTGATTTAACTATCTGAACGAGAGCCATCGCATCAATTAGACATGCTGTAGGGTGCTGTGATGAAGGCAGGCTTGATCTACACGTAACATTGTTTTCAAGGACATACATTAGGGTGCTTTTTGTCGTCTTCCTGAGGCTGCCATCAGGATGTACAAGTGCGACTGGTACACCGAAAAGCTCATAAGAAAGGACCTCTTTGAGATCAATATCCCTGTTCCTCGCAGCAACCAGAAGGCGACCAAAAAGCTCACGATCAGCATTAACAGTTACAGTCTTATCTTTCTGTTTGCTCACTGCAATTTTCTTTGCCATAGAACTGAATGTTTTAATCTTCAGCCGCTGGATTGGATCCCAGAAATTGATTTCATTTCTCTGGATTTGCGATGAAAGAAATGTTTCCATGCTTTTTCTGCCATTACTCTTCTGCGTTGAGAAGAATGCTTCCATCTGCGCCTGGAAGAACAACACCAGTGGCAAGATTACTTAAGGTTAAGGGTATTTCCTCCTCTGAGATTTCTTCTGGAATCTGAAAAGAGTCACTGAGGAGATCACTCTTGAAGGTTTCAAACAACTTCTGTACGTCTCTCTCATCTCTGCTCACTCTTGTGGCTTCAGCCTCCTTGTGTGTCCCAATGCGGTCGCAGTTTTCTAGACCACACATCTCCTTTAGTGCATGTGTCATGACTGCTCGCTCGTGAATGGTTAAGAACCATCGGTTTACAGCATCTTCGTTCGTACTCATTCCAACTATGCCCCCCTTTGTCTTTGTATCAAGGTTAATTGATTGTTCCAGGGCCATATCCGGCCAAACTTGCGCAAACGGTTGGTTAAAGCGGCTTACACTGTGGTTTCAAGTAATGAACTCTTGGTGAACTGCGGGGTGAGTTAACTGCAACATGTGCATATCAGAGAGATAGACTGGAAGCCATCTGGAATAGTTGACCCTGTCCATAGAGAAAAAATGGGGAACCATTTCAGTTGTGGCGGAGAGGTGGAGTTTCCAGTTTCCGGTTCGTTCAGCTTCAACGAACTGCAGAAGCAGCAGCACTATATTAATGTATCCTTCCCAGAAACTATAAACTTTGGACTTTTCTCTGCCTTCAGATTTCAACCGCTCAAACAGTGTCATGAGAGGATTGACACAACCTTGAAATGCTTTCCAGGCATCGTTAACGAAGCAATCCTGTCTCACTGTATTCCGACACTCCCTGCTTTGGTCAGCAACACTTTGTCTTACTCGGTCATCCATACCAACTGCTTGTCTTGACAGCCAGTCTAGGAAGGCTTTCCACAACAACCTGAAGAGCGCCTCCATGGTTAACTTGTGGGCACGAATACCTCTGTTATATGACTTGCCAAGCATCAAAACTGAGGTAGTACAAGCTGTATAAACCCCTGACTCAATCAGTAAGTCAGATTTGTAAACGGAGTTTTGTATCCGACTGTGGATGTAAACGGCCATCAAAGAGTTCAAGATAGATAAGGTTTGATATCTTAACTGTATTACGGCGACTTGTTTGCTCTCGTTTTTCTCAAAATCCATGCACTGAGACTCTAGAACATCGCTATTGCACCTGCTAGTAATATTATCATTTGCTTTTCCTTTCCTGCTTGATAATATATCTTCCTTTAAAAAAACATGTTTTAGCAATGTGTTGAGGTTATCAGCAGGATTTTTAGACAGAGCTCTTTTTTATTTTAAAACTCTGTCAGATACGTAATTCTGATGTATTTTTTGTAAAAGCCGATTTAAAAGTGAAAACGTCTGGAAATAAATTATCTGCACAGGTAATAAGTCTCACAAATGCTGTAGACGACATGGAGGAAAAGGATGGTTGGCCCATGCCGGCAAAGAAAGCAAGGAAAACTTCTTTCGATAAGTGCATTTTTTGCCAGAGTAGCAGTGACGTCCTTCGCTCTGGAAAACTGTCTTCAATACAGAAAGTCATATCTGCTCTTGAAGTTCGGCAAGATGAAATCTCGCATCGTTTGTCAGCTGACGATCTCCGTAATGTAGCCGGGAAAGATATTTTGTGGCATTCATCGTGTTACGAAACATATACTAGCAAACAGAATTTACGGTATTAGGGAGTACAATCCTCAAGTGATGTTCAAGCAGAATCTAAAGAGCGACGCATGGTGTTTGATTGGTCAAAGTGTCTTTTCTGCAAAAATGTAACAAGAAAAAAGGACCGATAGCTAATAAACATCGCCACCTTTGAAGCATGCAACAGTATAAAGGAATCTGCAGAGGCAAGAGGAGACCATGAACTGTTATCTATATTTCGGTCGGTTAGCTATGATCTTATTGCAGCGGAGGGAAAATACCACAAAGCGTGTCATGCCTGCTATATCAGCAAGGTTAATATCAAGCGGAAACAGAACGTCGCTACATCCACAAGAGAGGAAAACACTTTTGATCAAGCCTTCAATCAGTTACTGAAGGTCATAACCCCCGAAATTGAGGAAGGAAAGCCTACGACATGAATGTTTTGCTGGCAATGTTCAAGAAGGAGCTGGAAAAGATAGGAATTGATGCAGGTAGCTACACAAAGCAGAAACTGAAAGCACGATTGATGGCTCATTTTAAGGAATGTCTTGTTTTCCATCAGTCACCTCAACAATCCAGACCGGAAATTGTTTTCAGTAGCTCCATTTCCTTAATTGATATCATAAATGCAGCAAGCACTACGTCCATTATGTGACGAAACAAACTCTATCAGCATGGATAAGCCAGAGTCAGAAACTTTCAGTTTCCTAGACATCTACACTATAGCTTCCATAATCAGGCGGGAGATGCTGAGATGTAAGGGGAATTAACATCAACCCACTTGACATCCGAGATTTACACTTGGATACTGCAAAATCTCTTCTTCCCAAGAGCCTTTATTGGCTTATCAGGTGGATTGTTACTGGAGAACAGTACAGCGACGACTCACCTTCTAGTGCAAGGAGTACAACCGACGAGTGGAAGATTGTAATGGCTGGGCAGGATCTTAGTCATTGTGCATCACATGCCAGAGTAAAGCTGCCCAAGCACGTAGGTCTCGCTATGACCGTCAAGCACTTAACTGGTTCCAAACAACTGATAACACTTTTAAACAGAATGGGTTACTGTTCTTCCTATGAAGAGATCGAACAAGTGGAGACCAGCTTGGCAAATGAAAGCTTAGCGAGAGCACATGCCAGTGGTGTTGTGATCCCTACTAACATAAGACCAGGTGGAAGCGATCACTGGATTCTGCTCAAAATGTAGTTGCTATGGAGGAAGTTAGTTTCGGAGGCAGACATCCTACTTTAACTAATTTTGTTGGGAACGATGTTATTACCTGGTTTCAGTGCGACCAACAGTTTCTGTCTGTACGCATGGATGACTTTTGCTGGATGTTACTCCAATTTGCCATGGCTTGAACCATTCCTTATCTTTCAGAGAAGACAAGGCATTCATTTTTCCTAAAGCAACCATAACCACTAAAGCTCACTACTTTAAACCACACCAGACAGAGCTCAAGGATATTTAAGGCGGTATATAGCCTTTATAGAACGTTTTGTTGAAAAAAATATTAAATATTTCAAAGAACTTTGGAATAACACTGCAGTCTACTGATATTCATAAAATCTGAATATATATAAGAAAAATGTTCATTAAAATTATATTCTTGTGATATTACTTTTTTACATCTTTTTCATACCACTTTTTCAAAGATTTGACCCGTTTTGAGGGTGCTTTTATTCCAGCCTCGTTTCCATGCAAAAAGTGACGGAAGAGAGACCAGCACTAACATTGTCGATTTTCTAGAGTTCTACACTTCCACTTTTTAAATGTAATTCGAAAGTACACGACTTCTTTGTATCCTCATATGATGAAAAGCCTGAATGAGTCCTTTACCCTAGTCTCAGCAGGATTTGAAATATGTCAGGATCGACAAAAGAGGCTGCTTTTTGACGAAAAAAATAGTCATGTGATAATCACGTGACATGATGTCGTACCATGTGAACACTCATATTGTAGGCAGGTGCATGCTCATCCTTTTTCCAGAAAGGTTAGGGGCACTTTAGCGGAAGAAGATAAAATTTGAGGTCAATTTCTGTTTGAGCCTCGTCTCTATGCTGAGTGCCATGTCATGGTATAAAGCCCCATTTATCTCGTCAGGGGTACCACAATTCGGGACTACATATTATCTTATCTTAAAGAGCAGGTATTGGTCTATCAGAATCAACTGTCAAACCTTTTCTGTCGGGTGGGTTGAACGAAACCATTTTTTGTTAGGTCTGGCTCCTTGACTAGTAAGATACCATTAAAAATATTCGTTTATTTCAAACATTCAACATGCATCTCCTCGACATCCTCGCATTCTGGAATAGTAAAGCGCATTTTTTCTCGCACAAATTCTTTGTAACGCTGAGGTCCTTCCACCAAGAGCGTCACAGGAATAAAAGCTCCTCCGCCAGCCTGTTTGTATCTGGAGAACTTCTGGGTAGAGCTTGGCCTCGATGTTACAGTCCGTTCTCCGTTGATTTCCCTATTTTGGGTTACAAGAAAACCAATTAAATAAGGTTTAACCAAATAACACCCACTGATAACAATTGGGACGAGTGAGGTGTGAGATCGCGGAATCGGGACAATTTCATTTCTCTCCAGTATAGGTCGAGGAAAGACAATATCTTGCTTCTCTCCGATTTTTTAATAGACATTATTAATTTCAGTCCATCAAGCCTTTACGAAAAAGTAACAGTAAAGCAAGAAAACAGTAACTTACCCTTCAATTCCTAGTTATTTTGCCACATCGGAGCAAAGCATGCAGCTGTATGTTTAGAAAGTGCTGAACTGTGCCGATCTGCTGCCCTTTGACATCTCCTAAAGTGTATGTCTTTCTCTGCGATTTGCTGAAAATCTGGACTTCTCGTAGAGCCTCTGGAATGCGTTCCATTTCTCGTGGAAGAAGACAAGCCAGTGCATGCGAGTCATACGTGTTGTCGTCTTCACTTTGAATAACAAGCGGTGTTCCACGTGGAGCTTTGATCTTGAAATTATGATACCTGGAAAGTAAATGCCAATAAATACATGAGTGGAATAAAATAAAAGCAAGTAGTCACAGTCTATATTAAGACGAATACACATGATCGAATTCAATGCAAGAGAATCATACAAGGTATTTTGCACGCTATTGATCGATTCGCGGGAGAGTCTAGGTCTCAGAACACTACAAATTCGGTCCTACAGCTTTTAGTCAGCAATAATGTGTCCTTTACAATTACCCTTTGATTTGAACACCCTGTATAGAAAGTTTGTTTAGGTAATCACTGCAAAATGTGAAAGCACGAGCGGTGTTTCTAAACGAGTTTCACAATTACAGACAAGTCCCTTGTGGTTTTAGACGAAAATTTCACTCTCATCAGTTCGTGTAGTTAAACTCCAACCTTTGTTTCCGGAATGCTGTAATAGAGACACTTCGGCAAGGCTTTCCACCAATGTGATTTCTTTATTTTCACCTTCATGCCGCTCTTATCGCACATTTCCCGGATACGATACCTGAAGATGTGAGAGCTCAGTGAATGAATACCTCTTTGTTTTATGTTTGCCCGAAGGAGAACTTACTCGCTGCATAATCACATTTATGTGTTAGATCCGTGATTTCCTGAAATTATTTTTTAGTGTGCATTCGCCTTGGCTGAATGAATCTCTCTGATGTAAAGATCGACATTGATTCGAAATTTCATCCAGAGCTCCGATTTAAAAGATTCTTTGTTTGTAGCACTGACCCAAGTCCGTGGCAGATTTGTGCCACGAAGACGACAGTGTCTCGAGATACTGAATGTGTTCACCCATGCTGTTGGCTTCATCTGAAATTCAAAATGTAGGCTTATAAAGGTCCGATAAATAATTGTCCTTTTACTTTAAATTGGCCGGCCACAACGTATGGTTATAATTTATAGTTTACACGATGCTCCGATGGATCTGAACAAAGGAATCCGTCTAGTAGTTTGCACACTAACAGACTTCCAACATTCGTGCACTCGAGCAAAAACCTCGTGCACTCGATTGGAATTTTGACAAATTGGAAGCAAATTTATTCTAGTTTTTTAAAAGATTTTTTTTTAGGAATCAAAAAAAAGTTGCATACCTGAAAACCTCAACTTAAGAGAGGTTATTCCTCGATCGAGCCCTTCGCAACATGGACCTCCACCCGACTTTTCATCTGCATTTTTCCTTCTCGTCATCGCGACCACCATCAGTTCTTTGCTTGTTGTGTGTAATTGCTTGTCTTCTGTAATTTTGCAACGTTTCATGGGATATGGGTAGGGAACAAAGTCGCTAGGGCTCGAGTAAAGTAATGATTGAGTTTCCTCGAGGTCCCACTACGATATCCATGTTGGTGACGTCATCAAGTATCCAGAAATGGTTATGACCCGGACTGTTAAAATATAAACAAACTAAACAAACAAGAACCCAATGTCAGCCAACGCCTAACTTCAGAGCGCTCCAGTTCTTTGCAGCTGTAGGTTGCTGCTGAATCATTTAGCACAATGCTTTCTTCTTTGATTCTGTCCCTTATCGTAGTGACGTTTTCACGGCAGACGACAGCGTCGCATTTTCGCGGCGGGATCATCACTTGGAAGCCAAGCGGGAATAATTCGAGCGAGGTGAGAAAGGAAATTACGAGGGTGTACTAGGTGATATTCTAGAAACAATGTACGTGTCAGCAAAAAGATATCACTAGTGCAGATTGATTATTCTCTACTGTAGCTCAATAGGTTGTGCAGTTCGTGGTGGGGAAAATTATTATTTATTAGACTAAAATTTAAAGGTGTAATAGCTTAGAACAAAACGTGATAAGAGAAAAGGAAACTCGTGTTTAAAATAACGATTATGGGGGGGTTTAATTTGCCCTTGCAAGATTTGTTACGCTTTTCAGGCTCGCCTATTTAACCAAGATTTAGTGCAACTTATTTGTCTAAATATTTCTTCCCCCTCGGAGTTCATGGTTTCGCTAACTAGTTATGCAAGAATTTGAGGAATGTGGAGCGCATGATGAATTGAAAATAGTGTGCCGTCTTAGCGCATTATTTTGGAAGGGTAATTTATCGTTATTCTACAAAATATCAACGATTTTGTAGACGGGATACAAAGTTTGCAGCAACAAAAATCGCTAAATTTTTCTAATCAAGCGCGTATGATTAGTCGATTAGATGATAAAACACTGGCAAACTGATTGACAAGACTCGTATCTAGGAGACGCTAACGAGGTTAAGCCCAATAGGTCATTGCATGGCATTTGTATAGAAATTTCATATCTTTCATCGCATTTAATTAAATTGCAAACGCTGGTACCTTTAGTTTTCTAAATCTGTTAAAAATCATTAGTATTTGAATAGCTAAGGCATTGGCTTCACCATTCAGATTACTTCAAACTCCGGAAATGACCTCCGGGTTTTCTCGGAAATATCTCAACGACTTTGATGTACTTGAACGTTTGCTCACTACGGAAAGGTACCTTAAGGCTTTGAAATATTTTAATTACACTAGTCACTCTGGTTTCTATTAAACATTTATCGATTTAACTGATTGACAAAACTCGTATCTAGGAGACACTAACGAGGTTAAGCCCAATAGGTCATAGCATGGCATTTGTATAGACATTTCGTATCTTTCATCACATTTAATTAAATTGCAAACGCTAGTACCTTCAGTTTGCTAAATCTGTTAAAAATCATAAGTATTTGAATAGCTAAGGCATTGGCTTCACCACTCAGATTACTTCAAACTCCGGAAATAACTTCCGGGTTTTCTCGGAAATGTCCTTACGACTTTGATTTACTTATTAAGGAAAGGTATCTTAAAGCTTTGAAATATGCTAATTACACTAGTCACTCTGGTTTCTATTAAAAATTTATTGCACAAATGCAACATTATCAATCTCTATCGCTAAAAGCGACTGAAAATTTTGAAGTATTCAAACGTTGTTTTGAAAACAGTTCTGAATGTTATCGGCTGCGCTAGAGTTTTAATTCCTTCCTCTTTTCTCAACGTTTAAAGAAGTTTAAAAAATGATTTAATTTCATCCTGACTAACCTGCATTTGAATTATTTTTCCTTTGAAATCTCACTTCGTATCAGTTTTTTCTCTACAGTTTGTGGGGGGAAATAACTATGTCATATAGATTCAATTTGAGCTTTGAGTAGCTTTGAACTAAAGATTTCCTTTCCCTGCGATCAAGAAGCATTCTTCAAAACTTTAGGAAGGATAATCGTCGCTTTGAAAATAACGAATAACGGGGAGCTAAATTTGCTTTCAAGTAATTATTCACCCTAGATTTAACTCTTCTTTTATGTCTAAAAGTTTCGCCAACATTGCTCTTGGTTTTACAACTTGTTTCACGAGAATTTAAAGAATGCCGAGCGCATGATTGTAAATGTATAGCGCCGGTAATTGTAGAGTAGCGCATGTAATACGAAAGAGCTATATCTCAAATTTTCTTATAGTATTAACAATTATGTAGACAAAATGCGAAGATGACAGTTACAAATCGCAATTCCTTTTTATTACTTAAGCCTCATTTATTACTCGATTAGATGATAAAACCGTGGCAAAACTGTTTGATGATTTGTGTACTTTGTTAAAGCAAACAATGCTTAGCGCAGTAAGTTATTGCATAGAATTTGTCGAAAAATTTCATATTTTACCATCGTATTCATCGTAAGATGGATGAAAAGTTTTCCTTCGCTGGTTCCTTCAGTCTGCTTAATCTGCTAAAAAGTGTTAATAGGTAAATGGTTAAGAAAAATGCGTGGCCACTCAGAGTTCTTTAAACCCAGGGTGTAACTTCCGTGTTTTCTCGGAATTCGAGAAACGAGTTTGTGTTATATCATTGTTTATTAAGGGTGAAAAGATATCTGAAGGCCTTAAAAATTTACTAATTACACTTGTCACTTTAGTCTCTATTGACCATATTATCATGTAAACGCACCTATGTAAATTTTAAATTTCGAGAGGAGAGTAAACTTTGAAATATTAAAACTTTGTGTGTTGTTCAAAGTTCTGAATGCTTCTGGCTGCGCAGCTGTGTTTAAACTCTTTCCCTAACCTAACGTTTTAAGAGCTATAAACCTTGATTTAACTTTTGCCAGTCTGATATTAACTCGTATTTGCAATATCGTTCCTCTGAAAGCTTACTTCGGCTTATTTGTGCGGTTATTTAGGGACTAATATATTTATAGAGATAGATGTTTTTCGTCTTTTCACGAGCGTGGAGAAAAGAGAAAATTCTGAGTCCTCATAGGCAATCATACCTCGGACCTTCGGATTCCGCGCTCCGATCCGTTCCGATCCTTTCGAAACTTTCCTGAAGTTCGATCCTTTGTGGGACCTTGTTTGTCCCATTTTTGCGCTTAAGCGAAAAAATAAATTCTTTTTCATTGCCGAGCTCAAAATCTATTATATTTCTTATTGTAAGATATTTTTAAAATCATTGTCACAATTGGTTTTGTTATTCATTCAAAGGCTGACGACGGTAAAACTTACTCAGTTTAAATATTCAAAAGTTAAAAGACTCTTAGTTAAATTTCAATTTACCTTCTGGCGGCTTTTTCTCAGTAAATAAATTCCTAGTTTATTCTATAGCCAGCAACAATCATATCTACATCTCTTACAAATTAATCTAGTAATCAGGTTTACAAAGTTTGCGTGGACTGGAACCTTGTCACTTTTAAGCTTATTTAAGCTGCAGTAAGAGGACCAATGAGAGGCGTTTAAATGGAAACATGTCCAGTATGGATGAAAGTTTGAACTTGTTTCAGGTGCTTTTTAACTTTCGGCTGGGCTTCCGAAGATCCTTTTCCAATTCTTATTACTGCGACAACTCGATGGTCGCAAATCAAAGCATCGTAGGAAGTGGAGACAGCTGGAGAGCGAGTCACGACAAAAGATATTATTTAAGCTTTACTGTGGCAGACACGGGATATCATTGCACCGATTTCAGTGTTCAGGAGGACTGGACACAAGGGGAAAACAGTTTTGAGTATACTTTCTCGGATGAAGGACCCTGGCTGATAAGGTGAGTCAAGCAAAATGGCTTTTACTTGTCAATAATTTTGAGCTATCGTGGTCGTTTAAGCAACTCCTCTGCATTTAACCATACACATTTCATTCTAAATACGCGAGAAACGAAACCTCGTTGGTACAAGGTAATGACGGTAGCCCGTCCTGATTTCCTGTGGAAATCATTATCAAAAAACAAACAAATAATGAGAAAAGCATTTACACAGGTTGGAAAAAAGATGTTTTCATACTCTACTTTACTTTTCCATTTCCAAAACAGAGCCATAATATGTGTCTATTAAAAAAAATCTGGATAGTATATATTTTTAAGGGAATCACTCGTGACAAATTTCTAATGATACCTATAGCTGAAATCGATCCTATTTCCTAGTTATTTCAAAGTCTCCTACTGGAGCTAAACTTCGCTTTTAGTGTTAGTCGATTAGTGTCAGTATGAAAGGTCATATGTTAACAGATAAAATCTAACTGTGTTTCGCTGCATCCAGTTATTCAAGTTGCTGTTGGATCTCATTAGCGAATGGAGGCAGTAGTTGGCTTCTCTCGACCACTGTCAACCTGACAAGGCGGCAGGATGACGGAAAAATCAACTCATCTCCGATCTCAGCAATGGCTCCCATCGTTCGACACCAGCAAGGCTGCCCAAAAACAATCACTATTCCCGCCGAGGACTCGGATGGTGATAAAGTTCGCTGTCGATGGTCGATTGGCTATTACAGAGAGTGTGGTGGTGTATGTCAAAGCTTTCAAAGCGGCTCTTTGGACGAAGTAAGTTTAGCTGACGTGTTAAGAACGTTAAGGAAACTTCAATCATAGTTTCTTTTGCCTTTTCAAAGGTTTTACGTACAATTTTGAACTTTTTCGATTGCAAACTGTAAAATTTTTTTGTCTTTGCTCTTTTTCGACATGTTATCATTGCTTCTTTTATGCTTTGATCTTACAAGCACCGAGCTCAATAAGCTTCTGTTGTACTCCTGTTCTTTCAAAGAGGTATTGCGGGAGGGAAGTTTAAATGCTTTTTTGAATAATAAAGTTTTGGAAGCCGATTGTTCAACTGCAGTACTCCTACGGATCAACCATATCCTCACAAGAATACCAATGCATCATTAAGTTCAAAATGATATCGAATTTTTATCTTGGTCACACGATCGTGACAACACAAAGAAACATCTTTAATTTGATTGGTCGGGAATTTCTAAAATAAAAAAGGCTATTTTTTGGTTGCATTGCATCTTTCTACATGTTGTAAAGTTACTTTTTTTATTTGATGTGAAAAGGGGAAATGCACTTTGAGTCTCCCTAGCAATATAGCTCTCGGTTGGCATGCAGTGGCTATTACCTTAGAAGATTACCCAGCTTCAACGACCAACTTCCAAAGCGCCACTCCATACAGTCATGTGAGCCTGCAGTTTCTTGTACACGTGAGTCCATCTTCCGGGCCGTGTAATAGGGCTCCAGTCCTAATAGGCCAAAGTCCAAACGACGGATCTTGTGAGGAAGTGTCAAATGGAAACACATTCAACAGCGTTATTGAAGCAAAACATATCGACTCCTCCAGAAGGTATGTGTTACTGCTGTACCCTTAACATGCTAAATCAGGTTGATATGATAGTGACACTTTCAGTTGAACATTATTTACTGCACCTGCTTTTTTTTCAATTTAGCTGTTTGAAGCAAGCCCTGATTGGTTAATTAAAGGAATGTGCTTATCAGACTTCAGAGCATTCTTCTGTTGAAATATTGCAGAACGCATAAGAACAATCTCTTTTTCTGTAACTGAGAAGGATAGGGAAGAGGTCATTTTTTGACAACAATGCTCCTACTTTGTGCATCGTCAAATTAATGTCAGTGTTTTATAAGCAGGCAATGAAATAGACAAAGATTCTCAACTTACCCATTGCGTTTGGATGCATTTCAGTGTGAAACAGGTTACGGAAAATCTTGATCTGAAATCTTGGGTCCAAAATTGTACAAGCCCTCTACAAGGCGGCCTAACTCACAAACATGTGTTTTTTGAAGTAAACCAATCACCTTCCGCCCTGAGCTTCACAGTAGTCCTGATCAGTAAGGAAGAATGTGAAAGCTTAGTTCCTTTTCATTTTTTATTTTTTTCTACTCTATTTTAGCATTGCAGAGATTATCACTGTCACACCACTTTATATGGTTATTTCTGGCCTCCTGAATTACACTGATTCGATCGGGGATACAGTATTCTACAGGAACGCGTCGTGGAATCCGCGATTGTCTCAGAAAGGACGACATATCTTTTGTTTCAAGGCAGTTGACAACTTCGGGTGGGTCACTTCAACAAAATTATTATAAAATCGCCTTCGCTTTTCTTTAAAAAAGGTACTAATGCATATTTGCAGACTATACAAGGTCTTTCTCACTTCTCACATGTTTCCTGGATAACGGCTCAGTGATGGATCTAGGGGAGGAGCCCAGGGGACGCGACCCGCCCCCCCTCCCTTATTTTGGGTTAAAAAAAAAAAAAAAAAAAGAATCGCAGAAGGAAGAAAAGCCGGCAGGTCAAGCTAAAAAAAACAGGTCCCCTCCCTTAGCTCAGGTTCTGGATCTGCTACTGCCGGGCTGGCTCAATAAGACTCGATGATTTTCTTAAATGTCTACTTTTATGTAATCTTATTTATGTGCAACAATTCGCATTTCAGAATTGAAAGCAAGCAAAGATGTATCACCATTATCGTCGGATCAAGTAAGCTTGCATTTTTAATAGTATTCTGCTGGTTACTCCGTGTCTGAACTTAAACAGTTGATTCGAATTCATACGCGAAAAATTCTCATGCACTGCAGGCCTGATTCTTATGTCCTTTCAATGTGATTCTTTTCAGACAGCACTCCAAATCCGTTATTGTACTCCCGTGTTCCTGTGGTTCCTCGTTTGTCATGGCCGTGGTGGTTTGGATTTGTGGACTTTAACATAACGTTTGACCAACAGGCATTTTATATACTGAGTTGAATTATACACGTGTTTTGATGGGTTCTAACTTATAATCTATTCAAGGACAGACAGGCAGATGACGTCAACAAAAAGATTTGGTTGCCATGGTTTTGCACAATAAAAGATCACAGAACACCTCAAAATGTGGTGAGAACATCAGTGACACACTCAGCTCCGCCTCAAATGCCACTTTTTTGTTCTTACCACGTTGTGACGTCATCTGTAATCTATTACTGAACATACGCTCGGCAACAAAGAATACTTTTTGTAAAGTAATTCCACGAAAGCCTCTTTTTAAGCTTAACTGCAAACGGCTAACTAGTTTGTTTCCATAACACAGATCAAAAGACCACGTCATTCCAAGTTTATAAGGATCGTCTTGGAAGATCACGTGATATACAAACTTGACACTCGCTCTTCGAGTGAAGTCACCGTTGATAAATTTAGCCTTAAATTCCGCCTGCCGCAAGTTGTTCTCAGCATGCGAGGAAATTATTCTATCACCATGGACCGTGGTGTTGTCGTGGGCCTCGGTTGTACATCGGATGGTCCGCCCTCACCAGGCTTCAGCTCGTTGAAAGACTGGCCATTTGATGTTGGAGTCTGTTCTAAGGGCACTTACATGGGTCAGAATAATCAGTGTAGTGGTAAGAATATTGTGTTTTGCGTGAAGTACCACGGGGGTACACTATGCTCTTACTTATTTGCGATCCTTTTGAATCGTATCCATCTTTAACCACTCTTGCCCCTTGTTGAATCAGTGTTGCCTTCCGTAGAATAGGAAGATGATTGAACGCTGTAGAGGGAAAAGGAAAAGAAATCATTCATTTTGTCACGAGCGCGGGGCAAAAGAAAACTTTGAGTTCCCCCATGAGAAATCGAACCTTAAACGTTTATGCCCATGGTCCCATGTTAAGCCTTCTTGAGATTAGTGCCGTGGTGAAGCCGTTTATTCCTCGTGAATATTCTGGTATTTAAACCTTAAGGATACGCTACTTGGCAGGTCACGTGTTCTCTACCTTGCTAGACGAAGTCTCAATTAAGATAAAAGGGTCTCACAAGGTCGCCAGAGCATATGTTTGTTACATACCATTTACGATTACAAGAATTAAGTTTGTTACAAATCGTGAGAATTATTATGTTCTAATTTCACGGTGAGAAGATAAACCTTAGCTTGGGTTGCTTTTTTTCTAGACGTAAATGAATGTTCGAAGGCGCCGTCCATTCTGAGTCGCAGGAAAAGAAGTCATCGGTATCGGTATTGGCGCTATAACACTTCTGCGCAAGGTAGGTATATGTTTCACCGCATGTAATTTGACATATCTCAGTTGTTCTTTTTTCGGAGGAAAACTAACGAGTTTCTCTCACTTTATTTGACAGCCATGGCATCAAGTATGCCCACTACTAGTTTTTCACCGACGCCAGGTAATTCAGCGGTGTTCAGTTGTAATTAATAACGAGCAGTAATTGTTGCTTTTGGCGGTTATTTGTACCCTGAGGGCCTGTTTACATTGAGGTAGGGGACCCCAGGTAGGTGAGGTAACCCGCCTAGCCGTGGTCGAAGAATAAAACGTGGTTACATACAATCTTGCAACCCCAGGGTGCTGAGGTGCGGTTTCTTGAGGTTGTTGTTGCGCTTGCAACTAAGGAGTTTGAGCAGAGGCGTCCCAAGCTCAAATCTCGAGAAAGATGAAAGATTAATTATCGGGCACATATGTATTTATTCATGAAAGCGTCACGCGTTGTGTTACGCGATGTTAGGTTACGCGAGTACCGTTGACTTAATATGTTATGCGGAATAGTTTGGGAAACGAAATATGGCCGATTTACAACGCTTAATATTCCGAAATGTGAACATTTTACACTCCTTGTGTGTCCGTTGCAGTTTCTGGTGATTTCTGCCGTGAGACGGCTACGAAATGTACAAAGTTTTAAAACATACATGTTCCGCTTTTGAGCTTTTTCCCATGAACGCGACCCCGGCTAGGCGGGTTACCCCACCTTGAGACGTTTACATGCCAAATTGTCACCCCGGCTGACCGGGTTACCCTACCTGGTAGACCAGGCAACCCGCCTAGGCGGGTAACCCCACCTATCATGTAAACGTGATCAAGATAGTATAAGAAATTATATGGACAGGCGGGTACTTCATCTACCTGGGGTCCCCCACCTCAATCTAAACAGGCCCTAAGAGGCAAACTCTTACATAGACTTGTGTGTGGCATTAAACTGTCTTATTATTTCCCTTTAGCTTTTGCAGTTGCTGCTACTTCGTCGATTTCTGGTAAGAGTAAATTTGATGTAGAATTCAGTATTAAGAGAAAAAAACAAAATGAAAGAAAATTGAAAAAAGAAATTTATATGGAGGGAACCTTTTGCTCTTGGCTTGAAACGTTGGCACGGTTGTTAGTTCACAAGACTTAAGAATCTCGAAAGAGGTCCGCGTTCGACTCCTTGCCCAATCATTATACTGTGCTCTTGGGCCAAGGAAACAATGTCATCTTGCTTGGGCGAGGCACTTTATTAAGTTATAGAAACATTTCATTATATGTGATTTTTGAAACTAGTGGTGAACAGAGCACCATTGTCCAAGACTTTGCGTGTACGTGTGCGAGTGCGTGTGCGTGTGCGTGTGCGTGTGCGTGTGCGTGCGCGTGCGCGTGCGCGTGTGCGTGTGCGTGTGCATGTGCGTGTGCGTGTGCGTGTGCGTGTGCGTGTGCGTGTGCGTGTGCGTGTGCGTGTGCGCGTCGTGTGCGCATGTGAAACAATGACTTATTCTTTCTAACTCTACAATGGGCAAATTTAGTTTTGCTTTAAGTTACTAGAGTAGCTGAAAGCGGTTTGGTTCAATGAAGAGAACTCAATTTACGAGCTTTTCGAATTGCTACGTGCCCATAGTAATATAAGCGTTTGTGAAATTACACAGTTTGCCTAGTTTCTCTCATTTTAATTGTCTTCTCGCTTACATCTATCAAAGTCTGTCAATAGTTATCATCATTTTTAATTCTCTTCTCTCTTTTCTTAATTTTTTGTCGACGCCTTCATTTGACCTCAGGTCTGAACCTCAGGTAGTGTAGAAGAATAGTGTCCTTTTCCATATTTTTACCAGGTGCCTGTTCATATTACCTATACCAACGAAATGGTCGATTTACAAGCCCAGGCTTTCCATACCGATACTCAAATAATCAGCATTGCACCTGGTCAATTGAGGCCCCATATGGCTATTACATATATCTACAATTTGGATCATTTAAACTTGAGAGTGGCTACGACTGGGTCGAAATATTTGATGGGAGCTCAGCATATAGTACAAGAATTAAAAGGGAAAGCGGCTATCAGCCATCTTGGGGAGTGTGTAGCAGTGGAAGGTTTCTTTTTGTGAAGTTCACAACAGATTCAAGTGATACGCGTCAAGGCTTTTCAGCTACTTACCGGGTTGTATCACATGGTAACGATTTGCTTTAATTACGTAATTCTTTATGAATTAGAATACTTTCATCAATCAATAATTGATGCTCAATCTAACCTCTAGATGTTTTGGAGATCCTTAATATAGGGTTAACCTCTAGGTTTCTTTTTTCTCAATAACAGGGCTTGTTATGAAAAGTACTTGTTATTTTGAAATAAAATGCTGTAAATGTTAACGTTCTCTACATTACTAATTTCGGATGCCCGTTATCTATAATGAATCATTTGAAGAGTAACTTAAGTGAATAAAGACGGGGGATGAACAACTGATAGACCAACAGATATAGTAGTTGCATCAGTTTAGAGTAACTCTTCATTCTTCCACGGGTGCAACTATCAATGCAAGGTTGTCATCTAATGTATAGCTTTCAATTTACATTTAAATGTAATTTAAGAGGCACTGATCAATTGACAGAAAGTGAAATGATATGATGCCTCCCCCCCCCCAATTTTAGTCTCCTGGATACTCCCCATTATCCCTTCATCATACCGCTAAAAAACAGTAAACGATAACCCCCCCCCCCTCCATTCTCTTATAATTTTTTGTGTGTTTTCCCTCATCATGCAATACAATTAGTCACCATGATCAAATTTTAATCCGTTAACTCACAGCTTCCGGGGTCGGCCAAGTTTTTGCTTCAGCTGTTCATGTAGGGTGTTATGGTAGCAGTCTCAAGACACCTATACCATCCACAAATTGTGAGTCAATTAAGTTATTCTAGTTTGCTATTTACTCTCATAAGTCATAGGCTGTAGTGATTAATTACAAATCTGTTGATGCAGGGAGAAGGATTACCAGCTAGGTACTTTCTATAGAAATTTTGTCAAACAATTTCAGTTTCCATACGAGTTACAAAGTGTTCGCTATAGCTAAGTTAACTTTTAGTATTTTAGATATCTTTAGTTTACACAACCTTAGTTGACATGCAAGTGTTACTGAAAGAGGTTAATTAAGAGGTTTAACGAAAATTTTTGACAATAAATGCATGTATTAAAGAATATCATCTAACGCATTCTATTGTTGATGAGCTTCATTCTACAATCTAAGTAAAATCATTATATAATTTAAAGAAAACGATTCTCTCCGCTCAGTTTCGTTTGAATTGCTATGAACATTTCCATCCTTGTTGTTTGAATTCCTTTGATTGCATTTGGTAAAATATGATTTCCTTTTATTTTTCATAATAGTATCTCCAACGAGGTCATCTACATATATTCCATCGACATCCTCCGCTATTGGTAAATTATAGAAACATTTCATTCTATTTGATTTTTGAAACAAGTGGTATACAGAGCACCATTGTCCAAGACTATGCTTGTGCGTGCGCGTGTGCGCGTGCGCGTGCGCATGTGAAACAATGACTTATTCTTACTAACTCTACAATGGGCAAATTCAGTTTGCCTCAAGCTACTCGAGTAGCTGAAAGCGGTTTAGTTTGATGAAGAGAACTCAATTTACGAGCTTCTCGAATTGCTACGTGCCCATAGTAATATAAGCGTTTGTGAAATTACACAGTTTGCCTAGTTTCTCTCATTTTAATTGTCTTCTCGCTTACATCTATCAAAGTCTGTCAATAGTTATCATTTTATTATTCTCTTCTCTCTTTTCTTAAATTTTTGTCGACGCCTTCATTTGACCTCAGATCTGAACCTCAGGTAGTGTGGAAGAATAATGTCCTTTTACATATTCTTATCAGGTGCCTGTTCATATTACCTATACCAACGAAATGGTCGATTTACAAGCCCAGGCTTTCCATACCGATACTCAAATAATCAGCATTGCACCTGGTCAATTGAGGCCCCATATGGCTATTACATATATCTACAATTTGGATCATTTAAACTTGAGAGTGGCTACGACTGGGTCGAAATATTTGATGGGAGCTCAGCATGCAGTACAAGAATTAAAAGGGAAAGCGGCTATCAGCCATCTTGGGGAGTGTGTAGCAGTGGAAGGTTTCTTTTTGTGAAGTTCACAACAGATTCAAGTGATACGCGTCAAGGCTTTTCAGCTACTTACCGGGTTGTACCACGTGGTAAAGAAACATCTGTCTGCTTATCCCCTCATATTTGATAAAACGTATTTTTTCATCAGAAAGAAATGGGTATCCACTTGATTTATTTTGATCAATGAGAAAATTTATTCAAAGATAGAAAATATTAAGTGTTCCTCAAAGGTGCACGTGTGTCACCATTTTTCCAACTTTGATTGCATGATAATAGTATATGCGACAGGCCTGTCATCACTCATCCCCCCTTCCCAAGAACCTCACCCAAAGCGTACAGCTGAAAAACTCGTGAACCTTCTCAAAATCACCATGTCCCTCCTTGATAGATTACGAGTTAATAAATCATATACTCTTTCCTAAAACTCAGCCTCCAATGTCTACCAAGTCTATGCTTCAACTGTTCTTGGATCGTGTTATGGAAGCAGCCTCATATCCTCTCCACCGCCCACACGTGGTTAGTAATTTCAGTCAATTGTAATATTGCTATTTGTTAAAATATATATGAAGCTTGAAAGTGAGAACTACATATTTAAGATATATTGTGAGGGAACGAGAAAGGAGCAAGTTCGCACCTTGGAGCATCTTACTTACTCGAAAAAGATCGAATACTATTACTAAACTTATTTACTTTAAGTCATTGATTCTTAGTTTTTCAGTTCTTCTTTACACGGGTGGTTAAATTCTAATGTGTTTTTGGCAAGTTTTCCGACCATTTTCTTCTCTTTCAAACTACTCATGTAAAAAACTGATAATATGAGGGTTTTTAAGTTGTGAGGACACTATGGTGTCACACCATGTGTAGGATAAGACTGAAGAGAATTTTTTGATTTTCCTAGTGTAAATAAAGTAGAAAATGAAAACAAGAGAGAGAGATAAAATAAAATGTATACCAACATCAAACCAAATTTAAGCTGGCCACGAAAAAAGCGAATTTAGCCATTGCAGAGATGGTGATTTGCTTATGACGTAGTTTTAACATTGTTCAATTATTGCTTTTGCTTCAGAACGAAGCGTCCAATCAACTCCAGTGATGCATACTTCTCCTAACGTGATGACATCTTCACACACAAGTGCCAGTGAGTGTCTCAATTGTTCTATCAAATTTCACTGAATCTAGAGTCGGAGGCAAAACACAGGAAAGTCGTAATTGATCAGTTTCTGCGAGTCCAGCATAATGGACACACTATAAGTTAGAGTGACAAACTTGCCAGAATTAATAGAAGAGGCTGGCTAAGCGTACAAAACTTAATTCAACACCTTCTGCTTTTCTCTCTCCCTCTCTCAGACTCGTTGAACATAAAAGCAACGGTTACAACGGTAATGCCTGTTGCGTCCAGTACACCATTTGTGCTACACCTGCCCGCCAATTGCCAGCATGACTGTGTTAACACATGGGGTAGTTATTACTGCACTTGCCGTCAAGGATACAGATTAGAGGCGGATGGGAAAACATGTCAGGGTAAGAACACAGATCACGGACTACTCCATTATCCTTCAATATCCACCAATAGCATGTTGGTCTCAGTTATGCCGAATAAAGTGAAACAAACAAATTTTGACCTCATGGTTACAGCTTACTGCACAAATATCATTACGTGAACAATGTTTGTAACAATTTGTACGTAACATTACGCTAAAATTATAAGACTCTCGCACACATTGCATCATAAGGCATCAAGTAAGAGAGGGGAAGTGGGCAAATAGGGTGACGTTATTTTTAGTTTCTTTCCCTGACTTTATTGTTTGAAGGGTACTTTTAGACGGAAATAAGCTGTATCTTACGCCAAAACGCGAAATAATTTCGCAAAACCGCGATCAATACACACGTGCACTTTACTTTAAAAAAATACCGCGAAAACTTCGAGCAATAAGTTAGCTGTACAAAAACTAACGCATCTTTAGCATGAAAGGCTTTCTATTCTATTTGTGGTTATATTGTTCCATTTGAAATCTTGAAATTATGAAGCTCACGTAACAGAGATGATCCATTGCAGGAATCTATTGAACTTTAATCACATCCGAAAAAAAAAGGAGATTCTTGGGATTTTCCAGAATGCGCCGTTTTAAATTTGGTAAATTGATCAGAGTTGAATCAATTAGCTCACCCTGCTTTTTACGAGTCTCACAAACGTTTTATGTTTGTATTTACTGATAGATATAAACGAATGCTTAACTCAAAATGGAGGCTGCACCCATCAGTGTGTGAATATCCCAGGAGGTCACTATTGCAAATGTCCCGAGGGTGTAACAATGGGCTTTGATAACAAGACTTGCCATGGTAAGTAAATTGCGTGCAAACTATACTCTCACAGCTGACTGCGCGATCCTCTACACTGCTGTGCTACGTTTTAATGGTAGGTAAATTGCGTGCAAACTATACTCTCACAGCTGACTGCGCGATCCTCTACACTGCTGTGCTACGTTTTAATGCATAAGCATTTAGTACAGAACAGTTTTTCAACAAAATTCTTTTATATCTGTTGAAACTAACAAGGAGATAAGTATTAACAGATGGGTAAAATATATGGTTAATTGATTTCACTGGCAGAATCTTCACTTGTGAACTCATGTTTTTCGTTCTTTTCAGAACCTGGTATTACAGTGAAATGCACAGCTGAAGCAATGTTTATCTTTCTGGAGAGAAAAACTTTCCAAGGCTTTGATCCAAACAAACTGACACTTCTTTACCCGTCATGCCGTGCGTCCTACAACGATTCCCACATTTCCTTGCGCACGAGTCTCAATGACTGTGGAACCACTCATAACGAAAGCGAGGACGCGATAACTTTCTACAACAAAGTGCGAAGTGTCCAGTCCTACTCCGGCAACATCATCACTCGGGAGCAAAATGTGTCAATTCCTTTCTACTGCAGTTATGGACGTAAGGCCCTGCTACGAAATCCAAGTTTCAAAACCTGGAAGAACCATTTCACAGCTTCGGAAGGTAACCTTTTACAAGGAAATGCTCATTTAATTACATCTGTTTTAAGATATACCATTGACTTCATTACTACAAGAGTCATTGTACAGTTCAATGAATTTATATCCTTCAAGGGAAAACATTCATTGAATAAACCTTTTTTGAAAAAAAAAAAACCCCTTCAGCTCGTCTCCTTGCCAAATCGATGGTACTCCTTTAGCTGTCACCTGACACTGTGATGCGATTTTACGACCTTTATTGCTTTCCAGAACTCAATGAGCCTTTCGTTTTTGCTCAAGTTCAATTTGATTTTCTGTCGATACTTTCATTGTTCTCAACAACCACCAGGGCTGGGTGATCCATGACGTTTACAGATCTTAAATAACAGCCGGCAATTTTACTTTCTTTTCATAGGTGGATATGGCAACTTCACCTTCACTATGGATCTATTCAAGACGGGCAGATATCTTACACCGTTCAGTTACAATGACTATCCAATCACGGTTCATCTTCGGGATCAGTTATTTCTTCAGTTGACGGTACAGTCACACCAATCTAACCTGGTTCTCTTTGTCGACACCTGCAAGGCGACTCCCACTCCTGATCCGTACTCAGTTCCTCAGTATGTCTTCTTACAGAGAGGGTAAATATATCTTGCTCTGTACAACGATTCCTGAAAAATGTTTCCTATAACAATTTGCGGTTTATGCAGTTTCTCCCTCAACGAACGTTTTTGATTACGCCAAGACTAATTCCGGTGGTAACCAGGGTACAAAATAGAATCAAACTGATGGCGAATATTTGAGTAGACAATAATAAGCCGTGAATCAAGCCACTAAAAAATTTTTTAAACTTTGTTTTATTTTCGTTCGAGTCAGTTTTTCGTGGTGCTAATTTTTTATTTCCTGGTGGTTTTCGTATTAGCTCATCTACAAATTCATAATTATAATTCTCTTTGCTTGGCTGCAGATGTAAGCTGGATTCTACCCTCAATTATTCGTACTCCATCAGCTCCAAACAGCGTTTTAGCATCCAAGCGTTTCGTTTTATTGAAGACCATCCAGTAGTGCATCTTCACTGTGAAGTCCTGGCTTGCCATCGCAACACTGCCCGGTCTCGCTGCCTCCAGGGATGCTCCCGCTATCGAGGACGGAGAGACGAGGTGCCTGGTTCTGAGAGTACTCAAGTGTACGAAATGTCGTCAGGACCAATCAAATACCAGAACGGGGCGAGTGCAACGGACACGACAGAAGGTGAGTGGGCAGTGGAGAGTCGTGGGTAACGATTTACTCAATACTTATGTGGAAAGGGTAGATACTCGATAGATATACCAAACTCCTACTTGAATCTTTATGATAGTTCATCGTAAATTGACCATGGAATCAGCACGAAAGAATTGCCATACTTTCCCAACTCAATACAAGTTACCAAACACCAAACAAACGTCAACTAAATGTACTAGATCCTTACATGATTTACTGAAGTAACCGTAAAGTTACTGTACCTGAGCCGAATCGCTTTCAATTTTTTTTCATCCTTTTAGCTGAAACTCAAACCAACATGGAGATCATCACAGTAGTGGCGGCATCCGGCGGATTTTGCCTCCTTCTTGTTATCATTCTCACCATCGTCGTTATTCGAATCAAGAAGCGTCTCAAAGGAGCCTTCGCAGATCGCAACAAAGTCTACGCCATGGAACAGTGTGGCAATCACGTCAAGGAAGACAACAACAACAACTTGGGTTTCGTTCAGGATGACGAACTGAACGAGATGGGGTACAAGCCGATCATTATGAAACCGCGTGCTCCTGACGCCGTTACTTCTGAGAGAGCTTGATACGAAGAATGGAGTGTTTCCTGAGGGTCTCTCTCATCTTGGATGTATATTAAGGATTGGAATGCTCGTGGGAAAATGTTAATTTCACCTCCAAAAAGGGGACTGATCTGGATATAGCTAGTGCATCAGGTTTTTTTGGCCCTAAAAGATATCAATTAAAAATCGAAGCAATCTCATAGCAATGTTTTTTCTTATTGATTGAGACTACAAAAACAGCGCGACAGGTTTGTTTAATGCCTTCCGAAGAAATCTAGAACAGGTACATCGACAATTAACTATTTTAGTGTTTCTGCTGGGATACTCCCAGTGATGCAAAAATCTACACCTTCATCCTTCCTTAAATTACGAGCATTCCAGGTCCTCTCATCGTGTTGGAGACCCACAGGGAATACTGATTGCTTGTTTCCCATTGGTAATATAACTTGCACTTGTGGCTGCTGGTGGGTTACATTTTTCACTTTTTTCTTTTCCAGTTGTACACACAATTTAGATGCTTCTCTCAAAGCTACAATTCTGCTTTAGAGCAAAAGGCATGGTGTGTTACAGCCCGATGTATTTTTATTGTGCGTGTGCTTTTCTTAATCAGACTGATGGTCAGACGATGAAAATAGGGCAGGCATAAATGTGTTTGCCATCATCACTTAGGTAGCTTTTTCGTAGAGTTTTACTACATGACCCACAGAAAAAAAGAGCTTTAAAAATGTATTGATGTCGTGTAGTGGAGTTGTGCTATTACTTGAGGCGAATATTAATCATCTGAGTGTGCCTCTTTTGTTGTCATCGCTAAGATTATTAACGGGTTTTCTTGAATATTTAGCATATTGTATCCGCTTATATTACGGGCTGAAATAAAGAGAGTGCTTAGCTTAACATTTTGAGTTGTCATTCATACGCCGATTGAATGCAAACAGGATGGAAGTTTGAAAAAATCTGCAAAAACTCATTCTTTGCTCTAAGAAGAATGTTCTATTATTTTATTCCTTCTCTATCTCTATGTTCTTTCTTTGTCCGGCTTAAATGTTAATGATATTCAAAATTTTGCCAGAGTTTTAGTTTTGTTGCAACAACTATTTTTAGCCGATAAAAAGTTGCTTACAAAGATAATTTCAATCTCATGATCACTCCATCTGCTGGGTTCGCTTTTTGTACCGTGATGTTACCAAGGAAAAAAGACGTTTTGATGAGTGGGAGATAACAGCGAATAACTGTCTAGTCATCGTGAAAACACATGGATGAATATAGTATAATAACAGCACCAATATATCATAGACATAGACTCCAGTGTATTGAAAACACGCATAAATTCAAGCTGCACAATTTCTTACAAAAAAATTTCAGGATGAATTTCTATCTTAGCCGTTTAGGTAACATTAAGTTAAAAAGTTGCGAGCTTTATTATCAAGCAAACCAGTGATCTGTTTTATGATCAAATAACCTACGCCCTTTGACATCCATTTATGGATATAAAAGCGATCTTCGCAATAATGAACACTGTTTAAGCAGTAGTGAAAATGAGACCTGGAAAGAAATCAAGCCTGTTCGGGATTGGCACCCATAACCTTTGCAATACCGGCGCAGTGCTCTACCAACTGAGTTAACAAGCCAACTGGAAGCTGGTCATCATCATGGTTCCTAATAAACCCGTGAAGTGATGAATAAGTGATTTTCATATACTCACAGTCATTTATAGATATATTAGGTTCATGACAAGCAGTGTTAATGGAATTTTCAACATCATGATTCTCATTATCATTTAATTAGATTTTACGAATTTTTTTGGTTAAAAACTTTTCCTCCCTCATCCCCAATATCTCTCTAATTTTGACAGTTCTTCCATAGTTCTTGTAGTAAATTTACTAAAATTAGCAAGAAATTGATAGGAATTACTGAACGAACTCGTGCTATAAACCTCAAGAAAATCTACGGCTGAGTTTCTGGTCCCACTAATCTTAAGCGACTGATTTGTACCAAAAAAATCGGTAAATAACGTTTTGCTACGATCTGTTATATTAGCTATTGAGCAGAGATGAAAAATAGTTTGAACTTGGATCTCTACTTATGATATAGGCCAATTATCATGAGATTATAAAACTCACAATTACTCGTCGAAGGCAAAGTGAATGGTCCTCGAGACACATAGCATAGCAACGCAAATGCAGAGCTTACACCAGTAATACAAATACAGTAATCTTGAAAGATTTAGGAATAATGGGCAGAAAACATGGTGATCCTTCCTCAGAAAACCAGCGAATGTTACACATTCATCCCTAAACTTAAGCTGATTGAAAGATAGGTAACCTACAGATGGCGAATGTAGAGATATTAAAAACCTAAACATCATCAGTATGTGGTTTTCAATTCCTAGCCGTAATATTTGTTGGCAATCTATTTTGTTAATTTATTTTTTTATGGAACAGACAAAAGAAAACTCTAGAAAAGGGCGGAATTTTCAACGCATTGTCGGTAATTTGACCAGAGGTGCAAACGTCTGACGTTACTGAAAGCGGATGTTTTTTCACTGCGGTTTTTAAAGCTGAAGCAGCACAAAACCGTATTTCAACTAAAGGAGTTTCTTTCACACGAAAAGTGGAGATTTGCTGACAGTTATAGGATATAATCTCTAGATAATCTCATACAGTCTTAAAATCTTGTGCACTTTGAAACTTATATTCGTCGGGCAGAAGCTCAAAATTCGGGAAATTGATCATGCACATAGCTCCTTCTCGAGGTATTTATCTTGAATGATTTAATCCATCTAGACTTCAATTTTTCTGATTTTTCTATTGCAAACCGTGTCAATTTTCTGCATTGATCATTAGTAAAACGCGATCCTTTTGTGGTTTATATTGCTAAACTAATAATTGGTGGTTTCCGGAGCATTGAAAGCTAATTCACACGTCGCTAATTGTTCTTTGCAATGAGACAACCAAGCACAATTCGAAACTTGACCGATTGATCAATGCAGTTTTTGGGGATCTTTCAGGCCATGGTCCCTCTATTCTATTGGGCCTTGACTGATATTTCCAATGCTTATGAGCTATTCGTTAACAACAAACTCTTTGACTTTGAAAAGATATTCAAAAGCGCAAATCCTAAAGCCGGAACTAAAAGTTCAAACAAATTCCCTCATTTACGGTCTGATCCCTATAACCTGAGGAAGTTATAACACAATTTATCGAGTGTCAGGGGTTGTTTGTGGTTTCATGTTTTTTTTTTTAATAACTCCATATATAATTACCATGACTAAGAAAGTCACTCAAGATTATCGATTCAATATCATTAGTCAAGGAGCTATTTTCTGAAAAAGCCTTATTTAAGGAGTTGGTTTAACCCATCCGACAGAAAAGGTTTGACAGCTGATTCTGATAGACCAATACCTGCTCTTTAAGATAAGATACTATGTAGTCCCGAATTGTAGTACCCCTGACGAGATAAATGGGGTTTTATACAATGACGTGGCACTCAACATGGAGACGAGGCTCAAACAGAAATTGACCTCAAATTTCATCTTCTTCCACTAAAGTGCCCCAAACCCTACTAGAAAAATGATGAGAATGTACCTGCCTACAATATAAGTGTTCACATGGTACGACAGCATGTCACGTGATTGTCACATGACTCTTTTTCATCAAAAAGCGGCCTCCTTTGACGATCCTGACATATTTCATATCCAGCTGAGACTAGGGTAAAGGACGTATTCAGGCCTTTTATCATATCAGGAAACAAAGAGATCGTCCACTTTTGAATTACATTTAAAAAAATACATTTGGAAGCGTAGAACTCCAGAAAATCGACAATGTAAGTGCTGGTCTCTCCTCCATCGATGTTTATATGGAAACGAGGTTGGAATAAAAGCAACCTCAAAACGGGTGAAAATCTTTGAAAAAATGAAAGATGCTGTGAAAATATGAAAGCATACGAATGCCGGCATTTCTATGATACCCTATAAAAATTGTTTCTATGCATATCTGCCAACATTTTACGTTTATTTCTGTTAATTTATGACAAAAATTAAAAAACGCGGATTTACTAATATTCTGCTGTACAGAGACTGGATTCTGTTTATTGAGCTAACGACCACATGTGGAACTATAGGTATGGAAGCTTCTTGCCGTCAGTCATTCTTTGAAATTCAAAGGGAGACGACTGCGAGTGAAAGGTACTGGTAACAGCTCTTCACAATGTGAAAGCAGTAGGTATTTTTAAGTAATGTCATTTTGTAAGTCAAAAAGATACCAGTTTGCAACATGTTCTAATTTCGTTACGTGTAAACTACAACCACTGATGATAATCTGTCTTACAAACACTTAGGTCTTTAAAATTACCCCCTAAGAAATTTGCTATCTTTACCAATCTTTGTCGCATACTAAAGAATCATTGAATCGGAATTGTAAAACATCAGTCAAAACCTTAATTTATCGGCCCGTTGTTCGGATCTGTATCGGGAGAGGTAATGATCTGATAAGTACATGTAATTTGCAGACTGACATAAAAAACAACAACTGTCACTCAGTGTCAGAGGCACTAGAATCATTGTCAGACAACAACTCTTCATTCAGAGGATTGCAGCATCCTTCATCTGCCATACATAAACAGGCCTCCGTACAAGGGAGGTTACTTTTCCTACAGGAACAACTACGTTTACATTCTGAAGTTGTGCAGCGGCATGTTGTTAGCTCCGTAATGCCTGCTGGGGCAGGACTCCTTGTCATCAGAACAGGGAATAGCTTGCCATTTTCCAGCTTCCGTCCATGTTCGTCTGGCGAGGGAATGTTCTGAAGTGGAACCAAAGCTCTATTCCAAACAAAGGCTTGGAAGTTAGCCCTCTTGATATGATGAGACAAGCATTCTGAAGTCGGTGGCAGGTCTTCGCTTTTCAAATTTCGTTGACAAAAAAAGAAAATATCTAGCGTCGTCTACATTTGAAAAGTTCTTTGCAGAAGTGTAAAGGGAGCAGATAAAAGACTCAGCAGCCTTCTGCGCAGGCTCGTGTATGGCAGGATTCTGTCCTAGAGTACAGAGATCACGTTGCATCTGTTCTTTCGTCAGCAGTACCTTCCACGCCTTCTTCTTCCCAATTCCAGGGAAGGCACTTGTAGAGTCGCAACCAGTTAGTGCATGGAACGATGGAAGACATCTACAAAGAGATTCCCTTAGGAAAGCCTGAATCTCATGGACAGGTAGGTATCTCAGTCTGTCTTTGACGCCTATTTTTAACCACAGTTCCTGGCAGTTTAAATCTGAAAAATGTGCTACTGAAAGTACGGCAACATCAGTGTCTGGTGATTGTATCACAATGCGTGGATGAGTGGCTGCAGCGTGTTTGGCATGAAGCGCATTCTTGTATCTGCCTCTTCATGCTCCGAACGTAGAATTTGGCTTCAACAACTTCGGAACCACTAGTTAGACCCACGTGCTTTAAATGCTTCCTTTGAAATCCTCCACCTAGGACAACCTTCTCTGAGGCCTAAATATGCCGGGAAGTTCTTTGTAACGACTCATAGAGAAAGGCGGCTAACTTTTGTTTGTTCTTTTTTGGGTTTTGGCATATATTTTGACCACTGCTTCGGTACTGGCGTTGATCCACGGTGAATGTTTTGGATTTCAAACGAGCTTGATTCTCCTCTCCTTGCTGCGTTCCCCTGTGCTTTAATTGACAGGCCTATCTTGGTCGAAAATTAGTCCTACTCTGTTGACTGTTCTGATGGAATTTACTAGTGACCAATGGTCTTTGTAGTTTCTTTCTAGCGATAACTGGCTAAATGTTCGCAGACCTTGCTGATTTAACCTATCTGAACTGCAGAGCCATCGCATCATTCGACATGATGCTGTAGGGTGCTGTGATGAGGCAGGCTTGATCTACACGTAACATTGTTTTCAAGGACATACATTAGGTGCTTTTTGTCGTCTTCCCTGAGGCTGCCATCAGGGATGTACAATGCGACTGGTAACACACGAAAAGCCCATAAGAAATGACCTCTATTGATATCAATATCCCTTTTCCTCTCCGCAACCAGAAGGCGACCAAAAAGCTCACGATCAGCATTAACAGTTACAGTCTTCTCTTCCTGTTTGCTCACAGCAATTTTTTCCTTTGCCATAGAACTTGAATTTTTTAAATCTTCAGCCCGCTGGATTGGATCCCAGAAAATTGATTTCATTTCTCTGGTTTTTCGATGATAGAAATTTTTCCATGCTTTTTCTGCCATTACTCTTCTGCGTTGAGAAGAATGCTTCCATCTGCGCCTGGAAGAACAACACCAGTGGGCAAGAATTATCTTAAGGTTAATGTTATTTTCTCTCTGAGATTTCTTCAGCCTCCTTGTGTGTCCCCATGCTTTCGCAGTTTTCTAGACCACACATCTCCTTACGTGGCCTGTTTCGAAGTGACTGCGCGCTCGTGCATGGTTAAGAACTCGTGTTTACAGCTCTTCTTCTTCGTTCGTACTCTATTTCCACCTAATGCCCCCCTTTGTCTTTGTTCGTGTTAATTGATTGTTCCATGTCCATATCCGCAAACTTGCGCAAACGTTGGCTGTCTCCTTCTACCTTGAATGTCGCGGCGATACACATTTTATGGTTTCTCAAGTAATGATCTCTTGGTGCACTGCGGGGTGATTTACTGCACATGGTCAATGTCAGAGAGATATAACTGGTAATCTCATCTGGATAGTTTGTACCCTTGTCCCTACAGACAAAATGGGGAAGCCGCATTCAGTTGTGTCGGAGAGGTGGAGTTTCCATTGTCCGGTTCGTTCGAGCTTCAACGACTGCAGAAGCAGCCACGCTATACTTAATTGTATCCTTCCCATAACTATAAACTTTGGACTTTTCTCTGCCTTCAGATTTCAACCGCTCTCAAACAGTGTCATGAGAGATTGCACAACCTTGAAATGCTTTCCATGCCATCGTTAACGAAGCAAATCCTGGCTCACTGTATTCCGGACACTCCCCTGCTTTGGTCATCAACACTTTGTCTTACTCGGTCATCCCCCATACCAACTGCTTGTCTTGACAGCCAGTCCTAGAAGGCTTCCACAACCACCTGACGAGCGCCTCCCTGGTTAACTTGTGGCACGAATACCTCTGTTATATGACTTGCCAAGCATCAAAACTGAGGTAGTACAAGCTGTATCGAACCCCCTGACTCACTCAGTCAGATTTGTTAAACGGAGTTTTGTATCCGACTGCGGATGTCAACGGCCATCAAAGCAGTTCAATATAGATAATGTTTGATATCTTAACTGTATTACTGCGACTTGTTTCTCTCGTTTTTCTCAAAATCCATGCCCTGAGACTCCTAGAACATCGCTATTGCACCTGCTAGTAATATAGATCATTTGCTTGTTTCCTTTCCTGCTTGATAATATATCGTCCTTTAAAAAAACATGTTTTAGGCAATGTGTTGAGGTTATCAGCATGATTTTAGACAGAGCTCCTTTTTATTTTAAAACTCCTGGCAGATACGTAATTCGTGATGTATTTTTTGTAAAAGCCGATTAAAAGTGAAAACGTCTGGAAATAAATTATCTGCACCGTAATAAGTCTCCACAAGGGCTGTAGACGACATGGAGGAAAATGATGGTTGGGCCCATGCCGGCAAAGAGAGCAAGAAAACTTCTTTTCGATAAGTGCATTTTTTGCCAGAGTAGCAGTGACGTCCTTCGCTCTGTAAAACTGTCTTCAATACCGAAAGTCATATCTGCTCTTGCAGTTCGGCAAGATGAAATCTCGCATCGGGGGGGTTGTCAGCTGACGATCTCCGTAATGTAGCCGTAAAGATATTTTTGTTGCATCATCGTGTTACGAAACATATACTATCAACAGAATATTTACGGTATTAGGAGGAGTACAATCCTCAAGTGTTTCCAGAGCATAATCTAAAGAGCGACGCATGTGGGTTTGATTGGTCAAAGTGTCTTGTTCTGCAAAATGTCACCAAGAAAAAGGACGCGATAGCTAATACACAAGTCGCCACCCGTTGAAGCATGCACGAGTAAAGGAATCTGCAGAGGCAAGAGGAGACCATGAACTGTTATCTATACTTCGGTCGGGTTAGTCTATGATCTTAATTGGCAGCGGAGGGAAAATACCACAAGCGTGTCCTTGCCTGCTATAGCACAGCAATGTTTAATATCAAGCGGAAACAGAACCAGAACGTCGCTACATCCAAAGAGAGGAAAACACTTTTGATCAAGCCTTCAATCAGTTACTGCAGGTCAAACCCCCCCGAAATTGAGGAAGAAAGCCTACGACATGAATGTTTTTGCTGGCAATGTTCAGACATTAGCTGGAAACGATAGAGAATTGATGCAGGTAGCTACACACAGCAGAAACTGAAAGCACGATTGATTGGCTCACTTTGAAGGAATGTCTTGTTTTCCCTCAGTCCCCTCAACAATCCAGACCGAAACTTGGTTTTCAGTAGCTCCATTTCCTGAATTGATATCATAAATGCATCAAGCACTACGTCCTTAGTGGTGACGAAACAAACTCTATGCAGCATGATAAGCCAGAGTCAGAAACTTTCAGTTTCCTAGACATCTACACTCAATAGCTTCCATAAATCAGGCGGGAGATGCTGAGATTGTAAGGGTAATGTAACATAAACCCACTTGACCTCCGATGATTTACACTTGGATACTGCAAAAATCTCTCTCGTCCCAAGAGCCTTTATTGGCTTATCATTGGATGTTACTGGAGAACAGTACAGCGACTACTCACCTTCTAGTGCAAGGAGTACAACCGACGAGTTGACGATTGTAATGGGCTGGGCCTGATCCTTATTCATTGTGCATCACATGCCAGAGTAAGCTGCCCAAGCACGTTAGGTCTCGCTATTACCGTCAAGGCACTTAACTGGTTCCAACAACTGATAACACTTTTAAACAGAATGGGTACTTGTTCTTCCTAGGAAGAGATCGACACGTGGAGACCAGCTTGGCCATGAAAGAGCTTAGCGAGATCACATGCCAGTGTTGGTTGTGATCCCTATCAACATAAGACCCAGAGGTGCGAAGCGATCACCTGGTTGCAATGCTCAAATCGTCAGTTTTGCTATGCTGAGGAAGGGATCTCAATGCCTACGACCGTCATTTACTTCCTACAGCCAGAACATCGCTACCTTTTAAAAACTAATTTGGTTGGGAACGATTGTTCCATAACGCTGGTTCCTCAGTGCGACCTACAGTTCTTTTCTGGGCCTGATTCACTCAAGTGGCTGACTTTTGCGCTGTGTTCTGTTATCGTACCAATTTGCCCATGCTGCCTCGGAACCACCCGTCGATCCGCGTCTCGGATGTCACGAGAATACAACGCATCTCCATGGACTATCTCCTCTCTAAAGCAACCATAACCACTAAAGCTCACTACTTTGAACCACCCAGACATAGCTCAAGATAGCTTAAGGCGATATAATTAGCCTTTATTAGACGTTATTTGTTGTAAAAACATCTTTAACATGACGCTATATCAAACAGAACTTTGGAAATAACGTGATTTCATACCCAAATGTGGCTCTATTATATAGTCACAGAACACCAAAATGTTCGTACAAACGGGTGACTCAACACGTCGTCTTAAAAGTATAAATTCTCTTCGTGATTATTACTTTTTATTCTCTCAGAGCATCTTTTCGTTTACGAACTGCCTCCTTTGCACACTGCCAGCACGAGGGTCATCATCTTATGCGCGAGCGGTATAGCTCTTTCTATTCCCTGCCACGTTCCTGCCCTTTTCCAGTAGCCAAAAAACAACTCCCACGCCTGACACAGAGAGACCCACACACTAACCTTTGACGCTTTTCTCTCGCACCCCAAGTACAACGTCCTCTCCGCTCATATGATGAAAAGCCTGAATGAGTCCCTTTACCCGAGTCTCAGCAGGATTTGAAATATGTCAGGAACCGACAAAAGTGCTTTTTGACGAAAAAAATAGTCATGTGATAATCACGTGACATGCTGTCGTACCATGTAACACTCATATTGTCGCAGTGGATGCTCATCCCTTTTTCCAGAAAGGTTAGGGTCACTTTAGCGGAAAGAAGATGAAATTTGAGGTCAATTTCTGTTTGAGCCCTCGTTCTAAGGCTTAGTGCCATGGCCATGGTATAAAGCCCCATTTATCTCGTCAGGGGTACCACAATTCGGGCCTACCTATTATCTTATCTTAAAGAGCAGGTATTGGTCTATCAGAATCAACTGTCAAACCTTTTTTGTCGGGTTGGTTGAACGAAACCATTTTTTTGTTAGTTCTGGCTCCTTGACTAGTAAGATACCATTAAAAATATTCGTTTTTATTTCAAACATTCAACATGCCATCTCCTCGACATCCTCGCATTCTGGAATAGTAAAGCGCATTTTTTTTCTCTCGCGCAACAATTCTTTGTAACGCTGAGGTCCTTCCCCAGAGCGTCACAGGAATAAAGCTCCTCCGCCATCCTGTTTGTTATCTGGAGAACTTCTTGTTAGAGCTTGGCCTCGATGTTAAAACCTGTCCGTTCTCCGTTTGATTTCCCTATTTTGGGTTACAAGAAAACCGCATTAACTAAGGTTTAACCAAATACACCCCTGATAACAATTGGGACGAGTGAGGTGGGAGATCGCGGAATCGGGACAATGTGCAATTCTCTCCATTCATATCGGTCGAAGTAAAGACAATACCTTGCTTCTCCCTCGCTTTTTTAATAGACATTATTACTTTCAGTCCATCAAGCCTTTACGAAAAAGTACCAGTAAGCAAGAAAAACAGTAACTTACCCTTCAATTCCTAGTTATTTTTGTCACATCGGAGCAAAGCATGGCAGCTGTATTTTTATAAAGTGCTGAACTGTGCCGATCTGCTGGCCTTTGACATCTCCTAAAGTGAATGTCTTTCTCTGCGATTTGCTGAAAATGCTGGACTTCTCGTAGAGCCTCTGGAATGCTTTCCATTTCTCGTGGAAGAAAGACAACCAGTGCATGCGAGTCATACTTGTTGTCGTCTTCACTTTGAATAACAAGCGGTGTTCCACGTGGAGCTTTTATATTGAAATTATGAATCACATGTAAAGTAAATGCCAATAAATACATGAGTCGGATAAACATAAAATCAATTAGTCACAAGTCTATATTTAAGACGACTACACATGATCGCATTCAATGCAAGAGACTCATACAAGGTATTTGCAACGCTATTTATCGATTCGCGGGAGAGTCTAGGTCTCAGAACACTACAATTTCGTTCCTACATCTTTTAGTCAGCAATAATGTGTCCTTTACAATTACCCTTTTAGTTTGGAACACCCTGTATAGAAAGTTTGTTTAGGTAATCACTGCAAAATGTGAAAGCACGAGCGGTGTTTCTAAACTAGTTTTCACAATTACAGACAAGTCCCGTTGTGGTTTTAGACGAAAATTTTCACTCCTCATCGTTCGTGTATTTACACTCCAAAACCTTTGTTTCCGGAATGCTGTAATAGAGACACTTCGGCAAGGCTTTCCCACCAATTGTGATTTCGTCTTTTTTTTCCACCTTCAGTGCCGCTCTTCATCGTCGCACATTTTCCACGGATACGATTACCATTAAGGATGTGGAGAGCTCAGTGAATGAATACCCTCTTTGTTTTTAGTTTGCCCGAAGGAGCAACTTACTCGCTGCATAATCACATTTTATGTGTTAAGTCCGTGATTTCCTGAAATTATTTTTATTGTTCATCTCGCTTGGCTGAATGAATCTCTCTGATGTAAAGATCGACATTGATTCGAAATTTCATCCAGAGCTCCCGATTTAAAAGATTCTTTGTTTGTGGCACTGACCCAAGTCCGTGGGCAGATTTGGTGCCACGAAGACGCCAGTGTCTTCGAGATACTGAATGTGTTGCACACCATTCTGTTGTGCTTCATCTGAAATTCAGAAAATGTAGGCTTATAAAGGTCCGATAAATAATATGTCCTTTTACTTTAAATTGGCCGGCCACAACGCATGGTTATAGTTATAGTTTACACGCTGCTCCGATGGATCTGAACATAGGAAATCCGTCTAGTTAGTTTTGCACACTAAGACTTCCAACATTCGTGCACTCGAGCAAAAACCTCGTGCACTCGGTTGGAATTTGACACATTGGAAGCAATTATATTCCGTTTTTTTAAAAGATTTTTTTTTAGGAATCAACAAAAAGTTGCATACCTGAAAACCTCAACTTAATAGAGGTTATTCCTCGATCGAGCCCTTCGCAACATGGACCTCCACCCGACTTGTTCATCTGCATTTTTTTTTTTTTCCTTTTCTCGTCATCGCGACCACCATCTTTCTTTGCTTGTTGTGTGTAATTGCTTGTCTTCTGTAATTTTGCAACGTTTCATGGGATTATGGTAGGGAACAGACGTCGCTATGGCTCGAGTAAAGTAATGATTGATTTTCCTCGAGGTCCCACTACGATATCCATGTTGGTGACGTCATCAAGTATCCAGAAATGGTTATGAACCCGGACTGTGGTAAAATATAAACAAACTAAACAAACCAGAACCCAATGTCAGCCAACGCCTAACTTCAGAGCGCTCCAGTTCGTTGCAGCTGTAGGTTGCTGCTGACTCAGTTAGCACAATGGCTTCTTTTGATTCTGTCCCTTATCGTAAGTGACGTTTTCACGCGGCAGACGACAGCAGTCGCATTTTCGCGGCGGGGATCATTACTTGGAAGCCAAGCGGTAATAATTCGAGCGAGGTGAGCAAGGAGAATTACGAGGGTGTACTAGGTGATATTCTAGTAAACAATATGACGTGTCAGCAAAAATATCTCTAGTGCAGATTGATTATTTCTCTACTTTAGGCTCAATGGTGTTAGCAGTTCGTGGTGGGGAAATTATTATTTATTAGACTCAAATTGGAAGGTGTAATAGCTTAGAAACAAACAGGATAAGAAAAAAAGGAAACTCGGTGTTAAAAAATACCGATTATGGGGGGGGTTTAAAATTTGCCCCTTGCCAGAATTTGTTATCGCTTTTTCAGGCTCGCCTATTTAAACCAAGATTTAGTGCAACTTCTTTGTCTAAATATTTCTTCCCCCTCGGAGTTCATGGTTTCGCTAACTAGTTTTGCAAGAATTTGAGGAATGTTGAGCGCAGGAATTTAATTGAAAATAGTGTGGCCGTCTTAGCGCATTATTTTGGAAGGGCAATTTATCGTTATTCTACAATCAACGATTTTGTAGACGGGATCAAAAGTTTTTGGCAGCAACAAAAATCGCTAAATTTTTCTAATCAAGCCTCGTATGATTAGTCGATTAGATGATAAAACACTGGCAAACTGATTGACAAGACTCGTATCTAGAAGATCCAACGAGTTAAGCCCACGAGGTCATTCTCATGGCATTTGTATATAATTTTCATAAGGAACTTTCATCGCATTTAATTAAATTGCAAACGCTGGTACCTTTAGTTTGCTAAATCTTTTTAAAAATCATTAGTAGTTGTCACTCCTAAGACATTGCTTCACCATTCAGATTACTCAAATAAACTCTGGAAATGACCTCCGGGTTTTTCTCGGAAATGATCTCAACGACTTTGATGTACTTGAACGTTTTTGCTCACTACGGAAAGGTATCTTAAGGCTTTGAAATATTTTAATTACACCAGTAACTCTGGTTTCTATTAAACATTTATCGATTCTAACTGATTCGACAAAACGCGTATCTAGGAGACCTAACGAGGTTAAGCCCAATAGTTCATAGCATGGCATTTGGATAGACCTTTCGTATCACTTTCATCACATTTAAATTAAATTGCAAACGCTAGTACCTTCAGTTTTGCTAAATCTGTTTAAAAATCATAATTATTTTGAATAGCTCGGCATGGGCTTCACCACTCAGATTACTTCAACCTCCGGAGCAATAACTTCCGGTTTTTCTCGGAAACTGTTCCTTACTGAGGTAATTTAGTGTTAACACTGGGTTGAAAACGTAAATTATCCACCGTAAGGGTAAAAAAACTGACGTTTCGAGCGTTTTAGCCCTAATCCTACTCGCTCTGACGAAGGCTAACGCGCTGCGAAACGTCAGCTTTTTACCTTTAACGGTGGCTAATTTACGTTTTCAACCAGTTGTTAACACTAAATTACCTGCTATACTCCTCCCACCGACGGCAGCACCACAGTTTTTTCCTTCGAAACTTACCCCTTTATTCAATGTCCTTAACGACTTTGATTACTTATTAAGGACAAGGTATCTTAAAGAGCTTGGAAATATGCTAATTACACTAGTCACTCTGGTTTCTATTAAAATTTCTTGCACAAATGCAACATTATCAAGCTCTTGAATGAAAGTGATTCCTCGCAGTGATGTGCACTACTTAAGGCCTAGTGAAAATAAGGCCTGAAAAAAATTCAGGCCTGTAACGGATTTGAACCCATGACCGCTGCAATACAGGGTTCAGCGCTCTACCAACTGAGCTAACAAGCCAACTGGGAGCTGTTCATGATTGGTGGTTTCTAAATAAACCGTGAAGTGATGAATAGACGGTTCAGAATACATGAAAGTCATATCATTTGAACTCACGGATTAAGACGTGAAGGAAAGTGATCCTCGCATTGATGTGCACATACTTATGCGCTGTGCACTACTTAGGCAATCTCTATGCGCTATCACAAAATCTTCTCTCGCTAAAAAGCGACTGAAAATTTTGAAGTATTCAACGTTGTTTTGAAAACAGTTACTGAATGTGTATACGGCTGCGCCTAGAGTTTTAATTCCGACCCAATCTTATTCTCAACCTTTAAAGAACTTTAAAAAATGATTTAATTTCATCCTGACTAACCTGCATTTGAATTATTTTTCTTTTGAAATCTCACTGCACTTCGTATCATTTTTTTCTTTTTTCTCTACAGTTTGTAGGGGAAATACTATGTCATATAGATTCATTTGAACTTTGAGTAGCTTTGAACTAAAGATTTTCCTTTCGTCCCTGCGATCAAAAAGGCATTTTTCAAAACTTTAGGAAGGAAAATCGTCGCTTTGAAAAATAACGGGAATAACGGGGAGCTAAATTTGCTTTCAAAGTAATTATTCACCCTAGATTTAACTCTTCTTTATGTCTAAAAGTTTCGCCAACATTTGCTCTGGTTTTACAACTAGTTTCACAAGAATTTCAAGAATTCCGAGTCGCTTGATTGTAAATGTATAGCACCAGTAATTGTCAGAGTAGCGCATGTAATACGAAAGAGCTATATGCTCAAATTTTCTTAAAGTATTAACAATTATGTGAGACAAAATGCGAAGATGACAGTTACAAATCGCACACTCCTTTTTATTACTTAAGCCTGCATGTATTACTCTCGATTAGATGATCAAAACCGTGGCAAAACTGATTTGGATGAATTTGTGTACTTTGTTAAAGCAAACATATGCGAAAATAGCGCAGCGCGCAGTAAGTTATTGCTATATCATGTCGAAAAATTTCATATTTTTACCCGATCGTATTCATCGTAAGAGATGGATGAAAGTTTTCCTTCGCTGGTTGCCTTCCATCTGCTTAATCTGCTAAACAGTGTTAATAGGTAAATGGTTAAGAAAAAAAAATACGTGGCCACTCAGATTTCTTTAACCCAAGGAGTGTAACTTCCGTGGTTTTCCTCGGAATTCCTGACAAATCGAGTTTGTGTTAGATCCTTGTTTAGTTAAGGGTGGAAAGATATCTGAATGCTGAAATTAGAAGATCCCTCGCAAGCTAAGAACACTACTGAAACTAGTTAGTTGTAACTAGGACCTGAAAAAAAAAAAATTTCAGGCCCATACGGATTTGAACCGCATGAACTCTGCGTGAGTACCGTGTGCATGCGCTCTACCAATTGAGCTAACAAGCCAACTGGGAGCTGGTCAATGAAGTGGGTAACAAATAAACATCCGAGTGAATGAAAGATTTAGATATATGAAAATTCACAAGATATGTGCACTGCAGGATGGAAAGATGAAATTAGAAGATCCTCGCAGACTAAGAAACACTACTGAAACTAGTAGTTGTAAATATACCTGAAAAAAATTTCATGGCCCAATACGGGATTTGAACCCATGACCTCTGCGATAACCGGTGATTATTCAGGTCCTTATTTACAACTACTAGTTTCATTATGTGTTCTTAGCTGCGAGGATCGCTAATTTCATCTGTTCCACCGCAGTGCAAATATGTGAATTTTCATATATCTAAATCTTCATATCTGAATGCCTTAAAAATTTACTAATTACACTTGTCACTGTAGTCTCTATTGCACCATATTATCATGTAAAACGCACCTATGTAATTTTAAATTTTCGAGAGGAGAGTAAACTTTGAAATATTAAAAACTTTGTGTGTTGTTCCAAAGTTCTGAATGCTTCTGGCTGGCGTCAGCGTGTGTTTAAACTCTTTCCCTTACCTAACGTTTTAAGAGGCAGTATAAACCTTGATTTAACTTTTGCCAGTCTGGATATTAACTCGTATAGTCATGCAATATGCGTTTCCTCTGAAAGCTACTTACTTCGACTTATTTGTAGCGGTTATTTAGGGACTAAATATATTTATAGAGATAGATGTATTTTCGTCTTTTCACGAGCGTGGAGAAAAGAGAACATTCGAGTCCTCATAGTGCAATCATACCTCGGACTCGGAGCTTCGGATTCCGCGCTCCCGATCCGTTCCGATCCTTTCGGAACTTTCCTGAAGTTCGATCCTTTGTGGACCTTGTTTGTCCCATTTTTTTGCGCTTAATCGAAAAAATAAAATTCTTTTTCATTGCCGAGCTCAAAAATCTATTATATTTCTTATAATTGTAAGATATTTATTTAAAAATCATTGTCACAATTGGTTTTTGTTATTCATTCAAAGGCTTGACGAAACGGTAAAACTTACTCAGTTTAAATATTCAAAAGTTAAAAGACTCTTAGTTAAATTTCCTAATTTACCTTCCTTGGCGCTTTTTCCTCAGTAAATTAAATTCCTAGTTTATTCTATAGTCCACCCCAGCAGACGATCATATCTACTCTCTTACAAATTAATCTAGTAATCATGTTTACAAAGTCTTTTGCGTGGAACCTGGAACCTTATCACTGTTAAGCTTTATTTTCAAGCTGCAGTAAGCAGGACCAATGATATGCGTTTAAATGGAAACAGTCCGCAGCTATGGATGAAAGTTTGAACCTGTTTCAGGTGCTTTTTAACTTATCGGCTGGGCTTCCGAAGATCCTTTTCCAATTCTGATTACTTACTGCGACAACTCGATGTGTCCCGCAAATCAAAGCAATCGTAGGAAGTGGAGACAGCTGGAGAGGCAAGTCACGACAAAAGATATTATTTTAGCTTTAACTGTGGCATGACAACGGGATATCATTGCACCGATTTTCAGTGTTCAGGAGGACTGGACACAAGGGGAAAACAGTTTTGAGTATACTTTCTCGGCTTGAAGGACCCCTGGCTGATTAAGTGGAGGTAAGCAAACATGGCTTTTACCTTGTCAATAATTTGTGAGCTATCGTGTCGTTTAAGCAACTCCTCTGCATTTAACCCATACACATTTCATTCTAAATACGCGAGAAACGAAACCTCGTTGGTACCACGTAATGACGGTATCCCGTCCGGATTTCCCCTGTGGAAATCATTATCAAAACAACAAATATGAGAAAAGCAATTTTACACGAGGTTGGACAAAAAAGCACGAATTGTTTTCATGCTCTACTTTACTTTTCCATTTCCAAAACAGAGCCCTAATATGTGTCTACGCGTTAAAAAAAATCTGGATAGTATATATTGTTTAAGGGAATCCACTCGTGAACAATTTCTAATGATACCTATAGCTGAAATCTAATCCGATATTCCTAGTTATTTCAAAGTCTCCTACTGTAGCTAAACTTCGCTTTTAGTGTTTAGTGCGAATTAGTGTCAGTATGAAAGGTCATAATGTTAACAGATAAACTCTATCTAACTTTGTTTCGCTGGCTTCATCCAGTTATTCAAGTTGCTGTTGGATCTCATTAGCGAATGGGTAGGTAGTAGTTGGCTTCTCATCGACCACTGGTCACCAAAACCCCTGACAAGGCTGCAGGATAACTGAAAAATCAACTCATCTCCGATCTCAGGCAATGGCTCCCATCGTTCACGACACCAGCAAGGCTGCCCAAAAACAATCACTATTCCCGCCGAGGACCTCGATGTTGAATAAAGTTCGCTGTCGATGGTCGAATTGGCTATTAACAGAGAGTGTGGTGGTGTATGTCAAAGCTTTCAAAGCGGCGCTTTGGAACGAAGTAAGTTTAGCTGACGTGTTGAAGAACCGTTAAGGACCCTTCAATCATAGGTTTCTTTTGCCTTTTCAAAGGTTTTACGCGTACAATTTTTGAACTTTTTCGATTGCAAACTGTAAAATGTTTTTGTCCTTTGCTCTTTTTCGACAATGTTATCATTGCTTTCTTTTATGCTTTGATCTTACCAGCACCGAGCTCAGACGCTTCTCTTGTACTCCCTGTTCTTTCAAAGAGGTATTGCGGGAGGGATGTTTTTAAATGCTTTTTTTGGAATAATAACGTTTTGGAAAGCCGAGTTTGTTCAAACTGCAGTACTCGCTACGGATCAACCATATCCTCACAAGAATACCAATGCAATCATTAACTTCAAAATGATATCGAATTTTTATCTTGGTCACATCGATCGTGACCAACACAAAGAAACATCTTTAATTTGAATTGGTCGGGATTTTCTAAATAAAAAAGGTTATTTTTTTGGTTGCATTGCATCTTTCTACATGTTGTAAACGTTACTTTTTTATTTGATGTGAAAAGGGGAAATGCACTTTGAGTCTCCCTAGCAATATAGCTCTCGGTTGGCATGCAGTGGCTATTACCTTAGAAGATTACCCAGCTTCAACGACCAACTTCCAAAGCGCCACTCCCTACAGTCATGTGAGCCTGCAGTTTCTTGTACACGTGAGTCCATCTTCAGGGCCGTGTAATAGGGCTCCAGTCCTAATAGGCCAAAGTCCAAACGACGGATCTTGTGAGGAAGTGTCAAATGGAAACACATTCAACAGCGTTATTGAAGCAAAACAGATCGACTCCTCCAGAAGGTATGTGTTACTGTTGTACCCTTAACATGCTAAATCAGGTTGATATGATAGTGACACTTTCAGTTGAACATTAAAGGAATGTGCTTATCAGACTTCAGAGCATTCTTCTGTTGAAATATTGCAGAACGCATAAGAACAATCTCTTTTTCTGTAACTGAGAAGGATAGGGCAGAGGTCATTTTTTGACAACAATGCTCCTACTTTGTGCATCGTCAAATTAATGTCAGTGTTTTATAAGCAGGCAATGAAATAGACAAAGATTCTCAACTTACCCATTGCGTTTGGATGCATTTCAGTCTGAAACAGGTTACGGAAAATCTTGATCTGAAATCTTGGGTCCAAAATTGTACAAGCCCTCTATAAGGCGACCTAACTCACAAACATGTTTTTTTTGAAGTAAACCAATCACCTTCCGCCCTGAGCTTCACAGTAGTCCTGATCAGTAAGGAAGAATGTGAAAGCTTAGTTCCTTTTCATTTTTTATTTTTTCTACTCTATTTTAGCATTGCAGAGATTATCACTGTCACACCACTTTATATGGTTATTTCTGGCCTCCTGAATTACACTGATTCGATCGGGGATACAGTATTCTACAGGAACGCGTCGTGGAATCCGCGATTGTCTCAGAAAGGACGACATATCTTTTGTTTCAAGGCAGTTGACAACTTCGGGTGGGTCACTTCAACAAAATTGTTATAAAATCGCCTTCGCTTTTCTTTAAAAAAGGTACTAATGCATATTTGCAGACTATACAAGGTCTTTCTCACTTCTCACATGTTTCCTGGATAACAGCTCAGTGATGGATCTAGGGGAGGAGCCCAGGGGACCCGACCCCCCCCCCTCCCTTATTTTGGGTTAAAAAAAAAAAAAAAAAAAAAAAAAAGAATCGCAGAAGGAAGAAAAACCGGCAGGTCAAGCTAAAAAAAACAGGTCCCCTCCCTTAGCTCAGGTTCTGGATCTGCTACTGCCGGGCTGGCTCAATAAGACTCGATGATTTTCTTAAATGTCTACTTTGATGTAATCTTATTTATGTGCAACAATTCGCATTTTCAGAATTGAAAGCAAGCAAAGATGTATCACTATTATCGTCGGATCAAGTAAGCTTGCATTTTTAATAGTATTCTGCTGGTTACTCCGTGTCTGAAATTAAACAGTTGATTCGAATTCATACGCGAAAAATTCTCATGCACTGCAGGCCTGATTCTAATGTCCTTTCAATGTGATTCTTTTCAGACAGCACTCCAAATCCGTTATTGTACTCCCGTGTTCCTGTGGTTCCTCGTTTGTCATGGCCGTGGTGGTTTGGATTTGTGGACTTTAACATAACGTTTGACCAACAGCATTTTATATACTGAGTTGAATTATACACGTATTTTGATGGGTTCTAACTTATAATCTATTCAAGGACAGACAGGCAGATGACGTCAACAAAAAGATTTGGTTGCCATGGTTTTGCACAATAAAAGATCACAGAACACGTCAAAATGTGGTGAGAACATCAGTGACACACTCAGCTCCGCCTCAAATGCCACTTTTTTGTTCTTACCACGTTGTGACGTCATCTGTAATCTATTTCTGAACATACGCTCGGCAACAAAGAATACTTTTTATAAAGTATTTCCAAAGTAAAAATATTTTTTGTTAAGTATTTCCAAACTACGAAAACAATGGCCGTAATTCCACGAAAGCCTCTTTTTAAGCTTAACTGCAAACGGCTAACTAGTTTGTTTCCATAACACAGATCAAAAGACCACGTCATTCCAAGTTTATAAGGATCGTCTTGGAAAATCACCTGATATACAAACTTGACACACGCTCTTCGAGTGAAGTCACCGTTGATAAATTCAGCCTTAAATTCCGCCTGCCGCAAGTTGTTCTCAGCATGCGAGGAAATTATTCTATCACCATGGACCGTGGTGTTGTCGTGGGCCTCGGTTGTACATCGGATGGTCCGCCCTCACCAGGCTTCAGCTCGTTGAAAGACTGGCCATTTGATGTTGGAGTTTGTTCTAAGGGCACTTACATGGGTCAGAATAATCAGTGTAGTGGTAAGAACATTGCGTTTTGCGTGGAGTACCACAGGGGTACACTATGCTCTTACTTATTTGCGATCCTTTTGAATCGTATTCATCTTTAACCACTCTTGCCCCTTGTTGAATCAGTGTTGCCTTCCGTAGAATAGGAAGATGATTGAGCGCGGTAGAGGGAAAAGGAAAAGAAATCATTCATTTTGTCACGAGTGCGGGGCAAAAGAAAACTTTGAGTTTCCCCATGAGAAATCGAACCTTAAACGTTTATTCCTATGGTCCCATGTTAAGCCTTCTTGAGATAAGTGCCGTTGTGAAGCCGTTTATTCGTCGTGAATATCCTGGTACTTAGACCTTAAGGATATGCTACTTGGCAGGTCACGTGTTCTCTAACTTGCTAGACGAAGTCTCGATTAAGATAAAAGGGTATAACAAGGTCGCCAGGTCATATGTTTGTTACATACCATTTACGATTATGAGAATTAAATTTGTTACAAGTCGTGAGAATTATTATGTTCTAATTTCACAGTGAGAGGATGAACCTTAGTTTGGGTTGCTTTTTTTTCTAGACGTAAATGAATGTTCGAAGGCGCTGTCCATTCTGAGTCGCAAGAAACGAAGTCATCGGTATTGGCGCTATTACACTTCTGTGCAAGGTAGGTATATGTTTTACCGCATGTTATTTGACACATCTCAGTTGTTCTTTTTTCGGAGGAAAACTAACGAGTTTCTCTCATTTTATTTGACAGCCATGGCATCAAGTATGCCCACTACTAGTTTTTCACCGACGCCAGGTAATTCAGCGGTGTTCAGTTGTAATTAATAAGGAGCAGTAATTGTTGCTTTTGGTGGTTATTTGTACCCTGAGGGCCTGTTTACATTGAGGTAGGGTACCCCAGGTATGTGAGGTAACCCGCCTAAACCGTGGTCGAAAAATAAAACGCGTTTTCATACCATCTTACAACCCCGGTGTGCTGGGTTACCTCATCTACCTGGGGTCCCCCACCTCGATGTAAACAGGCCCTAAGAGGCAAACTCTTACATAGACTTGTGTGAGGCATTAAACTGTCTTATTATTTCCATTTAGCTTTTGCAGTTGCTGCTACTTCGTCGATTTCTGGTAAGAATAAATTTTATGTCGAACTCAGTATTAAGAGAAAAATACAAAATGAAAGAAAATTGAAAATAGAAATGTCTATGGAGGGAACTTTTTGCTCTTGGCTTGAAAAGTTGGCATGGTTGTTAGTTCACAAGACTCTGAAATCTCGAAAGGGGTCGGCGTTCGAATCCTTGCCCATTCATTGTACTGTGCTCTCGGGCCAAGGAAACAATGCCATCTTGCTTGGGCGAGGCACTTTATTCACAACACCCTTTCCCATCAAGGGGTATAGTTGTGTTCGGGTTTTTGTCAGGGAAACTTCCGAAATACTCTTCAGAGGGAACATTTACAGTTACATTTTCAGGAGAGATAACACTGCTCCTAGTAACTTCAATCTACGTCAACCGAGAGAGGTTAAATTGATCCACTCATGTGACCGCAAATTGCTTCTCAAGGACTTCCCTGGTCTAATTTATCTCAATCTTTGCATAAATGTACGATGTAATATACTATCTTCTTTTTGCCATGAATTATCATATTACTAGTGGTGGATGGCAAGACTCTTAAGGTAGGAACCTTCCAATCTGATCTATACTTCCTGTTAACAGGAGCCTGTTCGCATTACCTCAACCAAAAATTGTCATATCCCTTACATCATCATCACTATCATAGTCTGTCAATAGTTATCATTATTTTATAATTCTGTTCTCTCTTTTCTTTAATTTCCATCGACGTCTTAATTTAACGTCAGATCTGAACCTCAGGTAGTATAGAAGAATAATGTCCTTTTTTTTTACCAGGTGCCTGTTCATATTACCTATACCAACGAAATGGTCGATTTACAAGCCCAGGCTTTCCATACCGATACTCAAATAATCAGCATTGCACCTGGTCAATTGAGGCTCCATATGGCTACTACATATATCTACAATTTGGATCATTTTATCTTGAGAGACGCTACGACTGGGTCGAAATATTTGATGGGAGCTCAGCAAGCAGTACAAGAATTAAAAGGGAAAGCGACCGTCAGCCATCTTGGGGAGTGTATAGCAGTGGAAGGTTTCTTTTTGTGAAGTTCACTTCAGACGGGAGTATTTCGCATTCAGGCTTTTCTGCTACTTACCGGGTTGTACCACGTGGTAAAGAAACATTTATGCCTGCCTATCCCTTCATATTTGTTAAAACGTATTTTTTTTATCAGAAGCCAATGTCTTTCCACTTGATTTATTTAAGTCTATATGAAAAGAAAACTGCAAGAAAGAAAATATTGGGTGCTACCCAAAGGTGTACGTGTGTTACCATTTATCCAACTGTTATTGAATAATGTACTGTAATAAGCCTGAAATTCAATCTCGTACGATATCAAATGGTTGAAAAATATTGAGATGGCTGATTGTTTGATCGATGTTTTTGTGACACATTGGGCACCTATTCATAAATTAAATAAAATGATGTAATGGCTAACCCTCCCCCCCCCCCGACCCCCACCACCACACCCTTAAATCTCATCATACTTTCAGATAATTTTTCCCAGGGACCTCACCCAAAACATACAGTCGAAAAATTCGTGACCCTTCTCAAAATCACCATGTCCTTCCTTGATCTATTACGAGTTATAATAAATCACATACTCTTTCCTAAAACTCAGCCTCCAATGTCCACCAAGTCTATGCTTCAACTGTTCTTGGATCGTGTTATGGAAGCGGCCTCATATCCTCTCCACCGCCCACACGTGGTTAGTAAATTCAGTCAATTTGTTAATATATATCAGAGGCTTAAAAGTGAGAACTAAGTATTTAAGATATATTGCGAGGGAACGAGAAAGAAGCGACTTTTCTTAATTTATTAACACTATTAAACTCACATTTTACATGTTTTCGATTCAGCTTCCTGTTCTTTTTTAATCATATCGAGATGAAGGTGCCAAAGAACCATTTTTAAAATAAAAAATATACAAATATTTCGGGATCCCACAATCTCTTAACACGGGAATACAAAATAGTTCGTATGTTTGATCCGGCTAAACGGTAGAAAACATTCCCACACCTTAAGATAAAAAACTACAGCCAAATTTGCTGATGAAATAAACTCAGCGTAATGTTCAATTGTCAATAATCTCAGATTTGATGTACGTAAAGAACAGTTACTAAATATGATGTGCTTGTCTATGTTCTATAGCGATATCTCCAACCAGGTCGTCTGGTCATATTCCATGGACCGTGTCCGCTAATGGTATAATTCTTGATATTTCTATTTCCCTTAATGCTGGGTGGATATTGTAACGAATGATATTTGAAAGCCTTGATTTGAGAGCATGTGTTGCTTTATATTTTTGGCCTCTTTTCTTTGGTTAGAAATATTAGTCATTGTTAAAGAATAATTTGTAAAATTTGTCTCTTAAGAGTAACGTGACTTCCCATCAAAAAAAAGAGTTTCTACGTATCTATAGTACTAAGAGGTCTTAGGTCTTACAAACTTTACTCGTTTTCAACGCTTTTTTTGCTTATGCCCATTCTGGTTATTAATTTTTATTTTTCTAGCATTTCTTTCTGTTCCCACTTGCGCTTGAATTTTTATTTGCGTTTAACAGTCATTGAAAAAATTCAACCGAATCGCTTATTATAATTTTTTTTCAAACGCGTCCCGTCAACTCCAGTGATGCGTACTTCTCCTAACGTGATGACATCTTCACACACAAGTGCCAGTGAGTGTCTAAATTGTTCAGTCAAATTTCAATCCAGAGTCGGAGGCGAAACACAGGAATCGTAATTGATCAGTTTCTGCGAGTCCAGCATAATGAACACACTATAAGTTGGAGTGACAAACTTGCCAGAACCAATAGAAGAGGCTGGTTAAGGCGTATAAAAAAACTTTTTTCAACACCTTCTGCTTTTCTCTCTCCCTCTCTCAGACTCGTTGAACATAAAAGCAACGGTTGTTACAGTAATGCCTGTTGCGTCCAGTACACCATTTGTGCTACACCTACCCGCTAATTGCCAACATGACTGTGTTAACACATGGGGAAGTTATTACTGCACTTGCCGTCAAGGTTACAGATTAGAGGCGGATGGGAAAACATGTCAGGGTAAGTATACAGATCACGGACTACTCCATTATCCTTCAATATCCACCGACAGTCTCAGTTATGCCAAACAGAGTAAAACAAACAAGACTTGATTCCCTGGTCACAGCTTACTGCATAAACATCATTACGTGAACAATGTTTGTTGCAGTTTGTACCTAACATTACACCAAAATTATAAGACTCGCACACACTGCATCGTAAGGTATCAAGAAGAATTGGGGGAAGTGGGCAAATACGGTGACGTTATTTTTAGATTCTTTCCTTGACATTATTGTACCTCTGACGTCGCTTTTATTCGATTAAAGGATACTTCTAAACAGAAATAAGCTGTATCTTGCGCCAAAACGCGAAATAATTTCGCGAAAACGGCGTAATTTAAGCGTCGTAAAATCAATACCCACGTGCACCTTGCTAAAGGAAAATGCCGCGAAAAAAACTAACTCATCTTTAGCATGAAAGGCTTGCTATTGTTGAATACAATTGCAGTTAAATTGTTCCATTAGAGATTTTGAAATTATGAAGCTCGCATGATTATTCGCACAGAAATGATCCATTGCAGGAATCTATTCAACTTCAATCATATCCAAAAATAAAAGGAGATTCTTGGGATTTTCAGAATGCGCCGTTTTAAATTTGGTAAAATGTTCAGAGTTCAATTAATTAGCTCACCTTGCTTCTTAGGAATCTCACGATATTTTATGTTTGTAATTACTGATAGATATAAACGAATGCTTAACTCAAAATGGCGGCTGCACCCACCAGTGTGTGAATATCCCAGGAGGTCACTACTGCAAATGTCCCGAGGGTGTAACAATGGGCTTTGATAACAAGACTTGCCATGGTAAGTATATTATTCTAAATTGTGTGCCAACTATACTCTCGTAAAGTTACTGTACCTGAGCCGAATCGCTTTCAATTTCTTTTCATCCTTTTAGCTGAAACTCAAACCAACATGGAGATCATTACAGTAGTGGCGGCATCCGGCGGATTTTGCCTTCTTCTTGTTATCATTCTCACTATCGTCGTCATTCGAATCAAGAAGCGTCTCAAAGGAGCCATCGCAGATCGCAACAAAGTCTACGCCATGGAACAGTGTGGCAATCACGTCAAGGAAGACAACAGCAACAACTTGGGTTTCGTTCAGGATGACGAACTGAACGAGATGGGGTACAAGCCGATCATTATGAAACCGCGTGCTCCTGATGCCGTTACTTCGGAGAGAGCTTGATACGAAGAATGGAGTGTTTCCTGAGGGTCTCTCCCATCTTGGATGTATATTAAGGACTGGAATGCTCGTGGGAAAATGTTAATTTCACCTCCAAAAAGGAGACTGATCTGGATATGGCTAGCGCATCAGTTTTTTTGGCCCCAAAAGATGTCAATTAAAAATCTAAGCAATCTCATAGCAATGTTTTTTCTTATTGATTGAGACTACAAAAACAGCGCGACAGCTTTATTTAATGCCTTCCGAAGAAATCTAGAGCGGGTACATCGACAATTAACTATTTTAGTATTTCTGCTGGGATACCTCCAGTGATGCAAAAATCTGCTTCTTCATCCTTCCTTAAATTACGAGCATTCCAGGTCCTCTCATCGTGTTGGAGACCCACAGGGAATACTGATTGCTTGTTTCCCATTAGTAATATAACTTGCACATGTGGCTGCTAGTGGGTTACTTTTTTCACTTTTTTCTTTTCCAGTTGTACACACAATTTAGATGCTTCTCTCAAAGCTACAATTCTGCTTTAGAGAAAAAGGCATGGTGTGTTGCAGCCCGATGTATTTTTATTGTGCGTGTGCTTTTCTTAATCAGACTGATGTTCAGACGATGAAAATATGGCAGGCATAAGTGTTTGCCATCATCACTTAGGTAGCTTTTTCGTAGAGTTTTACTACATGACCCACAGAAAAAAAGGAGCTTTAAAAATGTATTGATGTCGTGTAGTGGAGTTGTGCTATTACTTGAGGCGAATATTAATCATCTGAGTGTGCCTCTTTTGTTGTCATCGCTAAGATTATTAACGGGTTTTCTTGAATATTTAGCATATTGTATCCGCTTATATTACGGGCTGAAATAAGGAGAGTGCTCAGCTTAACATTTTGAGTTGTCATTCATACGCCGATTGAATGCAAACAGGATGGAAGTTTGAAAAAATCTGCAAAAACTCATTCTTTGCTCTAAGAAGAATGTTCAATAATTTATTCCTTCTCTGTCTCTATGTTCTTTCTTTGTCCGGCTTAAATGTTAATGATACTCAAAATTTTGCCAGAGTTTTAGTTTTGTTGAAACAACTATTTTTAGCCGATAAAAAATTGCTTACAAAGATAATTTCAATCTCATGATCACTCCATCTGCTGGGTTCGCTTTATGTACCGTGATGTTACCAAGGAAAAAAGACGTTTTGATGAGTGGGAGATAACAGCGAATAACTGTCTAGTCATCGTGAAAACGCATGGATGAATATAGTATAATAACAGCACCAATATATCATAGACATAGACTCCAGTGCATTGAAAACACGTATAAATTCAAGCTGCACAATTTCTTACAAAAAAAATTTCAGGATGAATTTCTATCTTAGCCGTTTAGGTAACATTAAGTTAAAAAGTTGCGAGCTTTATTATCAAGCAAACCAGTGATCTGTTTTATGATCAAATAACCTACGCCCTTTGACATCCATTTATGGATATAAATATAAAAGCGATCTTCGCAATAATGAACACTGTTTAAGCAGTAGTGAAAATGAGAACTGGAAAAAAATCAAGCCTGTTCGGGATTGGCACCCATAACCTTTGCAATACCGGCGCAGTGCTCTACCAACTGAGTTAACAAGCCAACTGGAAGCTGGTCATCATAATAAACCCGTGAAGTGATGAATAAATGATTTTCATATACTCACAGTCATTTATAGATATATTAGGTTCATGACAAGCAGTGTTAATGGAATTTTCAACATCATGATTCTCATTATCATTTAATTAGATTTTAAGAATTCTTTTGGTTAAAAACTTTTCCTCCCTCATCCCCAATATCCCTCTAATTTTGGCAGTTCTCTCATAGTTCTTATAATCAATTTACTAAAATTAGCAAGAAATTGATAGGAATTACTGAACGAGCTCGTGCTGTAGACCTCAAGAAAATCTACGGCTGAGTTTCTGGTCCCACTAATCTTTTCAAAATTTAAGCGACTGATTTGTACCAAAAAAGTCGGTAAATAACGTTTTGCTACGATCTGTTATATTAGCTATTGAGTATAATGAAAATAGTTTGAACTTGGATCTCTACTTATGATATAGGCCAATTATCATAAGATTATAAAACTCACAATTACTCGTCGAAGGCAAAGTGAATGGTCCTCGAGACACACAGCATAGCAACGCAAATGTAGAGCTTACAGCAGTAATATAAATACAATAATCTTGAAAGATTTAGGAATAATGGGCAGAAAACATGGTGATCCTTCCTCAGAAAACCAGCGAATGTTACACATTCATCCCTAAACTTAAGCTGATTGAAAGATAGGTAACCTACAGATGGCGAATGTAGAGATATTAAAAACCTAAACGTCATCAGTATGCGGTTTTAAATTCTTAGCCGTAATATTTGTTGGCAATCTATTTTGTTAATTTATTTTTTATCGAACGGACAAAAGAAAACTCTAGAAAAGGGCGGAATTTTCGACGCATTGTCGGTAATTTGACTAGAGGTGCAAACGTCTGACGTTACTGAAAATGGATGTTTTTTCACTGCGGTTTTTAAAGCTGAAGCAGCACCAAACGGTATTTCAACTAAAGGAGTTTCTTTCGCTCGAAAAGTGGAGGTTTGTTGACAGTTGTAGGATATAATCTCTAGATAATCTCATACAGTCTTATAATCTTGTACACTTTGAAACTTATATTTGTCGGGCAGAAGCTCAAAATTCGGGAAATTGATCATGTACATAGCTCCTTCTCGAGTTATTTATCTTGAATGATTTAATTAATCTAGAATTAGATTTTTCTGACTTTCGATTGCAAACCGTGTCAATTTTCTGCATTGATCATTAGTAAAAGGCGATCCTTTTTGGCTTATATTGCTAAACTAATAATCGGTGGTTTCCGGAGCATTGAAAGCTAATTCACACGTCGCTAATTGTTCTTTGCAATGAGACAACCAAGCACAATTCGAAACTTGACCGATTGATCAATGCAGGGATCTTTCAGGCCATGGTCCCTCTATATCCTATCGGGCCTTGACTGATATTTCCAATGCTTATGAGCTATTCGTTAACAACAAACTCTTTGACTTTGAAAAGATACTCAAAAGCGTAAATCCTAAAGCCGGAACTAAAAGTTCAAACAAATTCCCTCATTTACGGTCTGATCCCTATAACCTGAGGAAGTTTTAGCACAATTTATCGAGTGTTTAAAAAATTTGTCCAAATCATCGATCTCGGGTTTAACGTTCACTTTGTGGTTTCATTTTTTTCTTTTTGAATAACTCCATATATAATTACCATGACTAAGAAAGTCACTCAAGATGATCGAGTCAATATCACAGGAACCCGCCTATGTTACTGATATCCTCCAAAGAATTGACATACCCCAATGTCTTTCGTAATTACAAAGAATTCCGTCCGCACACGGTATAATATCAACGTACACCTTTTTTCAAATCACGCTCACCATTAATTTAATAAAGTAAACCTTTTTCGGATCCGAAATCTCGGCAGGACTTTGTTCTACTCTTTTACTTTCTTAAAAAAAGAAACTACTCCATTATTCACAGAGAGTTGTACCCCGAGGTCTACTAATTCTATCCTGACTTGTGTAACACTGATTGACTATGATATTAATTTCATCAAGAGATCATCAAATTTATTTACAAAGGATAAGTTAGGTATGGCTGCAATATTGATGTTTTCACAGATTCAAATGGGAAAAGCCAATTTAAGACAGAAATATACCGTAATACCTAGCCCAGTCTCCTACAAGGTTCATAGGTAAAAAGTAATCTAACAAAAATTAACCAACCCATACGCTGAGAAAGCTCTGAGATTCCCCAATGGTAGTTTTCTCAACATGTCTTACATCCGTTATTAAAAGGGTGCCAAACCGAGAATCTACAGCGGAAAATAAACGGGTAGTTTTACACACCAGCTTTTCTGACTACGGGCTTTAATAGGGGAAAGTTGAGCAAACCACACTATGCGAGAAGCAATGCACTGACCCTAAGGATACAGTCATTATTTATCCCCGGGGTACTGGAGTATTTTGGGGATCACCTGGTTTTCAGAAGGAACTAAAGGGAGGGTGGGGGGGGTAATTGGTCATTAATAATAATAATAATAATAAAGACTTTATTTTACGAGGGTAACACATAATAGCATAGCTAATAAACTTGTGGCCCTCACTCAGAAATAATTACACCCACCCAACCCAACCCAGGGGAGGACATCCATCACACAGTAATCTCGTGCGTGGGAAATTAACGTCTCCTACCCCAAACCCTGCAGGAGACGGGACCTCCGGCTTAACGTCTTATCCGAGAAGACGAAGCAAGGTGAGTGAAGCGACTTGCTTAAGGCCACAACGTAGTGCCCCATCCAGGACTCGAACCCGGGCCGTCCGACCCAGAGTCCAGCGCTCTGACCACTGGGCCACTCACGCCTCACGTCATTGCTAAAAGAGTATAAAAGGGAAACTAAAGAAAATTGGGATCAATATTTGTTTCTGGGCAACCGAGCTCGATATCGATTTGTCGTACTCGATTACCATTCCTGCTCGATAAGCAAACGACGTTTGATAATCGAGCTCGATAACTACAAGTCGAGCTCGATTGCTAATCGAGTACGATTACTAATCGAGCTCGATTAGTTATCGAGCTCGATAACTAATCGAGCTCGATTAGTAATCGAGCTCGGTTACAGTACTAACGAGAAAGACTGGGAAAGAGTCAAACACTGATTGAGGAGGACGATGGCAGGTAGTGTTGTTGCAAGAACCTTGGTCATTAGGTGAGTATTTCGTAAGTTTTCGTTAAGTTTCAGAGATAGCATTCAAAGGGAAGGTGTAAAAGGAAGTGGGAGCAAATATATTGGAAACAGAAATTTTCCCAAAGCACGAAAACCCCAGGTCAGGTGTAGTCATTTCGGGTATAGAAGGGTAAACTTAAACTTAAACTTCGCTGGAATGGGACTTAATACAGACAAGAACAAACTTTTGGTAATCCTTAGTTTATTGTAAAATGTAAAATTTTTATGGTTAACTACGCAGGGGAATACTTGTGTCACTTTTAGATAAACTTGTGTCACTTTTAGATGAACGTTCAGTGATATATGTATACTATTTTAAAAACAAATAAAACAACTTCTGGTTTAGAGCAAGATTTTATAAACCATTCAACCACTGTGCAACGCAATTCCTTTCCTTCTTACCGAACTAACCAAAAGTAGCAACCTTTTAAAGCAAACTTGTATCTCGAAAACCTCGAGCTGGAGGTAATACTTCTTAGCAAAGTAATATGGGTACTAAACTGTGTTTTTCAAACTCTCATTCCTAATGACAAAACACTCAGCTGAATATTTAGGCTTGCAGCTTGGGAAAAGTACTTAATTGCTTGTAAACATGAGGATTTTTGTCTGTCACTGGATGTTCCTTTGGCCTTAGCGAGTTGCAAAATGTTGAGTTGTCTCACTATTAAAATGTAGCCTTGGTGACATCTAGCCCATCTACACTGACAACTAACAAGGAGTTCTGAGGCATCCAGAATTAGATCTTTACGGCTTAAGAGGCCATCTCTCTTATTTCCACCCTGCCAATTTCACCTTAAACTCTGTCAACAGAAAGACTATACTTAGGAAAGAACTAAGTTAGATTTGGTTTGATTTGAAATAATTTTCTGGCTGCATTAGGGGCCATAATTATTTCACCAGTTGGTAGGGACTATCACAACTTCTCGGAAATTGAATAATATGCATATTTTGTAACATTGTAAAATATTTGATTTGCATAGTTAAGCCACAACATTTATATCAGATCCCTTAACAACCTTTCTAGTTTGCTAAGAAAGTTAGAATTTCCCTCTCCATATATTTGAAAAGGCAAACTTTAACATATTCTGACCCCTATATATCAGGGAAAATTATTTTTGACATGAAATTGACCGGGTGGAAATAAGAGAGACAACCTCTTAAGTATTTCAATTTTTTTTTCTTTGTAAGAGATAGTGATGATCCTTTAGTCAAGATCTTAGCAGAAAATCCTTACAGCCTTATTGATAACTTTTTAACTCCCAGAAGTGATTGACATGTAACTTCTCCCTATTAATAACACTTATACATCATTTAGCAAACAGGTGATGAGAATACTCAAACTTATCAGGTAGAAGTTGTCATCTTGATCAAAACACCAAATTCTTGTAACTAATACACAAGGAAATATGCAGCAGCTAGAAAGGAGAATTAACAATCAGATCTTGGGAGTCAAAGGGTTAAGATTCTGGACTCAGTCAACATACTTACTGCCTAAATATAACAGAGGCATTGTGTAATGGATCTTAACTGAACTGAATGAACACAACTTTATAGGGAATAACTTTCTTAAAAAACTTAAGGGCTATGATTAATCGTTTGACCCCTATGAGTGACTAGCATCAAACTTCTCCTTACAACATCACCCCTGAATTACACATTCAGGTAACAAAAACAAAGGAAATGTTCACCAGCTTAAGACACTCTTGATTGTTAAACTAATTTTTGTTGTTAACACTTGGGAAATGTATAAAGACTGGTATTGAGAATATCCCCTCCTGATGTTAGGGTGTAAAGGGTTAACAGTGCACTTTCTGAATGAATGTAGACATTGTTGTACTGTAGGCTGTGTTGTGTTCATTCAACATTAACCCTCTACACTCTAACATCAGTATGCACACTCTCCATACTGTACTTACACATTTACACAGGTGCTGACAAGGAGAGTTTGTTTAATAATTAAAGCTTCTCCAGTTGGTGATCATTTCCTAGACTCTCATGACCTTATGTGTGATTGAAGGATGATATTGTCGGGAGAAATTAGATTCTAGTCACTCTTAGGGATTAAAGGGTTAAGTAGGAAATAGTAAGTTAATGGTACAGTGGAACCTTGATTTAACTAACCTCTATACAACGAAGTTCTTGATATGACAAACAATACTTCTGTTTCAGCCCAGCTAAAGTTACAGTAATATAAATGCCACAGAACCTCGATATAACAAACCCTAAATATAGCCAATCAATGTCTCCAGCCCCTTGGCACTCTAGTAAATCAAGTTTCCACTGTACATGTTATCTATTTCTATATACTACTTGAAATGAAAAGGTGGAGAATAAAGTTGTGTACCTTTACACATAGCCAGTATATCAAACAAAAAAAACCCCTTAAATTATAATAGAGTATCATTTAATGGCTTACACTTGTGAACTTATGGTTAAGTGAGGTACATATAAAATGAATTTAGTAGTAATTTTGGATCTGCCTTTGTCTCGGTATGATCAAGTTTACTGGTAGTACTGATCACGAGTGATGGTACACAACTTATTTCTAGTGTTTGGCATCTTCCCTTTTTCTCTTTCCCTTTCGATTCCTGTGAGATCTTTGGTCCTTTCTCTTTTTTTTCTCCATCCTGGCTCCTTCATCTTTCTTTTCATGGTCATCATCTTTTGTTTCCATGTGAAAAAAGGTGAAAAAATGAGAGATTAGTTGAATGTTGTAATGTGCTCACTGGAATAAAGGCAAAAATGAGGGTTGGTCATGTGTAGATACTAACAACTGATGATAAAAATAACAAACTAAGGGGCTTGTTGGAAATATTTTGGGATGTACCCTCAAATAAAATTAACAAACAATTTAAATGTTTTTGGTAATTCACTGGAAGAAACAGGTACCTCACTGTGCTTCATCATGGCACAAACATTGCACAAGGAAGTTTGATAAAGAAGAAGAGTTATTATGAGTAAGAGTTATTAAGACTAATTATGAAGTTGGTGGTGTTAACATTGGTCATCATAATCTATTTACTTTTGTGTTTACCTTTCATTGTCTCTGAGAGTTCCTCTTCATCTGAGGGGTAGTTTCCTTTGAATGACACCTGCAATGAAACATAGGCAGAGGGTAGTATGCCACTCATGGGATGAGTGGCATATCACCCTCATGTAGGTGCCGCTGGGAAGTATTATCCAGAGAGTTTAAATAATCTAATGGCCCATTTATGAACACTTTCATACAATTTGGACTCCTTAGGGTTGAGGAGGTGGGAGGGGTTGGGTCCGAGACGAGTCTACAGAAAAATAATGGCTTTGAGGGGGAACCATCCCCCTAAATCAAATGTTGGAAGGAGGGAGGTCACACTAAATATCTCAGTAATTGTAGAGTTTTGTATCCTATTTATGTGAAACTACATGTTCAAAAATCAACAAAAAGTATATACATGACAGTTTCCATCCCAACAATTTTCAAAGTATCTGAGTAACTGTAGAGTTTACATGATTTTACACTATTTAGATAACACTACATGTTCAAAAATAAACAAAAAGTATATGCATGACTGTTTCCATCCCAACAATTTTCAAAGTATCTGAGTAACTGTAGAGTTTACATGATTTTACACTATTTAGATAACACTACATGTTCAAAAATAAACAAAAAGTATATGCATGACTGTTTCCATCCCAACAATTTTCAAAGTATCTGAGTAACTGTAGAGTTTACATGATTTTACACTATTTAGATAACACTACATGTTCAAAAATAAACAAAAAGTATATGCATGACTGTTTCCATCCCAACAATTTTCAAAGTATCTCAGTAATTGTAGAGTTTACATGATTTCATACTATTTTGATATATCTACATGTTCAGAAACAAACAAAAAGTATAGAAACATGCTTCTGCTCATATAATTATACATCCTCTGCATTTGCATGACTTTTCATCCCAACAATTTTTAAAGTATCTTAGCAATTGTGGATTTTACATGGATTTTGTACTGTTTTCCCAACAATTTTTTAAGTATCTTAGCAATTGTGGATTTTACATGGATTTTGTACTGTTTAGATAACACTACATGTACTATATGCTTTTGTCAGCTTAATAATATGTGTTCTGCACTTATATGGCTGTTTCCATCACAACAATTTTCAAAGCTAGGTACTCTTATTAAAAGACATTTTATCGGGTTAGATGTGCGCAATATCCCTCATCTTTAGCATTGTCAAGCTCTTCCTCACTGTTGTGCATCTGTGAGAGTTGCTTTTGTACTTCTCATCTATGCCATACTCTTCAGGATACATGAAGGAGTACTCTTAATCTCTGACTTCTTGAGGTTTGAGGTAGTTCGACCCTCTTGGCATTACTGAAATGGTATCTTCATAAGAGCTGTGCGAGGTATGTCACATCTTGACTTTATTGCTAAGTTCTTGCCTGATATTTGTGGTAGTTCTGCTTTCTTGGCATAACTGAAATGATATCTTCACAAGAGCTGTGCGAGGTATGTCACATCTTGACCAAACAGCAAGCAAAAAACTCTCAACATCTACTCTCTTTCAGGGACAGCAAGGCAAGGAGGGTGCAGTAAACATATTGGAAGATTATTACCCAGGTTTCCGCCTCAATTACTTTGTTCTAGTAACATGTCGATTTCGAACCTTTTCTTTTTCCTTTCGATTTTCGATAGTTTTCTTTATTACTTCTTCTCTTTCTGATGTGGTGTCTTCGCAGATTTCTTGAATATGCTTCAATAACTTTGGCTTCTCTCTCCAAGTGTCTGTATCCTGTGTTGCATTTAACATCCTGAACTCGACACACTTCATCTGCTCTGCAAGAAGTGAGGAAATTGTTATCCTTGCCTCAAAATTGAAAAGCAAGGGATCACGAAGGCAACATGTGTGGTTGATAACCTCCAGCATATCAAGGTGATGCAGTTCAACAAGAAGAAAAGAGCAGAGCAGCCAAAGGAGAACAAAAAAGAAACCACCACAAAAACACAGGAAAAAGTCTCCCTGATTATGCTGGGAAAGATTGGTTTGAAGAATGTACAAAGGTAAACAATTTTGCAAGAGGGGGTAAAGTGCCTCAAGAAACATCGACTTGACTAACATATCTACAACAATAAGAACTACACAGTGGAGGTTTTTGCAAGGTATTGGCTTTTCCAAATGAATCCTGAAGGCCCTGGTTTGCAAACACAACTGAAGGAAAGAGATTTAACATGTAAACAATCCTTGCAAGACAGTGAAAACCCCAACATAGCTGAAGATAAGTAGAGCAAAGTGAAAGCCATACAAATAGTAACAATGAGAATGACAATGATTCCATCAACTCTGGAGAGGAAGATAACTCCACAAATGATGTCCTTCTTGCTTTTATCAATAACTAGAGAACAAGTTGAAAGGCCAGCTGCAACACACCCAGGAAGATTAAAAGGACCCATAAGAAATTGAGTCATAAATCATTTGATTCTTAACTTTTTTAATCCTGGAACAGTGAAGAAATCTCACAGCTAACAAACCCAAATTACTTTTCAAATTAATGTCTGAAGAATGATCGAGTTATTACCATCATTATAATGAACAAAAAATAAAAATAATAAAGCACACTGCAGAATACATGAGTGGACTAAGGGGACAAGGAAGGCTGGGGGGTGGGGCAATTCATCAGGAAAAAAGCTTTACATTGTAGGGAATAACCATAGCAAAAAATGACATTTGTCATGAAGTATCCGATTAAGTATTAATATTAACCACAAATTAAAAACATCAGGTTAGAGTTAAGGTTAGGGGATACTTCATAACAGTTTTTTGGGATGAGGAGAAGGGTAAGGGGACAACGTATAGAGCTTACTGTCTAGCTGGATTTTGAAAAAAAAAATTAAGAATACATAAGAAGAGCCTGGTCAAAGTATACCAGGATATCTAAGGATACCAGGTCGCACTGGACACTTCTCACGAAGAGCTGGTCAACAGTGGCCCCGGAGGGATTACAAAGGGGAATGATCTAAGGATACCAGGTCCAACTGGACACTTCTCACGAAGAGCTGGTCAACAGTGGCCCCGGAGGGATTACAAAGGGGAATGATCTAAGGATACCAGGTCCAACTGGACACTTCTCACGAAGAGCCGGTCAACAGTGGCCCGGAGGGATTACGAAGGGGAATGATCTAAGGATACCAGGTCCAACTGGACACTTCTCACGAAGAGCTGGTCAACAGTGGCCCCGGAGGGATTACAAAGGGGAATGATCTAAGGATACCAGGTCCAACTGGACACTTCTCACGAAGAGCTGGTCAACAGTGGCCCGGAGGGATTACGAAGGGGAATGATCTAAGGATACCAGGTCCAACTGGACACTTCTCACGAAGAGCTGGTCAACAGTGGCCCCGGAGGGATTACAAAGGGGAATGATCTAAGGATACCAGGTCCAACTGGACACTTCTCACGAAGAGCTGGTCAACAGTGGCCCTGGAGGGAATACAAAGGGGAATGATCTAAGGATACCAGGTCGCACTGGACACTTCTCACGAAGAGCTGGTCAACAGTGGCCCCGGAGGGATTACAAAGGGGAATGATCTAAGGATACCAGGTCCAACTGGACACTTCTCACGAAGAGCTGGTCAACAGTGGCCCGGAGGGATTACGAAGGGGAATGATCTAAGGATACCAGGTCCAACTGGACACTTCTCACGAAGAGCTGGTCAACAGTGGCCCCGGAGGGATTACAAAGGGGAATGATCTAAGGATACCAGGTCCAACTGGACACTTCTCACGAAGAGCTGGTCAACAGTGGCCCGGAGGGATTACGAAGGGGAATGATCTAAGGATACCAGGTCCAACTGGACACTTCTCACGAAGAGCTGGTCAACAGTGGCCCCGGAGGGATTACAAAGGGGAATGATCTAAGGATACCAGGTCCAACTGGACACTTCTCACGAAGAGCTGGTCAACAGTGGCCCCAGAGGGATTACAAAGGGGAATGATCTAAGGATACCAGGTCCAACTGGACACTTCTCACGAAGAGCTGGTCAACAGTGGCCCGGAGGGATTACGAAGGGGAATGATCTAAGGATACCAGGTCCAACTGGACACTTCTCACGAAGAGCTGGTCAACAGTGGCCCCGGAGGGATTACGAAGGGGAATGATCTAAGGATACCAGGTCCAACTGGACACGGCTCACGAAGAGCTGGTCAACAGTGGCCCCAGAGGGATTACGAAGGGGAATGATCTAAGGATACCAGGTCACACTGGACAGGGCTTAGGAAGAGCTGGTCAACAGTGGCCCTGGAGGTATTAGGAAAGGGGAATATTGTAAGGATACCAGATCAATGTTAAAATAAGTACAGTTACAAATAAAAACAGAGGTCATCATTTAACCCTTTAACTCCCAGGAGTGATTAACCTCTAACTTCTCCCTATAATATTCCTTCATGATCTAGCTAACAAGTAATGAGAATACCTAAACTTATCAGGTAGATGTTGTTACGTTGATTTAAAAACACCAAATTCTCACAAGTGGTTTACAAGGAAATGTGTAGCAACGAGAGGGGAGAATTCGTAATCAGATCTCTGGAGTTAAAGGGTTCAGATCTGAAATCGAGAATTAAACCTCTATTTTTTAATTTATGACTTTTGCACCTACCAGTGACTGCTCCAAGTTAGTCATCTCTTCAGTGTTCTGAAAATTTGTCAAAAAAAAAACAAATTAGACCATAGCAATGAAAGTGTCTGTCACGAAGACACATAAAATAACTTATTATGCTACCCCAGCTCACGCTGTTTTTAAGTGTTTAATAATTTTAGAGAATTTACATAAGTAAGAGTTAAATCATCTTTAGAACTAAATGTGTTTTGAATGGGAATGTGTTATATTAAGACATTGAAAAAATTAAAGCGGGTTCTGATTGAAACATACCCTCTCTAAAAGGTCCAGGACTTCGTCCCCTTGTAGATGATCAGAGTGCCTCACCACTTCCCTTCCTCGCTGTAGTGTGAAGTGGAGCGGTACTTCAACAAGCGAACCAATCCAGTCATAGACTTCCTGTTTATTGTTTTCATATAACCAAAAAAAGAAAACATGCATCACTTACTATCACCACCATCATCATGTAGCAAATATTATATTATATTCTTACCTGGAAAAAGGCATTTTTCTCAAAAGCCCTGGAGAACTTTTTTCCATTGTTGATATGGACGCCAATGGTTGTTCCACCACCATTAGTTGGTGGTGCTGTCACCCTCCCCCTGCGTTGAGCCCTTGTTTGCTGTAAAGACAAATATTATTATGATGGATATTATTACGACAGATAAGGCACATCACAGTGCGCACAATTATAAAATAAACATATGTGGGTATAGTTATTTAAATAGAAAATCACTGTATACAATTGACATAACTAGATTATGAATTAGTTGAGATAAATAACAAGGGTATATTTCATTCTTAATTTTTTCAAACCTTACATGAACCTAAGCTTAGGAGTTGAGAGAAAGCTGGACACAGTGCACCCAATTATAAAACAAGCAGGCTTGCTTAGGTATATTTAAATGGAAAGTCACTGTATACTCTTGACATAACATTAGATTATTAATTTTTTGAGATAACTAATAGAGGACATGTCATTCTTAATTTTTCCAAACCTTATATGTATCTAAAACTTAAGAGTAGAGAGAAAGCAGATGGTAACTTACAGAAGTTTCATCCTGATTGTTTACGGTATTGTTGGAGCTGGTTCCCAGGGAGCTGCTAGCAATGTTAGTGCTATTGCTGGGGCTGGACTGTAATGCCTGTTATGAAAATTAAAGTGTTCTAATGGGTATATTAGGGAGTAAAATTAAAATAATGTGATTTTGTAAGTGTATCCTTTCAAATTGAATTCTAAATTAGGGGATATTGTGTACCTGGTACTGTAGCTCTTGACTTTGTCTTTGTTTCCGCCAGTCATCCAACTTTTTCCTGTTGAAAGAAGTACCTTTGTCAGTACCTTTCATTCCCATTTTTTAAGTTTTAATAATCATTTTAATTGTGAATACATAAATAGCTGAAAAGTTTCAATCCATACCGTTCATCCCTCATTGCGGAATATAGAGCCTGTGCTCTGCCAATGGACTCTTGAAGGCCCGCACAATCCAAGTTTGATTCTTGTAAGGTACAAGGTACAAAACATGTTGGTGTTAAAAAGACTAATAGATTGAAGCTATTCTTGTTGTAGGTATGATTATTGAAGACTTCGCAGAGATTCTTTCAGAGGAAATTTTGTATTTGTTGCACATGGAAGTTAGAAAAAAAGAAAATGTCTTTGAGACATCCACATTCCTTTTTTTGTTTGTTGTTTGTTTGTTTTTTTGTGCATCATAAACAATCAATGGATAATCAGACTACTAGTGAAGGAAACAGAAGAGCTAGCAAATTATTCTACCCCAGTCATGACCTTAATGACAAATGATACACTTTAAAAAATGAAAGGTGTCATTCATATAATCACAATATAGATTTCAAATTTCAAATTTTTCATGTTTACCCTCAAAGATTTCCATGCACTGTGGCATGTTTCTGCTATGACATGGGGCCAGAACAAATACGACAATGCCAGGGCTTTGTGAAACGCCATATTTTACTCTCACTGCAATTAAAGGTACAATTACTCTTGTGCTAATAATAACATCTGCAAAATCATCTTGATATATCGACAATAACAACAGTGATAACTATGATAATTATAATTATTACAATAATACTCCAAAAAATAAACTAATTAAAATTAACACTTGGGTGCATTTGCTTTTGCATTCTGAGCTAAAGACTAGGTTTAGCTACCTTTCTGGGCTTCATGGCTGCTGTCTTTGGCAATCCAGAAGTAAATATGTGGGCTGTTTGCCACAGTGTTGAGCATGCTTGAAAAAGTAAATACAGAGAAGGTTAATAAACATCAAATACACCTGAGTTAAACAAATGTGGAGGCAGAGTAGGCAGAGAAAAATCAATGAGGAAACAAAAGCAAACACATTAGTGTACTAACCTAACCAATCTTCTCTTGCTAGCAAGAGGACAGCTGAAGGGCAAAAGGACAGCCACCATTATACGACCATCCTCTGTTCCTTGCCATGTGAACTAAGATAACAAGAGAAACAGTTCAGTAAGATATGTGCATGAACATGAGTGTACTATTTGAATTGTTTACAGCTATTTTCCCACAGCAGGTAATCAAAGGGAGAAACGGGTTTTGTTTGACAGATTAGTTTGTAGCTCTTGGTTTTTTTTTTTTTTAACATGCAAACTTTCTTTTTTTCTTGCCAATCAAAGGGTAGGGTATGAGCGTGATTGTGATCACATCTCATTCTATGTGGGTTTTTCCTACATACTGATAAACAAGCTAATTACCTCTTCAAAAGAGTGGATCAGAAATGAAATGGCTGTGCTTTGCCCTCTGTCCTCTAAAATATTGATACATTGCAGCACCTCAGTGGTCCTGCTATGAACACCTTCACCTATAAGAAATGGGTAACCATGAGGAAAGTGATTTAGTGATGTATGAATGTATTCAGTAGCATTATACACTACCTGTGCTTTCATTGCTCAGTTTGTCATGCACTATCTGAGGTAAACTCATCACAATCATACCTGTTATCACTCCTGATGTTGAAAAATCATCAGTGACATAGCCATCTAGAAAGACAAAATAATAATTAAAACAGGTATACTAGTTCATTGATAAAGAATAATGTAAATGACAATTTCTAGTCTTATTAAGCTAAATGACTGGGGCATTGTGGTTGCTAGGATATGACCTCCCAAAGTACTGACACAGAGATGCATTGGCTTTGGTAAAAATGGTTCTTGTAATCTTTCTCACAACAGATGCATGGCAAAAAAGGAAGATAGCATGGTACAGGCATTAAGGAAATTGATATCCATTTAGTGAGACATCAAGGTGAGCTTACAGAGTCTAGCCTCTTCTGAGTAAACTATCACTTCTGCAAAAAAGAAAAAGAAAAGATAGGAATTACTTTGATGTAATAGGTGATAATGTCACAAATCATTATTTCCTTTACCTGCAGGATGATACAGATTCATCACTAATTTTCATATGTAGTTGTGCCTTTATAAGTCCATTATTTATGAGTTTCTTGAGTGATGTGACTCAGATTAGTAGGTGTTTTTTTCATTAAATATACATATGGCTAACTGGAACTGGAACGAATAGCTATGGGTTACTAAAAAAGTGCTTCCTTAATCTACAGTTTTGACTTACTTGAACATCCTTTTACTCACCATTAATGTCATCTTCTGAGTCAGATGATACAACAGATGGTCCTGCATTGTGGCCTAACCAAGGAAAAGGTGCAGACATCAAGATCAGGTCCATGTCAGAATTGTGAAAGTTCTTTAAATTAACTTAAGGTTACTTTCCACTTTCAGGGGTGTCATTCATGAAAACACTTGTTTTTATGCTAGTTTCGTATAAATTCTTGCAAACTTTATATCAGAAGAAAGCTTAATGACAGCAGTTTACAATAAAAATACAATTTAAATGAGTTTTCCTCTTGGGAGTGTTATAAGCCAGCTAGACGAGAAACGATTAAGTGTTCTCTTATTGAATTTATTGAGTATCTTCATCAAGATCAATTGAAACTGTAATTGCACCAACTCACCGCCATGGTTTGAATCTGACTCATCTGACAAGTCTGAGCTCTCATCTGTTGAGTAACATTTGATTTAAATTATAATCGCCTTATATACACCCATATACACATTTAGAACACCAATACAAAAAGTAAATTGAAAAAGTAAGACAAAACTGGGGTCATACCAGATGTTGATCCTCTTGCATTTGCAGTTGCCATTGCTGTCAGATATCTTCGTGTAGAAGCTATGATGTCAAAAGCAATTCAGATTACACATAAAATTCAGAATTAAATTAGAACTTGTCATATTTCTTTGATTTTCATCGAGGCAGGATAAGATATACTCACTGAAAATAACTTCACTTGTCTAGTCAGTAAATTGAATTACAAATGGAAAGACAAAGTCTAAGCTGTTGGTAGTATAAACCAATACCTTTCAACTCAGACTTGTAATTAGCAATATTTTCAAATTTTTGTGAAAGATCTGAAAAGCTTAATTTCAAACAGTGACAAAATTTTTTTTTTCAGTTACCTCCATCAACTGGCAAAGGCATCAGATCCAGTGAAGTGGATGTGGAGGGTTGAGCAACTGGCAGTGTAGATATAAGGCTGCTTGAAGATGGGGACAGCAAAGTGGCCCGTGATGATGTAGATGTTAAGGTGTCAGTGGATAGAGATGTGGGTGGTAAAGTGACTGTGGATGATAGAGATGTTGAAGTGGTTGTAGATGTTGATGGTAAATTGACTGTGAATGATAAAGATGTCGGTGGTAAAATGACTGTGGATAATGAAGATGTTGAAGTGGCTGTAGATGTTGCTGGTACAGGTGCTATGGACGACGAAGATGTTGAAGTAGCTGTTGATAATGAAAGTGCTGAAGAGGTTCCAGATGTTTGTGGCAAACTGACTGTGGACAATGAAGTGGATGTTGAAGTGGATGTAGATGATGAAGTGGAAGATGACAAAGCTGTGGTGAAAGAACAGTTTATGCATGTACATGTTGTGATCAAATGTCGTCATAAATTTGATACATTAGACTGGAAATGGGCCTATAGAAGATTCTCACAAGTGTTTGTGGATACATTGTATATGACATATAAACCTTCAACCTTTCAATTGTTTAATGTCAAGGTATGCATTTTGATTTAGCCAGCCTCTGTTACTCGGTTAATATTTGGAAAAATGCAATAGTCATGCACATCACTATTTCTAGGGTGATGAGATAACAAATGACCAATTTCTTCTAAAAGTTCTACTTGGTATCTGGAGGTTTATTATTTTCCTATTAATTTGTGCTAGAAGTTGCAAGGCTGCAGGGAAAGTCACCTTACTAAGATAAGTAAGTAAAGTATCAAGTAAAAAGATAAGTTTCATAGAAAACTGGTTATAAATTAGACTATGCTTATTCAAGACATGCTCCATTTGAAGAGAACAGTTTAAATAGTATGCACTTGTAAGGTTTAGTTGATGTAAGTAACACTTTAAATGTAAACAGACCTTGACTTGGTAGAAATATAAAGATCTTTTTCCTTCTACTTCCACCAAAGTGGTCCATGAGCTGCACACCACTTTGAAGGCCAGTTGCTACTGTCCTCATTGCATGCCCTCTTGCATATGATGTAATTATTTCCAAGCTAGTGTAATAAAGTAATGACAGAAAGGTGATTGTAGTTACCCACACTAACCTTTTTCTGTTAAATTGAATTTAACTGTGAATTTATTTCTGTAAGGTGCATGCAAATATACATTAATTTTGAATGCACATTTGCTTTTAGTGGCATTTGCTCTAGATTGACATAGATTGTAGCAACGACAGAAATATTGCATAGTATGTCATGAAAAAAAAGTATTGTAGGTTTAAATAATTCAATGTGTACTGGAACAAGGAAGGTTATTATCTTAGATGTCTAGACAGCTGTTGTTAATATAATTGGCCAACATTTCATTAAATTTTTGTTGTTGTTGATTTGTTTTTGTTTTTTTGTTTACTTCATCTGGATCGACCAACGATATTCGATGTTTCTTTAGATAATCAAAATTCACCTTGAAAGCGAGACTAAGAGGACAGCAACAAAGGAAATCAAGAAATATCCCTTTCCAGTTTCTCTAAACCTCGCTTTCATGGAGAATTTTGATCTATCGAAAAAAAGCTTAATCGGGTTAGCGTGAATCATGAATTTGAGCATGACCTTCACACGAACAGAAAACGACAAAAAGTAAATCCTACACAATTCCACACCTCTTTTGTAAACTTTGCATTAAACTGATGGAACGTTAGGAAAATTTGTAACTAATTCCACACAATAATACAAATGACTGGATGAAGACAACAAAAAGACGGATATGTGCGCTGTTAGCCACTTGTCATTTATGTCCGATGCTTATCCTGTCTACTGGCGACAGCTTCTCAATGTTGCACGACATCTAAAGGAAGATTTTAGCAACCTTAGTTTTCTCTCATCCACGTTTACATCCAATCTTGCCCCTTTTCGGCATTTCGCTGCTTTTATTACGGTACTTTTCACTCTTTTCTCTGAAACCATTTTCTACCCTACGATACAGATTATGAAGGCAGCAGCACTTACCTGCTAAGGTCTTTTCCTGTAAGGGGAGGAAATGCTCTCACCAGTAAGTCTCCGATTTGGGAAGAGCTGTCGTTCTTTGTAAACGATATATCAGAAATCCGCTTGGCGGTAGCGAGCCTGCCCAGCTCAGTCTTGTTTGGCACGCTTCTGTGCCGTTTATCCAAAAAGACAACAGTTCTTTGGAAAGCGCGCTTGCTATGGTTCATCTCGTGGAGTTAAACACTTAATCTAAAATGCTTAACTCCTTGCTGCACTAATATTCCCAAGGATGACGCGAAACCACGCCGAAAATGAAACTGACCGACGTGTATACGTATTAATAAAAGGCTTTTGTTTCGTGGCACACCCATGTCACCTAGGCCTGTCGCTACGGGACATTTATATTGATAGTTAAACAATATTAGGATCGTTTGCCGCAAATGCGCTAAGCGCACCCTTTTATTCGTTTAATTGTTCTTTAATTCCATGAAACGGGCAAGTTACCCTTTTCCAGGAAATGATGTCCACATACAAATACACACACACACTCGCACATGCAGAATGGAAACTTGATTGTTTGAACAGGGAACTTGACCCTGGGTAACTGTCATTTCGCGGATCGATTGTTGCCAGATCAGTATCAATTGTTATTGATGAATACGTGTCAAATTGTCCAGGAAATACACATTTCCCATTGAGGTTCACAAGGTTATAAACATCGTTTACTTATCAGTTAGTCTTGGTTCTTTCACTAAAAGCAAACTTTGCTTGGATTAGATCACTTCGCTGCTTTATTCATTGCCAGATTCGCTATGTCTAATGAGCATTTTGAGTTTACTTCTCCTCCCGGAGCGCTATTCAACTGTTCTGTATGGTAAGTCTTTTTTGTTTTGTGATGATTTTTATCTTTCAGCAACTGATCGTTTTCGCTGTCACCCATCGAGAGAGAGATCTTCAGTGGAGTAGTTAAGAAATTTAAATGTCATAGGAGATAGGTTAAGGAAGAACTTTTTTAATTTTTAGGTCTCTTTGTTTTCCCAAACTTAAGATATTCGTCGAAATGTTTTGCGCAAATTTACAGAGCCTAGTATCGAGTCGCAATTGTCGTGGGTGTATCTTTGGTTCACCAACATTGCCGCTGAAAAATAGTGCAAAAAATCTGGAATTTACTTGGCTATCTAGCCCACTGATTATCTAAACTGAAACAACAAACATGTACGAAAGCACTCAAAAGGCTCAAAAGTCGACAGATAAGTCTATATTTTTCGACAACGCAGAGCTGTATGCCAAGCATCACCATAACTCTGAACTTCAAATTGCGCTGGTTTCCAAACCCAGCTTGAAGATGCCAGGTGAAAATCTGCAATAAAGCAAGGCTTAACCTGACATTTAAGGAGAACGACCGACAGCATTCAGAGCATTCATAAGGCAGAAGTTCTTTTTAACTGTGGAACTATATTCGCATTTCCTGGGAAAAGAGATCATAAGCGAAATTGTAATTTTCTTTTGGCAAAAGGACGAGATGTTTAAATATTAACGCTAGGAAAATCATTAACGCACACTTGCTTACTTCTGTGATCGAGCTGTACTAAATAGTTTATACTTCAGCAGTTGTCTTTCTGAGAGGAGAGAAATGTTGCTCATCCCTCAGGAATTTGACCAATTAGACGAAATAGTAATTTGTCAAATAACAGATTTACGTTCTGCGTTTGTTTTGACTCTGAGTTATGAATCATTGTTCCATGGTTAAATTCCACTTTCCTTCGACAACTTTTACAATTGTAGCTGTTTGAACTGAATTCCTTGCTAGCAGGGGCCTCTTTGAAGGAATTACTTGACTTATCAATACTAGTTTTGTAAGGAAATGTACTAAACTCTCTTGATTATCTTTTACTTTGAAGCCTATCGACAATGGTTAAGCCTGTCACTCTGGCATGTGGGCATTCGGGCTGTCGACACTGCCTCGCGACACTCATAGGCATTGAGACTTTCCCCAAATGCCCACTCTGTAAAGCACCGATCGGAACAGATGTTACTCTCCACGTCAATGTCGCACTCGACGATATCATTGGAGACTTTAATATCAAGTGTAATAAGAGCGGCTGTCTATGGAAAGGAAAATTTCACGAGCACGAGCAGCACTTGAAAACGTGTGGAAAATTTCAAACGGCGTGTGCCAATGATGGCTGTGGAGAGATGGTGGCAAGGGAGAGGATGGCAGCACACACTGCGCAATGTGCAAAGCACAAACTCCCTTGCCAGCAATGCGGTAGAAAAATTACCAGGGAATCTTTCGAGGAGCATACTGCTTCCCTTTGCTCAAATAAGAGGGTACTGTGTCCACTAAGCTGCGGAACAAGCCTTCCACGGTAAGATATTGTCGGTTTAACTAAGAAATCAACAGTCAAATGGTTATTTAAGGCCAACAAAATATCCAAAAGTTTCACTAGCCAGCTCATCCCTGGTCCTTATTTTGATTATTTTGCAGGCTCCACTTAACACTGCACTTAAGCGAGTGCTCAGAAAGAGCGGTCCGCTGTGCGGTGACTGGCTGCACTGCCATAATAAAGCAGAAGAACATGCCACAGCACTCGACAAATGCAGCCGCCACCCACAGTGTTCTGCAGGAAGGGGAGGTCCAGCGTCTGCGGGGCCTAATGCATTTCAAGGTGAGACGCTAGAATTATAAAAATAATGAGAAAAGATATCACATGAACATGAACTGAACATTCGGTTTCATTTCAGAGAGCCAAACCGAGATGGATTTTGGAAGAAAGAGGAGTGTTCTCCTTCCGCTGGAGGGGAGAGAAATGGAATAACGTGAAGGGGTCACACCTATTCAGCACTGAGTACAGGTGCCCGAATGGGAACAGCTGGAGGGCGCATATACGATTTGCAGGACTTTCCTTGGAACTGGTGTCCGCAGTGACGGCAGTGGTAGTAGGAACGAGGTTAGGGACTCATCTTTGTAATTAAGGATAGATTCTCGCTCTGGAAAGCAGTACAGAGGATAAATGATCGCTGCTGATAAGCCAAAGTACTTGCATTTAGCTGGCGTATTTTACAACGACTATCAATATCGTAATTTTTCCATACAAGAGTTAGGAAATCTAAAACCATGTCTCCGAACCTAAAAACTGTTAAAAAGAAAATCAACTTTATCATGATTCACCACAAATCATTAATGACTTTACGCTTTATGTCTACAGAATAGTATTGATGCCTGATTCCTGCGAGGAGAAGGTTTTCCCTTTCCCGGCGAAGGAGATAAAGGAGGGGGAAGTAGCAGCAAATATCCCGCGCTGTGAACTGGATCACATGGACCCAGAAGATATTATGATTGTCAAGTTTGTCTTGACATATTATCTTTTAAAAGAAGACAAGTAATTTTCCATTTATTAGCTAGGAGAGGTATCGAGGTCGCAAATGATAACGCAAAAAATGGAAATCGTTTATGCACTAGAACAAAAGGCAATATGATAAGCACAGAACAAACTAACCATGAAATTTAAGAAGTATTTTTGAATGGAAAACATTTTCAGTACTTTCTCATTGAGATCTTCCGCTTTTTTTGCTGTATGTAATACCTCTCTTAGCACTTATCTGGAACATTACTTAACTAGAAAAGATCTCTTCACGCAGTTGTTAAGATAGAAGCGTGCCGGTGATGTCAAAGCGTTGTTGTATTTTAGGGTTAGTAACGAGTGAGGAATTGAAAAAATAAAGAGTCTGGAAGCTAACTAACTTTTGAGTTTTCAGTCAACCTCCAGTTTAGTTTAGTTATTTACATTTGAAAAATACCTCTAGGAAACAGAAGTACACTTACAGGAAAAATGTTTAAGATGAAAACGTTATGGAAGGAAAGATAGCTACGAGGACAAATATTGAAAGCGATACAAAAAATGTTTAGGTTTTTTAAGTCAAATATGTTTTTTTAAGAATTATGGGAAACACACTCGTCAATTTCCCCCTCTTCAGTATGAGTAAGCTCGATTTGTTCGTTTGCTGCGCTGTGTTTCACGTGATAATAAATGATTTGACAAATGCATTTTTCCCCGTTATCTGAACACCCTTGTCCCACTGTCGCAGACGGTCTAACCGGTTTGGTTACAGATCAAAGGCATCCCACACCAAATAAAAGCCGACACGCAGCCTCGCACCAACCCAGTCTGACACGAATTTGAATTTGTTAAAAAAAAAAAAAACATAAAAAAAACAAAGTAAAACGAATAAAAACCCTGCCCTGCATAACATGAATTAAAAATAGTTTTTTCCTTAACGAAGACTAGTGGGCAGCACAAAGAAAGACGTATTGTTGTAGTTTCTCCTTTATTCCAACACGTGTCGCCTCTAGCATTGGAGAGAATATAACTACACATTCGTTAACCTCAGTTTACTTTCCTATGTAAGTGAATCATAGCTGAAAAATCCTGTAAACGGAGGTTATAAAAAAAAACCGCCTCAATCTATTGCGCGTTATTGTATTTTGGGGGCTTTACGATAAGTGCTTATTGCGGTGAATCAATAAACAAAGACTTTGTTTCTTCATAACTCTTTTTTAATAAGGAAGGAAGGTTGGTGAGATCAACCCATTTATCCTTATTCATACAGATGTTACATGAAATGTCTTAATTTACTGAGCGTTGTTGTATTTTAGGAGCCGTGCGGTTAGCGCCAATTGTTGTTACTCAATAAACAAAGACTTTGTTTCCTCACATCTTGTTGTTAATTAAGAAAAAAATGATCGGTGAGTTCAACAGATTTGATCGGGTAAATTTTCTACCATTGGAAATACAAAAAGCTAGCCTAGCACACGCAGATAATATTTACACCAGATACAAATATATCTTCTATCCTACATGGGAGTATATAACAACCCAATGTTTTTATGAATAAACCTAAATTGTTAGTAATCGTCGTTATAAATGTAATTACAAACTGTTCTGTTTCTGGTAATATCAACTAAGTTGAAATTATAAATTGGCCACCGTAAAGAGTTCAAAAGCTGACGTTTCGAGCGTTAGCCCTTCATTAGTCTGATGAAGAGCTAAGGCTCGAAACGTCAGCTTTTGAACTTTTTAGGTGGCCAATTTACAATTTCAACTTAGTTGATATTATCAAATCACCTTGTTACCCCCACTGACGCAGCACCAGAGTTTCTTTAGAAACTTACCCCCTTTGTTTCTGGTCTGTTATGACGACGGCAAACATACTTCTCCATTATAACAAAGGATGAAAAAAAAATCACACTTACCTTACAAAAGGCACTGATGAGGAAGTCGCAAGTTTAAACAATAGGCTGTTTTACCTTGCGCTTAGCAATGATTTAATTGCTTTTGTTAACGATGAGGTCACCCTAAGGGGTTTTATTCATTTGTTCTAAACAACCGTGTGAAAAAAAGATACTTCGCATAAGTGTGATGTAGTCAATTACAAAATAAGAAACTCACAAAATCATCGAAATTTAGACCCGTTTCTCGCTATTGCTAGCTGACTAGACTCCAACAAGGAGAAGAAAATAATAAGTCCTTACGTCAGTATGCAGCTTTAGAGCAAGGCCTCACGATAAAGTTTTAAACGGTAGTGGTCAAAAACGTTAATAGTAAATATATTTTTGGTAACCACCGTAAGGGAAAAAAACCTAACCGTTAGCCGTAAAGTGGCCACAATTTTATCCTTTAAACTTACCAGCCATCACCCCATTGGAACCCTCCACTATTTGGTACATCTTTTTATTACTGTTGTTCATTTATTATTTCTTTTTGCAAGTTCAACCTCAATCAACGCCGGTAGGCCGGTTGCCGAACACTGTTGCAACGGCACGAAGTTAACGCGTCATTGTTTAAACTCCATAAAAATCCAACCCACACTTAAAATGGGACTAATTCGGTAATCACCTTGGCCTATTGAAGAGATTAAAATGAAGGCGTTATCCAAAGATGGCAAGCTTTAAATTGTGAACGAAGGTATCGTTTTTTTACCGCACGAGATAGTAAAGTAATTATTTTGTGCAATTCCTCTCCGCTTAAAGAACTGAGTATATGCCCAAAATTCGCATTTCCATTTCAATTATAATGAATTATTTTTAGTTTGTGCGCACAAATATTGCAACTTCTCCTTTTTAGTGGGCACGGTCAATTTTAAACAAACGTCATCTTTTTTTTTTTTTTTTTTTAACGCAGCTACCATCTTAACGCGCGGGGCTGACAACAATGTATTTCGTATTTAATTGAAGAACAACAACGGGGAAAAGGCGCTTTTCGGAGATAACCTATAAGGGAACTTGCTATCGATTACTAGCTTTAGTCCCTCTTTCATCGGGCGTGTGCATTGGCACAAACGTCCTTTAATCTATCTCCTTTTCAACTTATATAGTAACAACTTTTACATGCGTCTGCATGCCGCTACATAAAACTGTCATATAAGTTGCAAGTGTTCATAGCACAATTTGGATTTTTACTTGACTGCTACGTGATAAATACACCGACTTAAGAAAAAAAAACCTCAAAACAACACTAAAAGTACCGTGGGTTACAATAATAATTATCGACGTACTTAAGGTGTTTTAGAACGCACTTTTCCCATTCGATGTAGGAGACCTCTTTGATGTTAATTCAAAACTTCTAGAAGCAAGAGCATCCACCATAAAAGTCGCATCTATACGCGTCTATATATTCAGTGGAGAAGAATGCTTAAACCGGCCATTTTAATTTGTTCAAAAACGATAAAGGGTCTTTCCTTAACAATACTGTACAGGCGCTGCTGAGGATGCATAAAAAGAAGAAGTGTGAGATCAAACAGTTTTTTCGAGGAGTTCCCCAGAGTGCCACTTGGTAAACTCCTGCAGAAGGTTTATTTCTTCTCTGCTGAGGACTCCCAGCGACGAATTTCCAGGTACCTGGATTTAAATACAAGCTTGATAAGAAAAATTAGTAGGCGCTTACAGGATGGCTGCCCAAGAAACCTTCAGGACAGGCCAATCACGCCCTTTGGACTGGTGTAAGATGCGACGAGAGTAAATTCAACAACTAATCAAAGCTAAAAATCACTATTTTTTCAAGTATATACTAACACGGGAAATAGCGTCGTAGATCGCCTGCACTCGGCCTGCACTCAAACTTTGAACATCCTTTGCTAATCGCCTCCGAGCAACTTGTCCACTATTGGCACACAAAAATTATGGCAACCATTTATAGCAGGAATAAATGAGTTTAAAAAAATCACCTTTTTGAGCCATATTATATTACTGATATAGTATATACTAGGCAAATGTTCACCTCCAATCATTTCAATATTTTTGAGATATAAATATTTTCATAACCTTACTGTTCCTTAATTTTCTGGAACATGTGGTTCGCAAGCCGAAGTAGGTGGGAATGTGACAACAAAAAGCACTCAGGGCGCTTTAATATCAAAATTATATTAAAGCAAAATATTAATGGGACAAAAATCATCCATCTGAAATATATATATTTTTTCATTATTTCAGAACAACTGGGGAAGACGTGCACAAAGGTACACATGGGTTTTTGGGATTGTTACGACGCAACATTTACCTACAAAAAGCTACTTCGATGAAGTGGAAAGACGAGATATGGCCACCCTCCATCCCATCATTTCAAGGTGTGTTCTCCCTGGAACCGAAGTGCACTCGGATGACTTGGCCTCCTACCGGCAGACGGACCAAAGAATTAACAACATAAGTGCACATCAAATGATTGTCCACCGACTCAACTTCGTTGACCCAGTCACTATGGGGTTGACACCCAAGAAATCGAATCCTGCTGGAACAGTTTAAAATTGGGCCAGAAAACACGCCGGAGGATAAGGAGGGAAGACTTGCAGTCCTACCTCGACGAGCAAATGTGGCGTCGGTGGAGAGCGGGAACCGCTAAGCAATCCATGCAGAACTTTTTGGCCGTTGTAGCCAATCCATATCTAGTTGATAATCCGGTTTTGTAAATACGCTACGGTTTTTACTTTCAGTTTTGGGAGAGACAGGTAAATAAACAATTAAGCTCTGTCCATGACTATGTTGAATAGGTTTTACATAGGTTAGGTCTACTGACCACACTGGTCCAGAAAGATTTTCTAACGAAACGACGTATTTTTAAAATATGCGATTTCAACTTGAATTTTAACTCATTATGAAAACCGACCTTTTCGAATTCCCCGATGTTGATTTTTCTTGTAACACTTTTTTTGACGGGATGATAAGGGCTTTACTATACACATCATCTAGCTGCATTTCTTTTTTTTTGCCGTAGATGACAATTATGATAATGCAAAAAAAAAAAAAGAAAAAAGAAAAAAACCAGTTTATTCATTTTCATAGATAGAGGCAAAGCTCTTTTTGGATTGTGAGAGAAAAATAACGTTTTTCAAAGCACCTGCGAAAGTGTGGTCGGGGCTTTGATCTTGGAAGTATTTAACGCACAACAATCACAGTGTTCAAAAATAAAACTTGATTGAAAAGTTCAAAATATTGGTGATTCAGTCGTAATCCTTTCTTAGGGAGAAAAATAGTAACATTTTAAAACTAGAGTGCGATACGAATGTTGTTGTGTTGATAGATGACGCTGTTATTAGTCAGAAAAAAGGTGCGACGATATTCAGTTTTTTTTTACCGCTTCATATGCGTGTCTTTTCCTTTCTTTAATTACCCTCTAAAAATTTACAGTAAAAGTTCAAAGTAATATCTAAATGCAAGTTGTCGTAGAGAAAGCCGGAACGCACACGAGCGAAAAAAAGGGTGTCCTGATCTTAGGGAAGAGAATCGCTTAAACAAAAACGGCAGCGTGGGAAAATTTATTTTCAATATTCTCCCCACTTACTTCATATCCTCTCTATGAATCCTGTCTCTGAATCTCCTAAATTCTAACTTTCTTAGCAAACTAGAAAGGTTGTTAAGGGATCTGATATAAATGTCGTGGCTTAACTATGCAAATCAAATATTTTACAATGTTACAAAATATGCATATTATTCAATTTCCGAGAAGTTGTGATAGTCCCTACCAACTGGTGAAATAATTATGGCCCCTAAAGCAGCCAGAAAATTATTTCAAATCAAACCAAATCTAACTTAGTTCTTTCCTAAGTATAGTCTTTCTGTTGACAGAGTTTAAGGTGAAATTGGCAGGGTGGAAATAAGAGAGATGGCCTCTTAAGCCGTAAAGATCTAATTCTGGATGCCTCAGAATTCCTTGTTAGTTGTCAGTGTAGATGGGCTAGATGTCACCAAGGCTACATTTTAATAGTGAGACAACTCAACATTTTGCAACTCGCTAAGGCCAAAGGAACATCCAGTGACAGACAAAAATCCTCATGTTTACAAGCAATTAAGTACTTTTCCCAAGCTGCAAGCCTAAATATTCAGCTGAGTGTTTTGTCATTAGGAATGAGAGTTTGAAAAACACAGTTTAGTACCCATATTACTTTGCTAAGAAGTATTACCTCCAGCTCGAGGTTTTCGAGATACAAGTTTGCTTTAAAAGGTTGCTACTTTTGGTTAGTTCGGTAAGAAGGAAAGGAATTGCGTTGCACAGTGGTTGAATGGTTTATAAAATCTTGCTCTAAACCAGAAGTTGTTTTATTTGTTTTTAAAAAAGTATACATATATCACTGAACGTTCATCTAAAAGTGACACAAGTTTATCTAAAAGTGACACAAGTATTCCCCTGCGTAGTTAACCATAAAAATTTTACAAGAGAATCGCTTAAACAAAAACGGCAGCGTGGGAAAATTTATTTTCAATATTCTCCCCACTTACTTCATATCCTCTCTATGAATCCTGTCTCTGAATCTCCTAAAAAACTTATGAAGCATTTCGCCGTCGGTATCGAGGTTTTTTTGCACACTCCATCGCACTCCATAAGGTTGGACTCTCCACCAGTCTTTCTCGTCAGTACTGTAACCGAGCTCGATAAACGAATTTTGTCGAGCTCGATAACTAATCGAGCTCGATTAGTAATCGAGCTCGATTAGTAATCGTACTCGATTAGCGATCGAGCTCGACTTGTAGTTATCGAGCTCGATTATCAAACGTCGTTTGCTTATCGAGCAGGAATGGTAATCGAGTACGACAAATCGATATCGAGCTCGGTTGCCCAGAAACAAATATTGATCCGAAAATTGAGTGCCAGTTAACTACCAATGAGGGGGAATCATTAGCATATTACAGAGCCGTAAGGTTTATCACATAAATTTGAAATTTAATTCAGATCCATACAAGGTAGAAGAAATTTCTTGCCCTTCCACGTTCTTAATTTTTTTTCTGCGAGGCATAACTGCAGCCCGGCCTTTAAACTGAGCTTAGTCTTATCTACTGTGCACGAGCACTCCTAAGCGAGACAAAACAAACTATGTCGCCCCTCTCAATATTTTGATTTAAAGAAGGTACTGTCTCAAAATCTCAAAAGCATCTTGCGCAACCTCTAAATATGCCCAGCGGGGTAGAACTAATACCAAGCATACGCAGAGTGAAGGTCATCTAACAAAGTCTTTAGGTAAACGAAAAACAACGATGAAAGTAAAAAAATTGCAATGTTGAATTGATCGTTACATTGAAAATAACAAGAATTTCACAACACAACGCTAGTAGTGAAGTGATATGGAATTTATTGCAAGAGTTTCTGGAAAACGTTACGTAAAATAACGTTTCACGATGTGTTGACAATCGTGAGGAATTTCCATGAAGTGATTGGAAAGCGCATCTGTCATTAAACTGGCAGAACATTTTTGAATGAAGCAGGCGGTATAAAAGGTCAGTTACACATTTTTCATGTGACCATGGACTGATTTTGACTGCATTCAAAAATTGGGTCGAAGGAGTACAATCGTAAAGCGAGGGGTGCACGAACTCTCAACCGATAGATGTTTTTCTAATCTTGCAGGCCAAAATTTCCCGGCTCCATTTCCTAATTCAATAAGATACAGATGTATTTCTCCGTAGCCTCTCAGACGTTCGTGATATTTCGAGGATGGAAAGTGACCTCTGCGAGTGGTAAGTCTCAAATAATCAGATCATTACTGAACGGCTTCTACCTTTGTGCTTTTGTTCCGTTTACTTTGGTCTTGCCTACTTTCTTTCTCGTTATTTGTACGTTCACCTCGCTAATATTTGCAAGAATTAGAAGATACTATAAAATTCACGATCTCCAGATGCACCGCAAGACGCTGAAAAAACCACAGGTCGCTATCAAACAGCTTTTATTGTCATGTATTTGTTGTCACTCGTCTTAAAAATTTCTTCTCTCTGAATATCACATGTGCCAAATTCCTAGGAAGAAAGACCCTGAGCCTGTGTTAATCGATATTAAGAAATTAGGAAAAGCAATTTGTTGCTGGCAAGGGGAACTCTCTCCATAGTCACATCGATGTGAAACTTGCTTATTTCTCTAGACCAGCGCGACTGTGGAGCAGGAAGAGTAGAACAATTTGTGAGCAATGAATACCGTCTTGATTTTAATGAATTTATCTATTCCAGACGTTGGGGGATCTTTCCTGGCGGTGTTTGCACTAGCAGTCCTGTACGAGTGCTACAAGGGACTTCACGTGACGTTAAAACAACGTTTAAAGACGAGGAGTTACCGCGGGTCAACAACCAGTGTGCTAGCGTCCAGAATACATACCGCTATCAAATGGTAAGTTTCATAATCGAAACTGAGGAGCGGGAATAGAAGCAGTAGGGTAAAAGTTTTGGTACTCTGAACAACTAAGTACTATTTTTCGCAATTGAATTCTAGACGACATGTTCCGTTCAGAAGTCATCTCGTCCCTTTTTCGCCACTTGCAGAAGAACGTTTTTCTGAAGAATTTGTTTATAATAAAACAAACCTCAAAAGGCCACAGTCTGCGTTAGAAACCAATAAAAATAACAATATCGTTCGTGAGACTATATTTACCTAACAGTAAGGAGGACTGGCAAAGTTTCAAGTTATCAATCGTCAACTTATCATAACAGAGGACAACTTTTTTTTTTTATCTTTTGTTTTACCAAACAGTCGTGACCTCGTGATGCAGTTTTCCGAGACGTGTCTCTTCGTAACCGAACTGGCTTTCGCTTATTCCTTGATGTTGATCAGCATGACATACAACGCGTCTTTATTTGCGGCTGTTGTTACCGGTCGAGGAATGGGTTATTACTTAGCGACGCCACTTGTTGATACCTACATTACCAAAAGCGAAAAGGCTGGTGATTACAGTGACTTTCGACGGAATTCAAAGTCAACACTAAGAAAGCGGGAGCCACTGATCAAAGGAACAGACATATAAACTTATCGGACAGAAGGATCACTAAATAAAAATAGTTTTTAAACTATAAATGTAAATAATTGGATAAGATAAAGCACTTAAAAGTGTTTTATCTTATCCATTTATTTAATTTTTTTGAGGGTTGAAATGCTAGAGCGGATTAGAAAACACACTAAAACTTCTCTTGTTACCACATACCGGTGCTTTATGCGACCCAGGTCTCTCAGTTTTCAGGCTCTCTGTCACTGCAAGCGCCTCGACGGCTTACCTGCCATTTTCCGCGTTTTTCGCATTTTTCACCTTTTCGTTCGTCTTCACTAACTTAGAGCCTGCACATGCCGACGAACTCTAAACTAGGGGAATCAGGGAAACTTTTTAATGTAATCTCTACAACGAATAACAGATTAAAACCAAACATTATGGTCCGCACCGCAACTCTTTTTGTTGTAACACACAAATAACGTGAATCACACGTTGTATTTTCCTGAAGTTGAACAAGATGTTCATCGGGATGTTACCTACTGATCTAAACGGAGCTATGCAGGTTATGTCCTATAGAATAGAATAATAAAAAAAGTACGTAATTATTAAAAATACCTCTTTTGCGTCGGTTGAAAATGTAATGTCGACGTAACAGTTTAGAACGTTTTTACCTTGAACGACTTAAGGTTATTGTGATACTGTATTACGACTGATTTTTCTCTTAAAGCAATCATTTATTTTACTTCATTTGCAATTTTTTCATTAATTTTTAACATCCTGAGTTGGTCAGTTGTAGGCAAGGACATTGTCAAGCGCATGGTAAGTCAGATTGGAAAAGAAATACTCCGGGGGAAAATACAGCACATGCAACATCTGAAGGGGTTCGAATAAAAGGCGTCAGCTTTTGCGGTTGAATGCGTCGGTATTCATCAATTCTTGAATTCATTCTTTAATTAATCTTCATTTTCCACAGACCTAAGCAGCCAATTACTAGTTTCGTCGAGTAGCAATGCCTCATCGTCACTTTCGAGAGAAGGCAGAACCTATTACGTGCTGTAATGAGATCCAACTCGACTGCCTTTGTTTCCTAGAATGTAAGGGACCGGATGTCTTTTTTTTTTCTCCGTACGTCTCTTTCACGCGAACGGTTCTGCATCAAACAATGGGTATTTCACAACAACTCCAGGATATCTGCTTCCCAACATTTCCACTTCTACTCGAGAGCCCAGATCAGTTAAAGGAGGAGGTAGATAGGCGAAACATATACTCTTGTTAAGCTGATAGCTGTAGGAACCACTTGAGGTAAATCCTACAACCTGTTGGAATTCATAGCAGAAAAAAATAAGTTATCATCAAGTCCACCTTAACCAATGACAGAAGCAAACGTAAACGACGATTCTTCCGTCGTCATACTCACTTTTTTGCCATTCCAAACAGTTTCGTTTCCCTCGGGGTCCACATCTGTTGTATCCACCGTCATGAAACATAAGACACGCTCACAGTCATCTCTTTTCAATTTAAGGAGAGCTTCTCGTCCAATGAATTCAACACCCTATGCAAATGCATGAATAAGTCAGGAGTTCGGTAGAATGCCTCTGAATGTGATCAGCCTTTCTAATGATAAATACCTTACCTTGTCTAACTTTACAAACGACATTAAATCTGCTTCAACGGCGGTAGTTGAAGTATTCATCTGCGAAGAAAATTGCAATAGCTGTTGAAAAAAATGCCTTATAAAAGCGTGCAAGGATTACTGGAACGTTCTTCGGTAAAAGTAATAATGAAGGCAGAGAATGTGTCTTAAACCTTTAGCGTGACGAAACAGGGCTTGCCGGAGGAAACTGAAGAAAACTTATGCTGCCAACTTTTATTCTCTGCTTCTCCTACGCGAAGCTTAATTGTGGAAAATTTGGCGCATAAAGAGGGAAAGAATAAATGGTGTAAGAGTATAGTTGCATTTACATCGTAAGGTTAAGCTACGTTTTACAATACCTCAAAGCCCCACAGGCGGAATCCTTTCTCCAGTCTGAGGGAATTTAAGGCGTAGGTGCCAAAGTCTCCAATGCCGTGATCCTCACCAGCTGCTAACAGAGCCTCATACAAATCTGCTGTGTGTTCCTTCATATGAAATAACTCCCATCCCAACTCACCTTGGATAAAACGTAAAAGTAAATTTTGAAGCAGCCCTAAGACGACTTACTGATGGAATATTTATTAATCGTGGTAGGTTAACTCATCTTAACAGCTTTCAAAAATGTAAATCCATTGCCCTCAAAACTTTAAAGCGCTGTATACCACAAGTTTCAAATGTGGTCAGGTGAATAAATAGCTCAATTGGCATAAACAGTTAAGGCAGTCGTAGAGGCATCGACCTAGACATAAGTAAACTCATGAATGAATAATTTAAAGACAAAATCATAGGCCGAGCCCGGCTATACAAAACTAGCATTTTCCCCTCAAACTTAAGTACATCATACCTTTCAACTTGTGCTCACACCTTTCCTAAGGAAAGTTGTAAGAGAACGAGAAAAATTTTAAAATAATGTACCTGTTAAAGAAAATCGACTAGCCTGCACGGGGATTCCTTCAAGCTCTAAGTTGTGATATGCCAAGTATGGAAATCTTTCATCGCTTAGGTTTGATGATGTCATCTTTGATAGAACGTCGCGTGAACGAGGCCCTGCGATGCCCAGGCAGGCCACGTCATCAGTGATATTCGTGATGACGATATCATAATTATTTTTGCGTTGATTTGCCAACAACCATCTGTGCAAAAACAGCTTAGTGTTAGCACAGCTACCAAGTTATTTTCATTGTGTGAATGATAATCAAAGGGAACATAGCAATAAATATAATACAAAAGATGGTAAATGGTTGTATTCAGGCCAACGGCACTGAAGGTAACTCCAAGTTATCTGCACTTCCTCCTGCTTCCTTTGTGCACATCTTAACTCATTTCTAAATGAGCACAAAGAGGGGTAAAGTCAGCCTCACGACTCTTCCTTCCCTCTCTGCCACACCCACAGAAATCAACGCATCCTCCTCTGGGTGTTTTTGGGGGTGAATGAAAATTTTGACTTAAAAAAAATTATAACACTGGGAAAGCAGAGATGGCGGAGATGCAGAGATGACGCGAAGGTTCAAGGTCGGTTCCCAAGCCTGGCGTCACATTTGAGTTTTTCTTTTGGTTCTTCTTTCTCTGCAATATTCAACCCTCAGAAATATTCATCCACCTTGGAAACACGGGACCAAGAACCAAACCTCGCGGATGTCACTGCTAAAATCCAACTTTTGTTTAACTTATCTATTTCTCAGACTCTTCCCTGAGATATACAAAAATGAAATCCATTTTCGCCAATCAAATTCTCTAAGTGAAGGATAATAATGTGGTTTCAAAAGTACCTGAGATCATGAAACTCTGTATTGCTTCTCGTGACCAAAAGATAACGATCCGACGCCAAGCAGGTGACGGTCATTTCCGCGTAAACTTTACCTTTTGGTGTCAGCATGTGGTTTATGTTTGAGCACCCCACCTTCAAGCAAAGAGCGCATTATAACAAGCGCAGATAGGACATAACTCAACTTAACTTACCTTCGTTTAGAAGGAAAACTATGGTTTGAGACTATTAAATTGCCATCGATATATTTCCACAACGGAACACACATCGTCAGTTAAGAAAATTAAGAAACTTATACATGATGAAAGCTGAACAGAAAGAAATTGATGGATCGAATGATTTGATCTTCTAGGAAAGGTTAGTTCTGAAAGTAATGCATTCAGTAACAGTGACTGACATTCCGACAATATGGGTGAGAATCATTAACTGGTCAGTTCTATCAGGACGGAATGGTCTGTAAGGCTCAAGAAGCATTCGTCACTAGTGATTGGTCAGTCTTAATGTTTGGAGGATACGTTTGATTCGTTGATTCTTGGTTAAGTAAACGTTCATTTTGACTAAAAAAAAAGGTGACCCCTTGTCAAAAAATAATTCTAGTGCCCTAACATTTTATAATATTACGATACTCACTTTAGGCAATTCATTAGCAAAAACCCTATTCAAGAAGTCAGCTGCATCTCTTCCTTTGACCTCAAATTTCCCATAAGGAGTTAGGTCTATGATACCGACTTTACTCCGCACCAAGTCACATTCCCGTCCAACCGGCTCAAACCAGTTTGTTCTTCGAAAACTGGGCTTGAACCCAGGCTCATCCCCCGAGTGCGCAAACCAGTTTGGTTGCTCCCAGCCAGCACGTTGTCCCATCTGCGCTCCTCGCTCGCAAAGTCTCTGAGGAGATAAATAAGGAATCAATGCAAAGAACACACTGTACAAGACGTATATGCTTTGACATTGCTCTTACAAATAATATCACGTTACCGTATATTTATAATCTCAGTTTTGTCAGTATACACTTTGTGACATGATTGCAAAGGCGAAAATACTCCAATATTGCTATCAGAGAGGGCGTCATTTGTATACCAAAGTTAATCATAACCATTACAAATTCCTCAAATATGATTGGTGCATTCGCAGCTTCATTTACACTTATCATTCAGTACAGTTGAAATCGGGCAGTTGGCTGTAATCGGACACCTGTAATCGGACAGTTGAAACAGCCAATCATGCTAAGTCCACTCAGCTAATCCACCAATCAAAGAAATAATCAAATAACCATAGCAACAACCACTTATCCAAAGAAAAACTGAGGAATTTTCAAAATGGAGGAACATCTGTTCTAGGTGTATTTGTTTTTTCGGAAATTGAAATGGCTATGGTTAATAGGTAACAAGACTTATTGTCGTCCAATTCTGTCTGTAATCATACTCGTAATTAACAAATCGGACTCCCATTTCGCGGTCGTCCGATTTTGTCAATCTCTGTATGATTAAAGATCGAATTGGACTCCACTTGGTTCCTACCATCATCAATCACCTTCGTAAAACAACAAGTACTCTTTTTTACATTTTTGGGAAATTCATAATTTCTTAAAATGTCTCTAAAATGTTTTTCAAAAAGATCCTCGACAATTTCAGTTTCGAGTCTTCTCATATTTCCATCCTCTAGTTTCCTGTAAACAGTCTATCTCTCTCTCGCAAGGCCTAACACCGCTATCCACAAAGACTAGGTAATTTATGGTCAAATTTCAGTTACCTTATATATCCCACTAGTCCTCACAGGGCGCCCAGCCCACCTCTCTAACTTAGGGTGCATTATCTGATTATTCAAACCGTACGTCTCTCGACACTTTGCCAATACGTATTCCCTGGAGGCCCAGTTTCCATAGCGACCAGGCTCACATTCAATAAGATCGAACGGCGGTTCTCCATCAATCATCCAATCAGAGAGATATTTACCGATCCCACCTGAGGAAAGAAGAATGCAGCGAAGAAATGGGAAGTGAAAATAAAATCAAAACACGAGGTTTAAGGGATTGGCTCACGCATGCGCAGGCTGCACAATTTAAGTTGATAAACAACAGATTAGACTATCATAGTTACACAATAATAAGCCTCAATAATGACTATAGACAACTGTAGGTTTCAATGAAAATGCACTTTACGCTGCCGCTAAACAAGTCATTTCACTGAGTTTTAGCTTCATGATTTCAATCCATATGGTTTGTTTCTGCTTTCAGTTCTGATTGTAATTAAAATAAAGGCAACATATAACAAAATCGAGGTTTTTCTCTGAAGCAAAAGCTCTGATTATTTTGAACGGCGTAATAATGTTTTATATAGAGTTGTTACTTTATTTTGTTTCATCTCGTTTGCCGATCGTCATTTACCTGCGAGACCGATCCCGTAACCTGTCCCGAGAGCTAGCCACATGTTAGGTACCTTTGCATCGGGACCAAGTAAGGGAATAGCGTCTGGCGCGTAAGTTATAGGTCCTGAAACAGTACTTGTTATTTCAGCATTGGCAAGCACTGGTGTTCTCTTCATTGAGTTGGTTATGTAATCACTGATGTTGTCTACATCACTTTCAAATAACTCCTTTCCAAATCCCTCAGGGACACAGTCCCACCTTAAAGAAAAACAACAACAAAATAAAAAACAGCATGCCATTTTCTCGTAACCCTGCAGAAGAAGCGTCATTATATGTTATGCATTTTCAGGCAGGCGGAGGGAACACGAGGCGAGCGCGCAGAGCGAGGCATTCGCAGGAGATGCAGCGCAAAAGAAACACCATTCGGCGCTTTCACAGTGTAATTCAACTTTCATGCTCTTCTTCCCCTATTTTCGTGTTCGACTCGCGCGCACCTCGTAATTTCCATCGCTTGCCTGAAAACACAAACAAATGATGCCTGTTCTGCTGCAGGCTATTTAAGGAGAGCACAAGTAACACAGGTGCGTAGTAACATACGATTTCACTCGCCCATGTTGATATTTCGAAATTGAATTCAGTTAACGCAAGTTTTATAGATAATTCAGACAAACAATTACACTTCTCGAAGCCAAATGACATTTACTCTGAGTTACACTTGAGCTGTTCAGTATTTATCCCTGATTAGAAGGAAATATGACAACACTGATTCCAGTTGGTTTTAATCTTACACTAACAAATATGTCGTCACCTCACAAAAGGTAAACACGATTCGTGGTGGCTAAGGTCCCAATTGAGCACTTTTAAAAGTTGCTAAATAGCTTGAATTGCGATAGTTTTTCTCAGGATCGAATTTTAGATGATTATCAGAATAAAAATGAGCTGACGTGTTTGATTCTCACCATCCTTCTTCCATTTTCATTTTGTCTGCGCTTTCATAAGGACCAAACAAAATGCCTTGCTTTTCCTGACGAGTGTAGGTTGAACCCTCCAGGTCCCTCATAAAAGGAAGCTCCTTCTTTAAACTTGCCACTTCAGGGATAGGCCCCGTCACAAGAAACTGGTGATGAACCACACCCAAAGAAAGTTCAGTTCCTACCATGCGACCAATCTCTCTGCCCCAAAAACCTCGAAACAAAAAATACGATGTCGCTTAACCCTTCAAATCCCAAGATTTCATCGGTAATTCTCTTTACTGTCTGTCATACAATTCATACGATGCTAGTTTGGAGGATCTGGAATTGAATCAACTAATAATCCCTTAATTTATATTTTTCTTTTTCTCATTACCTGTCTACTTGATATCGTACTGATAGTGTAAGGAGAAATTCTGTCTAGATCACTAGTGGGACTTAGAGGTTAAGAGCGCAACATCTCAGGCGACTATTGACGTCAAAGAAAACAGATTACCCCAAAAATGTTCGTGTAATACACGCATCAACATATAATTACCAGCTGCATTAACAACATGTTTAGCTCTAATTGTGCCGTGTGGTGTTTTCACATCCCATCGTCCATCAGATCTGAAGTTTAGCCCAGTAACTGGAGCTGGCATGTATATCTCGGCCCCGTACATCCGCGCCCCTTTCGCGAGGGCTTGTGTCAAGGAATATGGATCAATGTAGCCATCCTCTGAAAGGTAAATTTGCGATCTTTTTGTCATTTATTAAATTCAACGCAAGATGTATCTTTGCAAACACAGCTAATTATTATCGGACAGTCAGTGTATGTGACAGAAAAATGTATGAAAGGAGACTAGGAAGGGGAAGGGGAAGGGGAAGAGGGGGGCGGAAGACGGTGTGATCACATAGTTTCAGAGGGTACGGAGTGGGAATCAGTGGTTGCCAAAATAAGTAGTCAGGATGACTATAGAGATTTGAACGTCAACTAACCGCTAATGGGGGGAAGGGGGGGGGGAGGCGAAGTCATAAGAATTTTACAGAGCCTCACGGGGGGGATCGGGTAAACTTTATCATGACTCAATCAAAATCCTCCTACCTCCAGGGGAGAAAAAGATGACTGCTCCCTGAATAGCCTTGCTGGAAATTTTTTGTTTCCGATTGTATTTTTCTTAATTTCCATTCTCTAGCGTGTTTTTAATTATCAGAGGCAAGAAACGGTGTTCAACCTCTCCTAGCCATTGTTACATTTTCGCGACTTTAATACACACCAGGGAAGTACAAAGCTCCCAGGACGTCATCTACATACAGAAGAGGATGCAATCGGGCTACTTCCTCTGTCGTAATTAATCTTTGTGGTGCCTTCATCCAACCGTGCCTTTGCATCTGATACTTTGCCTCTTCTAGTCTCTCGGGCGTTGTACAAATCCTAATGCTGCCGCACATGTGAAACCCGACGTCCTGTATATGAATGCATTTAAGATTATAATGCGGCCTAAGAATTTAACTTTAGTAGCGAGAGAAGTAGTGTCTGCATGGTCGGCCCAGTCATTTGCGTTTGTCTAAGCTAAGACAGTTTTATCTCATTGTGTCTTTAACCACTGAAATTAATAAAAGTGAAAATTAGGTAGGCCCTATAAAATACTGGGAATTGCAGATCTGTGAAACACTAATATCCCGGCGTCCAGAAGAAAAAGCAGTGCTCATAACTGCTTCCCGTGAAGACAGCCGGAAGGAGCGCCGGAATCGATGACGTTAACAACTAGGTCTCTTTTAGCCCTTTAACTCCCATGAGAGACCAAGAAAAAATTTCTCCTTACAATATCAACACAATATCAAGCAGATAAGTGATGAGAATAAAAAAAAATATAAAATAGGGGACTATAAGTTGATCCAATACCAAATTCTCCAAACTAACATCACAAGAACTATAGGTAGAAAGTAGGAAGAATTTCTAATGAGATCTTGGGAGTTAGAGGGTTTAAAAGACTTATTCCAAAAGGCTAACTTAGTCTTAAACTAGCAGTAAGTTACGATGATGTAGCTGTTAATTCATCTTTCCATATCATGGCAGATCTTTGCAAAATTTACTCTATAAAAATTCATTTCGGGTGGGAAGGGATATATAATAAATATACTTTTGATTATATTTTGTGCAACCTATACCTCTTTTTCAATTTCACTGAGCATTGCTTAAATGGATAAGTGTTGCTTTGCTTTTCAGCCGTGACATATGCTATGGGAATGAAAGGGGAATTACGAACGGGACAACACAATCATCTGCTGCACTGAGGAAAGAGAAGATCGTGCGTAAGAACCTGTGTTCCCCGTTAGACCTTCTTCCTAGGTTAATTTCCCTTAGGATTTATTCAAATCTTCTCGACCTTCTCGGTTCCCGCAGATCCCAGAGGAATCTAGAAATGACTACCTGCAGGTCGCTAATTTTTCCCAGGTTCTCATGCGACGTTCGTTAACAAAACCTTAAAGTAACACACTGGATACTCATAATACTATTCTTGCGAGACTATAGTGATAAGTCATAAGCTAAGCCAAGACAGATTATCTTCGGGATATGGGCTCTGTGGAGAATTCCGTCTCTCTGCTATATCTTCTTTCTATGTCAGCTTTAACTCTAAAGTAACATTATTTAAATTGTCCTTATGATCAGTCTGACCTGTCCAGTTTCCTGTCCAAGCTGTTTGTACAAGGACATGCTGTAATGAGTTAGAGGCTTCATGTTCACCACTGGATTATAGTGAGACGTAACACCGACCTGGAAAAAAGGATAAAGGGTGTTTGAGAGAAACGTCTCGCTATGTTGCTTTTCTAGACAGCGTAGTACATAAACTCCTTTACAATAGCTTGAAATATCGCCTCTAGCTGAAGACGACAAAGCCTCTCGTATTGGCAACCGAATTCTTAATTCAATAACGATAAATCAGTCGTGTCAACATCTCTCTTTTTAGCAATCCAGTTCTTTAAGATTATCCTCATCCATACATCTTTTTTTGTGAATTTCCTTTTTTACATCAATAAATTGTCCTTACCATCCATCTTGAGAACTTAATGCTTACAAATGGCATTTTCGTTTACTGTAAAGCATTACCGAGTGCCAAGTTGAGCCAGCTGTGAGTTCTGACTTTTCTAATAAGATCACATCTTTCATTCCAGCTTTGGCCAAGTGATAAGCAATACTCGTGCCCAGGACTCCCCCGCCGATAATAACAGCCTCAGCATCGTCTTTCAGTTGTTTACTTAGCTTTTTTTTACTACAATGCAAGAATACGATAAAGACGGATACATAAGCAACAGACCTGATAATTCAGGCCTATTCCAAATTTTTACCTTTCCTAGAGACTTCCGTTCTTAAAGGGAAAAGCACTGAGGGCGAAATCATGTAGCGCATTGGAAGAAACCGGAAAGCGCACTCCGACATCCGTCAGAAGGAGGTCATCTCGGGTAGATTTCCGATTACGAAATCCGAGCTCGCCCGATGTTGTCTTCGTGATGAAGACCCTATTTAGCATATTAGACCCGCAAAACAGAGTAGAAACGAACACGTGCTTCGTTTTCGCTCATGACTTCGTATTAGGCGTAAGATATTGCTTTTTTTTTTCGTTGCTTACCTTTATTACAGACTCCACAAAATTTTTGCGATGCCTCCTTTTCACGGATGGCCGATTACAACTACAACATAGTAACACCTCCACGAAATCTGTCAAAAGGAGGATTTTAAAACACCGGAAATGGAGAGGGAAGATAAATGATACGGTCGATTAACTCCCAGACAATTGAATGGTCCAAACTAGCAAAGGCGGGAAATTTGTTATCGTGCGAGAGATCAAAGTATCTGTTTGCTCACTCAATTCGTATTCAGCGTTCGGCCGTATTCCAATCGATAATAAAGTCTCCTTCTCGTTGTGTGAAATGTTGTAGCTGCAAGGAGTTTTTTCACAGGAAATGCATTTCAACAATTATTTTGGAAGATTCAAGTGCAAACTGGCGTTGTCCAAACTGCGAAAGAGCCCTTAAGCAGGAAGAGAAAAATAACCATTAATTTAACATGTAGTATTAAAAACTGATTCTCAGAACTTCCCATTAGTTGTTTATTAAGATAATCGTCGAAGTGAAATATATATGTGTAGTAATTTTTTATCTATTTAGAAGTCGGCTAAAAGAATTTTTAAAATGTATTCACGAGAAACTGTTTCTTATAGATCTTTCCCTAAGTACGCTCTTGCGTTTAGAATTGAAAATCCTCATCTAAATATTGTAAAAAATATTATCGTAGAATATTTTCAATGATGATCATGGCACAACGCAGATAGAGAAAATATAATAGGTGAGACAAGTCACGGATTATCCTTGTCGACAAAAGTAATATCGCCTGCTACATTATATTCAAACTTGATCTCCGTCCAATCGAGGTAATGTACAATTTTTTTATCAATTACCATATTAGAAATAACAATATATCGCTTAAACTCTGAACGTAACTGCGTTAAATTTATTTCATCAGAAATCCAGAAGACTTCCGGTGTTTTAAAATCCTCCTTTTGACAGATTTCGTGAAGATGTCATTACGTTGTAGTTGTGATCGGCCATCCGTGAAAAGAAGGCGTCAAATGTATTTTGTGGAATCTGACATATAGGTTAGCAACGGAAAAAAATGCAAATATCTTAACGCTAATACAAAGTCATGAGCGAAAACGAAGTAAGTGCTCCTTTCTACTCTATTTTGCGACTCTAAAATGTGAAATAGGGCCTTCATGAAAACATCGGGCGAGCTCGGATTTTGTTATCAGAAATCTATCCGAGATGACCTCTGGTGATGTAACATCCTCCTTTTGACAGATTTCGTGGAGGTGTCACTATATTGTAGTTGTAATCGGCCATCCGTGAAAAGGAGGCATCGCAAAAATTTATTGGAGTCTGTAATATAGGTAAGCAACTTTCTGACGGATGTCGGAGTGCGCTTCCCGAAGAAACCAGGCAGGACTAAACAGTGGTTTCTTTTACATATAGTCTCCGCTGACCTAAAACACACGGGCTCTGGTCATAGAAATGTGAGCTGATGTCAAGCCACCTCGCAGCTTTTAATTTCTCTGCGGGTGATCTTTTTTTCTATTTTCAATCTCCTGGATATTTAATCGCTCAAATTATTTTTTTGTGAACTATTCAGCTGGATAGGTCAGTTAGTCTTGCTGAACCATAAACGAAATGCACTCACTTAGCGCCGCTAAGTGACCGGGTCTGTAACCATATTTATACATAACCATTTGCAACTCTTTAGCAGTTCGACCTTACATACAGCAAAATTGTTCGAATGCAGTAAATGTAGCCAATAGTGTACTCAATATTCAATTTAATAAGGCCAGTAAACATTTGCTGATCCCACCAAGGTCACTTGAATATGGCACTAATTCCCTATTGTTATCCGAGCTTATATACGATAAAAGAGGCTCACGATATTTTATTTAACGATGTAAAAAAAATTACACACGATTTACGCTGCAACTAATCGAAGAGTTGAAAATTGTAGTCAGTGCTCAAATCACTAAGGCCTGTAAACAACCTCCCCTTATGTTTTGCTGCCCCAATCGTTGAAAGCATGGCTGGTATCTAGTTATTTTCTAGTCTCCTAAAGGATTAGACTGTTTTACCTCGAGTCTTGAGAAGAAGATATCCAGCCGATGCGACCAGTCGACACAACTCTTGAGTCAGCCTTCCTATATTTTGCTGCCAACACAGCACGACATATCGGGGTCCAAGACGTACGAGAATGTAACAAGCTTGACATGACTAACAACATAGCAAAGACAGTGCCATGCACTTCAGTATATAAATGTCAACAGCCACAAGAATTAGAAGGTTGCTCATCTTAGTCGATCTTTGCATTCAACTGAACAAAGTTATACATGAAAGTCAGACATATAAATGAGACAATCCCAGTTGTGGCGGTCATGGCATAAGTTACACAGTATATACCGGTCATGGCATAAGTTACACAGTATATACCGGTCATGGCATAAGTTACACATTAGAGCAAACTGGGGCATATCAAAAATATATAATTTTCAGTACGTACGTTTCTGCAGAATTACACTTTCAAAAAATGACTGGCGATAGCGGTACCAAGGCAATGTCTTAAAAGCTTTTTCCGAACCGACTACGACAGTAGAGTAATCAAACTCTTTAAACCAAGTTACATGCCGAGCTTTGCGACGGGAAAAAATGCAAATTAGCTAGTGCAGCCAGCTAATTTGCATAAGTAATTCAAGCCAAAGTTTGACCTCTCCGGCATGAGGTCGCTGCCCACGGTGTACACACTCTGATTGCGATGCATCATCCTGTCGCGGTCGAGTGAACATGTTTGGTGGCAGCAAGGTAGCATGGACAAAGTTAAAGAGTGTTGTTGGGCCTGTGGGACTCCTGTCATCTTCCGTGACTGTAATGACTGAGACATTTCAGTGAGTCATTTATGACGTGTACCGCTGGTAACATGTTTTGCAGTCACAATAAGAGAGCACATGGTCTGCTTTGAAGTTTTAGCTTTCGCTATGATTGTTGTACAAGATTTCTTTTTGTATTAGCGGAACAAGGCACGAAAAAAATTGTAAGTATCGATCGGTTTATATTTAGCTTTCCTTTCGTTTGTCATTCGGTTGTTATTTTGCTTTATTCAGCGGATTTATACATTTAATTTCAGTGAATCGTTGTTCATGTAATAAAAGACGTTTGCAGTTCAGCGCATCTCAAGTTTACCTTGTTGCCGCCTTCCAGTAGCGAACATTGGGTTCCTAGACTGACGAGATTCAGAAAGAATCGAAACTGCAGTCTTGCCTAAGGATCTACACAAATGGCAGCAGTTACATGCTCAGCCGATGGCTTTGTGAATAATAACAAATTCAGAAAATACATTCCTAGACGCGAGTTATAAATTAAACGCATTACAAAGAGACAGAGACCTTCTAATACACGAACTTTTTTTCATGTCATCCACTTGGCGTAAATACGGGATTTGTAAAAGAGGAAGCCATTTGCCTGCTAAGAACGAATTCATCACGAATTGTGTGTCACGCTGCAATTCTCGTTCGAAGAAACCGGAGTAGATCATTGAAGGCAGGCTTCAGCCAAGACTACTGAAATAGTGTCTTCTCAGTTTTCTGAAATTTCATCACCCTCATAGTAAGCTAAATGACATTTTACAGAATCCAACGGAAATATAAATGAGACTAAAGGTAGTTGGTAGAAATTTCACCCTTGGAGCTTTAAACCATCCCGAAAAACAAACGAATGAACAAACAGACCGTGTAAAAAACAAAACAAAACAAAATAAAGGAACAACAACAACAACGAAAACAGATTTAATCAGATTTAATCTGATTTAATCCACGTCGCATTCAGGCGTCACAGCCTTATACGCAAGACTGATCTTTGATGAGTAAATAAAAAATCAGCCAAAATTTTTTAACAAACTAAGCAGGGTATACATCAAAAAGGGCGAGAACCTCACATGTTTCTTACATTGTTCCGATTTATTACTTTAGACTGTTAAAAACTTTAGTAGCAATCTGCTATTTCATTATTTATCTCTCTTTTTGGGGCGCCTACGTTTTTTCTCCCAAGGTGTACGCTTTCTTTTGAAGTTTGCTTGGGACCTTGTATGGTTTCAAAGTTTCGTCATTTCGGAAAAGACAAAAACCCACCAGTTTATGCAAATTGCGCCTCGGTTTCAACCGACTCAATAAAAAAGGTTATGAAAGATAATGAAAAAAAAAATTTAGAATTCTTTTCGAGCACAACCGGTCAAGCATAATGTTACCCGCTGTACGTCGACGAATAACATCAAGAGTTAGCCTATATAATGTGATACCACCCATCGGGGCACCTATCTATAATTTTGAAAACTATCACGAAAATGTTTGGCTCATTTTACAACAAATCAAGGAAATGGAAAAGGCAATCTCACAGCAGAGTGTGCGAAAATTAACTCCTAACCAAGAATTAGATTTTCTTGCACTGATTTTGGAGAAAAGGGAAGAAGACGACGTTGTGATCTCTATTAACGACAGTGTGGAAAACGAGAAATCTGATTTTTTCCACGATCCATCTAGTTCAAGCGATACTGAGGTGGAATTTAGTCTTGCCGGCGCCGTTCAGAATCCTAGATTTCGTTATTCTACATCGGACCAAGAGGCGTTATCCGATGGCGAATCTTCGGGTGTGGCGTTATCTTCGAGAGCTGCTTCAGGTGACTCCATTTCAGGAAATGTATCCAGCATTCAAGAGTCTAATGGAGGACAGGTTGGAAAACAGAAAATGACGAGTTGAGACAAATCCGCATGAAATGAAACCACTCTTGCAATGATAGATGGCTAATATACCAAATAATCCTAATGTTTTATCAATTGTCTCATTTCTGAAAAATTAAACCATGTACGAGAGAATCGGATCTTACCTAATATGTTTAGGTTAAATAAAGATGTTTTGCCCACCAGAAAGCAGTGGAAAATTAACAAGCCTCTGAAGTTTGCGTCGCTTACGAAAAAAATACTCAACACTATTCCTCAAGAAAAATAATTGCTTTTATCACAGGCGAAAAAACTCAAATTATCAAACTCTCACACTCGACGCCCGTAGCTAACATTTCAGGGGGAATCAACGATTTCGAATGCAACGGCGTATGGATCGTGAGCGAAAAGAAATTTCCTGCGGGCGGCGAAATGTCTTAAATCTGTCAGGTCCTCAGTCAACTGTAAATTCCTTAAGGTCCGTTTATGGATAAGCTAATGAAGATGTGGCTGCTGACACGCTGACCAGCTAACATAGAAAACCCCATACAAGGAACAGACTCTGTGAGGGGGAAGGAACACGAAATAGCCTCATTTACCGTTTCATTTAAAGAAAATAATAAAATTCCATCAGTATTTAAATTTGCAATATTTCCAAGTTTTCCAGTTACATCAAGATCTGAAAGACAATCCTACAAAGTAGCAACAATAAACCTCTTTATTTATTTCCTTTCTATTTAAACAATATCTCTAATTGATAATTAGTCCTTAATTCTCATTATCTATCTATTCGCTTGTCTATATTGACAGGAAAAACATCTAAAATCGAGTGTGAATGGGTCGAGGTAAATGGTCAACACTAACTTCCCTCGCGTCAAACATCCCACGGAAATAAAATGACCCCTTGCATTTAACCTGCTAATGCTTAGTCAGTCTTAGTGCTGTGACAATGGTAAAAATTGAAGTGACACAATGGTGGGAGAGCCAAATGTTTCCTTTACTCTGTGACAGAGCTACAAGGCTACTTCCACTTGTTTTGAAAGACCACACGTCACCTCGATATACCAAAGTCGACTTTAATTCAGAATCCACGCGCCAGAAGTACTTGGTCTGAGGCTCCAGAGTGGTCTTCAGGTGTAGGACATTCCCACCATCGACGACCGATCCAAGGTACTCAGAGGAGTGGCGCGAGGCGCTGCTAACCCTCTCCTTATCAGTTCCCAAATAAACATGATGGACAGACGCTCCGTATCCATTCAGCCACATAAGAGTGTCCCTTCGATCTGGTCTTATCTTTACATTATTGTCAGGGGGGACAGGCGTGCTTGCCTTATACAACTGCCGTCCCGGTATCCAGTAGTGCGTGAACGCGGGGTTATAGCTGTAGGGTCCAACGTTGTGCTGTATATAAGTAGAATTGGAAAGAGGTCGAAAATCGAAGTTATCTGGATCGACCAACTGATCTGTAACTTTTCCAATAACGTTGAACTTCACAACACTCCCGGCCAAAGGATACAACTCTCCCCCGTGTTTGCCACCGTTTGCCTTATCAGCTCCGTTGAATAAAACTACAGTTCCGTTGTTGATCGGAACAGGGTTTTCGCGAACATAACGTAAAACACACAAGGAACATTTATCACCTTGGTGGTCACCGTCTCTCTCATTTCTTTTATCAAACACCAGGTTGTGTTGCACTGTGTGATTGTCTCCTTTTACCATCATGCCATTACATTTCCACACCACGTTACTATGCATTGTTCCATCACGTCCAACCGGCAGAGGTGGTTGTCCGTCAAATCTCACCCCATACTTAGGACTAGAATGCACCCAATTTTGCTGGAGAATTGCATGAGTTTGCGATTTGATTTGTACTTGAACGTGACTGCCGTCATGCTGAAAGGTTATCAAAAAACAAAGTGAATGAGCACCGAAAGATAACGTAGACAAGAAATTCATCCAACCCTACCATATGTCAAATAAAAGACTAAAGCACTTCAAGACTGCAGAATATTATGGGTGGGGGCATATGTTTTTAAATCATAACAGCGACTATATGTGATCGCAGATCCTGCCTAAGGTTCAAGTACCGTGAAAATGCAACGTACTGCACTTATCAAAAGTAATCGTCAAGCTGCCTAGAATTTGAATGAAATTAATCCTTTTTTATATCTATTAGACTGCATTCATTGGAATCAAATGTCTTAAGGACTTTCACCAATCAAAGCTCCATTATTATGGCGTCAAACTCAAACCACAGGTGACGCCAGGTTCAAAAATGTAACCCTTCCTACGGCGGTAGTGGGCGAGCGCTGTCACTTCTGGGCAACCATGATGGAGACAGTGATTTCGTTCCCCATGATAATGTACCAATTGAAATACGTCTGGCAAGGAAAAGAGAAGTAGTTACCTGTATAGCACCCCAGCATTGATGATGCAAATGGTTAAGCCGCACTGTAGGCCGCAAACCAGGTCTTATGCCACTGCTGGCTCCGTTGTACCGCAAGGTGTTTCTCACAAAAATGTCGCCAATACCTCTAGAAATAATCGTGCCTAGCCCTCCACTCTTGTAAACCGTGTTTGCTGCAGTCCAGTCGTTGTATTCGAACAAGTTGTTTTCCAGAGTCGCATTCAAACCGCTGAACTCTAAGGCGGCGCCATCGGTACCATAGAAAGTGTTGTTAAAAACCGTTAATGTATTGAAGGTAACTTTCTTCGTATTCGCGTTCATTTTAGTCCATTCAGCAGGAGCAGTGTCACCAAGCATTCGTCGTGTATACGACGGGTAGCTGAAGATGATCGAGTGGAAAGTCAAATTATTCACTGCATTCTTTTCATCCATTGTGGAAGCCCGTAGCGCTGTCCCAAAGAACTTCAGCTTCTTAAAAACCACGTGACTACAGTTGGTAATGTTAAATGCGTACGTCATAACCTTCCCTCTGACGTCACGTCCTTCTGGGGATTTGCCATCTGCCGTCATTACAAATAGTGTTCTAGTAGTTTTGTCGTAAAACCACTCCTCGGGTTGGTCAAGAAATTCTAACTTGTCTTCAAGGAAGTATTGATTGGCTCCAGGAACGAACTTTATTCGACCGAATGTGTCCTTGTACGTGAATGATGCATTCCCGGGCTTGTGGCTTTGCACTATGGCTGTGAAGGTATTAAAACTTCCGATGTTAAGAACTGCCATGGCACCCGTTGCGTTCAGACCGCTTCCAGCCAAGTCCTTTGAGCCATCATCGACCATAACACCTCGTGTGGACAAGGTGGACGACTTCGCCCAGTAACTGGCGTTGAATACTGTCTTGTTGGACCACAGTGCGTTTGGCCAGCGTGCATTTGTCATCATCTCGCCGTCGATAAATAACTGCCAAATGTCTTGGTCTATGACAGCCTTAAAAGCGCCACTGTCATCTTTCACCCATTCTCCCTTTGGCTTTAGTTGGACAGTACCATCAATGATCGGATATTCGTCTAGGATTCCCCGTATGATGATTGGTTTTTCAGGGGTACCATGTTTGTTCGTGACAGTCACGCGTTCTAGGTAACGCCCTCCAGGAATAACGCATTCATCTCCCGGGGCAGTAAGCTGGTCAACACACGATTGAATGGTTGTAAATTTCGACCGAATGGTTGAAAATGCGGACGAGCCTCCACGAGTACAACCAATAAACAGACTACTCACACAAAAAAAACATAGTAATGAATTCTGACTTGTACCGCGGGCCATGATTTCCTGAAAGAAAACAAGATATTTTACTGACGGTACGTTAATGTAAGGTGGTTAATTGTACTTGTCTGCCCGTTTTACACTTTCATACTACAAAATAATGATTTCACCATGTAAAGCAAATTGTTTAATTTTTCAAAAAAGCGAAGAAAACGCAACGTTTTTGTCTATCACCAAAATCTCTTAAAGTTACCTCGGTGATGAGTCTGTTTCGACCGAACCCCTGGGTACTTTTAAAAAGTAATTTACCAAATAGAGTCAGTGCAGGTAATTTATGTCTTATTGTGCAATTGCGCTCATGCGTGCATTTGGTTTCAAGTTTCAAAATTCATTAAAATAAGAGAAAAAAAACCTATACGCGATATTTAATACTGAGTACGGTAGATATCTCCCAACCAGACTGCATTATCATCCTTCTTCTGAGGAACAAAACCGAATCGGTTTTTTCTGAACTAAAGAATGATCCTTAGCCGGTTATTCTAACATGGCCATCGGTCCTTCCTATGTGATTTAAAGAAAACTTTTGCGCTGAAAATGAAAATAAGACACTCTTCTCTGGATAAAAGCTTTAGTTTCTGAATGGGCCCCAGAATATACCCTGATGTAAACATTCCCCTATATTGTGATATCTTGTGACAGGTAGAGGATCCGAGTTGTGTAACATCTGACCATATGTGAAGGGGCAAATGTGTCACAAACACAGTTTTATACCTTTAGTAATAGTTACCTTCGATTTTCGGTGGAAAGCAAGTGCATATCAAGAATGAACGACCTGACTTACAGATTCTTACCTCTGTGTCGTTGTTCGTCGATAGGTTCAACGATGAACCAGTCGCGAACGATGAAGTTCCACGCCCGTTCGGGGGTCTGGGAATGAATGAGTGACTGCATGACCAGTGTATAATTAACCAGGGTCACGCGATCTTATCAAATTTCATCACTGTTTAAGGAGATACGTTTCCCCTTATTTCAATCCATTGTGTACAAACTGTCTGCTGCTGACAGTTGTGATTCATAAGGTTAAAAATCTTTTTTCAGATCAGACCTATCAAATAAGTTGACAAGCACTTTTAAGTTTCCACAAAGATAGTCATATTTGGGGGTTAAAGCTCTACATCAAAGACAGTACTTTCTTTTCATGTGGGCAGTGGAGAGCGGGCAGGGAGGGGGGGGGGAAAGAGAGTGAGAGCTAAAGAGCAATATGCTATTTGCTATGGGGTCCAAAAACTCCAGTTTAAGGCATTAACCCAGTACACAATAATTAATCACATTAACACTTTTGATGCCACATAAAGTCTCAAACTACAGACACATTCAATTTCTTGTTATTCATCCTGGATCTTTAATGGACTCAAAGCCACCTACAACACTTTGACTAAACAAAGCTTTTGTTCAGTCATCAAACTCTAGCAGTCTCATTTTCTAATAAATAGCTATTCAAAGTTAAATAAACTCAAAGTGCTCAAAAAAATAATACAATATTTATGGCTCCAACTACAATGACATTGTTCAAACACTGGGGTACCATAATTTATGCACTACAATAAGCTCTATTAATAATCTTCCAACATTTTTCTATCCCAAGATCCAAAAGGAGTCAAAGTTCGTGTAAATCCCAATGGGCCAGAGTGTTAAAACCTTACATCAAATAAGAACATTACAGCGAAAACTAAAAAAAAATTATTGATTACAAAATTGGATTACTCTAATTTTCAAATTGGCAAGCAGGCAATTTTTGATGATCCCCAAGAGGAATGCAAACAAGCAGTTTGCCTGATAATCACCTGAGAAATTCTACTGAAGCAACTATCCTCCTTGTATTCAGTGAATGTTGTTGAATAATCCTGTCTGCTTTATCTCAGGAATTATTTGACAATAATCACTTTGCCTTTGGAACATGAATGTTGATTACAACAAACAGTTGTTGAAAATTATGTTTACAGTCTGAAATGGTACAACACAGGATATCTTGTGGGCCAATTCAAAGTTTTTGGATTATTACACCTATGATTATGCACTACTTGAAAGTTGTAACCTGAAGTTGTTGAGGAAAAACATAAATTTACAGCTTCAAAAGAGTATATCCTTGTTTACACTACCAACGCATTCATACATGTAAGTGAAAACATTACAATGTACAAAAGATATACAGCTTTAAGAAAAAGCACAAGCAAAAGGATTAAAAAAATTTGATCCTGACATTTGTATTTCTCAGTGTTATTCTAGAATAGAGCATGCATGGTAATCCAGAATTGTTTTGTTTTTACTTCACTCTCTGATTAGTCTAGATAACTCTCATAGTAGGAACTTGAAGTATATCAGGACTGTTACATCTTTTTCACTATGTTTTCAAGTATTTGCTTTACAGCAAAATTTTTATGACTGATAGTGGTAAAAAGCTAAGTTTTGACACTCAATTTAAAATTGTCTATTAAGGCTATGCTTGCCCTTATAGTTGCAAATCTAGTGAAAACCAAGCCTTACACCAAAGGGGGTGCTGAATGATAAAATCCAAGACATGTAAGATGCTGAGGCCCTTCTTTTAAAATCCCAGACCAGCCACAGAACTCCTTAATTTTGTTTCAAATATTACCAGGTACAATTTGGGACATTAAAATGTTGCTTTAGAGTTACACGACTCTCAGAGGTCCTTGCTTTCCTGAAGATACGTTTTCTTGTAATTTGTCCCATCTCCTGGCAAAAGTGAACTTACAGTGGGCCAGATCCAAGCTAAATACCATTTCTCTCCAAAAACGTCCAAGAAATTTTGCTTCCAGCCGAGGTCATATTCTTTCTTTTTCTTCTTTCTCTCATACGAAGTCTGACCGCGAGAAATGATTCTGATCTGAAAGAACAGCATGCCACTAAAGAGAATGAACGCAAAGATAGAAAGCCCCGTCATGAAGGAAATGAAAAATCCGTAAAGAGTCGTGTATCCTAACATCCACATCAAGATTGGAGTGACCATGGTGAGTACTGTTGCAACGCTGAAACTGCCGATTTCCGACGTCACATATTCGTGATGAAAAGCATTGGCATAAAAAGCTCCTAACCAAAGGTACAACGCTAGAAACATGTAATAGCGATAGTTCCTGAAGCCGACACACTTTCCGGCAAATATACAGTGGTGATCTCGCTTCAAAACACATTCGTTGCAGACTTGGCAATGATGGGCTCTTGGAGGTGCGTTCAGTTGACAGAATGGACAATAAGTCCAGCCGGGCTTCAATACGGACGGCATTCCCAGATTCTTTCCTGTTGTATCCGTTGTGATCAGAAAGAAAAAGTTGGCGAACACATTCAACCACAAGAAAAAACCGCAAAACACGTGTAAACACCACCATGACGAGAAGGGTTCATGGTAAAGCGGTAGGACAACAAATAGTTCAAAGAGTGCAATTACCCAAAGCATAACAATCATGAATAAGAATGCTACATAATCGGATGGTTTCTGAGGAATATACGCTTGCAACCAACTCTTTTTACTCTCCATCATCGATGCAAATTTTAGCTCGACGCTCAGTTCGGGCGAGAGGAAAATCAACGCCTAGACGGTGCAAGGGGTATTCAGCGGACACGCATTTAGAGCTAAATTTGTTATATAAGCGTCACAGAAAATTGCAGGACATTTCACACGAGAAATAAATGTCAAAAATGACATACACAATGTTTCCCGCGCAAAATGTACAAATTATTCAGCTTCCATAAGGAGTGACTATTGATGACTTATAACACCCCAAGTCAGCCTGCTTTATCTAGAACTAAAAATGCTACCATCTGTTATTGGTGAAATTTTAACGTACAAATAAATGCCGAGTCATGTAAAAAGTGCAGAACATAAATTAAAATAAATACCTGTGTAATAAATGCGTCCACAGAGGTAAATATTATTATTATCATTCGTTATTTTTTCCGTCAGTTATATATTTTTTTAAATTTTAAAAAAAATCGCCAACTCCAAGGAGTTGATGTCGAAAAGTTTGTACCGACGTCTCCTTTTTTCCCTGAACTTGTAACTGACTTCTCCTGAACTTGAAATGAGCCGTGTCATTCTGAGATTTATACAACATTATATCAAGAGCTAGTGAGGTTAACAACAAGCCACTGTCTGACAAAGGAGCCGGCGTTCCCTCCGCCAAAGAAAACCAGAGTCCAGAGAGCGGTCGGAAATCAAGCCCACGGAAGGGAAGAAGGGGAAGAGGGTATAGTCACAAGAAAAAATGAACCACGGGGGGGGGGGGGGAGGAATTAAATAAGGGGATTATAAGACATATAAGAGATAAGATAAAAAATAGTAGTGTAGATGCAACTTGCCGAAGTTGCAACGTCTCTGATAGGAGGGGGTAATAGGCCTAGAGAGGAGGAATTAAATAAAATTATAATTAAGAATATAATGATTGCTTTGCGTTTTATTTGAACTTGTTTAATTACTTTAAATGTAGAGATTAATTATTGTGTTTTGTAACGACTGAATCCATCTTTCGGTAATCAGGCCACTTTTTCCGAGTATCATAGCCAAGAGTTCTCATGACAGGAGCAATTCTGTTGGTATGTTCCATTAAAGATGATGATAATCTTTCAGACCATTTGTACAGTGCTCTCAAGTTGACAGCTTCTTTCACTTGATCTGTTGACTTTTCAAGGCTAAAAATTATAAAATATAGAAACAAGCATAGGCATAAATAGGAAAAGCAAGAAAAGCGATATGTTTTTTCCCCTTGTTCCTTTCCCCTTGCGCCTTAGGAGTAAGGGCACAGCTTCAGTCTTCCTACAAAACTTTTACCAGAACCACTAGCTCACCAGAGAGCTTTAACTCGTGTCAAATGATCTCTTGGCTCACCAAAACGCGAAAGGAATTTGAACAAGCCAGAGTCGAACAAACGCACAATGATGGGGATAAAAGTATCAAGGGGGCTTCGTAACCCTCCTCAAGCCCTCTCGATAAAAACACAAAATGAGCGGGATCTGAACGATTCAGCGCGTAACTCAATAAAATCAAATCTTCGGGCGCAGTGATTCTTGCGCAAATGGTAAACTTTTAACCGTCAGAATTGGGAAGGATGTCGAGGAAATACTGAGACTGGAAGATTCTCATAACTTCACTGCTGTATACATTAAACACATCAGATATTCGGACGTTTTTTCTGATTGATTAATGGCTGCTTTTACCTGGAAAGGATGACACCTCCTGGTTTCCCTATCATAGTTTCATGATGGATCACTGCGTCATTCCAAGAAACATCCAAAAATTCCAGGATGATTTCCATGCTCTCAGTAGGGAACAGCACCAAATGCTCATAGGGGATTCTCAAACATCTTGACTGACCCAACGCTACACATTGAGCGTTCATCTCACCTGTGGCATCATTCCATGTTCTCAAAAGGATTTCTGGACGGCGATTGTTGACGCCACGAATAACAACTCCTCTCTCCATTATGGAGTGGACAACAGCGCGTCCGTCTCTTACCATGAAAACAAATTTGGATTTGGGAAATATTCTGGCTAGATAGCTAAGATTCCTGAAAGTTAAGGGATCTTTGTTGCACAATCGTGGCGCGGGATCTCCATGTTTAGCAACAATTTCTCCTATCAGCACCGCTACGGCGGAGTCCAAAAGATCTTGGGTAACGCCAGCTTCCTCTCTTCTCTGTTTTTCTTCCTCACTGACAAGGCTGAATATCCTTGAAATACCAATGAGGATTTTCGGAATCACCCTTGTCTCCTGCCCGCATCTGATGTCGGGATGTGCATCTAGCATAGCTCTCATGAGAGTGGTTCCGCTTCGCGGAAAGCCACCGACAAAAATAAGAGGAGTAGAACGGTCCACGTGATGTAATGGAGGGTGACCATTATTTATCATCGATACAGTGGGGAAGTCCTTGTTTTCTTCATGTTTACAGGACCTCGATAACAGCCTTAATAAGAAGAGGGTCATCAGCGATAAAAGGCCGCATGCGACTGCGAAAAATTTCCAAAGTTTCCGTTGTGACAAGTACATCTTAGCAGTAGTTCAAACATCAAGCGTTTCGATGTCATAAACGTAATTTTAAGAAGTTTGCAGCAGTAGATTTGAAAACTTACCACTATAGCGCAGCAGATTTCAATTAGGCTACCTTTAACAGTGTTGAAATCCGAGCGGCTATGTTCCTTCTTCTTCTCAAATGATTACAATGGACCCATTTCCAGTGGGGTCATTGCATTGAAGTCGAACTGGTGCACAAGACAATAATTAATTTTAGCCCATGGACTCAGTCTGGCTACATTATCACCGACAAGAAAAGGTTGTGTGATTCTGATGAGTTCAAAGTTTTCGATGGAATACTGACGCAAACTCAAGAGTTCCACTGCGGATTATTTCAAAGGGAATCCAGCTACCGCAGCAGATTTCAATTAGGCGACCTTTGGCAGTGTTGAAATCTTCACCACTTCTATCTGACTTCTCTAATTAATTCATTTTTCTTCAAGCGTCTTTCTTAAACAAAGCGCCGTCATTCGCAGGAAACCCGTGAACACCTGTCGCTAACCGATCCAGTTAGCGCGGCATAATTGAAACTTCAATTTGTTTAAAGATATTTGCGATATATTCAGAGGTTTTCGTAGACATCATTATACTCCCCAGCTGGAAAGACGTTGATTTAAATTTGTAACTTCAGCTGTTGCTTGGTCACATACTGAGGAATGGTTTGCGAAGACAATAGGCAACAGGTTACAACGCTGCACACAACCAAAATACAACGTAAATGTTCTGTCGATGGCTGTTTATTGAGAAAATTCGCTTTAGGGGGCCTTGGCACTGTATCCAAAACACTCCACTTAATTTCCTTGGAAGTTGATTATCTTACGCTTACAGAATGACTCCCGCTCGGAGTCGGACTAGAAAAAAAGTCGTAACGAAGAAAACAGCCTCAGAGGGGTTATGGCAAAGAGCAGATCTGTTTGGAGTTGGGGGAAAGTCTTTGAATTGGTAACCGTTTCTTTTCATATTTACTGCATGTGTCGATGTAAGCTTATATTTAAAGTTACACCCTTCAGCGTGTACACTCTTTTTTGTTATGTAGAAATAACTACATATGCATCTGCATGCAGCCGTATTTTTATTGGCCAATCTCTTCGCCTTTGCCAAAGTGCACTTCACTTAACTCAAGAAGCTAGAGTTGCTCTCGGCTACGCCTCGAGCAACTCTTGCGCATTTTTCGTGCTCTCCAAACTTACCGTGTGCTTCACATCTTCAACCCGATGGTTAAAAATTGTTTTTCTCGAGGGATTTGTTTGCTGACGTCAGGAGCGTGCACAATAGGAATATGAAGCAGTCGCTCACGGAATTGAATTTGATTAGACAAATTTACGCGCTATGTTATAAACCAGTTTAACCCTCAGTAGAATCAAGTGTTCTGATTGGCTCCTCTTAAGCATCGTTCCCGGTCCCTTGGCGAATTTCTCGACACAATCACATACAAACTGCTTTGTCAATGACGGTAAGAATTTTACTCTTTCTCACTTCAACAAAGCGTTTTATCGAATAAACTATTTAAATCAAAATATACTACAAATATGCAAGTATATCGATAAAAAAAATGTCTTTTCATAATTTATGTTTCACTGCTTTTCAATTTTTGAAGTAAAGAGATATTAAAATTCATATTTTCTCACTTTACCTCTTTACGTTAATATTTCAATAATACTTCTTTTATGTACGATTATAAAATTAAACTATAAAACAACTCCTGGATTCTGATCTCAGTAAAATGTACAGTAAACACATCTGGTGCGCTCAACAGGAATCAAGATCATCTCCTACTATGTATAATACCCTAAATAATGTTTAGAAATCAATTTCGTTTGTTGTAGGGCTGTAACAACAGTATGTATATTAAAGTCAAAAGCTCATAACACTTGAAAAAAAATTAGGCGATCCATTTGCTTAACAAGTATATTAACTTTTTATTTATCATTGCTAATAACAGGCGCTGATAATTATTTTTATATAAATATATACTTTTTTCCCTATCTTTTTCAATTTAATACATGCCTTATCGTGTGTTGCTTAATTAATGCTCTGCTGACCTATAGGATTTTCAGCAGCAGCGCAGCGAGCAATGAGTAAGCGAGAGATTGTAAACTATCCATATCAGTTGTTAGCGAGTAGAATGGATAGGGTAACTTATATCTTTATCAGACTCCATGTTGAAACTGAAGACATTCGGAGATGTTACCAATATAGTGACTTGAAGCTCCTTATAGGCAACTCGAAACAGGTTGGCCGGCCTTGCCTTCAGATTAGAAGATCTGATGGGGCTTTTTTGTGCTAAGTCCATTTTTTCCTGACGCTTTGCTGTTGAACAAGTCGCGGATGAGAGCAGACTTCTCAGTTTCCAGTTGAGCAATTTTACTTCCTTTCTCAGAGACCTCCTGATGATGAAAATATATTATTATACAAATAACACGAATCAACAATTCTTTATGGTCTCTTAACCATTATTATTGACTGAACAGCTCCCATGAGTGACCAAGACAGAATTTCTCCTTACAATATCAACATAGTATCAAGCAGACAAATGATGGGAATAAACAAAAATATTAATTAGGAGATTATTAGTTGATCCAATACGATCCAATACCTAGTTCTTTGAACTAAAATCATAAGAATTGTATGGTAGACAGTAAGGAGAATTACTATTATGAGAGCTTGGAAGGGAAAATGTTAAAAAAGGGCTACACTAAGGGAAAATTGCAACAATATTGAAAGAGAGCCACACAATAAACGCTAGCACTTAAAAATTATCAGGGAGGCACTTGTTAACTTTGCTATGCACAAAATTGATAACAGATTTCTGAGAGGCTAAATACTAGAAATATATTATTTAAAAACAACAAAAATGGGTTAAAAGTTAGAAATTTTCAGATCCCTGAGATTTAGCCACATAAACAGGCTACATGTAGGAGATACACAGACTATGCATACAAAAAACAAGCTACAGTCTAATTATTAATTTTTATAATGACCTTTTTGAGACGTTCTACTTCATCCTGCAGCCATTGTTTTTCATTACTAGCTTCTGAACTTGAAGTTAGTGATGCCTAAGGAAAAAAATTATCCATATCATTCAAAAGGGATTAGCATATCAGCTGAGCAGAAGGAAGAGCCAAAAATTGTTCTAAATATGATCAATCCTGAGAGTGAAACTTCTATAATGAAAAAGCAACTCAAACAAGAGACCTAAACTATGTGTACCTTTACAGGTGATTTCCCTTCAATGATTCTTTCTAAGGACTGATTCACACTCTGTATGTGATGTTTGTGCTCTTTAAAAGAGTCATCATCCAAACCAAGCTCTCTCCTTCTTGTCTTGTGAAGCAAAATTTCATACTGAAACTGCAAAGGGGTAGATGAGCACAATAAATGTATTTAAAAATTTAACATTCAAAAGTTAGCCCAAGAGAAAAAAATTCAGAAATCTTTTTACAGTAATGAATACAAATTGTAAGCCTTACAGACCTTTTGCAACATACATGGTGTTCATTTTGACTATAATTTCTGTTAGTCAGAGTTCTGTATTTTTGGTATGTCAAATGGCCCCTTTTGCCATGATTGCATCTTCAGCAATTTTCAAGCTCTCTTTCTAGCTTGAAATCTGGGCAACATTCAAGCCAAATAAAAATAGGACAAACATAATTATACTGCAAAATGTATTTCCTATCACCTAGAAAAACAAATTTGATTGATACTTCCTTTCTGTTGGCCACACTGTTCATGGCCATATAACCAACATACAAATCTTCATTCCTCAAATACTTTCTAAAGGGTGCATGATCCTGGCAATATTTATGAGCAATGACTGATTTGTGGAAAATGTTACAAGTGGGATACTGGTTTGCTATATGATGAAAAGGCTCATCTGCCTGTTGCCTCCCTCATAGAATGCTTTCTTCAGTTAACAAATTGAAGTGAATAGCAGACATTGAGGAGTCACTCATTCATCTACACAGCCTCCTTAATCAGGTGGTTTGTTGTTAAATATTCTTCTTATATTCATGATACAACATACAAAAATGAATTGCTTTTACTTATCATTTTCAAGTTGTTCTAAACAAGTCATAGTGACATCAATTGATCAATTAATGCATGTGCATTTTTAGAATGTTCTCTGATACAGGTGCCTGGTCAAACTTGTAATGAAACATTATGATGACATAATGAATTACCTGTTCAAGAGAATATTGGTCGTCATTTTGAAGGTGCAATTTCTCTTCCTGAATAGCTGTGATTCTTTTAAAATACCACTTTCTAGCTTTTTCGATGACCTGAAGACCATTTTGTAAAAGGTCATGCTCATCATCAAGCTCTTGTAATCTAGCATCCTACAATATCACAGGAATAAAAAATATTGCCAGCATTCTTGTTTTCAAATCAAGCCTTACCATACTATCTAACCAATAAAATTAATAATAAGCTATTACAGTGCTTACAATTTAATTAAGACCACATTAATGCACAGCATTTAGTTTTCAAAGAGATATTAAACATGGCTTCCATCGTAATTAATCAACAAAGTACAACAAAGAAGAAAAAACATAACTTTTGATGCCATTTAATTGAGTTTGAGTGCCAACATTGCACCCTTCAAGTCTCTTCCATCTTTAGGAGTATCAATATCTCTCTGTTACCTATGTGAATGTCCATGATGAATAGTCTTCAAATAGCATGAAATAGTTTACATGTAAAAATTCCAGACTATTTTTGCAGCCATTGTACAATTTCCTCTCACTGCTGCAAGCTGAAGGGTTACGGGTAGTTGCAGGTATGTTTTTATCTCCCAAGCTTGACCCTCAACAAAAATCAAGCAAACTACATTTTCCAGCCAGAATATTAAGCTTATCAAATCTTACTTGCATGCATTGATACAAGTATACAATATTTATCAAAGTTGTCATCAAAAAAATTACTCTAACCTAGGACAAAATATAAATGAGATATGCTTGCAAATAATTTGTTTTGATCAAAAGAGTCACTTGGGAGAATAAATTGTGCCATTATTATCATTTTTAAATACTTAATCAATAATCAATATTACAGAGACATATGTCTGGAAACCTGACTGCATATCATGAAGGACAATAATAGTTGATTCTACTAATTTTTTCATTATATCAATAAATTTTGATTGCACTATAATAAAAAGGGACACCCTTCAATTTGTTGCATACCATATATTCAGTAATTTAATTGAATAATAGTTAACTTTAAAAAAATACATTCCTTTCCTACCAGAAAGTGGTTTAAGATACTTCTACCAACTGAACTAAGACACCACATTTTGAAAGTGAGGAAAGTTAAATAATCTCATGAATTACCTTTTCAATTGTCTGGATTTCAGTAGGAGCAGCAGAATGTTTAATATGTCCATTTAAATTTGTTGGTACACTACTGCTGATTTCTTTACCAACAAAGTAGACTTTTGTTGTAGAATTTGATCTTCCTTTTGGACTTCCATTTCCTGAGGATGGACCTGCAAGTCAACACAAGCATGAAATCAGTTTGGCACATGCAGTCACAATTCACTGATAATAGAAACAGTAAATTAAATTGTTGGAATCTCTATTTACAAGAACAGCATGGTCTTCTTTTTAAAATGGCTCAGTATCTTTTTGCTAAATAAACAGTTAGTGGAAAATAATCAGAACATTTCTGTAATAAGTCTTGTTTTTTTACTAGACAATTTAAAACCTAAAGTATCTCACAGAGGCTGAGTTCTGTGTCAGTCAGTAATGTAATTAGAGTTGTCACTTTTGTAGGATCTTTCAATAGAAAGTGCCTCATAGAAATTATGTCAACATGCAGGGTCTAGTGTATGGGATGGAAAATACCATGAATTCATAGGTCTCTTAAACAATTTATCCAATATTAAAGTCAAAGTTGTCAGCTCTTGCAAAAAGTCTCAAATCTTATTTACAATGCAATTTATTTCTGCTAAGAAGTCTAAAATTCCTTTCAGTTTCTCTGAGTTGGGGATTAAAATTCCTGTAGCAGAAGGTGACTCAGTAAAAAGACAGCTGTCTAGAAAGAGTAGCTAAAAAGTTAGCTTTGTGTAAACAGTGTATCATTATTGTCATTTGAAAATATTGCAAAGAAGATGATGTTTTTCAAAACAGAGTGGAAGAGTGAGTATCATATAACTCCAACTCAACATTTCCTTGTCATTTATAATGCTTGTGAAAATCAAGGTAAAGTGATGTCATTGTGATTTGTATTGCAAATACAAATTGTGTACATGTACATGTAGTTTCCATCTGTTTTACAGACTGGATTCTAAGTGTCTCACAAGTCTTTCATTTTCCCCCATCACCACTTACTCTAATGAAGGCCCAGTCTACTTTAAACTTGTGTTGCCCTAAATAGGGATGGAATTTCAACCATCATTGGTAATGCCCCTCTATATGAAAATTAACTCCTATAAGCATCTATTTTCCACTTCCAAATTATGTCCTTCACCTATTGTGATCAATGCTTGAAAAATCCATCCATTAATCTAATGAAAAATATTAGACATTGCAAAATGTGGGTTGGCTTAGGGGGGGTCTCAAAGCCAAGATATTTGTATATTAAGATTGAATGAGAAAAATCCAATATTTTTTAGGAAGAAGTTGAGGGCAGAAACTCTTGTGAAGGGATGTATATTGACATCCTAGGGGATATAATTGAGACACTGCTGCATCATCATCCTGATTATATTGCTGCATCTCCCTTGCTTTCAACATCCTTTTCCGTTTTAAGATTATTTCTAGCACTGCCTCCAGCATTTCTAAGTTAAGAAGTAGTTTGTTTATCACAAAAAAATAATGCGACGCATGGTCTGTCAAGACTCAATTACATAACTTTTGAGAAAGAACCACAACAGGCCCAGACATGAAATCTGTAACCTCTGAAACTTTAAAAAGTTAACTATAATCTCCACAGGAATTCTAAATTGTCAGCTAATATTCTCATCAATCATATGCAACGAAAAAGATATGTTATATTGACAATGTAAAATAAACATTTTTTCATGGCTGAAGACATTAGCGGTACATTGGCCTTACAGTCTAATTTTAAAGTTTTGACATGTTGTTTAGACATAATCGAGGTCGCCATGCAGAGAGACCACCTGGTATTTTGATAATCGTAATCTCTATTGTGTTCGCTGGAATGGCTTACACATTTTGGCACGTCCAATTTTTGTGTCCAAATTCAGGATTACAGCTAAATCGTTTAGCGTTAATCTGACGCCAAACGAATTATCATGTTGTAAATACTTCTCAGTCTTAGAACCTCTGAAATGCGAAAAAAACTACTTCAGATCAAGAGGGTGGTAGTTTAAACATAATAAATTTTCAAGCGAATTGAACGAGTGCAAAAGATACAAAAAATAAACATTGTCTCGCCACTAGTTCTGTAGTACTGTTCCATTGAACTAATTTTAAACATATGCGACATCCTTTGACGTAAAAACGTCGAAATATGGACATATGCTAAAGCGCCCGGTATGCTTTAATCCGTGTTCTATTTAGATTAGGACACCTTTACTGTTTTCAATTAACGCGCGTTCGTTTATGAAGTTAAAAGCGCCCGAAAGAAAAATTATTTCTTTTACTAGTCATATTTAATTAGAAAATTCGGACCACAAAGAGAAAATTGGTGGTTATTTATAGGTTCAAGGCCGAAATTCCCATGAATATCATTTACTACCAGCCCACCGTGTCGTAACAAAAGAAACACTTACTTGTACTTCCGGAGCTATCGTTCCCGTTTGTCCGTGGATTTGAAGCATTAAAAGTCAGAGAACGCCTCTTTTCTTGATTTTCATTCTTCCAATCCCTTAATTTGTTAATTACTTGAGCCTTAGTTCTGTTTTCGTTGCCTGCAAATGAGTCCTCGCTAGAATCGGAAGTCCAACCTTTAGTGGCCGTGTCCAGCTGCGGTAGCGAGTTCGATCTTCTGGTTGAGTGATCTAAGCCGTTCGCACCACCATTTGTTTGGGCGCGTGGTTGCGTTTTAAGGGCCAATTTCATTCCAGTACATAGTCTTTCAAAGTTCAGAAGCCCATTCTTGGGGGTAACCTTCCGTAAATTTTCCATGACTCCCTCTCCGAGTCCATTCGAGCCTTGTTTAGTTTTCCACCTAGTCTCTATGTCAGAGAGTCGCACAAAGCCTGTTCCCTTCTCGTCAAGAATATCGAACAATGTTTTTAAATAGCGTAGAAATTCTCGTGGCAAATCCTGTGTGATGTTGACAGGCTTTGCAATAATTGTAGGAGAATTCTCGCCACCATTCTGCTTCGAAAAAATAAAGACATGTCTACCTACTTGCCTTGTATCCATTGGTGAAGCGGACATCTTTTCGGGATGAAAAAATTCATAACACTGTCCACGTGCAAGTGAGGCTCTGGGTATTGAAGGTGTCAGCGATGACAATAACTTGCTTGTTAGTGGCTAATTTTGGTAATCACTTGGCGTAAAAACAAACAGAGCCTGTGGCTTCCTTTGAAAACGTGTGTAAAGGAAGTTTTTCGAATTAGCAGGAATCACGTAGCTTCTTATGGTGAGGGAAGTCCAAGAATTTGCCCAAGTTTAATTGACCCAAAGTAATTTTTTGCGCTGATATAGGTCCGTCCGCCTTGTGAAGAAGAGCTTGTTTACAGCGAGAGTTTCCTTTGTGACTGCTCTGACAAAAACAGTTTCAGTTTACAATTCTGTGATCACTACGTGAGGTTATGACACCTCGATCATTTGATTAAAAGCCCGCAAAACTGTGTCAACAGAGGAATAATCAAACACTAATTAAAAACGAAGCAACTAAATGAATGCCTATCGTGAAAGACATCGAAACAATTTTCAAGATCATACGAAACCGCCTGCTCCCAGCAAATATAAGCTTCTTGGAATGATTTCACGTATGTGCTACAACAAACATATTAGTCAACTCAAGCACAAAAATAAACCTTAACGAAACAAATCTGTATTTAAGACGACAAACTTAATGGTCCTTAGTGAGTTTTTCCGTTGTCTGACTTTTTCAGTTTGGAATCCGGATGTGGCTTGTTTTCAGTCGAAATTTACGCCTCCGCATTAAACGCAGACTCATGGCTATCGATTGTTTCCTGCCGTTGAAAAACCTCAAGAGACCGCGTAGTCTATGAAAGGGGAAGCCATAGTGTTTAACTTTAATTAACATGTGCTGTGTTTTTAAGGTTCACTGCCAAAGCATTCAATTCGACTGCAGCTGGCCGTAATCAATTGATGACTCCATGCTGAACTGAACAATGGAGACTAAATGGATACTTAATTTTTTATGTGATTTGAAAGCAGGGGAGCTCAAGAAAATGATATAAACGCCGGCCTTCACTGACCGAGTCGTAAGTAGGACTCACTTGGCTAGTTCTTCTGTGGTCATGTTTTTACAGAGACAGTGCGTGTACTTGATGCCAACCGAGTTTCAAAAGCGTAGGAATCAAAAATTTGTTCTTGTTCAGTCGTTTTTCTCGGATGAGCCTCACGAATTTTCTCTCCTACGTTCCTTCGTTTGTGTTCACTGACAGAGACAGGTTATGAATTAAAAGTTTTAGAATAAATAGTCTTTTCGTTTAGAGTTATCTCAAGGTTTTCACACGTGTGTAGCGAAGGAATAAACAGCGTCTTTTATCTTGCGTGTGCCGATTTCTAATTACGAGGAACCTTTTTTTTGAAATCTTCATACATCAACAGGCACCTTTAAGATATATGCTACTCTACAGAGAAAACGATTCCACCTTGATATTTAAGTGTGTATTCATAATGATATCTAGAGGGAGAGAGGTTGCTTTAGAAGTTATATTCTGAGATTACCTTAATTCGAGAGTAACGTAAAAGTAATGAAAGTACGTTTCTAGGTATTCTAAGTAGACGGTTTGCGGCACATTTGAAAGGCAAGGAGTTTTACACTAGAAGATTTGTGTAAACAAAATATTAGGCATCATTGTGGGATTAGAACAGGGCCTGGAAATCAAGATTGTTATGGAGGGAAGGTGCTGTATTGGGTAACGGTCCTAAAAAAAAGTGGAATAATTTTTGTGGCTCAGAATAAGAGCGGTCTTGGTAACGCCAAAAAATTCGCTGGGAAGCTGAAAAAACTGAGTTCTACTACAATCGATTTTATTTATTCATTTTGTTTGCCGAAATGTACATAACTAGGGTAATTGGCTTCTACCGGTGCACATAACTTTAGCCCTCTTGAAGGTAATCTATTTATGCGAAGTACGTTTCTCGCGTTGGTGAAGGAATTTTAATCATCGTATTTGATCGACTCCAAAGGGAACGCAGAGATGCAATGCCTTTTGCTGCTAGTCTTCCTCTTAGCAGCCGAGGTTTGTCGATGAATGTAAATCGAAATCGTCTTTAGCATGCTTCCCGGCATAAGTAAAGTTCTATTAAGTTCGTATTTCTTCATGATTTTCAGCTCAGAGATATGGTCCAAAGGTAAGTTTTGCTTTATCTCGCTAAATTTCATCCGATTATGCCCCTCCCTAAACTCGATTCACTCGACGGATTAGCCCTGTTCTCAACCCTTTAACTCCCAAGATCTGATTGTCAATTCTCCCCACTAGCTACTACACATTCCTTTGAAAATTGATCGCGAGAATAACGTGTTGAATCCAGCTAATAAATTGTACGTAATGAGTTTGAGTATTCACTACCTACTACACATTTCTTTGTAAATTGATCGCGAGAATTACGTGTTGAATCCAGGTAATAAATTGTACGTGATGAATTTGAGTATTCTCACTACCTGTTTGCTGTCTAACGTGTTGATACTATAGGGAGAAGTTACATGGTAATCACTTCTGGGATTTAAAGGGTTAAAATCTGAGGTATTCATCGCCAAGGCGACGCCTAACAACTTTCAAATGCTTGAGTCATTGGTACTTGTCTTCTTTTGACAGATATCAAGTAATACCCTGATCTGATTCCGCTGCAGATAAACCTTTGACCCTGAGCTTTACGTGGAAGCCAGGTTAAAAGAACGAATTTGATAGCAGACGAACAGAAGAGTCAGAAGTTATCCTGAAGAAATCATGTTAGGGCCAAACTTGATTCGAATTTAATCGAAAATGCGGCAAAGATTTGAGAGGTAAATTTCGCGGGAAAAATACCCTTTCCAATTGAAGTGCAAAACGCCATTTTGTCGGTAGATGCACTGGCTAAATTATTCCAAGTTCAGCACAGGTACCATTTACAGAAACGCAGCAACTAAAACAAAGAGAAGGCGGCAATTTCCACTGCGCAAAACATTCTGAAGCACTAAGGATAAATCGGGTTTTCTGAGCATAACAAATTTGGAGCTTTTTGATCAGAATTAGCAGAACAGGCTGAATACAGGATGTTACTTGTATTCATTTTTTAGTCTCGTACCAAGACCTTCCACGGCCAAATCTAACACTTTCCACAAAGAGTCAAGGGACCTTTCCCGACTTTTATAACACACAGAGGGAAGGAGCAGTAGCTGGAAAGTTCATAGCTACGCGAATGCTGAAAGGGGAAAAGCACGCAATAAAACGCCATTGAGCGAAAACATTTTGTTAAACTATTTTCCTAATCAGTAAAAGGTTTACAAATGTTTTCATCCTCCAGAAAAGTATATACAGTATTAATTGGAATACGCCAATAAAAAAAATATCAAAAAAACATCTCTCTCCTATTTGTTAGTCAATGTCAATATTTTTCTTTAAGCTTCACAGGTCACAGCTTCCTGATCTGTTTTTCCTTTTGTTAAATTTCTTAGATTTCACTTCAAGTTTCTAAACGAAGGCATGGGCTAGATTTTATGCGCCAAGTGAAATTCACGTGCCTTAAAAACCCAGCCAGTACGTACAGAAGTTGTCACATCGTTTTTGTAGTTCCCTGACGCACGCGTGGACCGGTTTCTCCATTACTAGTCACGTGCCAACCACGAGGAGTAGTATGGCTTGCAAGCTTATGCATTAGCACGAGCTGTCACGTGTTTTTCTGTCGTTTCCAAAACCTTTTAACGTCATCATGACCTGAGCGGCTAACAACAATAACTCTCTTTGATGAGTTAGCCCACATTAGAACACCAAGATCCTGCAGAGAGAAACCGATAGAGAAGGTCAGCTACAACAACAGTTTGAAAGTAGAAGAAACAGATTAAGTGCGAAAGTTCCTTGCCTAAGTTCTCATGAATGGCCTAACAACTCGATGGAATATAGAGAAATTTTGAATTAAGTGTTGAAGTAATCCGGGTTTGATTTTGTTTCATTTTAATTCGTTTTGCGATTGGCCCAGAAAACTCGCGTCACCCTCCAAACCAATCAGACGCAAAACTTAAAACAATTGCGACTTTGTCATTCGCGTTTTCCCGCGCTTCAAGCCGTTTGAGTTGTCATTGGCTAGTGATAATATCAATCTTTGTTCTGATTAATCGCTCTGATAAATCTTGTTTAGAATTGTAAACTGCGAGAGTGACGTAAAACCAATGGCAAAAATCTAGGTACAGAGAAAGGTATTCAACTGTTCCTATTACTTTGAGACGGAAACTGACGTATTCAAAGTCAAAAGACACAAACAACAGACTTATCGTTTGCCCAAACATTTCAATCTCCAAGCGTTCACTTTAATCCACTTCACTTTGTGCAATTAATTCAAATTCAGGAAAATGTGAGTGTGTGTAACAACCAGCCAACATAGTTTCAATACTGGTGAGCTAGTAATGTTCAGTGGATCATGATACTAGCACAAGGTCCCTTACCTCTGCATACTTCTTTAGGGTTTCAAAATCTGCTTGTGAGAGGAACTGGTTGTATAGCACACCTGCGGAGAAAAGAAAATATTTCTGTTAAGTGTAGGTCTCTGGAAGGTTTACACCAGTTATGCGAAAAGTGTAAGGCGACATGGACTCCTTAAAAAAACTGATTAACTATGCTTAACGTTTTATTTGAGTTAAAATATATCGTCCTTGCAATTTGGGTATACTTAATGGAGCACTGAATAAAAGGGGTAAGTTTCTTAAGGACACCCTTAAGTCTAAGACACTATGACCTTACCTTCAGTGAACTTCATTCGGCTCCTTTCCAGTTCCCAGAGTCGAATTTGATCACTTATTGTTGGTGGTATGATGGGATTCTGGGAAGTAAAGAGATTGTCGTTTAATAAGTGACAGAAGGAAACATGACGCACGTGGCCAGAAAACATAAGTCAGAACTGACTGGCTTAACTGAATATCCGCTCAGATCAGTTGACCTCCAAGACTCATTCACTCCTCTGATGAGATCTTGGATCAATGTCAGTATCTGAGCAACTGCACATCTACCCCTCCCCTGACCGAACGAAATTCGACTGATAACAAGTTAAGGTTAATGTTGGGTTAGGGGAGAGATAGTTTAGCAGTTGCGAAGATACTGACATTTATCGGGATTTTTTTGGACAAAAGTTGTGCGGGAAACTCTTCAAAAGTATCTGAAGGATTTTTTTAGTGTTTTTGTTTAATATGTCAGTAAGTTCGACCAATTTCAGTTAAGGGAAAGTGTCCTGAGCAACAACACTGTTAACATTTTATGTCTGTAAAGAATTATCCTTAGATTGACAATACCAATTCTATTGGTAGACAAACAACAAGGAGGTAGAAAAAAATAACAATGAAGCTTAAAAATAACTAACTTACAAAATCTTTTATGATCCACAAAGCATGAAATAGTAAGTATCATTATTTCAGAAAAGAGATTAACTTGTACTTGAACAAAGAACAAATTTTCATACAAACCTTTTTTAACATTTCAGGGTGTGCTCTAGTCCTCAAAAAGTGAAGAATCTACAAAAAAATAATAAACATTAAATTTTTGTTTTTTTTGTTTTTTACTGTTAGTACATAATATCTTGCACTGTAACTGATTCACATCACTTCCTACACATATGCACAACTTTGAAACAAACAGTGTGTACTAAACATTTTAAGGAAGGGAAATTTTTTTCAAGTATCTGATAGAAGAAAGAAAATAATATTCAACCTGTTCAGCTGATATTCCACTTGACAATGCCTACAGATAGATAGATACTTCAGTACTGGTAACTATAACATTAGTCGTGGGCTTAACATGGGCTGAATTCTGTTGAGATTAGTAATAGGATATATGCACAGAGAGGACATAGGCAAGAGGTCTTTCAAACAAATGAAAAAAGCAACACAAAACAAAACAAACAAGCAAATTTAAAAGAGATATATATATTACATGCATATATATTGGTTCTCCAAGTTGTAAAAAGACCAAAAAAACCTTTTTTGGCTGAATTTCAAGTTACCCATCTGGGAATTATACTTGAGCCTACTAAAACCCTTCAAAGCTTTGACTCTTGGATACCCAAGCCCTCACATTTTCAGTCAAGATGAACACTAGATCTTTTCAGTTCTCCTACAAGCCAGTTCAGGAGGTAGTTTATCATTAAAGAAAGCCTGCATACTCTGTTGCAAAATCTGAAATTTCTATTAAACGTTTGCTACATCAAATTTTTAAAATTCATTACTATGGTCAATTTATCCTCTAATCAATTTCAAATTGAAATTCAAAGATTTCAAAGAGTTTCAATTCTCACTGAAAATCAATAATAGATTGTCTAATAATTTGTTTTTAAAATCACTTCACTAAAACATTACCTGCTGAACACTGTCTCTTGTCAAAGCACCAACACACATGTTCGGAAACCTACAGAAAGTAAAAGAGGCATGACTTGTACTGTGTCAACTCCTTGAACAACTGGAACAATAGCCTAGCTTTGAAACATCTCTAAGAAACATCTTCACATGTATTGCATAAAAATCATTAGTTTACAAATTTGTACTAAATAAATGAGAATATAGCACTGCAGACATTTTAAATTACAATTCCATGGTAGATCAACTCAATTGTTCACAGTTCATTAAAAAATACAGACCTACAGAGTATCTCAGCAAACAATCCTACAAGAGCTACTTGCAGAGACGAACCTGTGTAGTTGGAGGAGAAAATTAGTAAACCATTTAATCACAAAGTGCGTCTCAAAAGTGAGTTGACAGTCAAAGATGAGCATCTTGTCTCAAGATATGAGCCACTTGCCTCTTGCTGTATTGAGTGGGTAAGCTGTTGGTAGGTTTTTTAATAAACCCCAAAAAACTATTGGATAATACGTGTAAGTGTAAAACTTTTACATACAGCAAGGAATATGGTAACAAATTGTGCATTGTATCATCTTAACTGCAAAGACAGTTGTTCTTTGGGTAGCAGTAGAGCAGCAAGTAGAAAATTTGAAACTTAACACTGAGAGCAACCGTCAACAAGTAAAAGTAGAAAATTTGAAACTTAACATTGAGAGCAACTGTCAACAAGCAAAATGTGAGGGGGTAGGAAAAGTGAATACTAATTTGTTTAAACAAACTCACATACATGTGTAAACCAATACTGAGTTGAAATTTGGTATCTTCCACTGTATATTGTTTTTTTGAAGAGCAGCAAAGTGGCAGAAAACTCGAAGCACTTGAATGATACTCATTCTTGGGAATTTGGGCCAAACACAATAGAGGTGAGCCTTTCAATTCTCCCTCACTTTCTTAATAAAATACATCTAGCATCATATTTGTTACTATCATTACTTACTTGTATATGCATAAAGACGGTAGTTTGTCTCAACTACAATAAAGCCCTTCTGATCTGTGTTACTGACAGTTGAACTCCCTGAAACAGATAAGAATTTTCAGTATTCTCTCAATGAGATAAAAAGTACCTAATGGACATTGTACACCGACAATATTTACACAACAACTACATGAAATTATTAAATGCTTTCCTGTTCCCATATCAGTTTACATATGACCCTTAATACCCTAACATCAGTATGTATATATTCTCTACACTGTTCCCTAAACATTGCCTAAGATGCTAATGGAGAATTTGTGTAACAATCAAGAGATTTTTTAGTTAGTGATAATTTCCTCTCTTTTAATGTGTGATTCAGGGGTGATATTGTCTGGAGAAATTAAATGCTAATCACTCTCACAGGTCAAAAGCAAGATAAGTGATTGTTACCTATTCCTGCTGAAGCCAAATTAATGGCTAATCTAGTGGGATAGTATCTTCTTGACTTGCGCTGAAAGAGTTTCACAGATAAGTATACTAACTTGGGTAAGATTATTCACAAAAGGGTCACAACAAAATGTAGTATTAACAGCCAATAGCATAATGTTAGCCAATTCCCATATAGGAAAGAAAATTAAACCAATACCTTTCGCTGAAAGACAAGACCAAATTCCCTGAGATGTTGAAGGAATTTTAGTTGAGACTCACTCATGCCCTCTGTAGAGTAGTCCTGTACAAGAATATAAAATAACAGGAAAGGATAATACATGACTGTATTCAATGGCTCTTCTTCTTCTAAAAAAAAAATAGCTCAAGGCATCTTAATTTTTCCTCGTTCTATACAACAGCTGGAGACTTATTTGGTCTCTGGTGCCTGTTTTATAGTCTGTTATCTCCAAAACTGAGAAAGTCAGTCAAACAAAGCTTCTTCTTATCTATTAAGTTGGTGTAATCATCTCAAATAGCAGCACTTAGCTTACCATTAGTGACACACAATTCAACAATCCCTGATGACTGTTTATCAAATTTTTGAAAATCAAGACACTAGTAATAATATAATAATAATAACAATAATAATAATAACAACAATAATAACAACTTTGTTTGAGTCTCAACCTTAAAGCCAAGAGTAAAGCTTTACTAATTGGCTGGGAGACAGTATATAATTCAGAAATTGACCTATATAATTTTACAACTATAACCCAAAGAGAGAAGACCTAAATAATTATGTATTATTATATCTAATTATTATAAATCAAACTATCCATGGGATACGAGATATAGAAACTATCCAAGATGATTGTAAATCATCTCTATTCCCATAACCAATCTACTTGCAGAACTTATTTTATTATGTAGAAACTGACCTTGCCAAGGCTTGCAAAGCTAATTTGGAATAGAAAAGACAGGCACTCCACAAGGTCCATGCCTCGAGCCTGACAAAATATACAAGAAATTTGAAAGTAAATGAGAAAAAAGGGGTAATTATTTTTTGAAGCACATAAAAGAAAGGAAAGGGAAGTGGAAAGGCAGAAGTCATTGGGAAAAGGGAGGGAAGAAATTTATCAGAAATTAAATTTATAATAATGACTGGCAGAGATTTCAAAGTAGTTACAGACTGCATGTACCAAGTCTGTGCATTTGTCAAGCACATACAGTTACACAAGTTGTAATGACACATGGTGAAGTTGATGTGTTTACCTCAACAGTCTCCAGGTATTGTATCATAAAGTACCAAACTTGTGAAGCTGTGTCCATGAGTAAAATTGAAATCCAGCAGGACTTATAACTGGTGATGCACCAGGTGTCTCACTGTTACAAAAGTCACAAAAACATGAAAAACACAATTAAAATTGCTGATACCATGCATCATCCTCTACACAATGTTGTGTAAAATTTAATGTAGAATAACTAATAGGCAATTACCATTTCATGAGTCCTGATAAAACCAACACACGGACAACATCCTGACTAACAGCTGCACTTTCCTCACTTGAAGTATAACCAGTCATAAAATGAAGAACAGACTGAAGATGTGCAAAAAAACCAACAGTAAGAACACTTGTGATATTACCAGACCACCTATCTGAAACGTGGTTTGTACCTTTCAAAACTACATAAGATTTTGTGACAAATTTTGAATGTTTCTAGGACCAAAATAATGTAAAAACAATCCTTTAATTAATCCTGTAGTCACTTGTTTTGAAGGTCTTCAAAAATCACATTCATTCATTTTCTAATGTATAAAACAAAGTTGCAGATTTCCTTTGCTTTCTGTCTTTTTTTAAGACAAATATGAACCCTGCTGCATCTACAGTTTGTACCTTCTTTATACCTTTAAATCCTAAAAGTGGCCAGCATCTAATTTCTTCTTACAGAAATACTGCTGAACCATTTATTAAGATCATGAGAATAAAGAAAATGACTGCCAACCTAAGAAGCTTTGATCTCCAAATAAATTCTCCTTGTCTGTACCAAAACAAGCATATAGAGAAGAGTGTGGAGAATATTAATAGTGATGTCAGGGTGTAAAGGGTTATTGAACATATACAATAACTCTTCTGAGAAAAAAAAAAACCCCTTCCCTTTTTGTTTGATTTTTGTAAGTCCCATAGTAATTAGAGATAAAAAATTGCTCTGATGACCAAGTCTAAAAATAATTATTATCAAATGCATATGCACACCTACCTCCCACCTTTCCATACTATAATTATCAAGAAACGGAATGTCACGTGCATGCTTGTCTCTTTCAGGTTGTTCACCAGATCCTATCCATGGATTTCCTCTAAAAAAACAATTAACATTTTTTCTATATTATTAAATATTTCATATCTTTTTCTAAACAAAAAAGAGAAGCGTTGACTGAGCTCTGTTCTGTTGTAAAGCACATTGGAAGTGACTAGAGCATAAAAGAAGTGTAAAGAGAAACAAGAGACATAGTTGTGTGTTTCTTTCCACTTCTTGAGTGCTCTAGCCACTTCCTAAATCCTACCTAAACTTTGGACTGTCCAATTTGTTTTTTCTTTAAGGATTTTGTCTTTGTTCATCTCATAATAACGTAAATTAAGGCACTTAGCATGTTTTCGAACCTTTGTTTTGTTCTTCTGTTGCCACTTGCCAACTTGCTTGTTCTGAAATTTCACTTCCAATTAACGCAAAAAAAAACAGAGAGAGGTCCAGGAAATAGTCTGACATAGTGCAATTTGGCCGTTGGCAGTAGCTTTACCTCAGCCCTATATTTTGTACTCTGATAGAGCATACTCTTTCAACCAATGACAAAATGCATTATATCACAACTTAATCATAGACTTCATTACAAAATTCTGACATCAAGGTGCATAATTACCCGCCACAGAGAGCAATCTTGAGATTGCCCCGGAAGGTTGCATTCATTTCAAGCCTATTGGGTATTCCACCACTTGATTCTTTCCAAACCCTGAGGCTTTTCAGTCTGTTTATAGATCCTATGTAATGTCTGCCATGGGTAACAAAAGTTACAGTGTATCTTGCATAATAATTTAGTAACAGAATGTAAAATAATGTATGTTTGAAGGCAACACTTAGCATCTACGCATGTTTCTGTACTCTATACTTATCAGGCAAGGTTGTCATCATCATCTAACACTAAAATTCTCATAACTAATTTCTAAGGAAATATATAGCAGCTAGAGGGGAGAATTAACAATCAGATCTTGGGAGTTAAAGGGTTAACATTCAGATCCTGGGAGCTAAAGAGAGTAAGACACAGATGTACAATAATTGTCAGATCAACCAGAGCTTTACCACTTGGACTTGTTTCATTTATTGTTTCTTTAGTGTAACTAAGTGCATTTGAATGTGCTGATATGCAAAATATGAACTGTTCAGTCCACTCCCAATAACTCAAACCTTCAATAGAGATTGAAAAAGTTTCAAGTCAAAGGCAACTGTAGTTAAACCAAAGAAACCTGAACTAGACTGACACCTTTCGGGAAATCAAAAAAGGACAAAGAAATCCAGGCAAATCAACTTTGGTTTCAGTCAGTATGAGGTTTGAGTTAGGAAAGGTTTGAGTCATCAGGAGTCAACTTTAAAAACATTCATCTATGTGGTTTGTCCTGAACTGTCTGTTTGTCCATCTGCATGTTTATCTGTCTCTCAATCTATCTACCTATCTGTCTGTCAAACTGTCTGTTATTGCATTTGTCATTTAACCAGAGAGTTGGTTTACATCATCTAGGAGGCAATCAATCAACTAGGAATTATTTGGTGATTGTAAGAATTAGATGCAATAACTTACTTCTGGTAATCTGTTTTGACCCATGCAACTACCAGGGTTTCTGGTACAGGCTGATCAGCAAATAAAGTCCTCATCACAAATTGCTTGGCAAGTTCTGGTAATTCTCTGTGATGAACATGGCCAGTCATACCCCATAAGTTTGTGAATTAGTTTACTGTTAGTCTGGACAGCAAAATATCTGTTTTCTCTGTGCTACTTATTCCTGACTTCAAAATACAGGAAATGACATCTTTGAGGTCTTATTTTTGAAAATTTTCCAATTGTTATCCTCACCTTTGGTACTTGTGATTGCAAATTCAGTGCACCTACAGCTGATATTTTCTACTTCAGCAAGATAGAGTCTCAAAATTTTTAGTACATTTTTCTGTCATTTTGTGCCTAATTGTATCTTCTTAGAAAGGGGCAAAACATGAACTTCAATGTCAAACTTATCAACATTGTCTTTCTGTTTTTATTATCCTTATGATTATTGCAATAGTCATAAGGATGATAAAATCACTGTTGTCATTATCATTGTTTATAAAAGCTAATGCTGAGGCTGATCCAGGACTTGATTGAGGGAGGATTGGATAAACGTTTACAAAAGGTTGGGTAGAGGGTAAGGGAGTATGCCCTACTGGGAAAATGTTGAAATTTAGTCTTTAAGGGTAGGGATGATTAGATGTTTTTGACGCCTTTGAAACAATTGCTGTTAAGCTATTTTAAACATACACTATGTCCACTTAAGTTTTTCGTCAGAAATAGCACATGCTTTTAAACATCTTCATTTGAGTATAGGGGGTTCGATCAAGCCACCCGAACCACCCTTGGATCCGCCCCTGTGATGATAATATTATCATCATCATTATTACAATTACTATCATTCTTGGCACAGGTGTTCAAAGGGCGAATAACGCTATCAACGGATAAATCGCTATCCAGCTGGTGGGTGTCTGCAAAAAAAACTGTGCCATCCACCGGAAAGGGATTTACCCAGTGGATAGAGTTATCCACCCTTAGAACAAGCGAGGTGAGCTACCATTACTTTAATAATATATAGATTTAGCCAACACGTGCCTGTAATGCACTGCACCCACCTGAAAACTGCTAGGCAAATCGCTGGGTGATTGTACAATCGATCTAATATACCAGACGGTAGGCTTCCCAAATATTGGTGAAGATCTCTGCATTGTAAATGTCGGAAAAATGACGACCCAGATAGTTCAGCGGACGCCATGTTGGATGAGATCGAGTACTGGATAAAAAGGAATGGACACGAACTCTCTGGGGACCATTTATTGTCATCAGCCGGAGCACCCTATTAATGATGCACTTAACCTTTTCTTTATTACCATCATCAACTGATGGTAGATGCTGACTTGCGAATTTCTGTTTATCACTTCTATTTTGCGACTTTTGCCATCGATAAGTTTTCAAGGCGTTCTTAGGGAACTTCTCTGGGTTTTGGAGACCAGAATGTTCAGGTTATCGATTGCGTGAACGCTTCGCTGCACAGCGGAAAATATTACGCCGGGTTGTTGTTTACATCTGAAAGAAATTTCTGTTCTGGTACTTTTTCGCATTTGGACCAGGCATGGGGTTCGGACTACAGCTTAAGCTATTACTTTGGAAGAATTTCACCTTGAAGAAGCGGGCTCCGGTAAGAGCTTTTTCAGGAAAAAAAATGTAAATCGTTTTATTGCACATTTAAGTTTCAATGAAGCGACGGCAAGGGTATTGTCTCATTTTAATTTTTTTGCTCTTTTATTGCTTTGTTCAATAGTTTACCGTTCTGATCGAAGTCCTTAAGCCTCTCGTTTTGTTCCTTATTTTGATGGGAATTCGTTTTCGACGAGAACCCGATTTCGTTCCTGAAGGTGCGTATAAAATGTAAAATGTGTATCAACTACGTCAAGATCATGTCCAAAGCTTACGTGTGCCGATTATTTAACAGATGCAATATATATATACTTCTCGTTGGTTGTAATGTCTTTAGCTTTGCATTATAAAGGAACTGTAACATACCTTAAGTGGAACTTAACTTGAAAAAGAATGTGATGGCTATGACAGTGAGAACTACCAGGTGTTAAATATTAAATATTCTAATTTTTGTTTTCTTCCCGAGTTACATAAATTTTACATTTATCATGAATTTTATTTACGCTCGTGATTCATGCTCAAGTATAAATTAACCTGTTTGAGAATAATACAAGCAATAAGAAATGAATATAGACATGGGAATGACTTAAAATGAAAGAAAAACTACATTTTGTGTTACAAAAAGAAAAGAGATAAATTGGTGAAAAATATTCCTCACCGGTCTTACATTGGGAAGAGTAAAATGCGTTGTTTGTTTCATGGTAACAGTTTATTAAAATATATTTTCAAATTGTTTGGTTTAAGAGAGGATTTTTAGTTTTTTCAACGAATGAATGTATGATTTACGTGGGTGCTCTAGAATTTGTTCTCAACTCATAGCAATTCCTTCTGGGGTAGCTTTGTGGTTTCAGAATCTTGCATAAGACCTTTTTATAGCTAACAATGATCATAGGTCATAGCTGTTGTGTATTCATTGATCAAATAACTCCTTTCTTTGCTCTATGTTAACAGAAAGTTATTCAGTAGTCAAGGTAGTGTACTCATTGTACAATCATATCCTTGTAATCAGTTATTTTATTTTCACAAAGGAAAGTAAATTTACAATGTGAGCGAGTAATAAGATATGCCTTTAAAAAAGTAACACTGTGTAATGCAATACACTACAACAGCTAATAATCCAGATCAATGTGTAATTGCCATCAAAGGTATAAGCCTCTGAAATGGTTGGTTCCACCATCAAATTTTTTTTAAATTTTTCTTCCACCAAGCTATCTCCCATATAAGATATTGTACTGTCAGTGAATAATCTATATTCATCATCTTGAGTCTGTGTCTGTGAAAGCATAGCTTATTAACCAACTCACAAGCATCTATATTCTAAAGTATTGTGTCCAATTCTTTTTATACAGAGGTATTTCCAGTGAGGGCTCTTCCTTCAGCAGGAATCATCCCTCTGCTTCAACAGTTTTGTAATAATAAAGATAAAGATGAGCATGGCTTCCCATTACATCCTAATGCAAGGTACATGTACAATACATGCATTGGCTGTCCCATAGACATGGTGCTATTGGGTTACAGGTTACAGGGTGTTAACCATTAGACCCTTTAACATCAATATCCATATTGACCATACCCTTTTCTGTACATTTTCTTTGATAATAACTGAAGAATTTGTTTAACCATCAAATCTTCCTGGGTTGGCAATCATTTCCTTAATTGTCATAGTATACCATAATTAAAATACTCTGTGGGATTAAAATACTTTGTGCTAAGAAATCTTCTAGTGACATTCCGCAAACTTGGAATCTAGATAATTTTATAGTGTATAGTTTTGTGTACATCTTTTGTGGTTATTTTGTTGATATTTACTTTTCATTCATATTTGTATCTTGCTCTTGTACTTGTATAATTTACCTTGGAATCAGGTTATTGAAACATTAAGTCTTCAAAGGTAAAACATTGTCTCTACTCAACAATGCTCATGAAGTTAAAGAATGATTTAGTAGTATTATTGTATGGAGAAATTAGATGCTGGTCACTCTAAGGGGCTGTGAGGGTAGATTTTCTATCTTTAAAGCACCCTACAACAACCTGACTATGCCCAGGGCCTGTAATTACCCCTTTCACTCCCAAGGTCTTTTAAGTGATTCTCCATACTTTCTGCCATGCAATTTGGTTTTTAATTCCAAAAATTTCTCTTTTTTTGTGATTCTCATGACACTTGCCTGCTTAATATGGTATTGATATTGTATGGAGATGTTCTCTCTTGGTCACTCTTGGGAGTTAAATGGTTTAAGCCAAGCTTTTTCATCCAAAGTTTTGTCCACCAATCATGAAGTGACTATGTCTCCCACTCCTTCATTAGTTGGGGGAGGAGAGGGGTTATCTTGTAATAGACTAAACATGTACAGTAGTATTCTATCCAGTGGGTAATAATAGTAATACTCCTGGTCACCTCATACCACTGAGACTAGTACAGACCTCAGTTATGTTGGTGTCATACCACATCTTAGTTGTTAGCTGTTAAGAATAGAGATCTAGGATGAGAAAACATTTTGGGAGCAGCAGATTGAACATAGAATAATATTATTATTTTACTTACTATTTTCTCCATGGCTTGCTTTTGTTTTTTTTCAGTATTGGTGCTGTTCTGGATCATATTGCAGACATTCTCTCATCTCCTGGTCTGTCCACCGCAGATGACTTGAAAACACTGCCTCAGGATTATGAAGACTTTACAAGGAACTTCAAAAAGCTTATTTCACATGCTCAGAATGTTGATAGTTAGTACTTTCAAATATTATTGGACACTATTCTACATTGTATAGATTAAAATTCTACCCCAGACTAGTCCAGCTCCTAACAAATTAAGCTACATTTGACATAGGAAAAATTAACAGCGAGCTTTCAATCCTTGTGAAAGTAAACAACTTGATAAATGCTATTTGAATACTGCCCTTGTAAATGTTAAATTAGAAGGAAAGATGTGTCATCATCAAGTCAAGTAATTATAAATTTCTAATCAGAAGTGTATATGTTAGAATTTCTGCTTATATTACGTTGTGTAATTGTACTTTACTCATCCAGCTCCTTCTGTCCTCTTGTTTATTCTAACGGTAGCCTAGAGGAAATTTTCCTTTATGGGCAACTAGTTTATTTTATGACAACACATCAAGGGAAATAAGCATCTGCAATAAATAACTTATTACCATCCTAATTTTTCATGAGAGTCTAGGGTTGTCAAGGTTTGACTACTTACAAACCCAGAACATGCTGTATGGCTGCAACATTCTTCAGTTCCCAATGGTGTTTACCAAATTATATCAATAAATTTTTTAATAAATCATCTGGATTCATTTTACACATATAAGTTAAGTGATATTTTTTCCCCTTGTCATGCCTTGTAGACTTCACAATAAGGGAAATACTTACAGATCCTGAAGAAGCTCAGCAGTTTATGCAGAACATGTCTATTGCACCAGCAATGGCAGAAGGGTTACTAAACACAACGGTTAATTCAAGAGAGGTGGGTTCTTTATTAATGAATTTTTAGATGTTTACATGCATTGCACTACTGGTAGAGGTGGTGGTTGTGTCGTTGGTACATTGGACTCCAGGGTCTAGACCTGGCCGGGTTATTTTGTTGTGTTCTTGGCGGGCAAGACACTCTGCTCTCACAGTGCCTCTGTCTATCTGCTTCTGTTTAAATGGCTAATTGGCATTCCATCCAGGCGGGAGTAGAACTACTCCTCATCACTTCATGCTATAAAAACTGGGATAAGTTTCTAGCTACACCAGGGCCACTTGGCTTGAGTGCCTTATTTAAATATTTGTTACCATTTGTTCCCATGCACCCACGGTGTTGATAGTGCATGTCAGTTTTGCACCACTTAGGACTCATTGCTCACTAGTGCTCTCCTTGTAACATCTCACCCTCACCTGGAGTAAAATTTTTTTAACCGTTTTCCTCCCAAGATCTCAGTTACTTTTAGTAATTCTCTTTACTGTCTTCCAACTAATTATTGTGATGTTAGTTCAGAGAATTTGGTATTGTATTATTTATTAAAACCTTCAACTGATATTTCTCTTTGTATTCATCACTTGTTTGCTCAATATTGTATGGATATTGTAAGGAGTAATTCTGTCTTGGTCACTTGTGGGAGTTCGAGGGTTAATACAAACCAGAAGCATTTTGTGAATCACTCTTTCAGTCCTCAATTTCACCCAAGTCTTACAATGCAGTTGTGTGAATTATTTATCATGTGCATTTTTGACTTTACAGCTTGCAAAATTTATCAGTACTCATAAAAAGGAGCTCTTCAAGCAGTCACTTCGTCTTAAAAACAATTCAGAGCACATTAACAATGGGTTTTTACCACTCAACCCTACTTCTGGACCAAGCCTTATTGGTCTCCTTCTGTCTGGTACTATGAGCAAACTTATGAATCCTTTTACCATGCCATTTGCTCCACCACATTCAGCTGTAAGTAACTTTTTTATCAATCAATCAGTCAATCAGTTGAGAACAATCTAATCATCTTTTAGCTGAGCAGCTAATCTATCTTTCCATTAATGTTAAGTATTCAGCCAATCATAGGAATTCAATAGATTGAGATCTGTTGGTCATTTGATGAGTTTGCTAGTTGGTCAGTTAAAGGTAATTCAGTGTGGGTGAGTCAGAATTTCAGTCAGTTGTTGGGTCAATGAGTCAGTTTAAGTGGGTGAGTTACTCAGCTACTTAGCATGTTTACTCGCATATCTGATGTTGTCTTTTTTTTCCCCTCTCTTTTAGTCTTCTGACACTCCTAATCTGCCATTGAATGCTTCTTCATGTAATACTACAGAGCTAGAGAAGGTTTTGGTACTCAAGACTTCCAATCAAAAGGTACATGTGCTTTGTGGCTTTGTAAAATTGATGCCAACCAGTTCCTTTTCTGCACTAGAAGTGAAGAAAGACATAATGATGAATATGACATATAGCATTATTAAGAGGAATTTTTACCTTGAGGTTCAGTGGTCTTCAGTGGTCTGGGTTATGTGAGTGTAAAAAGTAGATGTGAACAGCTTTTCAAAATATTTTTTAATCAGAGGGGATTACAAGCAACTCAGGTCCCTCTTTCCCCCTTTAGCTCATAAGGAGTAGGATGTGTGGAAAGAGGTTTTTAAAAGGAAAGTGGGGTGAAATAATCTCTATATGTGACAAGCAAGCATAGCTCACAAGATGAATCATTTTGTAGTTTAAGTAACCTTGGCTGATACAACTTACATGTGGCTGTTTGTAGGAAGCACTTGAACAGTTATGCCACCTAACACCGTCACAGGCTCAGCTTCTAGCTGGCTATCTTCAGCACCATGTGGACCGTACAGCTGCCATGCAGAAGGTGGGCTTTGCTTTTAGTGGTGTATTAATTCTCACTCACTTGCCACCCATTATAGTGGGTGGCACAAGAAGGGGGGATTGAGGCTCCTACAGCCCTGCTTGTCTGACTGTGAAGCCAGCCTTTGTTTGGATTAATGAGGTTGTGGGAGGAGGGTATTTATGGGCTTTCAATTTGTGTGGTTTATAGTAAACTTATAAAAAAATTATCCTTTCATATGGTGCTTACTTGGTTTAATTTCTGGCCTTTTGACCTATTATTATTGTTATTATTATGGCAGTAAAACGTAAGGATGCCTCCTTAAATAAGATATTGACAAGGCGCAATCGCATAGCTTGTCATTACCATAGCCTAAAATAATTCGTAAAATAAAGAAATTCTCAAATGATATTAGAAACCCAAAAAGTTATGGGTAAAAGTTTGGCCAGTTCATAGGTCCTGTGCAGTGAGAACTTTGAAACTCCGTGCAGTGTTAAGGGTACTTGAGATGACTGCCTTTTGCATATCCAGTAAGATCTTATCTGCCCTGACAGCTACAAGTTCTTTAATACTATCTAGTGTCTCTCTTGATATGCCCCCGAGCTCATCGATGATGATGTTGTACTGTTATTATTATTATTATTATTATTATTATTATGATTATTATCATCATCATCATCATGGTCATCTCTATCATTATTATCATTACTAACAACATCATTATTATAATATTGTTGTTATTATTATTGTCATATTATAATTTAATAAGTGTTTTACATCAACAAGGTGAATAAATCGCTCATTTAGTCAATTAAATGAACTTTTATTGATGAACAGTGAAATCAATCATTTACAACTTATACCAGAGTAATTGTAATGTGAATGTAAATGGTTTTCCTTTTAGCTGAACGTAACCCGTGAAGACTTGAAGGATTACAACAAATCATACACAAAACTGCGAGGAGATGTAAGGTTTTTCTTTATAGTTATGTTACTTTACCTGAAGAAGTACTTAAAACACTATAAGTTTGAAAAGAGTTACTTTTTAAACACGTTAATTCTTTTATGACTGCGAATATATGAAAATCATTTACGACCGCGGTTTAAGAAATGAATGTGAAAGTAATGAACACTACTTATTTAATAAGCAGTAGTACATTATTTTAGGCGTTATTTTCATCACTGCTTAAGTATTGTTCATTACCGTGGAGATCGCTTTTATAGTCATTAATTCATTCTGTGGCCTGAAGTTTTAAGTCGTTGGTTGGGGTGTTCCTTGGGCGGTTAGGGTGGTCCTTAGGGTGTTCCTTGAAGTTAGAGCCAATTCTTTGTCTTTGCTTGATAGATCAGAAAGATGTCAGAGAATATCACACTTGGAATGATTTTTGAGAGCAAATGGATTGAGACATTGTGTTAGATTTTTCCCTTGGTAGCATTTCTCTTAGTTATTTTTTGTACGAGTTACACCCCTCTGAGCAAAACCCAAAACTTTGCAGAGCTTTACTTATTTGTAGAGCTCGTTATTCAGCACTTAAGTTGTCCTGCATGGGAACATTTATTCTTTATCACTGTGTGTTCAACTTTCAGCTGAAGAATTTGACCGAGTTTGTGCACCTGGTACAAGAGGGAGTGGAGCTTGCGCAGTTGTTGCGCGTCAATCTCTCCTTCACAAATCACCTCCAAAACAAGACCAAGTGGGAGAGAAACAAAATTTACCTACGTGAGATGTGGAAGAATCTCGGCCCAATCATTTGCGGCCCAGACCCGGATGCACAACCCAAAAAGAAAGTGATAGATCACATGTATGATTACCGCTGCCGCACCAAGGCTTGCAAAACCCGAGCCATGCGTCTTATGCTGTACCTCTTACTTCACAATCCGAAAATAGCCTACTCCCCCAATGGTACAGCTGCTGATGAGATCATCAAAAAGGTGACTTGACTCAATATAAGGCTTTTGCTGTTTAGCCTGCGCGCAAGCTCTGCTCGTGAGGATACTCATAACCCTGTAACCCATACGAGTGACAAGCATCTCTTAATTTCTCTGAGTAGGGTCATCCCTGATTCAAACATTAAGGTCATTAGAATAAAGGATATGATTGCAAGTTCAAGAAAATCTTGATTGTTAGGCAAATTCTCCTTGTCAGTACCATAGGAATGTATAAAGAACAGTATGGAGAACTTGCATACTAATGTTTGGGTGGAAAGGGTTAAAGCAACGCGTATGGGGGCTTGCTCGCAGACTATTTGTTGTTTTGCTCGGTAAGTTAGGTAACGCAGGATATTTCAGGCGCTATCGTTTGAGGGAGGCGATACCCTAATGATCAGCGCGTTGCTCCGGATTGAAAGATCCAGCGTCCAGCTCGAGGTTAATGACTGAGGGATGTTACTTGTCGCATTGTTCTTGGGTAATCCACTAAACTCTCGCTGGTAGTTCCTCTGTTTACCCACGCTCTTGTTGTTTGAAAAGTGAATGACGTTATCTAGTGGATAAATAGTTATCTGGTGGATGGCGCAGTATGTTTTGTTCACATTTATCCACTGAATAGCGATTTGTTCGTTGGATAGCGCAATCCACCCTTTGAATAACTGGGCCTTGGGGTAGAACGAGTAGAACTGAATGGATACTAGCGATCTGCCTGGGAAAACTGAAGAATGAGGAAGGAGAGGTTGAACAATGGACTTCCAGGACACAAACATCATGGAAACTACATGTAATTCCAAGCCAAGGGGCAAAATTGAATCCGTAGCGTTTGGTTGAATAGATATAGACATCTATGTCTTAACGTCCACACTTTTCGAAATCAATTGAATTTTCCTTTTTTTTTCTTTTGATAAAATGGATGTGGGCTTTCTGTACGAGACGGATATGAATGTCACTTGGGAAGAAATGTGTTTTAGCCTAGGTTATTATTCATTTGATCAAGGAACTTGTTATAAAAGCACATCATACTTCTTGAAATCTTATGGAAGTGTTTTTTTTTGGTTTTGTAACCTTCACAGGCAAACAGAACATTTTCAGACATTGAAAAACTGATACATCTCGCCGAGGAATGGTTGAACACTTCAAAGAGGATCCGTGGCGTGTTACGGCGAAATGACTCACAGTACTACCTTGGACTTCTGCTGAACAATAAACATAAATGTCTGCATCGATATAACAACGAGGCTTACAACCTAACTGGGCACAAACCTAGCGAAAACTTCAGGTGATTAAAGAGGCCTTCCAAAAATTGTGTCGCAATGAATGATATTCATAGCACTATTAACACTAGAAAAACTCGGTTCTGCCCTTTTCCGTTATCATAAACGTCGTTCTAAATCTGTATCTGTATCTGACTTTTCAGACAATACGAAGGACTTGATGAGCTCCTAACCCGCAGTTGCGATAACACTAACCCATTAATTACCCAACTGGACATGATTGATAGTGTGGCTCGCTTGTGGTTGGAAATGGCTTCACATCTCAACCTAAATATCTTCAAAGGTTTTAAAGATGAGAGATCTCTGCTGAATTTTGCCCTAAATATCAACGGCTCTAAGAATGGAGACACTTCTAAAGTCGTTGCAGGTTAGTAGGCCCACCCGTTTTTATTTTAAAGACAAACTCAAAATACTATAAGAAAAAATGAAACCTATTTCGATTCTGATAATTTGTCTTGTCTTGGCCTTAAACCTTTTGGCGCCTAGTGTCTAATTTCTTCTTACAATTTCTCACCCGAATGGCACACTAAGGTTAACAAGAATAGAGGAAATGATCACCAGCTAAAGAAGCTTTTGATTTTTCAACAAATTCTCCTTGTTAGCACTTTGGGAAATGCATAGAGAACTGTAGGGAGAATGTGCATACTGATATTATGATATGAAGGGTTAAGCACTTGCACAGTTAAATAGGAAGTTTTAAACCATCTTACCACTTCCAGGAATCGTGTTCATGAACATAAAGGTGAATGTCAGCCTGCCTCCTCACGTTAAATATAAGATTCGGATGAATGCTTCCTATTTCACGCCCGCGACCGACAGCATCCGTGATCGCTACTGGATGCCGGGGCCCCAGAGTTGGAATCAGCGATACTATGACTTAGGATTTACCTGGCTTCAGGACCAGATAGAGAGGGCTATTGTTGATCTGCATGCCGGGCGAGAAGTCATTAAACCAGCTGTCTACCTCCACGAGATGCCGTATCCGTGCTATGTGAAAGACAAGTAAGAATTTATCTTGTCACGAGCGTGAGGACAAAGAAATTATTCTGAGTCTCCATAAGGTATTGGGCTAAACTCGTGCGGGGCTTTCGACTTCGCTGATCCTAGCAGTATGCGGTTAGCGTGTCACATACGATTCATAAAGTTTGCAGGCTCAGTGGTAGAGCGACCTAGTGCGGAATCCGAAGGTCTGAGGTTCGATTCCTTATGGGTACTCAGAACTTTTTCTTTCTCCCACACTCGTGACAAGACAAAGAAAAAAATTTGTCTTCTTTTCACAACCAAGCTCACAATTCACCATCTTTCGTAAAAAATTTATATGCCGTCACAGTTGTGTAAGCATTAGAACTGACATAGATAAAATGAAAAAGTGTGTCCCACAGTTGTTTAAGATTTCTCTTAAATTACAAATCATGACAAACTCTCTATCAAATTTTGTTGTTTGCTTTTTCTTCTTCAGTTTTATGTTCATCATCGAGCACATGATGCCTCTGTGCATGACAGTGTCGTGGATTTACACCGTAGCTCTGGCTGTACAAGCCATTGTGTACGAAAAAGAACAGCGTCTGAAGGAAGTCATGAAGATGATGGGTCTGTCTAATGCTGTGCACTGGGTGGCGTGGTTTATCACCTCACTCTGTGTGATGTCCATTACTGTGGGCCTTCTGGTTATAATCCTTAAGGTAAGTGGCTTTACATACCGTCCTTTTAGATTTTCCCTTTGCATGGAGCACTGATTTCCAGATTTTACAGGAAAACACAATCGTAGCTTGGGAACTTGCGTTGTTCCGCGCACAAATTAGTTTACAGTTTACTTGTTTCGATTCTTGGTTGTCATTAGCTAATTTCGATTTACTCCTTTGTTCTTATTGGTCGTCGTGATAACTGTGGTTTTAGTTTGACGATACTTTATCGAAATTTTCTTTATAATATAGCGGTCGGCTTTGACCTGATGATCTAAAGAGTGCCTTCTCTTATTACATGCCTCGTAGAAATGGGTTGGGGGTGGAGGGGTGGGGGCTGGATGAAAGGAAGGAGGAGAACGAACGCATTGGCACCAAATGCAGTGCGCCTAGCTTCGAGTCGTTTACACAATTATGCAAATATAAAAAAGAAGAAAAAACTGGCTACAAGATTGCTTGAAAGCAGTATAAAATATTTCCTCGAAAAGTCTCCCAAAATTTACCAAATGACACTAAAACTTGTACAAATTTGAAAAATTTTCCTGGGATGGACGTTTATGGACTCTCCTTCGGTCTAAAACAATGCAGCCTAATCATTGCTGCTTATGGGGGCCCCATCAAAAACTCGTTCCTATAGGTCTGGTGCGAAAGAGTGCATATGAAGAAGTTATTATTGCGTTTAACCAGTCGGGAAATTTGCATACCCCAGTTGCCTTTTGGATTAAATGAAGTCATTTCCATAGGAATACTAACGTGTAGTCTTGTTGTTATGTCCACAGTACGGCAAAGTGTTGTACTACAGCGATCCTGTTATTATCTGGTTGTTCCTCATGACGTTTGCCGTGGTGACCATCATATTCTGCTTTCTCATCTCAGTGTTTTTCTCCAAAGCGAAGTTAGCGTCTGCCTGCGGCGGGATAATATATTTCTTGACCTACCTTCCTTATGTGTTTATTTCCATCCGAGAGGAGGCTGGTTTTGTGAACGTGTCCGGCAAAGAGAAAATGGCTGCTAGTTTGCTCTCCACTTCCGCTTTCGGATTGGGAGCGAGGTACTTTGCCATATACGAAGAGGAAGGCGTCGGGGTGCAGTGGTCCAATCTAGGAAAGAGTCCCGTATGTATTATATAACAAAGCGCAGGAAAGATCCCCGTATAATTTATTTTACAAATCATAGCTTAGGAAAGAGTCCTGTACACCTGTATGTTTTACATGAAATAATTTAACTAGGATCAGGTTTCTTATTTATTACATAACATAATTTATTTAATTCAGGATTTACTAATTTTGATGGCTTCTTCACCACAAAGTGTCCCAGGGCGTTAGTCTTTCAGTCTGGTAACGCGCATTTAGAACTGTTTCGTATTGGAGGCTACTATGCATTAATTTTCAACAATATTCTTAACCTCAAGTCGAAGATACCGCTGCATTTGATAAATTTGCATTCCACTTCCAAAGTCGCACATTAATTCTGATCCATGTGTGGGAATGAAGTCGCAGATGGACGAAACTTTTTTAAAACAAGACGTTCTGTACTTATAGGGATAGCTCTTGATGCAGTGCAATTTATACGTCACTTTTAAGAATAGGGGAGTAATTTCCATTTTTTTGCTTGCACTAACTTTCCTCTCGCAGGACAGTCATTAATACCTTTTTTCCCAATATTTACACAATATTGATTTATTAAATAAACCCCAGCTGTTCTGACTTTGAAAATAATGTCGATCTCCACCGTTTTTGACCCCAGATCAAAGGAGATGATTTCAACCTGCTGACAGTTCTGTACTGTATGTTGATGGACGCTGTAATCTACGCTATCATGGTGTGGTACATAGAGGCTGTTCACCCAGGCTCCTACGGCCTTCCGCGGCCCTGGTACTTTGTCTTTCAGCCTTCGTACTGGTTCGGCCACAACACGCAGTCCTGTCCTAAGATGAGCCGTCGAACATTTCAAATGATGACATCGGATGAGCTGGAGGATGCGCCTCAGGCAGATGGACTGTTGGCGTATGAGAGAGAACCTATCCACCTATCACTGGGTGTCACAATAGAAAACCTTGTTAAGGTATGTAAAATATGGTCTTGTCTTGTCTTTTTTGGCACATTTTGTAAAGTTTCGACTTCTTGGAGTTCTGGATGGCAAAGGTGACAGCGCTCTTGCCCGCCTTGTTACGGGGTTTAGATGTTAACGACCTTAAAAAAAGCCCAAAGATAAATTTTTAAGAGGTCATTAGCCCCCTGGGAATGAAATCGTAGTACGATAGTCCGTTCGATGTTTAGTTCATCACGAGTAAACCAAGAATTTCATCCTCTAAATTTCTGATATTCTTGTTTTTGTAACGTTGTCATTAATTCAAATTCGTTGACAGGTTTATAAAGAAGGCAAAAAGCTAGCGGTTGACGGACTAACGCTTAATCTTTACGAAGGACAAATCACTTCTTTCCTCGGCCACAACGGAGCTGGGAAGACAACAACCATGTCAATCTTGACAGGTTTATTCCCGCCCACTGCTGGCACTGCATACATCTATGGCTGTGACATCAGGAATGACATGGATAAGATCCGGCGGAGCCTGGGAATGTGTCCGCAGCACAATGTTTTATTTGACAGGTTTGTGGACAAGATATGTAGTGAAAGGCCAACTTTTAACTCAGTCGCTGATTTGTAAGAATTGAGTGTACAATTTTTAAACGGTGAATTGAAGAACAACACGGGTTTCTTGTGGGTTGTGCACTTCAGTATTTCCCGCTCAATTAAAAAGCAGAATTTCTGTCTGTATTTATTTACTTTGCTGGTCCTGGTAGAGCCAGGTGTAAATATAGGCAATGTTCTGTCTTCTTTTTTCACCTCATAGAGTGATAAAAAATAGTTGCGTAAGCCGTATGGGTGCAGGTAAAATTGTTGGGACGAAGAATAAGAAATTTCAGTTTGAAAACTTCTTCTATATATTGGTACAAATTATTGCAGTGCTCATTTATTGATTGAGTTCCACGCCCCCAGACGCAACTTATACTGTTGACTCAATAGTCAGAATTGCTACACGCTATCGTCGAATTGGAAATGGTATTCAGAGTTTCCGTTTTTGTTTTTGATTCTGGATGTTCAGGATGACAGTAGATGAGCATTTATGGTTCTATGCAAGACTTAAAGGAATGCCAGAGCAAGATGTCCAACGGGAGATGGATCAGTAAGTACATAAACTCCTTTGTTGTAATTTACTGATAGATGAATCAAACGAGATATTAATCAGGAAGTATATTATTTCGTCTGTTGTAAGTAACTGTGACACATTATAATGAGTAACAAACAGTTTGAAGTTTAGAGAAATGAAGAGGTTTAGATCAATATTTAACACTTATTTCCTACAGAGGATTTCTGTTAAAGTTTTCTCGCACTACACTTTCTAAAATTATGTGCCTCTCGTAGTTACAATTATGTCAAGTGTGACGGGTCCTCAAAACCTCTGAACATTTTCCTCTTCTTACAGCTGTAATGTTTGTCTTCTTTTGTTTGGCTTGTAGTTATTGCCTCTTTAACCGCTAGTTCTATTACACCCTTCTTCGTTTGTAACGAGAAAGCTGAGGTCTGGGATCGACTGTCCTCTAAGGTATCTTGCTGTGTTTGGAGCCCAGACACTACCCTCACAGAGCTTCTCTCCACTCAGGAGTGTAAATGGGTGACGCTGAACTGTCAGGGGAGCCTGATGTATGGGGCCCTCTATGGTGCACAAACATTTCAGTAATTTGGAAGAGTTGGGTAGAAGAGTAGAGATACTCTACGAATCTATGTCATGAAACCTGGGAGAAGCTCTGGCTCAATTAACTCATCGGCCCTTTTGCTTACTGTACCTTTACCTTACTTTAATAGGCTTGTCATGGACGTAGGGCTACCCAAGAAACGCCACTGCGCCGTGGAAACCCTGAGTGGAGGCATGAAGAGAAAGCTCTCTGTGGCCATGGCCTTTGCGGCTGGGTCAAGAACTATTATCTTAGATGAGCCCACTGCTGGTGTGGATCCTTACGCCAGGAGGGCCATATGGGACCTTTTGATTAAGTACAAGAGAGGTAAGCAAATTTAAATAATGGCTAAGATTGACAAATCAGTTCAGGTCAAATCGATGGAAGGTTGCATCGGAGACCTCAATCCATTCTGAACTAACTGACCTTGGTTAGAGTTTCGCTGCGTGCCACTGGACTAAGTACACAGTTCTTAGGGCTTTTATGAAATTGTTATGTTGTCACAGCCTTCGATTTCTTCTTATAGGCATTACAGGTTGATTCGAAGCTTTCTTTTAAGAGGGATAGTCGAACGCTCTTCTGGTCTGGAAGTTGGCGGCTGTCCACATCTTATACAGTACTGAGTTTAGAAAGGATTAAGCTAAGAGACTGGCATCCCTTAGGTGCACCTTTTCCTCGCGGTTATCCTTTACAAGTTATTCTTACATCACCTCACCTTTTCATTCATCCCGAGAGGATCTAGAATTAAACAATCCTGTTCCGAGAATTTAGCGTATTTGGTCATTCCGAGCCCATATATTCAGTTATTCACTGCTAAACATTCACGCACCCTGCAGGATACTCTTAACATTATTCCCTTGAGCCTATATCACTCGTGTTTAAAAATAGCAATAGATGGATTGCCTTTTTATAAAACTCAAACTCGTTAATTCAAGAGACTTAGAAAATGAGCGTGGTTGTTTCCAGGTCGAACTATCTTACTCTCCACGCACTTTATGGACGAGGCAGACTTGTTAGGAGACCGTATCGCCATCATTTCAAACGGCAAGCTCCGCTGTGTAGGCTCGCCACTTTTCTTGAAAGGTCACTTTGGAGATGGTTACCATCTTACTCTGGTAAAGAAGCGCGACAGAACTCCTCAGGGGTCCATAGTGAATGTTCATATGACACCCGCGGAATCTAGCCAGGGACTGGAAACGAGCGAAACGAGATCAAGCAACAGCACACTTCATTCTGGTAAGTGTAACATTCGAATTCGGAACTCATCGTTATAAGGTAGGCGAGCTCACCACTACATAATTCCAGCCGCCCAAATTGTATTTACCGAAGCAAAATTTATCCCGACACTGATCTTTGGAATCTCTGTGATACGCAGATCATCTGAGCAGTGATGAAGACCATGCGAAAAAGGTTACAAATTTCATCAAATCTCACGTGCCAGCAGCCAGGCTAGAACAGAAAACTCAACAGGAACTCACGTTTATCCTGCCTGACAACTCCGTCAAACGGGGAGGATTTGAAATTTTCTTTAGTGATTTGGAGAAGAAACAATCTGAGCTGGGGATTGATAGTTTTGGACTCACTGACACCGCACTGGAGGAGGTATTTTTAGAAAAAAAAAAGTTTGGTAAATTTGTTCTGTAAGTTGAAATGAGGTTTATGGAGGTCCCGCCCCATTAAATGTCCCCCCTACGGTAAAACAAGTTCGCCCCCATTTTAGCGTGCCTTCGTGGACTAGCGTTTGACACTGAAAAAAAGAAATGCATGTTAATCAAAATGTTATGATTTCGACAGTAAAGGAATATGTTCTGTCATAAAGAACGAGTCGAAACACTTGGGGCGAACTGGTGGGGGTGATGTCGTTTTTTTCTGAGGGCGAACCGGAAAAGAAGGTAGGGGACGAACTTGCAATGGAGCAAAACCTTCAGATACCTTAATAAGTAGCTTTAAACTACTATTTGTTCAAGCAACTTTCTACTTCAAAAAGTGTTTGGTTCGGATTAATCGCGCGAAACTCTCAGCCTATCAGTTTCTTTTGGATGGTGCAACTGGGTACGTTGGGAGAGGGGAACTTCTCGTAGTCTAAGTTCGAAGACAAAGCTTTCTCCTCCTTTATTGATAATGTTATTTTTTTTTCGTTTTGTTGTAGGTTTTCCTGAAGGTAACCGACGTTTCATCTCGAGATGAATCAGGTTTGTCAACCTTATTGATTTACGAAGAACTGCCTCTATAGCGGACACCAACATCCGCAAAATTTACCGTTGATGTTGTATACTTTGCAATCAAGGGAGGCAAAGGAAAAATAAGATTTATCGTATTCATCAAAAATGCAAATATTTAACAGTGTTGTAAATAATAATGGTTCATCAGACTGAAAGAGTTTAATGAATGCCGTTCGAGGCTCGCGTGAACGAGGAGTTGAATCATCGTTGTGTTCGTACTTTTAATGTCACTGAAGTTCAGTCTCTATTGTTGTTTTGTTGTTAAGTTTGTTAAGCTGCGAGTATAATGCATACTAACTTGACTAACCTTTCAAAAATACCGTAGGACTGCTCGGGATAGAAAGCGATATCCAACCCAGAGAGAGAAGTAATACTCCAGGGTATCACTGGCTAAAACCTTTCATAGTTTTGTTCATTGCGTAGAAGAAAAGGAACAGTAGTGGCATGAAAATTTAAAAAAAAAAAAAAAAAAAAAAAATCAGTGCCTCTCCGTAAACCTCCCCACTGAACCTCCCCTCTCCTGACGTGAGCAGTTTGAAACCTGAAAAATCTCAGACCTTGGCTACCTTTTTCATTCTCCCGCCCACTTGAATAGTTAGTGACAGCCCTAATGGTCACCTCGTACTTTTAGAAATCAATTGTTAGTTAAAATTTCTTAAGGCTAATGAAACATCCAGGCGTCCAAACCGGCACAAATCTTATAACACTTTATTTTGCGCCTGACAGAAGAACTCAATTCTTCCATCATTGAAAACTCCTCAAACCATGCTGAGTCTTCGAGCACTATGCTCAGCGGCGATCCCTCTGGACCAGGTGACGAGTGGGAGGAAGATTTACCAAGGGAAGGAGAGATTGAACTCGGCGACTTTTCGGAGGTTCGATACAATGCGAGAGAACAACTGTTAAGCCCAGAGATCCAGGAAGAGGCCGGCTATCAATATGGTAAGTACACATTCAAACCGATGTAGCCGGAACAAGTGCTGATTGGCTTTTAGGAGTCGAGATTGTACGTAGATCGTGAATGATTAAGGATCTTTCATTTAGCTTTGGAAACCACGTTTGTACAAAAAAAAGTTTGTTTACATATTTTCATGTTTGACTGCAGTTGTCATGAAGAAGAAATATTAAGCGAAACATTAAGAAAAAGAGATAAAAGAAATCCTTGTTGGGTTTTTAAATATATTCTTCGTGAAAAATTACTTGACTTAGTATAATTCGACGTAATACATTTAACCAATTTTTCGGACCGCTTTCGAACGTCGGAATATACGATTTCTCAGGCCTATACGCTTTTTCCTCCCAGCTGATCAGACGCCGTTTAATGCAGCATTCCAAGGTGTTGGTTCTCGCACTCTCACTGGTGCTCCTCTAAAACTGCAGCAGTTCTACGCGCTGTTGATAAAACGTTTCCACCATGCACGTCGAAACTTCAAAGGAGTCATCTCTCAAATCCTTTTACCTGCCATTTTTATCTCTATTGCTATGGTTATGGCCCTTTCGTTTCCCAAATCTCCGGATCAGCCTCCATTGGAATTAACTCCATCCATGTTCCCGCGGCCTAACTACATCCCGTTTGCAAACGAGGCTAAGGGGGTGAACCGCTTGGCGTCGCGACTGGACAAAACACTGACTCTCCTCTCTGGGGTGGGAGCGACTTGTTGTCTGCGTTCAATCAATCTAACTACCACAGACTCTAAACCTTCAAAGGAGAACTTAGCCCAATTGTTCAATCATTCGTGTTCGGTCTCGATAGACGAAGTTTCTGATGATTATTTCAAACCGTCCAACCTTAACCTGGGGTTCATTTACACAAACGGATCTAATGTGTCCCATGCAGTTACTCACAAGGACACGGGCAGGGGGTGCCGGTGCTCCGCTAACAGGACGGCGTATGTGTGCGACCGGGGAGCGGCCGGGCGACATCCTAAGGAACTGGTCACCATTACATTGGATACATTACAGAACATCACGGGGAGAAATATTTCAAAATATCTCCTGTATACCACGAAGACTTTTAGGCTTCACAGGTAATGATCGTAAACAATGTTGAACTATGTTTATTTGGATCTTCTGGTCTCTTGACGGGTCCTAGGGAATGAAGCTTACGGGCGGGGGAGGAGATGTCTATGAAGGGATATCATTTTGATTGGTGTAACCGGAGATTTTAGCTACGAAGGTGTAAGCTGTTGAGAGTGGAAGGGGCGGGGGAGGAGGGGTAGGGTTTTCTTTTAGAGGAGCAAACGTGTCGGTAACAATTAGGCGGTATTTTATAGTATAGCATTTGGGCGTCTGGGGTAAACGTTCCCAATTTTTAGTTCTTTGACGTGATGGCGTTTTTATCTTTCCGTACCATAGATATGGTGCGCTGTCCTTTGGTGAAGTTGTGAGTTTCGTGCCTCAGAAGTTGGACAAAGTTAAAATAGCCTCTGTTAGACGATTAGCTGTCAGAGAAGCTGTCAAGGTTTGTATATATATATTTGTTTGTTTGTCTTCATATAGACTTGCATGCATACTAACCCGACTTGCTTCTTACTTCTGTAGGCGTGGTACAATAACAAGGGCTACCATGCCATGCCAACGTACTTGAATGTTATGAACAATGCCATTCTGCGAGCCTCTCTGGCAAAGGAGAAGGGGAATCCTGCAGCCTATGGTACGTAGTAGACACAGCGATGTTAACAGCTACTTTTTATAGGAGGTTTCCAAAGAAGTTGTCCCTGTTTAATTTCATTTGTGGATCACTGTGCAGATTTCCCGTAGTAACAAATCAGTGTTTCCAAATTTTCCTTATTTTTTTAAGTGTTACACTCATCTTCAAGGTCGTCTTTTGATTTATATTCTCGTGTTGTACATTTCGATTGAATTTCCTCAAACCAACACCAAAGGAATCACAACTGCCAATTGGAACAAAGGAGAGTTTATAGAGGAGCTAACGATATTTCAAAATATAGTAAGCAAACCGTCTGAAACGCGCTTGAACTCAAGTAACTAAGTCGCGATTAGTTTTAGTTTCGTCTCTCGTTGGTGTAGAGGAGACCAATTATTAATCATAGGAAAGAAAAAAGGAAGACAATTTTACACATGATAAGAAATTACCCCTAATTCAATTTGGTAGCTCTTTATCATCATCATTATAATAGTGAAGCGGGACATGAAAACAAAGCTTCCTACTACTTTTGTGTTAACAAAAATTCCTTTTTCCTTTGACAGGTATCACAGTGTTTAACCATCCCTTCAATAAAACTGATTCCAATCAGCTGTCAGCCAGATACATGTGAGTTGTTCAGATTATTCATTTATCCACTTTGTCAAGAGGGTAGGAGACGCTGTGCCTAACGTCGGGTTAGCATTGTGGGCTTTAAATCGAGAGGTCTGGGGTCGAACCCTGGCCGAGTCAATATGTGGTGCTTTTCGGTAAGACGCTTCCATATCCACAGCCGGGTTGTTCAAAACTTGATTAAGCTACCCATGTTTCATTTAATTTTTTCTGTAGCTCTTCCTGACAATTTTAGCATTCACATTTTGTTTCCTTCAATTTTGCTTACAGCAAGATGAAATCAAATTAAAAAACGAGCTCGAATATATGCTTCTCTCACGAAAAACCAAAACGAAGTTTTAATTTTAACTCTCAATTAACGCGGAGCTTCTTTTAAACAACCAGCCCGAGGTTTATAAATGAGTACCGGTGAACTGTTACGAAACATAAACAAAATACTGGGTCGGTTTCTTACGATGGTTTTGCATTACATCTAGGAAGAGTTCTTTGATGGAGCTATTATGTTATTTTGCAGGCGTCAAGGAACAGATCTAGTGATTGCTATCTTTGTGATAATCGCCATGTCGTTTGTACCGGCGAGTTTTGTCGTATTTCTTGTAACCGAGAGAGCTTCCAAAGCTAAGCATCTGCAGTTTGTCAGCGGCGTCGACCCCGTCATTTACTGGCTTTCTAACTACGTTTGGGATCTGGTAAGTAAAGAGTTTTCATTCTTTTAGACAAATTCTTGCCTTTGGCTCACACTTTGTCCGCTTTTGAGTTTGAGTTCAGCTTAGGACAATTAGAGTGGAGTAAACGAAAGTACTCCGAGAGGTACAAAAGTTAAGTCAATCGCGACTTTCTCGCTTGCTTTTTTGGGTTCTGAGTGATTTCTGGTGATTTATATGATTGTTTTGATTTGCTACTGTGATTACTTTGGTTTTTACGATTCTAAGTCGAAAAGCGTTCTATAGCAAAAAGTCTTCAGCAATCGCGGTTATTCAAGACGTGTAGCAAGTAGATTGATAACTAAAGCTACATTATAAACGAAAACTGTGTTACTGTGACTCTTCCCACAGTGTAACTACCTAATCCCAGCGTGTGCCTGTATCACTCTCCTACATGTGTTTAAAGTACCAGCCTACTCTTCAGACACGAACTTCCCGGCCGTTGTCTGCCTCTTCCTGCTTTACGGGTGAGTTAATGAATGACCACAAACTGTTTCTCTTGTACGAAACGGGTCGACAGTTACCCAATGAAAGTCAAAATAATCCGGTATTGCTCTGGTTTGTTTCACCTGGATCTGTGATTTGTCAATAACACTCGCACTACCCTCTCCACTAATCACTGACAAGTTAAAAATAGAAGTTAACCCTTTAACTCCCAAGATCTCATCAGTAATTCTCCTCACTGTCTGCCATACAGTTCTTGTGATGTTAGTTTTGAGAATTTGGTATTGGATCAACTAATGATCCTCTAAATGATATTTTTAGTTATTCTCATCACCTGTCTGCTTGATATTGTATTGATATCGTAAGGAGAAATTCTGTCGTGATCACTTAGGGGAGTTAAGGGCTAAAACCAAAGGCGGATTGACCTAATCATCCGCCTTTTCCCATAATTCAGGGAGTTTGCTTGAGTTTACTTCCAATACCCTTTAGCTTTTGGTAGTCTCGAGATATTTTAATCCGTTCAGAATGGGCGTTGTGACAATTTTATCTTTGCTTTGGTTTTACGGCGCTCAGTCAAATTGCGCTGTGATGATGAATCACTGATTGTTTTCTCTTTGTTTTATGATGCATTCTTGTGGTTTAAAAAGGAAGCCATTTGGTTACCGTCACCCACTACATGATCGTTTCACCCTCCTGTTGTACCGTAGTTAAAAATATTTCATTTCCTGTCTCTTATAAACTAGTTTTCGCCTAACTTTCACTTGACGTTTCGTTGCAGATGGTCCATTACTCCCATGATGTATCCAGGAGCGTTCTATTTCAGCGAAGCCAGCTCCGCGTACGTGTTCATGATAGTGGTTAACCTCTTTGTTGGAGTTACTGCTACCGTCACTACATTCATTCTGCAGCTTTTCCCAGATGATGTGGTAAGATACTACACTAAAAGAATCTTTATGTGTGCTTAAATCTCGTGCTCTACCTAAATTTTCTATTAGCATGCAGCGTTTGGTTAGAGATGATGCTAAGCAAACTAACGACGACACGGTAAAGTAAAAAAAAACTGGCGGAGTTATATAACTATCACACAATGTTTTCAGGATCTTTTTTTCAACGCACAAAATTACCTTGAACGTGAGGGAAATCGAAAAATTTTAATTTGTCAGAGAGAGTCACAGCAATATGGGAAAATGTCCCATAAAGGAACAAGAATGATTCAGGATAGAAACGATTCACAATTAAGGACTGCAAGCAACCAATTTGAATGTATGATACACGTGAGAAGGACATTGTTTGTTCTCAGTATCGTTCATGCTGCTTCCTATGAAATAGTATGTAAATGGATAATATGTTGTGTTGTTTGATAGGTGACTCCCCTCAATAGTGAGCTCTCCTTTGAAGTTCCTGATTGAATCTATTTGCTCTTTTTTCAGCTGTTAACCAAAGTTTACGAAGCCTTGAGAATTATCAATCTTGGATTTCCGAACTACTGCTTGGGACATGGTCTTATGGACTTGGCTTACAATCAGTATTTGACAGAGTACTACACACAGATAGGTATAACATGGAGATTATGTCATGGAAAGAGCGCGCGAAAGATGTTTATTCACAAGTTGCGATGCATCAAAAAAACGAACTAGTGAGCGCCGCGAACGAGTGATTTTTTTTGATACATTGCAACGAATGACCTAAAGTCGTTCCAGCACTTTTGATGTTTTTATTTCAAACATTCCCATATTTTTTCACATTTGAATTCGAAGACTGGAAGCGAACGACTGTGAAAATACATCGTTCGTCCAATCAGAGACACGAATGATAATACTTCGCAGTCTAAATCTCAGTATGTATGGAATAAAATCAATTACGAGTTGTTAGAGCACATTAGAAATTGCACTAGACATAAATAGGTATAACTGATGTAACCATTTTCATGAATCTGACCAAAACAAAGGGAGAAAAACAGCTACTCCTAGATGGTTGATATTTCCGACAACTCAGTTATCAGGCTAAAAGCTTAGACAATTAAGTTTTTTCCCAAGTGGTTTAGTTCCAACGCAGTTGGCTTCGTCTTCGTTTTAGACCTTTTGTCTGTTTTCAGGTGAGGACGATAAGATTAGAGATCCCTTTGAATGGCTCCTCACAACACGTAACCTGGCATGCATGGCTGTGGAAGGAATAGTGTTCTTTATTTTCACCGTGCTGATAGAATTCAGATTCTTTGTGAAGCGAAGGTGAGCTTTTAAAGTCCTTCACCTGCAAGAAAAACCAAAAGGAATCTCTACATGTAATGTTAATATTTTCAAGCAAAATATTGATAAGGTTAAAAGAAAACTTTCAATTGGGTAATATTCACTGTTTTAACGAAAAATTCTTAGAGCTAAAATTGGTAAGATATGTTTGGCAAGTAGTAAGAGAGTTGATTTTAGATCGCAGTATTGACAGGAATAAAGGAAGAACGCCACGAAATGATAGTTGTTATAACTTATACCGATGTGTTCTCTTAAGACGCACGCACGTGTCCAAGGAACCAGTGGAGGGCCTGGACGAGGACGTAGCAGCTGAGAAAGACAGGGTTCTGAGTGGAGGCGCCAGAAGGGACCTTGTACGGTTAGAAAACTTAACAAAGGTGAGGCATTGCGATCCGCGAAGATCCAGTGGTGAATGGATTTAGATCAGTTACACAGTAGATACAGGTGTAACACAGCCTCGTTTGCTTAATCGAAGTCAGTGGCGTTATTCTCAGCGTTATTGCTAATGAAAACAACAGATAACTGCCTTTGAAATACGACTTTTCAATAAATTTCGGGATTGTCACCAATTTATCGTCCTTTTCTCTTCGAAGGTTTACTTTTCTAGAAAGCGTGGTAAGCATCTGGCCGTGGATAGACTTTGTTTAGGGGTACCTAAGGGAGAGGTGAGTTTTACACTATCAGTTGGAACTGATTTGCATATTCATTTGAAGATTCTTTGGTAGAAAATTCACAGCGCATTTTCTCAAGGTTATCCTTCGTCCTTGCAGTGTTTTGGTTTGCTCGGTGTTAATGGAGCTGGAAAAACGAGTACATTTAAGATGTTAACCGGAGACACCTCAATGACGGCGGGAAATGCCTACCTAAACACACACAGGTTAGTCATAAGCCGAAGGTTAGTTCACTGAAAATGAGTTTTGCAGTTGCTTATTGCAATAGTTATCGGTCATCATCATCATCATCATCATCGCTCGTTGCGCTAGTAGGCGCATGAGGCCGTCACATTGTCCTCCCAACCCCCCTGTCGTGTGCCACTGCCTTGGCCAAATTCTAGCTCTTCCACCCTGCCTTGCCTCTCTCTCTTTCGACAGTCCTTCTCCAAGTGGTTTTTGGTCTTCCTCTCGCCCTTCGACCCTCTGGTGTCCACCCCAATGTGGTAAAACAGCTATCGATGGATAAGTGAAAAGGAGCGTAGAGTGGAACACCAAATAGCTTGCAACATAACCAATCTGGTCAGGACATTTGACTGCTTTGAAACAATCTGAACATCCGCCCTCTTTGGAAATTATCGGACAGTCTTGGAGTTGTCGCTCTAATTAGCCCTCTCATCGATAATTCGAATTTTCGATCGTGTAATTAGATAGATGTTTTAGATAGGTGAATGGCCTTCCAGACAGGGAGACAGATGGGTAGATTGACGAACTGACAGACGCAGAAACAGACACATTTACAGACAGACAGACACATTAATGGATAGACAGATGGATAAACGGATAGACAAACTGACAGACTCAGTGAGTCAATGACCTATAGACAGAAACAGATGCTTATAGAGACGCTGTTACGGCAGGCAGACAGACAGACTGACGGATGTAGACAGACATTGACGAGATAGACATAAGTATGGACTGTTTTACCGATGAAATGACAGATCAATTAATTAACGTTTGTTTTTTCTTTGACAACAGTATTGTGTCCGAGATGCAGAAGGTCCATAAGTGCATGGGATATTGTCCCCAGTTCGACGCTCTCATCGATGAACTGACAGCGAGTGAACATCTGACGCTTTACGCACGGCTTAGAGGAATTCCTGGAAACGAATTGCAGTCGGTAAGTAGCATGGACCATCTGCGTAGCCCTCTGTAGCGCTTGCGATTTTAGATTTTAAACTTGCCTTCTTTGAGATTGAATGCCACTTTGAGACAAAACCTATGAAAATAGTAGTTAAAAGGAAAATAAAGAAATTTAGTTTCGACCTGTTTTAAACGTTCTGTACTTAAATTTCACGATTCCTAAATTTTGTGTCACTGGCAACAACTGGTTGTGGAAAATTTAATAAAAACTTGGTCATTGTCCCATTTGCCCCCCAAAATGAGAATTCAGTTGGATCACGCATCAAGCTGCCATGTCTTAATGAACCGTGAAACAAATGAAGGGGACTCAATATCCCTGTTTGGCTCAGAAGTAATCTAAAGTGCTAACTTCTCTCAAAATTTCACCACATCATCGATTAAAAGTAGATGAAAATGGATCAACGTTTTAGTTGTAGAGTTTTATTTGATATAAGGATTAAGAACCTCTAATCAAATCGCGGGAGTTGAAGGGTTAAAAAGTTTTGTTTGCAAATTTAGGTCTCGCTAACCCACGAGCATCATTTTTACAAATTCACTCTCTAGCGTTTATCTTACGTAGTATAGATTTTTTTTGTGATGGAATCTTGTATTTATCGTTAGGTTGTATCGTGGGCGCTCAAGAAGCTTTCACTGTCACGCTTTGCTAACAGACCCAGCAAAACGTACAGCGGTGGAAACAAAAGGAAACTTTCAACCGCCATGGCTCTGATTGGCAACCCGCCAATAATATTCTTGGTAATTAATTCGTGTTATTTGTTGTTTTTTGAGTATTATACAAATTAAAACGAAATCCCAACAAACCTTTTGTGGACAGTTAGCGAAGAGAGATTATTTTTTTTAAACCAACTTTCCGTTGCATGCGATATTTCGAGATAAGGACAAGGTTAATTTACTTCGCAATGCTAAATTTCAACTAAGTAAACCCTACTTTGGAGGGTTTGTTCAAAGCAAATATGAACTTCAGTTTGAAATACGTTTGTTTGGTTATGGTTTTCCGCACTCAGGTGTTCCTCTGTTTATGTTTTGAATATGTATCTCTTGTTTTCACAAAGCATTAACAACTTCGAAAAAAGACAGTTTTTGTATTCCTTGAGTCCTGATTCGGGATATGTGAGACCCTCTAACTTGATTGATCACAATGTTTCTTTTCATTTTTTCCTGTGTTCAGGATGAGCCTACCACAGGGATGGATCCACATGCTCGTCGCTTTCTGTGGAATTTGATTCTGGATATCATTAAGGACGGCCGCTCAGTTATCTTGACTTCACACAGGTCAGTTTTTAGCAACGGCTAGCACAAAACTACTCGTAAGTTTGAATCAGTATTTTTCTGTTAAACTCACGCTTGCGTTATGTCCAACAGTATGGAGGAATGTGAAGCACTGTGCACTCGCTTGGCTATCATGGTCAATGGCCGCTTTAAGTGCCTTGGAAGCTGTCAACACCTGAAAAACAGGTCAGTTGTACGCACGAATATCCACAAAGGAGAGTTTCGAGTTGTTTTTGGATCCTGTTCCACCCCTTTTTCAGTGGAAAAGTCAAAAATAATCCAGAATAGCAATGTTTTCGTCTAAAAATGCTCTCTGATTGGTCCAAAAGTTTCGCGCCACCACCAGACTGAGCTAGACTTGACTGTTAGCCTCTCTTGCGCTTTAGGCGGTTTTGGTGTTTGTTTTTTTTTTTTGACTTATCATTGCTTCTTTTGAGAAGTTACTTATATGCAGAGTTGCTTATATCCATTGCGAGTACTTTAGTTTTGGTTAATGATTCTCAATCAAAAAGGGCTGAAGTTGTGAGCAGAAGCTCGATTTACCTGGAACGCGTTCAATTTTTGACAGGTTCGGGGAGGGCTACATCATCACTGTCCGTGTTCAGGGAGACCTACCCAATTTGGAGCCTTTGTACCAGTTTTTCTCCGAAAAGTTCCCTCGTGCAACGTTGAAGGTAAAACAGACTTACGCAATTTTCCAAGTACATGTTTGGTAGACAGTATGGTATGGTAGACTTGGTTTAAGTGTCAGGGTATTTAGCTTTGAAAAATCTAATTGGTGAAACTGTTAAATTGTAAACATTTAAAAAAAATCCATGTTCCTTCATCGTTTGTTCTTGTCCCCATTTTTTCCTGCACGAACACACACTTATATGTTAAGTCTTCCCTCTAATAAAAGGGAATTCTCTCTGTCGCCTGAACACTAGTTAGAAGAATCATAGCGTAACTCCTTTGGCACTTACTCTAGAAAAATTCACTCATTTTCAGGAAAATCATCATAACATGGTTCAGTACCAGCTCCCCTCGGGTGTCATGGCACTCTCCGAGGTGTTTGGTCATATTGAATCATCCTATGAAGTGTTGAAAATCGAGGACTATTCCGTTAGCCAGACAACACTGGATAACGTAAGTAATTCTTCCGGCTGCTTCTTCGATCTTTCCTGTCCCTTAGGTTTATGGGCTATCTTGTTGTTAAATCTTGTTCAATTTTCCCAGGTTTTTATCAACTTTGCCCGTCAACAAACGGACGAAATTGATTTTGACGACAAATCATTGTCGACTGGAAGGACTGGGTCGAGATTCAGAGTACGCAGGCGTGCGGAGAGGTTGCGAGACATTTGGTCTGACGAGGTGCGGTTCAGTGCTTTGGAAGAGGAAGATGGGGCATATGATGATGATGATGACGCCTGGCAAGTAACCTTCTCTGACCGGGTGAGTTTGGTCCCGTTTTCATCTGCGAATGATTATCTATGAAAAGTTTATTAGTTATGATCACTACCTTCCAAGAATGTTATTTTGGGTAAAGTGAGCGGGGAATGGTCTTCTAGTAACCTCATACCCATGGGGGTCTGGGTACGAGACTGGTCTTGTAGCAACAGGTAACTTTCTTCAATTTGTAAAACTATTTTGTAATTTTGCAGGCACGCCTTTCTTTTGGCGCCTCCACGAATTTTTGAAGCTGCAGACAGTTCTGATCTTGATGAGCGAGGCTTGGTAAATTTCTCATGGTTTCAAGTTCCCATAAAATTATACGTATCATTTGTTAGTGGTTCATTGTGTTTCGAATTTGTTGATGATGTTTATGACTGCTGTCGCCCGGGTTCCTTCACAGTCGAGAAAACAAGCGAAAAATATTTAACTGCTCAAAAAATATTGTTATTTATCATTTATTTATGTATCTTAATCAGGGTCATACTTGATTTCGTTCAAAATTGCAGGGTGAAAACAAATGTGGAAAATATTGGTGCACTCAGTCGTTTGTCTTCCAGTACCACAACTGGAATTTATCTATTTGTATCTAAGTAAAATTGCAATTTCATGTGAATTTGTAGTTTTTTTGTTTGTTACAAAGTGGCTAAAAGGGAAGAAAGAAAAAATTGGAGGTTTTTTTTTTAGATTTTAAACAGCCCCTATTATGACCTATTATTAGAATCTATGAGCCGCTGTGGAGAAGTCAACTTCAGTTTGCGATAGCTACTCAAGACTCTCGGGTCTTGGTTGAGGAGGGGGCGAACGCCCCTTTCCAACCCCTCCTCCCTCCCCCACACCGAGAGAATTTTGATACCAGTGCACTTGATGACAACCCAGCGATTTTTAATGTTAGCTTATTTAGAGTGTTATTTTTGTAACGAAAATTGGTTCACACTAAGGAAAATTTTGAATTATTAGTTTTCTAGGATAGGGTTATATTCGAGCAATAATAATAAATCACAAGTGTGGGTGGATGACAAAAATACATGATAAAGATTTAAGGTAAAATGAACTTTGTGTCGTTGCTAGGAACTTGAGTAGAATGATTTGTAACTAATTTGTAAGAAGCGTATATCGTGCAATACGAAGATAAGAAGTGACTTGTTTAAAAGCGGAACGGGAACTTAAAAAATATCGGAAGATAATAGTTATATTTTGGTCAATGTAAAACGAAACATGGTTATATTTAAGGCGGTGAATTAAAGGGTATTCATAACAGTAGATACTTGTTATTCAGTGATATTCTATTGTGTTATTTCAGTATGTAAAATGAAAGTTGCATCTGTGATCTGTGGGAAGCTGAAAGGGGGGGGGGGAGGGGGGAGGGGAGGAAGCTTGGGAGGAAGCTTCGGACGATCAAGGTCAGTCGTAGTTTGTTACGACCGGGTTGAAATCAGAGTTTAAAATTTCAAGATCAAGTGATAACGCGATGGTAATTTCAACTCCTCTTCTTTAATACCGCAAATTTTTATCCCTTAGATTTTGCTGCTACCGTAAAGCAGCACTCTTAAGTTCCAGAATATTTTGATTTAATTAGAAATAAAAAAGGATTCGTCGAAGTTCCTACACACATAACAAAAATATTTCGCACAGTAAAGATAAATTTGCAGTAAATTTAAGATCAGTTTAGTTGATTATCCATATGAAATAGCTCCAAGCTATTTTCTGTCAAGTAATTTCATAGAATTATTTGGAGTCAACACTTGAAAAACTGCAATGAGTTACAGAAGTACTGGGGACGAATAAAATCAACATTACACTTTAGAGGGAGTCCCCTGATTGTTGAGGTTCTTATTACTTTTGCCATCGACCCCCCCCTCCAATCACCCATCACCCATTTCCCAAGAAAGTTGCTCAGATCCAGCCCTAAAATGAGTAAACTGGAAACCGTTCAAACAAGGTGAGAATTAGCGCCCCAAGACTTTTGCCACTCATTGTAGATGGTGGACGAGACCGCCGCTTACACAGCCTGACCGTGACTTGAAGATGCAAATAGAGGTCGAACAACGCAACAATCACTCTTCGAGAACCTTTCATTGCGTTCCACGAACAGCACATGCACGCACGCAGCATTACAGTGAAGGTGAATAGCAACCGAGTTTCCGGGTTTCTTCCTTAAGCTGTTGTCCAAGAGAAGTTCGGAATGAGTTGAGGACCACGGCCCATAGTGGGGTTCAGGATTGGCCAGACCGCGAGGGCCTGTTGACCGAGCGAGGTGAACAAAGAAAGTTGCGCAGGTTCTGATACCAACGGAGACGAAGAAAATTATTCGGTATTCCATTCATTTACTATTATTCTCGACAGGAGCATTGAATTCAATTATTCAGCCAGTTTAAAGGAAGCAATCGCCTTTTCGATCTTCCCAAGCTCAGTCTCTAATTGTTTGAGCTGAAACAGGAAAACAGCCAAAATCAATCTCTGAGAAGTAATAGTCATGTCACATGACCCAAGATAAGTTCACATAGAATTTACCTTTGAAGTAAACGGTTTTAGGCCTGGAGTTGAAAGTTAGTTAAAACCCTCCCCAAACCTGGTAAAAATTGAAGGTGTTTCAGGTAAATCAAGCTACTGCTTATAACTTCTGCCCTTGTTGATTGAGAATCGTAAACCAAAGTTAATCTTGTGGTGTGATCGTCCTGGTTTAGTGATCTTGGAAATGACCGTTTAAAGTTTGGCAACAATCACCTGCAACAACCATTTTAAAACCTAACCTAAGCAAGAGAGTAGTTTTCCCGCCTGATTTCGTAACAACTTCGTAATTTGAATCTTGTAAATTTGATAAAATTAAATATATTGAAGGTTAATTACAAAAGATTTACCTTCTCAGAATTTTGTTGCTGAACGTTCTCCGGTACCTGAAATGTTCACATAAAACAGCAAATGTTGATTACCATCAAAAGAGGAAAAATAACGTAATTTAAGCTAATGGTCCTTCCCGACTTCTGTAGTCTCCTTTTTTATCAACAGGTTTTGGTGCTTATCCTTTTACATCCAAAAACTCATTTTCGCACTAAGCTTCATTTTCATGCAAAGGCTTAAAGCAACTCGAAAATGATAAATTGAGCACCACAAGATAACTGAACGAGAACAAAAGGAGAGGAATCACCTCTCCTCCACAAGGTCTGAGCAGGTTTTCCAGTAGGGCGATCCCAAAAGACCATTCTGTGGGCATTAAGGTGCCTACCACCAGCTAGCTTGGTTTAAAGAGGGATGTTAAAGGACACCTTTCTCTCCCCACACTCCCCCTGTTATCAAGCTGGCCCATTTTATTGCATCATACCTTTGTGGCGTAGTCAGCAATTCCCATGGCTTCATTTAATTTCGTCAGCTGTCCATTTAGTTTATCTTTCTTTCCTTCCAACTTTGTGATTTCCTTAGCTACATCCACCAAACCCTAAAAGTAAAACCATTACAGAGGAAAGGGTTACCTTGTAAAATATTATGCAGGTGGTGTAACGACTTCTGTTTCCTCATTATAGCACTCGCATAAATGACTCAAAAGGTGATACATGAGAGGATGTCAGCTAAATACCTTGAGAACCACATGCACTTCGCACTTGTCCGAGACAGTTGCCACAGCACATCCACGTGGAGGCTTCTCCTCGCACACCACATGAATCCTGCCAAACAGAAACAGTCACACTAATTAGGAATGTCAGTGTCACAAGGACAATTTTCAAATGAGTGTCGAATGTGATCCGGGGTTGCTCACGTTTCGCTTTACTTCGCTCTGTGATTGATCTAGAAAACCCGCATCACTTCATCAACCAATCGGATGCAAAAACTGAAACAAATCACGACTTGACCGCACGCGCTTTCCCGCGCTTTGGGCAGTTTGGTTGTTTTGAATTCGAGTTCTCATTGGGTCTTATGGTAATTTCCTTTCTTTTGATTGGCCGTTGGGATTACTTAAGTTTTGGTCTTACCGCACTCAGTCGAAAAGCGTTTTGCTGATTATTAAGAGGAATGAGTGCTTTTTCAACCGCATGGACGGGTGTATATTATGAAGTAAAGTTTCGTCATAGCTACGAGTCTTAAAAACGTAACGTACATCATCGTACGTTAGCACAGCCATGAACAGCCATGTGAGGAAAAAGAGTCAAAACCACAGGAATCTTAGAATTAAGTAGTTAAGAGCAGCGCAAAGAGCTGATACCTTCACTGCATTTTGAATGGGACTCATGGACAACTGACTGTTACCCATTTAAACTCTTTGTTGACTCGAGAAAGTAACTCTCGGTCGGGAGTCCAGCCGGCCCATTAACCGAAATGGAGCTGTGAATCTTAAAAGATACGCGCCGCTAAAACCTATGAAGGATCACGCAATTGAACTTTAGTATTACCTTTCGCTGGAACTAAGCGTGCACGCCGTTTCTGCGTATTTGCTGACCGCCCCTGCCAAAGACTGTTCGGAGAACACTACATACACTAAAAAAAAATTTAAAAACAATATTATAGAGAGAATTGAGGGATAAGAGGTGTCGATTATGAAGGCGTTGAAAGATTGACTTTTTAAGTTCTTAAACTTGTTTAAGGATTCGGTGTGAACGAATCCCGAAATTCCAGCTTGTGACGTAATCAAGCTCGAGCTACAAAAGTAAACCCGCAGCTACGAGTGATTAGCGTCCAATTTCTCCTTGGAGTATCACCACTCAGTGAAATATTAAGGTCATGAGAATAAAAGAAATGATCTCCAACTTAAGGAGCTCTTGATCAGTAAAAATATTCTCCTTGTCAATACCATGGAAAATGTATAAAATCAGTACATAGAATAACATACTGATATTGGAGCGTAAAGGGTTTAAGTTTCAGATTTGAAACACCTCAATCTCACCCCTATCAGTAACTTTGACTACACCATGGTGAAAAACATTTTTTTTCACTCCCACATTTAAAACAAAAGAATTTTATGAGCAAATACCTTCAGGCTTTGCACGTGTCAAGTTGTACTCTTGACGAATGGAACGGATCGATTTCACAATAGTCTGCACCAGATTCAACTCGTCCTCGAGGTTTGCGTCTCTCCATGGAAGCTAAAAATGCAAGAAACACCTTAGAAACATAGAGGGACCTCTAGAACTACACGTTAACTGTGTAACCTCCCAAGAAAAACAAATATTTAAGAATTATTTTCGATAGAAATTTATCATCGGATCTATTCAGTCTTGTAAAAGTGAAAGGAATTAATAAGAATATGTTGTGACTAAAAAGCACGCTTTCCCTGCCTTCCCTAACCTTGTACTCAATCACCACTCACCTCCTCTGGGTAAGGTGTGACGCAAATACTTGGCGGTGAGTCTTCAGTCCTACGCGGTAATCGTTGAAATAGTTCCTCTGTCACGTAAGGCATGAACGGACTGAGAAGAATCAACCCATTCTCCAAACACGTGTAGCTTGCAATGGTTAAGGAATTTTATCTTACGTCACGTGAGGTCCCCCGCGCGCACTATCCAATAGAAAACCATAGTGGAAGCTGACGTGTGTAGCGACAGACGGGTTGACGCGAGCCGGTTCGCAAAAAAACCCGTCCGGCCCTGCATTCAAACGGTTCTTTTTCATTTTCCGAGAACGTGGATTGACATTGTGGACTTCACGATAAATAAATCAGATCAGGGACTGAGTCGATGTATCGATGAACTGTGAGTTTCTTGTTCTGACTCGAAGAAAAAAGGAAGGTTATTTATGGTAGAATCTCTTTAGTAGCTGTCAAATGCGCGCCCTTCTGTTGTATTTGAGTATGTCCTATTTGGGTTGAAACAAAATTTTCGAAATTTTCAACACTTAGAGGTCATATGATAAAATGCTTATTTATCGAGTTAGGTTGGGCTGGACAGGAAAAACAATGGCTCTCGCTCATGACGCACGGACCTCGTAGCGCTCGGTCCGTTAATCATGATCTCGAGCCAAATATTTCTCGCCCGGCCCTTCCACTCAGTCAATAATCAGATATTACTCCCTATGATTTCTTCCTCTGCCCTTTTGTCTTAAGAAGAATACTTCTACCATGTTTCAATTAAACATTGTAGTGATTCAAGAAAAGGAAATGAAAAGTACACTGGGAAAACTAAAAAGGGCATCTTAAGGATACAGAGTGTTCCGTGCTGTGTTGATTGCTTCTTTGTTTTCTCCTTGAAGAATTGGCTTAAGGTATTCCTACAGGCAAAAAATACCAAAAAATGTTTTTAAGCAACACGAGAAAGTTCACAAGTGATCACTAAATAGGATTCTAAGAGAGAACTTTTTCACGCCTTTTATTCTACTTTTCTTACCAGATAAACGTCGCACAGCTCGTAAAGCCAGAAGTTGTAAATAGCCGTCGTGGCTGATGGGAAATCGTAGTTCTTAAAGCCTTCATTTGCTGTTTTCTCTGCATAAGATAACCGGCTGAGAATCCAGCGGTCTTCTAGAGTCTCGCTCCCAATAAGCTTTGAAACGCAAAATAGAGAAATGTCAGTTTGATAACTAGTTGAAGTTTCCGTTTGTAAAATGACTTGTCTCAGTTAATAGATGAAAACTTTTCATTACACGAGACAAAACAGAATGCGATCAAGAACTCTCTATGGTAGGACAATAGCTCGATGCGTGCTATTGATTCCTAGCAGATGACTTGCGGGGCAGATTTTTTTCATATAAATGTCTCTCACCTTGCATAACTCCCGTCCCTTCCCCTGCCGAAAGATATATTTCCACAACACAGACTCTCACCTCAGGTTTGACATTTGGTTTGAAGTCAGGTCCCAGGCCGCTCAGCGCAAACTTAGTGGCATTCCACAGCTTGTTGCAGAAATGACGATAACCTTGCACACGAAGTACGTCAAGATTAATATCCCGTCCTGTAGAATAAAATACAACAAGGAAAGTCAGGTCAGCTTGTTTTCCATCTCGTGAACTGCTCCCTTAGAGTTCAGGAACTTGAACGAGTCGTTGTATCACCGTAATTTTACTCTTCCACCCCAAGATCTCTTTAGTAATTCTCCTTACTGTCTGCCATACAATTCCCATGAAGTCAGTTTGGAGAATGTGGTATTGGATCAACTAATAATCCCTAATGGATATTTTTCTTCATTCCCATCAATTGTCTGCTTTATATTGTACTGATATTGTAGGGAGAAATTATGTTTGGTCACTCATGGAAGTCAAACGGTTGACACTACAAGGACACTAACCTTGCGCAGTGTAAGCACAAAGTGCAAACCGCAAAGCATCAGTGCCACACTCTGGTATGCCATCAGGATAATCTTCTTTCTGTAAATTTAAGAGGCTTAAGAGTTATACCTAATTACAAGTTTTTACGGGGTAAAATGGTATCATAACACTAAAATGAAACGTACAAAAATAAACCAAGTCTGAAATAAACCAAAGTAAAATAAAGAGAGACAGTGAGATCAACCCTTCACGCCCAACATCAGTATGTATATTCTCCATAATGTTCTCTACTCATTTCCTCAGGTGCTGAAGAAGAGAATTTGTTTATCAATCAAGGAGCTTCTTTAGTTGGTGATCATTTCGTTGATTCTCGAGACCTTATGTATGATTCAGGGATGATTTTGCTCGAAGAAATTAGATGCTAGTCATTCTGAGGGGTTAAAAGGTTTAAGGCCGCGATGTTCACGTATCTACAACTGTCAGATGCACGGCGCCAGAATTTCACCAAAGACATCTCCGAATCGATGGCTCTGGGCGAGAGAGCTACGAAAGTTACAAAGAATATCAGAAAGTACACCGACGCTTTGATGCTCGGTTGACGCACCCAACGAGGCTGATGAGACTTTAGGGTCGATGCAAAAAACCTGTCTCCTGAACAAGGTCTTGGAATTAAATTTGCGAGCAGGCCCTCATTAGTAGTGCTGCAGGACGAGCGTTTCTCCGCCCGCAGGAAGATTTTCGACGAGTCGGCGAGTAGTCTGGCTCAAACTTATCCGCCTATACTGAAGCGCTACTGAGGTCCTGCTTCCAGGCTACGTAAAATAGGCCCCACTTCATACGTTTTGACAAAGGGCTAACGCTCGAAACGTCAGCTTTGAAACTCTTCACGGTGGCCAATTTACGTTATCTTGATAATGCTAAATTACCCCACTTTACAACCGTTAGTTCTGCCCAGCTGTAGGCTGCGTGTGGCAAAATACACACTTGAACATTTAAGACAGTGGAAAGTAACTCAGTCAAGGTCAAATTTTGTTTGTTTTCAATGTCTAAGTAAACAATTTGTCATCTGGCATGACAAAATTTGTACCATGTGATCAAAGGAACTTTCACTTCCATTAAGAGTTCTAGATTCATCAATACTCAGACAAACCTGTCCTTTTCGAGCTCGTTCAATCTCTCTCGGATCCAAGTTACTGTTTTCAAGCTGAAGATGCAGATCCTAAAAACACAAAGGATTACGTATTCTTTTATTTACATATTGAAAAACAACAACATCAAATACCGCCTCTGACAACGTTTAAGAACTTGTTTAACTCAAACATATTACCTACTCTTGCAAAAAAATCAGATTTAGAACGCGACACCTGTTAGACTGAACCTATAACTTAAATTCAATTTAAGTCCGAAAGAAAATGCACCATTCACCTCTAGAGACACCCCCTTAATGACATCAACGGGGTCGATAACATTCCCGAGAGACTTGCTCATTTTTCTGCCATGCGCATCGCGCACCATTGCGTGAAGAAACACTTCAGTGAAAGGCAGCTGACCAGTAAGTTTAAGGCCTAATTTCACCATCCGGGCAATCCAAAAAAATAAGATGTCATGTCCAGTCTCCAACAACGTACCAGGGTAAAATACCTTGTAATCGTCAGTCTATTAAGAAAGGAAATGCAATGAAAAGAAAGTAGAAAGGGATTTCAATGTAGATGTCTTGTCCCTACTTTGCTAACGGTTTTTCTATGAGGGACTGTTTTAAAACCCTCATCAAGAGTAAAAACTCATATGGCATTCTCGTTAAAGAGGATCAGAATTGAATTGGTCGTCAACCGAGCAGTGTGGTCAAGAACAGATGGCAGTCTGTTCCCACAAACCACTGTCTGGCGCAAATTACAACATCACTTCCTCTTCACTGAAAACTCGCGGGTCAAAAATAAACCATTAAATGCACTTAGTTACATTAAAGATGAAAAATTCCTTCGACAATGATATTTTCACTTTATGGAAGCACACCCAGAGGAGCTGCAGTATTCAAAACTAAAACAGCTAATCATAATAAAGGTACATACACCGAGAAGCCAATGAGAACTCAAACTAGATATAAGCAAAAGGGTTCATGCCCGGGAAAACGTGAGTGACAGTCGGAATTGGTATTCGTTTCTGATTCTTTCGGTAAGTGAAGTGAGTTTTTCGAGCAAAGTGACACAAGACCGATGCCTCCTCCGATAACATTCAACACCCAATAAAAAATTCCACTTGAGGTTCTCACACGAAATGTGATAACTAACCTCTTCTGGCCAACCAAATATGGAGAAAGGAAACAAGCCGGAGGAGAACCACGTGTCCAAAACATCTTCGTCTGCAATAAACCAGGACACACAAGTTAAGAACGAGATCAGGCAGGATTTTCAAGGGCTGGGGATGCATAACAGGTATCACAACAATTCTTACCTTGTTTCAAAGTGATCTTCTCGGGGGCTACATTGAACCTTTCTGCAGCTTTTTTCATTACTTCCTCTTCGGTGCGACCACTGAAACAAAATCGACACAATAGGATCACAATAAAGAAGATTAAAATCCCACTTGTTGCAATTCATTTTCCACTAAATATTTTTGTTTTCTTTTTTTCGCTTTTTTTTAGCGGACATAAATTTTTTACATTACCTGACCCAGTATTTGCCATCAGTATCCTGTAAGAGAGAAACGTCAAAAGTAACTGATATTTTAGAAAATGACCAAGACAACAACAGACGAATAAAATTACTGGACGGAACAATCTGATGCGCGGAGCATTCTAAAGTAAATTTTCAAACTTACTCTCAGTAAAATTCAAAAGACAGAAAATACTTAAAAAATGGGACTTGTATTTATCAGTATAACTTTCCAGAATTGGAGCGCTTTTCTATGGAATGTCGTCACTAAAGTAATCCCGACGGCAAACAGAGGAAAGGAAAATTCTTTCAAGGGCCAATAAGAACTCATGGTAGAAACAACCAAACTGCCCAAAGCGCGGGAAAACGCGTGCGTCCAAGTCGTGAATGGTTTTAGTTTGCCTCTAATTGGTTGAGAGAATGGCGCGAGTTTTGTGGACCAATCGCAAAGCGAAGTAAAGCAAAAACACCGCAATCGTGGATTATCTTTGACGTTCAGTTTACAATTGCTCTTTTAGTATTCGTCGTCATCTTTAAAAAAAAACCTACCTCTCCTGGTGGGACACTTGGATCATCAATGGTCACAAAAAATGCTGGGATGCGATGACCCCACCAAAGCTGTCGAGATATGCACCAATCCCTAGAGAAAGAAAATGTATATCAACTCGCTTCCGTGCTTGCAGGAGGTTCATGACATGACACTAAAAGTAGAAGGGCAAACTGTTTAGGTTGGTAAAAAATTAAACTGCCTTAACAAGATAGACGCTGAGAATAAGAGCTTTTGTTACAGGATCAGATGTGAGTTTGTCGTCAACCAAGAGGTGTGGTTAAGAACAGATGGCAGTCTGTTCCCACAAACCACTGTCTGGCGCAAATTACAACATCACTTCCCTGGTGTGAAGTTTCAAAAACCAGTTTGAATCAAGTCCTCGCTGACAAAAAAAGAGCCATTTATAGGATCAATCATCGTGGTAAATACAGAGATAAGTTTTTGCATAACTAACCTACAGTTCTCAAGCCAGCCGTACCATACTTTCTCATGTATACTTGGAATGATCTTCAAGTCTCCATTTCGCACTGCCTGCAGACACAGTTATCAGTATTAAAGCAGTATTCAATCACACAGGCAACAGTAATCAGGATATGGGATAGAAGGAACTGGTTGCTTTTCCCCTTACTGCAGTGACTTATGCCACATTTCAAATATTCCATATTCTAAAAAAGTAGCCACTTAAAACAGATGTTTGCAGAGAAAAGTGGTCTCACTAATGGTGAAGGTTGGTAAAGAAGAGAGGTTTATCTGTATCACAACTTGGATAACGACAGCATTTAATATCAATTGTGGACGTTATGGGTCACTGTACCTTCACAGCCATATCTGCCATTTCCTTACAGTCCACATACCATTGAGGTTTGATGAGAGGTTCAACAATGTCTTTTGAGCGACTGAGAGAGAAAGCAAAGAATGCAAGGTAAGGTAACTCTAAGCCTTATACTGCAGCAGTAAGAAGCTGTATCAGTGCAACAATGTCCATTAGAGACTACCGTACAGTACAGAACTTAACATGAATGAAAGAGAATGGTTGTGGAAGGTATCCCTTAAAAAAAAATATTTAAAGTCTCTTAGATGTCATTTTTCCATTATAAAATTCACCTTCACAAATGTGAAGGGTTTCCTTTCCTGTCCTTTGTGAAGGAGGGTTAAAAGGATCACTTTAACCCTTTAAATCCCAAGATTTGATTGTGAATTCTCCTTGCTAGCTGCTACACATTTCATGTAAATCAGTTATGAAAATTTGTTGTTAGATCAAGATAAAAACTTCTACCTCACTGATGAGTTTGATTATTCTCGTTACCTGTTTGCTGGAATACAGTGTGGATATTATAAGGAGAAGTAACATGTTAATCAATTCTGGGAGCAAAGGGTTAAGTCACTAAATCAGGCCAACCAACTTACATGTAAAACTCACCTACAGATAGGAACAACCATCTGATTGTCTTCTGTTTTGATAAACAGACCTTTTGCAGTAAGAGCATCAAGCACAACTTTCCTTGCATCAAATCTCTTCAAACCCTAAAATTAAAAGCACAAAAAAAGGTAAAGATAAATGTTTCACCAAAGTTGTTTCCAAGGATAGTCACTCATTGTATATTTGCTTCAACTGGATGTCTTTTCTCAAACAGCCTTCATCAATTCAGAAGTACTTGTATCACCCACTTTTTCAACAATCCAATCAGTACATACATGTAAACTGTAGCAACCCATAGTGTTCTCCTTTTGAACCAGTAGCCCATAAAATTTACCACCTCTAATATGTACCTCTCACCCAATAAATCCCTTGCAATTTTTGAAAATTCAACAGGTAGAACAACTGCTCTACAGATTTAAAACTTGTTTTACCTGTCATGCTTAAAATAAGACAGAACACTGTACACTGTCAGTCATCATATCATGATATTTGCTTGACTGTCTGTATTTTCTGCTTGTCTTGTCTATATAACTGTTACATTTAGTACACCGAGACAGCTTTGTAGAAGAATACATGTAGTGTACAGTGAGTGGCAAATTATTGTTCAAGCTGTTCCGAGACAATATCACACTCAATGGAAGACTTTATTATAATCTAGTGTATGCGGAAATGTAAGTATGGCAAGTATAAGTATTTTAAACAATATTCTTCTAACAATACATGTACATGCAGCAGATCTGAAAACAGCTTACTGCAAAGTGCTTGAAATCTGGATAAAAGTCTTTTAGATCTTTGATGTTACCATTATCATCAATCATAGTGACAAAGTCAAGGCTGTGTCTCTGACCCACTCCATAATCATTATGATCATGAGCTGGTGTGATCTTGACAGCACCTAAACAAAAGAGCATGAGAAGAGTTCAAGCACAGTTATGTCGCAATTGCCTAAGCTGATCACTACTTCTTAAACTCAGAAAACCATGGAAACTTTGATTTTATTCTGAAAAGTATATTGAGTAATGAATTAAGGACAAACAAGCAAACCTAACAACCTCACTCAAATTCATTTGGCTGTTTACAGGTTAGTTTTGTGATACTTATTGGAAATACAGTAAAATTCCAAATATATTTCTGATGATGAGTTTCACTCTAAATAACCAATCCTTTCTCAATGTTAAAGGAAATTTTAGTTATTTAAAAATCCTATGTTGAACCTGTACATGCACAGTGCAGTTGCCACTAATGGTAGAGATCACACAGTCACTTTTCCATGATAAAATGTAGTTGGTTGTAAACAGTGACTCTATGAAAATAACGTTAAAATTTAATGTCCATGATCAGCCTTAACCTAGAAAGTGACAGGGACACTGAACATTATCACTCAAGCATCTTTTATCACTTTTCTATAGCCTCTGGACTAAAGAGTGCTTAAGGGCATGGACAATTCCTTTTGCCTTCTGTGGTAGCTACCAACACCATACACAGTGGTATTGGACAACACAAAATTATAGTGTTGCTGGTTCTTGGGTTCATGTGAGTACGTACCTGATCCAAACTCAGGATCAACCATATCATCACACACAATTGGCAGTTTGCGATTACAGAAAGGATGGAGAGCAAATTTTCCATGAAGGTGCTAAATATACATTAAAAAAAACAATCATAACAAAATTTTATTACAGTTGAAATTCACAAGTTTTTGTACTCAGTGAGAACTTGAATTCCACATGACTTTGTTTTACTCCTCAAGCATTGATTGGAAAAGGTGGATCTAATTTTTTTTATCAATTGGATAATTGTTAATCCCAGTTACATGTATATTATCCTCCTAACCTTGTATCTCTGATCATTTGGATGCACTGCAATGGCTGTATCACCCAACATTGTTTCCACACGAGTGGTGGCAACAATCAGCTTCTCATCTGCAATAAGAACATAAAATATAATTATGATTAACACAATCCCCTGCAGCATCTCTGTCTTTCATACTGGGAAGTTGGAAATGAAAAATCAACCAAAGATTTTGACTTATTTTAACATAGAAACGAGTTACGGATGAATCAAAATTCCTATTTGAGAATTCTATAATAATAATAATAATAATAATAATAATAAAAAAAAATACCTGAACCTTCCACAGGGTAAGCAAAATGCACCAATACTCCAAACTCTATTTTGTTTTCATAACCTGGGACAGGTAGCAGTGTTCTTCCAGGTAATTCCTTTTTGTCAACCTAAAATTTGAGAATTTTGCCAACTTATTATGGGGGTATTATTCAAGATTGACAACATTGCTTTAATACCATTTGTAGCAATTACTCTAATTAATTTCTACCCTCTGCCATAATTCTTCCATGTTTCCTTACACCCTGCAGATATTGTTGCTGGATCTATATGAAGTGAATTCAATTTCAATTGAAATATTTACCTCAATATCAGAGATGGCAGAATTCAAAGTACATGACCAGTTGACCAGCCGTCTGTTTCGGTAGATGAGTCCTTCATCATGGAGTCTAATGAATGCTTCCTTTACTGCCCTGCTGAGTTTCTGATAAGATGAAACACAAACAAAGACATACTTAAATAAATGACATGATTTTAGCTGGAAGATGTACATTTCACTGTAAACAAATTAAGACTTAATACCTCTTTTCTTGCAGAGTACTGCCTCTCATTAAATTAATTCTTTCACTCCCACAATCTCATTAGTAAATCTTCTTACTGACTGTTATAAAATTCTCATCATGTTAACTCAGAGAATCTAGTATTGGATCAACTAATAAATTATCCCCTGATTGATATTTTCCTTTATTCTCATAACTAGTCTACTTGATATTATATTGATATTGAAAGGAGAAATTCTTTCTTGGTCACTCATGGGAGTTAAAGGGTTGAGATTAAAAGTCAAAAGTGCTGCCCAAATCTCCTAAAAGTGGACAAATTGTGTATGGTCTGACTACATAAAACAAACAAACAAACAAACAAAAGTTCACCCACAGGATCCATGGTGAAACAAGCTCTATCCCAGTCAACAGAAACTCCCATCATTCTCAGCTGCTGATAGATACGATCGCCCTTTCTGTTGAGAAAATGAATTTACACATTTTAGAAATCGCTGTTAATTTCTTCATTTGTACTTTTAATTTGTACAATCTCTGGTTGTACAATGATATTTTGTTGTGAAACTTGGAAAACAAAGAACATCAGAAATATCTGTGGAATGTCAATGGTAGTCATAGAAAAAGCCAGTCATGTGTAGAAAAACGAGGCTAAAATTATACAAACAGCAACAATTGTTAAATTTGGGGTTTTGAGGTTTTTCAATCATTGTGATTGGATAGTACACAATTCACCTGTCAGAATCAAAACAAAGTGTTTGTAATTTCTCAGTTTTATGGAAAAAAATCTATCAGGTGCTACAAACTTTCAGAGTCAACTTTTATTTGCCAACAATGACAGGAAAAATAACTTACTCATTCTTCCATTTCCACACCGCTTCTACAAATTTCTCTCTTCCCAAATCATGTCGCGATAGACCTTGTTCGCGCATCAACTTCTTTTCCACCACAACCTAAAGAAACAAAACATTCATCCAGTAAACTATTGTCAAGAATTATTTGCTGCTTTTAAAAATAAAGTTATCAGGTAAATATTAAATTTATTTAAAATAAAAGATACAGTCTTCTTTTGGTTTCTTTTCACGTTATCTTTGCCATTCCCAAAAATCAATGTTTAACCCTCCGACCCCTAAGTGACTAGCATCTAATTTCTCTCTGCAATATTACCCCTGAGTCACATGTTTAGTTCATCAGAACAAAGGAAATGAGGAAATGATCACTAACTTAAGAAGCTGGTGATTGTTAAACAAATTCTCTTTGACAGTTCCTTAAAAAATGTATGGGGTACAGTATCATGAATATGTATACTGTTGTTAGTGTGTAAAGAGTGAAAAGGAATTAAGTCTTTCCATGGAATTACATGCAGGACTGCCTGAAAGAAGAGTAAAGCACTGACTAAAAGTGATCTAACTCTTAAAGTACTGTCCCACAATGTACATGTTGAGTTCATTCAAAATCTGACAAAGTCTCTTATCGATGGAATTATCAGATTTATCGCAGCCATGAAAGATTGTAGGTCAGTAAGACTATTGTGGTTAACCAATAAATTTGTAGAAATGATTATTAGGACCTCCTCCTCACAAATTCAATTTCATTACTTCATCCACAATTCTATCAACTAGAAGGTGCAAGGGTGGAGGGGTTGACATTGTAAATCAAATTATGTTTACAAGTTGTAAAAGGAAATTTAACGAGAAGCAGTAAGAGAGAATTATACAAAACATATCAAGTGCTGAAGGGTTCAATTACCTGTGTGGCTATTCCTGCGTGATCACACCCTGGATTCCATAATGCTGTCTTTCCAATCTGACGATTCCTAGTTAGAGAAATCACGTTCTTATTAGTTTACAAATAAACAGGATTTGGTAGGCTACTAATTTAGGATATATCAACAAAGCCAAGTAGTGGTTTATATAATTGCAGCACTGATAAAGATGTGGTTTTGTAAGTTAAGGAAGTCAGTCTCCAAATCCAGAGAGACACTACACTAGTCATGGCCAGCATATAGGGCATTTCCTTACCATCTTGTGATACAGTCTTCCACAGCATTAGTGAGGGCATGGCCAAGATGAAGTGACCCTGTCACATTGGGTGGAGGAATACACATCATAAATAAACCTTTTGGATTGGGCTCTTGAAGGCTCTTGCGCTGTTCAAGTCGAAAAATACAAACAATATTACAATGTTTAAATGGGTGAAAATCAAAGAACAAAAAAGGAAGTTCACAACTAGTAAACTGTGTCATTTTGAGTTTGTAGCAAAAAAGTTTAATAATTAATTTGGACTCATCTTACCCCATATTCAGGCTTGAAAAATCCCTGGAAATAAAATTGCATGCCTTCAGTGAAAAGGTACATGTAATATATTGTAAACAAATCATATCAAATTGTTAATTTTTCGTATTGTATCTAAACTCTTGAAATATGACTGTTTTAGGAAATTGATATGATAAGGCCCTGGTTTTAAATTAATCCACCCTAAAACTTGTTGATGTTTCTGAAGAGGAAACAAGTAAGATGAAAGACAAGATAATCATCTGATTGAATGATGCAACTTACTACAAACAATCTCTCTCAGGCTCCGCAATTGTTGTCAATTAGGAAAAAAATTAGATACTGCACTACACAACTGAATTCTGATGAGTCAAAAACCTGTTGTTTACTGAATGTGCTTATAATCCCATTACAATAGCTACTCTATAAAAACAAAAGACCCATCCCTCTTTTGGTTTACTGGCCAAGTAATTCACTTTGAATGTTGGCAGAGCACTAGTAAATTATAAGTGGTACCCGATTGACAAAATTTTCAAGTACTCTCCAAACATCCTACACAGATTATCATGCTTCAACTGCTGTAAAAATTTCAAGTCAAAACTTTAGTTCCAATACTTGCTTACCTCCTTTTCCCACCAAGCATACCAAGAAGCTTCCACATAAACAGGACTGTAACTATCAGGCATAACTCCACTGACATCTACATTTAATACAACAAGAATGAAAACAAGTTTTTTAAATCCTCCATAGGGCTAGCCCATACAATACTGATAAATGACAAATGCTGGCATGAGGCCATATACATGACTCTCTCACTTCAAATGTTCACAAGTTTCTTATTGAGAAGGCTCAACTTGAAAATGCTGCAATAGTTAATTACAAACTATGAAATGACATTATTATTGAATTCACAGTGTAGTATACATGCGCTATCAGAAAAATACAAGTTACATCAATCAAATATTTCACCTTTCTTTTCTCCTGGAGCTGTTGGTTTGTCATACACAAAAACTTTCTTGGTTGTTTCTTTTTTCTTTTTATCCTTCTTTTTCTATATGAAATAAAAGTTACAAATATAAAATATGCATGGTAATTCTTATAGTAATATTATAAATATAAATATTATATAAATATACATGGTAATTCTTATAGATTTTTAAGTTCTTATCACTAACCTTACATTACCTTAACCCTTTAACTCCCATGGTCTGATTATCAATTCTCCCCTTTAACTGCTTCACATTTCCTTGAAAATTAGTTTAGAGAATTTGGTGTCAGAGAAAGACAATAACTTCTACTTTATAAATTTTAGTGTTCTTATTACCTGTGTGCAGGAGAATTTATATGATAATCACTTCTGAGAGTTAAAGGATTAATTGCATTTGGAGAGACCTAGCAACTTAAAAGTATCTGGGTTCACTAGAATAATCACTGTACAAGTAAAACTCCTAAAAAGACAAAACACTGTAACCCCTTCCCTATCATTTTTATGGGTTCAAGTTAAGAAGGGTGACCCACCCCTCCCTCCAAAATCCCCCTTCCCCCATTCACAGGGCTGATGCAATATTGTGAAAGCTGTTTACAAGTGGGGACTTCAAGGATGTTCTTTTGCAGCAGCCATTCCGGAGTAAATTAGGACTTGGCAATAATCCGCAAAATTTCTATTATTCAATCACTTGGTACGAAAAGTAGTCACATTTCAAATATTCGTGCATCGTGGTCGAGGATTGTACTCCGATCGTGGTAGTTTTCTTCCCCCGAAACTTACTAAAACTTCCCATGTTTACAACGAGAGCCTCGATCCTTTAAAAAATAGGGTCAAATTGAAGGAAGCTATATAATTACCTGGTTCTGACCCTCCATCTGAGCTGCCTCCTTCTCTTTCTTTTTGGCGAATTTTTCCAACTTTGCCTGCCTTTGGGCCTCTTTCTTGAGCTGACTGGCGGTCTTCTCCACCGCGCCGTTGGCAGTTGCACTTCCCGGATTTTCCATGGCGCTAGAATTCAATCTGGCGAAAAATCTTTGTGAGAAAGTATTTAAAAGAAACTGTGAGCTATTTTTAGTCCAAATTCCAGAGGTTGATGAAATCAACCGAGCAAATTTCATAGACTTTCCACGCTGCCGGCTTCCGCCATTGATTGTCCGCCAGCAATGGTTCATGGGAATATTGGAGTTTTCTTGGAACGATGGGAAAAATTTGGAGCTGAAGAAGATAACGAAAATTTCTCAACTTCTTAGTGTGGACAACAACATTCCCCTTATTTTTCAGTGAACTGATCTCAGAGAGACTCTCATTCTGTAAGGAAATATAAGCGCTTTAGGAACAATTTGTGAATCGAGAGCGGGGGAGAGGAAATTATGTCTAGTAACAGTGTGTTCCAGGCACCCATTCATAGCTACTTACAACTTCCGGCCACGAAACTTGCATCAAAAATTCGCCGATTAGAAATTGGTGTTGAGGAACTTTTGCAAGTATTCATTGACAGGATAAATGCAGTCAATGGTAGCATCAATGCAGTGGTCGCCAATCGTTTCTCAGAAGCTTTGGCTGAGGCGAGAGAGGTCGACGAGGAACTTCATAAGATGACTCAAATTCAGAGAAACGAACTGGAGAACGAGAAACCTCTCCTGGGTGTGCCATTTACCGCCAAAGAAGCTTTTGCGGTTAGAGGCTTGCCTAATAGTGGTGGTCTCGTGGCTCGTAAAGACTGCATAGCCGAAGAAGATGCAGTTGTTGTGGGTCGTTTACGACAGGCTGGAGCTATCCCAATTGCCCTTTCCAACTGCAGTGAATTATGCATGTGGTGGGAGTCAGCAAATCGGGTTTATGGAAGGACTAGCAATCCATTTAACAGGTCCAAAATAGTTGGGGGTAGCTCTGGAGGAGAGGGTGCTATCATTGGAGCAGCTGGATCAGTATTCGGCGTAGGATCAGGTTAAAATTGTTATTGAATTTACTTACTCGCTCATTAATTCATGTCAATCAGTCAGTCAATCAATCAAGCAGGTAAATTTCTAAAGAACCTGTGGTGCTGCATCAGTGGGAGAGTATAACAGGGTAATTTAGTGTTATCAATTGGGTTGATAATGTAAATTGGCCACCATAAAGAGTTTCAAAGCTGATGTTTTGATTGTTAGCCCTTTGTCTTAGTGTTCTGACCAATCAGTCTACTAGTCAAGGTAATTTGGGATTATCAACTGAGTTGATAATGCAAGTTTTCTACCTTTAATAGTCAAGAGTTTAGCTTCGAAACTTTTAAAGGTGGTCAATTTACATCATCCACTCAGTTTATAATACCAAATTACCTTGTTATACCCTCCCACTGACACAACACCACAGCTTCTTTAGAAACCTACCCCCTATGTCAATATGTTAGCTGGTCAATTAATTGGCTAGTCAGCCATTGAGTCAGACAGTCATTCAGGTAGTCTTTCCTCATTTGTTCAGTTCTTTGCTACTTATTTATTTCTTTTTGTTTTTGTCTCTGCTTGTTCATTCATCCATGGGGCTATACATTGATCAATCATTTGGTCATCCCTTTCCTTTGTTCATAAACATAAACATAAAAATTCAAACATTCATCTAAACCAAACTTTACTCAAACAAACTGCAATCAGTTAATAAATTAAAAATTAATTTGTTTTGCAATCAATCTGTTATCTCTTATTTTTAATCATTATTCTTGTAGACATTGGTGGCAGTATAAGAATGCCATCCTTTTTCACTGGAATATTTGGACACAAGCCTAGTCCAGACATTGTACCCAATGCTGGTCAGTTTCCTGATGCATCAGGTAACAGACAGCAGTTCTTGTGCACTGGGCCTATGTGTCGATATGCAGAGGACCTCAAACCTCTTCTGATGGTATGCAACTTTTAGATGCTTCACTAAAACACTAACTATGTTTGATTAAATCACTAGTATATATGAAAAAATTCTTACCTCTGATTGGCTAAGAGAAATGCATTTTCAGGTAACAATATGAACGAGATTTAATTCAGTGCAGAGAAGGGTAATTCAGTGCAAACAAGTGATACAAGAAAATTTAGTGCAAACTGTTTTGGGGGCTTAGAAATATTTTGCAGTATAAAAAATTTGTAAAAAGTTAGGAAATTACACTTGCATTTTGATTTTGTAAAGTCTAGGTGGTCTTTGTTAAATTTTTTGTGATACAGGAGGGCAATGAAGCTACTATGCTTTGTACAAACTCATGGCAACCATACTTGGTTGGGTACATATCAAAGAGCTAGCACCAGTCCTCTCTCCCTTCATGTTGGAACACTCATCTGGTTATAATGATATTAGTGTTGTCACTAGTAACTAGGTAGAAGCTTTTAAGGTCTACATGTTCAGCTGAACATGTGATGTCTTGAATCTCTCTGGTAAGCTATTCACCAAAATGCTTGAAGATTAAAATCACATTTTTAACTTTTAGGTTATGGCAGGAGATCAAGGAGCATCAAAATTGAATCTTGCAAGGGATGTAGATGTTACAAAGCTGAGATATTTTAGCATTGAGGATTGTGGAGGACACTTTTTGATATCAAATGTTGATCCTGAACTAAAGCAGGCCCAGCAATATGTCTGTCAACAGCTTGAGGAAAAACTTGGTGTGGAAGTAGTGAAACTTAAAATTGAAAAACTTTCCAACTCCCTTGAGATTTGGTCATCGATGATGTCTTCGGGAGCACAAAAGTCATTTTGTTATTACATGGGTAACCAAGTGTCAGAAGTTAATCCCTTCTGGGAACTTTTGAAAGCTTGTATTGGACTCTCCAATCACACACTTCCTGCAATTGGTTTGGGCATGCTGGAAAAATTTGAAAGTTTAACACCTAAAAGGGTATCAGAGTCTTTCATTCAAATGGCTGAGGAGCTAAGACTGGAACTTGAAGGTATTCTAGGGGAAGATGGAGTCTTAATCTATCCCTCTCACCCATCAGTGGCTGTCAACCATTGTGTTCCCTTGTTATTTCCTTTTAATTTCTCATACACAGCTATTTTTAATGTTCTTTATTTCCCTGTAACTCAGTGTCCTGTTGGGCTGGGAAAGGCAGGCTTACCTCTTGGAATTCAGGTGGCAGCAGCAAAGGATAATGACTGTCTAACCATTGGTGTTGCCATGGAGATTGAGAGGCTATGTGGTGGTTGGGATGGGTTGTTTAAACAAAAACAATCTGGTCTGAACATTGATCAATAAAAAACAACATTTTACTCTGAATGAAGTTTGCATTAGAAACAAAATACACCATATTTTTGACACTATAATAAATCAACATATTTTAATAAAATTGTAGTATACCCAAAAGCACAAGATTATACTACTTATTGTAAACTAAAAGTTGTGAAATAAGCTACCTGTATTTTAGAAGAAAATCCTATCTTTCTTTTTTTTTAAAATTAACATTTTAGAAATGTTTAACTTAGAGTGAAATGTAATTCAGGATTTCACTATATTTTATGGTTAGTTTAATGACCTCTTGCCATGTCAGTCAGTGAGATACAAAACTGAAACCAGTTGTGACTTGGTTAAATTATTGTCTCATTAAAGACAGTTATATATATTCACTTTGAGTTCTCAGTGATTCCATGGGAAATTTCCTTTCTTTCTGCCAGGCATAGAGTGTTCTTTGCCTCTGGATTGAGAAGTGCCCTATTGTGAAGGAACAGTGTAAAATATTAATTATTTACCACATCATGAAGATCTTAAAGGTAAATGACAAATAGTCATATAAAAGACTATGAATGTAGCTAAAAAAGAGAGGCCTGAGATTTTTGAGGGTCACAATTGGCTGCTGTCAAAATGGTATCTGAAAGATTGCTTGGGAGTCTCCATTTCTTCTCTTAATGGCCTCGGGCCAAAAGTAATTTCGTAAGAAGACGCTTCAAACGGCGCGTGAGGGTGAAAATAAACCACAAATGCATTGATTAACATTTCGTTTAACTAAACAGTTGTATAGATTTTGTTTGTTTAATGTCAACAGTTGTTAACCACGATCATCACATAGTGTGGTCTGTTTGTGAGGTCACAATTCGCTGCTGTTAAAATGGTATATGAAGGATTTGGAAATCCTTAGAAGCAAATTTTAATCATAGCGGAACTTAAAAACATTCATTCAAGGGCAGTTTATGCGTGATTACTAATACAATTAATTGCTGTTTTATTTAGACAAGACTAACAAACAAAATGTGTAAGCCTTTAATCGCTTCTTCCTTATGACAATTTCACTTTACCTCAAGGTTAATCGCTTTCTTCAATGCGGTGAACATATTCATGTTCCCATTCTCCTTTTCAAACTCTGAAGCTAGCTGTTCACTCACGTTTGCTAATTCGCCAGCTGCACTTGCCAAGTTGGAGGTCTTTCTTACCGCCTCACGTAACTTCAGATTTCTATTCCCATGAGCCTGGCAAACAAGATGTTAACAATACATCAGAGATAGGCCAAAACAACTCCCATATACCTTACAAACATGTACGAGTTAAAAAAATTATCAGTTTGGTAGATTGTAGTTTTTCTGTTCCCCCTACAAAGAGCTAAGATTCCAAATTCCTATTCAATCAGAAACAACGGACAAATTAATACAACTGATTTTCCCATAACCAGATATTATCTAATTTTTAATTTTGAAGAATTAACAATCAATTCACGACCATTTTTTACTTACCGAGTTTGGCCTAGGTTTGGCTTTCATACCACCTTCTCCAGGAGCTGGTTTGATAGACATTACATCATCTTGAATGACGCAAGTGTTACTGCTTGTTCTTTCATTGTCTGGGAAAGGAAAAATCATCAAAAAGGAAAATGTCAAAAACATAGGCATGCTATAGATGCAAGAGTTATTTTTTAGGGTGGGTAGGACTGAGCAAGACACTGAATTTTCATGATCTCGATATGTTGACCTGAGAATTGAAACTTACCTTTTGATTTGAAAGTTAACGGCCTCCGGCCAAAAGTTATTTCGTAATTCACAATTCTGAGTGCTAATGAGGAACTACTTATAACAAGCGATGTTGAGGAAAAATTTCCCCACAGCCCCATACTTAATTATGCATGCACATCTTGTTGGTGATACATATGTGGATGCATAATGAAGTATTGGGCTGTGCGGAAACTTTGCCTTGAAAGCGTCCTGTCGTTAAATACTGCGCGAAAAATGGAAAATTTTTAACTCGTTCCACGCTCGGAAAATACATTCTTTATTTTCATTACCGCCTCAAAATTTACCAACTTTCTATTTAGGAAACCAATCGTCTCTGTAATCATTTATATTCAAACTTAACATTTCATTCCTGTGACATATTTCAACTGCTTTTTAAGATCTTTCAAACAATTTCAATTCATTCAGAAAAATATCTTTTCCTCGACTAAGTAACTTTCTCGCCCACATTACAATTACTGGTTTCCTTCTCGTTCGTTTGCCGTAGTCGCTTTTCCCTCAGGTTTCGCCTTTTATTTATGCCCTCCTCGTCCGCCAAATTTTTATAATTAGTTGCGCTTAAGTGCAGACTACATTCACTACATATAAAAAAACATGTTTAGATCTTGTACAAGAACGCGTGGTCATGTACGTTTGTCGCTTACTTTACCGCCATCTTGTTACATGCATTAAACGAGAAAAACGATATGACTTCCTGCGAGGAACCAGCTAAAATAAGCAATGCAAAATTCGGCAAAATTCAGCTTAGACTGTGGAAAAAAAGTTTCTCATAATCTTTAGATTTAGACCTTACATTTCATCTTTATCTTTAATTTTGACATTTGATAATTTTTTCTGAGATCTTTCAAAACATTTCATTTGCATTGAAGCAGTAGCATTGACATATCCTTCGACGATGTTAATTAGAAAAAAAATGAGAAATGTAAGCGTTATTAAAATAAGGAAATGAAACATGTAATAAGCAATGTCGAAAGCGTCATGTCATTAAATACTGCGCGAGAATGGAAAATTTTGAACTCGTCCCACACTTGTGACAAGACGAAAAATGCATTCTTTATTTAATTACTGCTTCAAACTTCACTTTCTATCTTATTCTAGATAAACAATTACCTCATAATCAATCATATTCAAACTTTGCATTTCATCAGTGTGACAGATGGTAATTGTTTCTAAGATCTTCTTTAAGTCATTAAAATCATTTTTGTAAGTATTGGCTCTTTATTAAACAAAAGACGATGTGAGTATAAAAAGGTACTTTAGTATATAATCAAATTATCTTGATAGTAGCAGGCAAGTCAAGAATTTGAAGAAAACGACAAAACTTTAAAGTTTGTAAAACATGTTTCGAGTTGATAACGTAAATTGGGCACCGTTAAGAGTTTCAAAGCTCACAAGCGTTTCGAGCGTTAGACACAATTGGGAAAGAGCACCTTAGCCATTTACGGTTAACGACATAGACCTAAACAATGTAGTATTTTAGGTATGAAACTGTTGTGTCATATTTGCGATGCTTACTTTTTCGTTAGCTTTCGTGGTTTACTAGAACTGAAGCAATAATACTCAGACTGCCACAAGATAAAACTGTCCTATAGATTTTGAAAATGCGGAGATAAATTCTACTTTTCATCCAACAACCCCCCACGGACAATGAACCTTCTTACATCATTTCAACACTTCAAAAATATGGTAAAGAGCCAGCAGGGATGAAATATTTTCTAGAAATAAGCAATAATACTCGAGTCGCATTTTTGGAACTTGCCTTTTGAAACTAAAGCAGCCAATATTAACTTATGAACAGGAGGCATATGGTAAAGAGCCAACATGGATAAAATGTTTCGTGGTAGAGTAACAAAGGGAATTGAGAAGGTGCAGCAGACGTTCCTAGACTTACTTAGGATTCGAAAAGTAGAGGAAACGGTGTGTAAAACTTAGTGCACAGATTTAGAAAACTAAATCTTGAATCGACAACCGGAACCTACACGTGTTTACTTCGTTGTGGTCGCTTATTTCCAGGATTGTAAAAAGCGTGAAAACTACTTGCCGTCTTGTTGTCGCTTCTGTGAGGAACAAAAGCGCAGAAGCTGACCATAAATATTCCTTGCTTTGTATGTTCCATGCACAGCTGCACCAGCGAGACAGAAACGAGCCATTTTGGAGCACCACGACCTTTAACTACGCCCAACATAATGTAAATGAGGTTTACTTCTTCTTTAATTACTCGTTTATTTCTTGTTTGAGAAATGGCAGAATGTGCGGAACTTTGTGAATCCCAACTTCAAAAGCTTTGTTTCATTTTGCAACATGTCATTCAAAGTAGTTGTTAGGTGTCGATCTGTTCCTCTGGCTTTTGATTTGAATGTTAAATGCACTAAAACTTGCCTGGTCGTTGCTCCGGGTAGGAAGTGGTATCGCATCTCTCTGTACACGTATTTTGAAACTCGCTTTTTGATTTGGATGTTAAAAGCATTAAACAAACTTGCCTGGTCGTCGCTCCGGTGAGGAAATGCAACACTGTAACTGGCAATACATCTCTCTTAATCCATATACAAAAGGCTCAGTCACACTTCTCAGGAAAACTCGAATTCTAAGCGTTATGTGACTCATGTTGTGTGGTGAGAATGAAATACAAATTATGGGTGTTGATCAAAGTCTTTCAAAGTCCTCTCAGGTGCTATTGAACTTGATTGGATAAGGTACCCTTTATCATTAAAACTGAGACAATGGGCAAAGTTAAAAAAAGTGAAAACGTCACTTAACATTACTGACAACTTGACAAGTAGGGCATTTGAACGGAACCTTAGCCCGGGGAGGCGTAATCGTGTTTAACGAGCTGTTTCAAAATTTGGAAAAGTTACAAAATGATCAAGGGTGGTGTAAACCACATGGTTGACCCTGATATTGGGTTTGCATGTTATATGGAACTGATTTGCAAAGGTTTTAAAGTTATTTCTCTCAAATGATGTGGCCCCGTTTTTAATACATTAAAGAAAATCGACTGTGCACTGAAATAAAAATTACTTTCATGCCGGCCTCACACTCCCCTTTTGTAAACGGCTATTTAACGCGACAATTTCAAACTAACCTTTCAATATGTGGCCACCCTTCAATCAGGCTTATTTGTTGAAATATTAATTGAAGAGGCGTTTGAAATGTTATCGTTGGTCTTGGTCATCAAAAAACTTACGATCACTTCCCAGTTAGGCATGAGTTATTCACGTGGAGTCACAACAGATCCAAGAAGCGTCATCCAAACGATTAAAATTTTCGACGATGGCAGACCAACTGTTTAGGACAAAGACATCTTGCACTAAGATGCTGTAAATAAATGTAAGAATGAAAAGTTATTTTTTATTTCTAATCTAGTCTGTAACAAAATTGATTTGATTCATTCCGCCACAGACCACCGCTGCTAAGAAGCCGACAAACTAAACAATTTTCTTATTAATTTTGGACAATCAAGATAACTATGGAGTTTTACTTTCGCTATCTGTTCGATTTATTATCTGCCTCAAACATATCACAATCATGCGGCCCTACCTTCAGTCACCAGTTTTCTCCTGTAACCAACAACAGAACAACTGCAGGCTGCATTCACAAAGTTCAGCTCTGACAATATGTTTATTGCTGCGTGTCTCATTTATTATTCAGTTCAAGAAATTTGCGTCAGTGATGCATATAGATCAAAACAATCTTACTTGAATCACTCGATTCATCATGAATTTTAATGAATAAATCTCATGTATCTAACCCTAACCCTAACTTTCTCTCTATGAGAGAAAGGTAAGTTTAAGTTTAAAAAAACAAAGGAGGTTTTTTTATTCAATTAAAAGAAGAAGAAAAACTTTGATCAAATCGCGAGCATAGTTTATTTCTCTAAGAAATATCGAATGGCTCGATGGGTTCGCCGCTTTCATTTGCGTCAAACTCCCTCCTCACACGGATGGGAAGTGTGGTGCTGCATGTGAAAAACTCACTCTTTTGGCTTCCCGCTCTAAACAATTGTACAGAAGACATAGAACTCACGTTGTTTTTCAGAGGTATTCAACTAAGAAATTTTCAAACCGACGCATAAGGTCAACAGAAGTAATGGATCAGTGGTCCTTGATCTTTTTGTTCTCGAGCACGTTCCCAATTTTGTCGATGTCGCTTTTGCTGAAGATGTCGTCAACCGCTTGAAAGAACGGTCCACAGAAAAAATAGATTCAGAACAATGACAAGACTTAAACTGACCGCGAAAGATTCTTTTTGGTTTTTGCACCGCGTATAAAATGCGAATTATATTGCAATAGAATAAGTATGATAATGATGCTAAACCAAGTTACTTGGATCCTGAAATGTTTAGTCCAGATTTTTCTTAAGTTCTTCGTTCGCAATTGATTTTAGATTTTTGCCATCCTTTATTAGTCATCCCTGATTGTTGCCTTTTCAAAACGTATTTTTATCTTTCTAGGCTTAAAGTCTGCATTGGTTTCCTTCACTTTGTAATTTCTTCAGTATGTCGCAGGAAATAGGCCGAAATATGCTTATGTTCTTAATGAAGCTGCATCACTAGACTAGTTATGCATCACTAGACTAGTAATGTAGCCTCTTCGAGAACATGTTGGGGCTCAGTTCCTCGACTGAGAATTCAAGCGATTATCGAAAATCAGCGATTATCGAAAATCTAAACTGTTTCGAAGAGTGAAGCGGTACTGGCTCTTTGCCCATTAATTTTAAGGCATAGTGAGCACAGCAAATTTCTTCAGAGGTGGGAGGGGTTTGTACACTTATCTCCCCACCCACTTCGTGCCTCCATCCCTCCTGTTTCTAAACGCTAATTAAAACGTATTAGAAACTTTGAGATACCATTGTATCGGCAACGTACTACAAGTACTTCCAGGGAATAATACGGATATTAGTATGTAGAACATCATGAACACCGTATAATTTTGCGCTACACCAGCTCCGTTACAGTTCCTATTCATTGGGTAAGGAATTATGTTTGAGCTATCTAGATCTGCTATGCTAATGGAGGAGCCAAGTTCAATTGAGAGGCGGAGATTGTGAAAACTAGTTTCTGAGGCAACCCAAGCTTACAATAGGCACCAAGACTCTGAGATATCTTCTTTATACCTGTTCATTGCTGAAAAGACAACAACCGCCTGAATCATCTAATCTAGTTGCTTTAGTGTTCCTTAGTGCTCATGGTACAGTACTTCCTAAGTACACGGTATTAGTAAGCATGCGTAGGATACGAGCCGATACCCTTGGAGAATTAAACTTCTTGACTGAGACATTGACCCAAAAACTCGTGCGAGATTCATGGAAATAGAAATAAAATAACCTAATTCTCCCCGATCAAAAAGCCTAATGTTCGAGTACTTTGGCGTAGATACAAAGCCAGGTCAGAAGACAAACCCAAACATGACCGCCGATGAACGTTTTTATTGTTTTAGAACAAGGGAGAAATATTTCCTCTTGTTGAGAATCAAGACTTAAAGAAGTCAAGGACAAACCACTCAGTGGTAAAAACTCAGGGTCGCGCTCGGCTCTAGAATCGTAACAAAGTACCTAACACGGCCACTTCAGATAGAACATTCAAGTTCCAAAAATCGGACAACTGTAACTTACAGAGCAAGACAGACGATAATCAGGAAACCAAACTTAATCCTTGACTAAAATCACAATGGTAACCTTGACATGAAAAACTTCTAACCATGATTAAAAAAAAAACATTTCAAAACAGTTTCGACTACTCAGGAAGGGTAATTAAAATTCGAATCCGTAGTACTCTATAGCAGGCGTTGTTTGGTCTCTGACGAAAGGCTAACGCTCAAACAAAAACGCATATAAACACTGCAGGGATCATATCTTGCCTTTAATTTTATTATATCTCCACAGAGGGTGTCCTTTGCGGTTAGTAGTGTTTCGACATTTTGCTATGCAAATTTTTCTATTTACTTCACAATGAATAATTTTGTTTAGCAAGACAGTGGGAAGATTACTGCCGCCGCTTGAAATAGAGAAAATTAGTTATGTAAGAAGTTTCTGTGGCTCGACGTAAGCTGGGGAAACGTTTAATTTGATGTTCGAAGTGCCCTAAATTTTTGACGCACCTCCTATAAATTTTCCTCTAATTGAACATCCATTAAGGCGTTGAAATTATTCTGTTTTAAACGATGTCTCAACAATTGTATCCTATGCGATCGAATCTGCCCACATCTCTTCACTTCAAAGTTAATATGGTGTAATTTCATTCACTGTTCATACGTTTTAATGGAATGTTCCACGTGTTTCCATCCATGTTTTATTGCTTTGTTATTTAGTTTAAACAAGTGTGGATAACAAATTGAATTAGTTAAAGAGAGAGAAGGTTGTGCTAGATTAGTATGGTAGACAGGACTACAAATACAAGCACCGATTCTACCTGCTTGATGTCTAAAAACTCCTGGCCCCTTCGCATGAGCTCTCGTGTCCTGCTCGACCATTTCAATTTCTTTCTTGGAGATGTTTATCTCAACTTCTGTACACTTGCGTAAATGCTCAGAATATTTAGATCCAGATTGTTGGGCTTGTAAAAATCTGTTAATACTGATGTGCTGCGACTTTTTTAAAATAAACTGAACAGCGTATGGATCGATTGAACTCACCAATGCAGCCTTTTCTTCGCACTGGTTCAGCCTCTTAAAAATATCTGACATTTCCTCCGCTGAAATGGCAGGGTTCGTGTCCTGTTCTCCTCTGTGAACAGTTTGAGCTTTATTAGAGTTTCCACCATTACCATCGAAAGACTCAATCTTACTGTCAAGATTTTCTTCCAACATTTTAGCTCTTGTATACGTAACCTTGCTTACATAAGTTGGAAGGAGCTACGTACACTTACCTTACGTACAGGCCAATTTTCCGTTTATTTGTGTCCAACATTCGATGCAAAATAGAGTGCTGGAGATGTGAGAACGTGACTCAGCCAAACCAGCCTTACAGCTTGAACAATGTGCAGAAAATATTCTTCCATCTTGTCCAGCTTTGATCTATACGTCCACAAGAGGGTCATTCATTCGTTGAGACTGACGAACTTTAGCTAAAACTACGTGTTTCTCTAAGACTAAGTTTGATCATTGATCATTTGTATAATAACTGGTTTCCAGAACCAAGAAACTAAACAAGTCAGACTACTTTATCGGAGAATTACTGAATGAAATAAATTATACGTGTCTTTCAAAAAAAGTTCAGGTAGTATCCGGAAAATCGAAGCGATAAGTGCGACTTTCTCGCCAACATCACGATGACTGATCTCCTTCTCGTTCGTTTGGTGTATTCGCCTTTCCCTCAGGTTTTCCCTTTCATTTATGCCCTCCTCTTCCGCCTTATTCTTGTGATTAGATGAGCTAAAATGTTTTTACACCTGTTCAATAAACAGCCACCAGACTTTTCGACGTCACAATTTACTCGCCTTCAAAATAACGATCCGCTACTTTCCATGTTTCACTTTTCTACCGTTAAGACTCTTGATTTTTTCGATGTCTGAATCGGCGTCAGATCCAGTAGATTCGCTAAATTAAAATACGATTTGAGATCTAGGACCGGATTGAACACGATGGAGGTCATAGACTTGCGCCGCCTACTTAAATACAGCGTCAGCGTCAATAAGTTCCCTTCCCACCCACCCCCTCCCCGTCCACCTCTGAAAAAAGTGATGCATTCTGTAACATTTATGCGATCAGTGAAAAATGATATATATTAGTCATTAATGATAATCTTCTAATTTTGAGTGAAGAAATAATTTGACAAAAGGGAAAAAGTATTATTCATAACAAATTAGTTTCCAAAAAGTTGTGAATGGAACTTATTATTGACATTGATATCCTTCAACATTGTTAAAGAGAAAAAGGTAAATAATTTTTTTCACCTTGCTACAAGCGTTAGGATAAGAAAAAATTCTGAATGTAAATAAGAAAATATCTACAATAAGCGATGTTGAAGGCGTCATGTCAGTTAATACTGCGCGAGAAAAGGAAAATTTGAGCTTGTCCCACGACAAGACGAAAAAAAAATCCTTTATTTCAGAACCGCCTCAAAATTCACCATCTTTCTTACTTTAGAAAAATAATTTTTTCATAATCATGTTAATTTTTTTCTAAGACCTTTCAAACAATTTGAATTTAAACAAAAAAAATTTTTTTTTATTTCTATGGGGTGCCATATAGGACAATATTACAGAGCAACAAATATTAACGGTAAATAAAATATATATGACTATGATGAATATATGTACGGCTTTATTTCATATATTTGGGGCTAATCACTTATATATTCATCCAATTACAAATATATTTAGAGTAAACGGCAAATAATTATGCTCTTCTTTATTCATATATATCTAGGGCATTGCAAAATTACATATGGGTCATTGCTTACAAATATATACGGTTATTGTTCCCGCTATATAAATAGTTCAAACACGTCGGTGTTATAAGAAACACAGTAAAATCACTGTAGTAAAATCACTGTAGTAAAATCACTGTAGTAAAATCACTGTAGTAAAATCGCTGTAGTAAAATCACTGTAGTAAAATCACTGTAGTAAAATCACTGTAGTAAAATCACTGCAGTAAAATCACTGCAGTGTAATCACTGCCTATTTACTTAAGCAAATAACCAAATAAGGCAAGCTGTCAAACAAATCGTAGCATGTCATCACAAATCCAAATGCTTCAGAATGCACCGGATAGTTAAATCTTCGCTTTTGCTTTCGACAACGCATCTTCACCTTTTGGGAGATATATGGATGAACTGAACTTTACAAATCTTTTGAACATAAAACTGCATTAAGTATTTGGATTGTTTGCATCTGATGTTCCTGGAAGCGGATTTAAACTTGAATGTTTAGTAGCGAGTGAATCCATTGATAAGAACTGCAGAGCTAACCGTGACAACCGTCGGTAATTGTTGAGAGTACTAGATTTCTTTGTGGCGTTCCGCTAAAGACGCAAGAAAGATCTACCGATGGAATTTTTATGCTTTACATGCGACACGAATTTTGTAAACTTTATATACGACACAGAAAACTTTGATTGTTGTTCAGTTGTGCCATTCAAGGTTACCAGCTGGTAAGTCCTAGACGGTCTTTTTCAAAATGAGTCTAGTAAACTTTTGTTGAAATGTTATCGCGTCAATGACAGCTTTCCAATGCGAATTTTTTACGGTTTCATTGATAAGATGTGAGCTTGAATGTATTTTTGTTTGTTTATCTCGTCCCTTCCAGAACAATCTCATAGGTGATGTAAAACGAGTTCCGCCTGAATAAATTTTTCGTTTCTTCAGTTTATGAGCCATGAAATAAACAACTAAACTTTGAAACAGCAAAACGAAACAAGCGAAACGAAACAAACGAAACGACCAACACAAAACGACAGTTAGGACTAAAACAAAACCCACACTAGAACCATAGAAATTAGTGGAGGATGAAATGTCGCAGAAAATGTAAATTTCACTTCAGACATTCTTTCGCATTTAAGGTTTAAAAATAGCCAGGCCGTCTCACGAAACTTTTTTTATTTTATCCACCACGCAAGCAGTTAAAACTGTAATTTGGCACTTAGTGTAGTTTTCAGGACGGAACGCCAGGCTTATCGAATACCAAAGTGTATACGGAAAGGAGAGGAAGAAACAGATGAACGTATTCATTGAAAACGTCTATGCCCGTTTTTTTTTTTATTGATTTTTTTAAAATGAAGGTTTCCTCGACGACTTACTCCAAGCCGTTGACAATCGAGAGATAATTGAAATATTCCTTCCGAGGGCAATTGGGACGTTTTGACTCATCTTTTCTGACAAAGTGGAAAAATTTCCCTTACAAATTTACCTTACAAAACATTTTTCAAGCAACTTCCAAATTTTCAAACGCAGAACTGAAGATCTAAGTATACAACCCTGTGTTGAAGAAACGGTGGCCAAAAAAAGCTGTCAATTGTCCTCATCCAACGCTCTCAGTCCCAATTTCCCCAATTTTTTCCTATCTAGGGGATGGCAAAAAAGTCGTGATAACACAGCTCTAATTTATACTCGATGGCCGCCAAATTTACTGACAATACCTTGTAGAATAACGAAAAAATTGCATGTGGAGTAGAACAAGGCTAAATTTAGCACCCATTTTGTTTTCAAACGCCTATTAGAGTGAATTTGTGTTCGTTTTATACGAATGAGTCTATCACTAAATGCAATTTTCTAAGCTTTATTCATAACCCTCATATTTTGTTCGTCTAATGTCAACAATCATTCATCATTATCAACTGTTGTTATTATAAATAATTAATTATGATAAACAATTATTATCAATTATTTACTTCGCTAAATTCCCCAACATTCGCATCTACAAGATTAGCATTCGCGCATGTAGAATTGAACATCCTCTTACTATTAACTTATTGTTTACTCGTGGTCTTTGTACCTTGTTTATTGCTTACAGTTTGATTTATCTCTTACGTTTATCAGTGACAGTTACAAAGCTGATAACTGTTCCTTTTGGTGAAACCAATTATACAAGTTGTGCTCTCTATTTCATCTAATCAACATCGTGAAAAAAATTGCTGCTTTACCGATTTTTTTTATTACAAGGTGTCAGTGTGGAAACAGAATGGAACAAATCCTAAGTCTTTTTTCCGCTCGTAAACACTTTCTTCGATGCGGCGGACATATTCATGTCTTTATTCTTCTTTTCCTTCTCTGCGGCCACTTGTTTACAGGTCTCTGCAAATCCGCCAGTTGTACTTGCCAGGGTGGAACTTGTTTGTACTGCTTTCCGCAGTTTCTTATCTCGATTCCCGCGAGCCTGGCAAACAAGATGTTAACAATGCATCAGAGATAAGCCAAAACAAATCCCATATACCCTACAGACATGTACTGGTAAAAAGAATTATCAGTATGGTAGAGAGTAGTTTTGCTGTACCCCTACAAAGAGCCACCATTTCAAATTCGTATTCAACCGGAAACAATGGTCGAATTAATACAGCTGATTTCCCCAGGACCAGATACTATCTCATTTTAAATTTTGTGAAATGAACAATCAATCCATATTTCACTTACCGAGTTGGGCTTAGGAGGTTTGCCATTCCTACCAGCTGCTCCAGGAGCTGGGTTGATAGGCATTCTATCATGTTGAATGAGACTAGCGTTCCTGCCAGTTCTCTCCTTGCCTGGGAAAGGAATAATTATCAAAAAGAAAAATGTCACAAAAATAGGCATGTTATACATGCAGGAGTTATTTTTTAGGGTGGGTTGGGCTGTGGAAGACGCTGAATTTTCACTATCTGCCACCGCCGTCGTGTCGATGTAACATTTATGTCGTAATTTCCGCTTTTGGCCTCGTCAGCATGATAAAATCTATATACAGAAAAATATGTATCCCGGTTCAGGCAAAATCAAGAAATACAGCGTTTTTCTCCAGGCCACTAGCTTTAAAGTAAGAAAAAAATCTGAGTGCAAAATAAGGAACTACCTATAATAAGCGATGTTGAAAGCGTCGTATCAGTAAATACTGCGCGATTTTCTTTCGGGCCAATCGCTTCCTTCGATGCAGCGGACATATTCATGTCTTCATTCTTCTTTTCCTTCTCTGCGGCCAGTTGTTTACAGGCGTCTGCTGATCCGCCAGTTGTACTTGCCAGGGTAGAGCTTTTTTGTTCTGCTTTCCGCAGTTTCTTATCTCGATTCCCACGAGCCTGGCAAACGAAATGTTAACAATGCATCAGAGATAAGCCAAAACAACTCCCATTTACCCTACAGACATGTACTGGTAAAAAGAAAATTATTAATATGGTAGAGAGTAGTTTTGCTGTTCCCCTACAAAGAGCTAAGATTCCAAATTCCTATTCCACCAGAAATAGCAGACAAATTAATACAGCTGATTTTCTCATAACCAGATAATATCTTATTTAACATTTTGACAAATGAACACTCAATCCATGACCATAATTATTTCACTTACCAAGTAGGGCTCATGAGGCTTTCCAGTACCACTTACTCCAGCATCTTGATTGGGGCAGGCGTTACTGCTAGTCATTTCCTTGCCTGAGGAGGGAAAAATCATCAAAAAAAGAAAATGTCAAAAACATAGGCATACTATACATGCAAGAGTTACTTTTTAGGATGGGTTGGACTGGGAAAGACACTGAGCTAATGATCTGCGACCACCGTCGTTTTGCAATGCTACTGTAAGACTCTTTATTCATTTATTTTGATCAGAATCGGCGTCAGATCCGATATATTCGCATATATTCGAGGTCATGTACGTGTATCGCTTGCTTTGATACAGCTTCCCCCCCCCCCCCTTCAAAATATTGATGCTTTCTGTAACATTTATGTTTCGTCAACATGATATGATCTGATATATACAGAAAAATGTGCAGTCCGATCCAGGCAAAATCAAGCAATACAGCTTCTTTTCTCCTTGCTACTGGTGTTAAAGTAAGGAAAAACTTCTGAGTGCAGATGAGGAACTACCCATAAGCGATGTTGTAAGCGTCGTAACAGTAAATACTGCGCGAAAAATGGAAAATTTTGAACTTGTCCCACGCTCGTGACAAGACAAAAATACATCCTTTATTTCATTACCGCCTCAAAATTCACCAGCTTTCTAGTTAGAAAAACAATTGCTTCTGTAATCATTTAGATTCAAACTTAACATTTCATTCCTGTGAAATATTTAATTGTTGTCTAAGATCTTTCCAACAATTTCCCTCAGATTTCGCCTTTTAATTATGCCCTCCTCTTCCGCCTAATTCTAAGCGTTAATAACAGCGAGGATCGCTTCCATATTCGTTTCTTCAACTGCAGTGCACATGGATGATTTTCATATATTTACAGTCATATTTTTTAAGTTGCTGCAAGCGTTAAATTAGGAAAAAATTCTAAGTGCAACTAAGGAACCGAAACCTGTAATAAGCGATGTCGAAAGCGTCATGCCAGTAAATACTGCGCGAAAAATTACAATTTTGTACTTGTCGCGCGCTCGTGACAAGACGAAAAAAAACATCCTTTATTCATCACAGCGTAAAACTTCGCCACCTTTCTTAATCTAGATAAACAATTTTCTCATAATCATTTAGATTCAACTTTGCATTTCATCTCTGTGACACCTGTCAATTGTTTCTAAGAGTTTTCAAACAATTCAATTCAAGTCATCGAAATGATTTTTATTTGTATTGGTTCTTTGCTAAACAAAAGGCGATGTCAGATTGGTGCAAGTGAAACTACTCGCACTCAAAACAAAGAAAGGAGAGTTGGTTCCAATGGCATGCCATTGAAAGACGTAATTGTTTTAAACCCGCAGCCGTAGCACGACGAGACCAGAGACGTCGATTTTTAGTTAGGATAGTTTCGAGGAGTTTTATGAGGTGCATCCAAAATTTTATCATGCCACAGAATATACTAAATTCTAGAGGGAGATATTGGACAACAAACCACTTTGGTTGAAGAGTATTAACACTGCTTGGAAGCGGTGTTTTATAGGAGGTTTCCGGTGCAATTAAAGTTTATCATACAACAGAGAATAACCAATTCTAGATATTGCGCGAGAATGGAAAATTTTGAACTCGTCCCACACTTGTGACAAGACGAAAAATGCATTCTTTATTTAATTACTGCCTCAAACTTCACTTTCTATCTTATTCTAGATAAACAATAACCGTATTTACCCGCAGATAGGCCGCACCCGCGTATTGGCCGCACCCCAAACTTTCAATGGTTTTCATGGGAAAAAAAAAATTGTTGAGGTCGAGTACCGGGATAAATAAAGCAACGTTTGAAATCAACAACAGCTGATGTGTATCAAGTCAAGTTTATTTTTGCAATAATTCCTACACGAACGTGAAAATGTTCAAACTAGAAACTGAAACGTCTATTCGCTAACATTTTATATACAAAATAATCTTAATTAAAGATAATTTTTTCGAACAAGTTTCTGTCCTTATATGTACAAACACGAGTAAAGTGAAGCATAACCCTTGTAAACACGTTCGCCAAAATCATAAACAAGTTGTAATCTGTTAACAACTATTAAAATATTTACATGAAACTAATATACATTCCGTGATGAACTTTTCAATCGATGAAATCTACACAACAAAGTTTCATTGTTGTCCGATCAAAATTAAAATCCATTGAAATCACCTTCATCAATGTCACTTTCACCAAAAATGTCACGGTATTCTTGTTCGTTCACATCCAGGACGGAAACTTCCTCTTCACCGGCATAGAAAAGTTCACCTTCTTCGTCTACAATTGACTCCGCTCCATCATTGTCGGCAAACGGATCACTTTCATCCATATCTTCCCAGAGAATGTCGTCTTCAGTGCCATCAAGTGCGTTCGTGATGCAGCATTTGAGAAATGATCGTTTGATGGTGTCTGTGGAAATGGCATTCCAGCTGTCTAGAATCCACTGGCAAATCTGGCGGAGGTCAGGTTTTCGAATGCGGCCTGCTGGTGTGAATGTGTGGTTTCCAGCAAGCATCCACTCGTTCCAGTATTGTCTTAAATAATTGTCTTTGAAGGGCTTGTTGACACCGACGTCCAAAGGTTGTAAAAGACTTGTCATCCCACCCGGTATTACGGCCACATCTGTGCGTGAATTTTTCAAAACCCGCTTAACATTGTCACTTAAGTGAGCTCTAAACGAGTCCCACACAAGGAGATTTCTTTTTCGTAGAAGCCTGCCAACTTTGGTCCAGACAGAGTTCAGCCAGTCTTTTACAAGCGATTCGTCCATCCACCCTTTGGCTTGAGCACGAACATGGATACCCCGTGGCAGCATCAAATCTTTTGGCAGAGTTTTTCGTTTAACACCACATAGGGGGGAAGCTTCGTTCCATCTCCTAGGCAGGCTAGCATCACTGTGAAACGATCTTTCTCGTGACCAGTTGTCATTTTGTTCCTTTTGAGTCCACCGTAGAATTTGAAGGCATGCCAAAAGTAAGCGGGGTTTGGTCTGCGTTTCCAATCAACGAGAGCTCATATTTGTGCTTTTTTTGTTCAGCAATGATGAAAGCCTGAAATTTCTCAAGTTTCTCCTCAAAGCTCTCAGGCAGTTTCTGTGAAATTGTTGTTCTTCGGCGGATCGACAAGTCATGTTGGTCCATGAAGCGATGACACCAGTGTACTGAAGCCTTAAACTCACTCTCGGCAATGTTTCTCGCTTTTGCCATCGATTTTGCTTTCAGACGAATAACTGTGGTGTAAATTCCAATACCAGCCTTTCTCTTCTAGTCAATCCATTCCTTCAGTTCTTTCTCCAATTCAGAAAATTTAACTGGGCAATACCGTGCTGCTCTCTGATCACGACGAAGACCTTTTAATTTTTCTTGCTGTGAGCGCCACCTTCGAACATTCTTCTCGTCAACTTGGAACTGGCGTGCTGCATGCGTGTGTTGTATGTGTTGTAAGTTAGGAACAATTTAAAGCGAACATTAAAACGCCAATTTACTGTACTACCGTGAGTTCTCGTGCATATTAATGAGGTGTCAAAACGTTTGTACCCTCGTATAAGCCGCAACCCCAATTTCGGTCCTATTTTTCCGGGAAAAAAGTGCGGCCTATCCGCGGGTAAATACGGTATCTCATAATCATTCATATTCAAACTTTGCATTTCATCAGTGTGACAGCTGGCTTAAAATCATTTATGTAAGTATTGGCTCTTTTTTATTAAACAAAAGACGATGTGATATTAGTGTTAGTAAAACCATCTGCAGTCAAAACAAAGGAAGTGGTATAAAAAAAAAAGGACTTTAGTATATAATCAAATTATCTTGATAGTAGCAGGCAAGTCAAGAATTTGAAGAAAACGACAAAACTTTAAAGTTTGTAAAACATGTTTCGAGTTGATAACGTAAATTGGGCACCGTTAAGAGTTTCAAAGCTCACAAGCGTTTCGAGCGTTAGACACAATTGGGAAAGAGCACCTTAGCCATTTACGGTTAACGACATAGACCTAAACAATGTAGTATTTTAGATATGAAACTTTGTGAATCCCAACTTCAAAAGCTTTGTTTCATTTTGCAACATGTCATTCAAAGTAGCTGTTACGTGTCGATCTGTTCCTCTGGCTTTTGATTTGAATGTTAAATGCACTAAAACTCTCTGTACACGTATTTTGAAACTCGCTTTTTGATTTGGATGTTAAAAGCATTAAACAAACTTGCCTGGTCGTCGCTCCGGTGAGGAAATGCAACACTGTAACTGGTAATACATCTCTCTTAATCCATATACAAAAGGTTCAGTCACACTTCTCAGGAAAACTCGAATTCTAAGCGTTATATGACTCATGTTGTGTGGTGAGAATGAAATACAAATTATGGGTGTTGATCAACGCCTTTCAAAGTCCTCCCAGGTGCTATTGAACTTGATTGGATAAGGTACCCTTTATCATTAAAACTGAGCCAATGGCAAAGTTAAAAAAAGTCGAAACGTCACTCAACATTACTGACAACTTGACAAGTAGGGCATTTGAACGGAACCTTAGCCCGGGGAGGCGGAATCGTGTTTGCGAAATTGCCCGGGGTGGTGTAAATCACATGGTTGACCCTGATATTGGGTTTGCAGAAATGTTATATGGAACTAATTTGCAAAGGTTTTAAAGTTATTTCTCTGAAATGATGTGGCCCCGTTTTTAATACATTAAAGAAAATCGACTGTGCACTGAAATAAAAATTACTTTCATGCCGGCCTCACACTCCCCTTTTGTAAACGGCTATTTAACGCGACAATTTCAAACTAACCTTTCAATATGTGACCACCCTTCAATCAGGCTTATTTGTTGAAATACTAATTGAAGAGGCGTTTGAAATGTTATCGTTGGTCTTGGTCATCGAGCAGTTTCCTAATAATATGTCATCAAAATCTGACTATTTTGTACCCCTAATTTGCGTAGTGGAGTCTTGATGACAAACTGTCGCGGAATCTTAGCCCATGAAAAAAAGGAATGTATTCTATCCTCGTTTCTATAAAGTTTATTCTGCAGTGATCATCGCAATTTGTACTTGAAAATTCGCGTACTAAAAAAACTTACGATCACTCCCAGTTAGGCATGAGTTATTCACGTGGAGTCACAACAGATCCGAGAAGCGTCATCCAAACGATTAACATTTTCGACGATGGCAGACAAACTGTTTGGGACAAAGACATCTTGCACCAAGATGCTGTAAATAAATGTAAGAATGAAAAGTTATTTTTTATTTCTAATCTAGTCTGTAACAAAATTGATTTGACTCATTCCGCCACAGACCACCGCTGCTAAAAAGCCGGCAAACTAAACAGTTTCTTTAATTAACTTTGGACAATCAAGATAACTATGGAGTTTTACTTTCGCTATCTGTTCGATTTATTATCTGCCTCAAACATATCACAATCATGCGGCCCTACCTTCAGTCACCAGTTTTCTCCTGTAACCAACAACAGAACAACTGCAGGCTGCATTCACAAAGTTCAGCTCTGACAATATGTTTATTGCTGCGTGTCTCATTTATTATTCAGTTCAAGAAATTTGCGTCAGTGATGCATATAGATCAAAACAATGTTACTTGAATCACTCGATTCATCATGAATTTTAATGAATAAATCTCATGTATCTAACCCTAACCCTAACTTACTCTCTATGAGAGAAAGGTAAGTTTAAGTTTAAAAAAACAAAGGAGGTTCTTTATTCAATTAAAAGAAGAAGAAAAACTTTGATCAAATCGCGAGCATAGTTTATTTCTCTAAGAAATATCGAATGGCTCGATGGGTTCGCCGCTTTCATTTGCGTCAAACTCCCTCCTCACACGGATGGGAAGTGTGGTGCTGCATGTGAAAAACTCACTCTTTTGGCTTCCCGCTCTAAACAATTGTACAGAAGACATAGAACTCACGTTGTTTTTCAGAGGTATTCAACTAAGAAATTTTCAAACCGACGCATAAGGTCAACAGAAGTAATGGATCAGTGGTCCTTGATCTTTTTGTTCTCGAGCACGTTCCCAATTTTGTCGATATCGCTTTTGCTGAAGATGTCGTCAACCACTTGAAAGAACGGTCCACAGAAAAAATAGATTCAGAACAATGACAAGACTTAAACTGACCGCGAAAGATTCTTTTTTGGTTTTTGCACCGCGTATAAAATGCGAATTATATTGCAATAGCATAAGTATGATAATGATGCTAAACCAAGTTACTTAGATCCTGAAATGTTTAGTCCAGATTTTTCTTAAGTTCTTCGTTCGCAATTGATTTTAGATTTTTGCCATCCTTTATTGGTCATCCCTGATTGTTGCCTTTTCAAAACGTATTTTTATCTTTCTAGGCTTAAAGTCTGCATTGGTTTCCTTCACTTTGTAACTTCTTCAGTATGTCGCAGGAAATAGGCCGAAATATGCTGAGCCTTAGCATGTTCTTAAAGAAGCTGCATCACTAGACTAGTTATGCATCACTAGACTAGTAATGTAGTCTCTTCGAGAACATGTTGGGGCTCAGTTCCTCGACTGAGAATTCAAACACTCTGAGGGTAACCACAAAACTAGAGCATGTTAAAATCTAAACAGACATGATTAGGTTATCCATTTTCACCTTATAAAAATGTTGGATGGGTCAGCGATTATCGAAAATCTAAACTGTTTCGAAGAGTGAAGCGGTACCGGCTCTTTGCCCATTAATTTTAAGGCATAGTGAGCACAGAAAATTTCTTCAGAGGTGGAAGGGGTTTGTACACTTATCCCCCACCCACTCCATCCCCCCTGTTTCCAAACGGTAATGAAAACATATTAGAGACTTTGAGATACCATTGTACCGGCAACGTACAAGTACTTCCAGGGAATGATACGGATACTAATATTTAGAACATCATGAACACCGTATAATTTTGCGCTACATCAGCTCCGTTACAGTTCCTATTCATTGGGTAAGGAATTATGTTTGAGCTATCTAGATCTGCTATACTAATGGAGGAGCCAAGTTCAATTGAGAGGCGGAGATTGTGAAAACTAGTTTCTGAGGCAACCCAAGCTTACAATAGGCACCAAGACTCTGAGATATCTTCTTTATACCTGTTCATTGCTGAAAAGACAACAACCGCCTGAATCGTCTAATCTAGTTGCTTTAGTGTTCCTTAGTGTTCATGGTACAGTACTTCCTAAGTACACGGTATTAGTAAGCATGCGTAGGATACGAGCCGATACCCTTGGAGAATTAAACTTCTTGACTGAGACATTGACCCAAAAACTCGTGCGAGATTCATGGAAATAGAAATAAAATAACCTAATTCTCCCTGATCAAAAAGCCTAATGTTCGAGTACTTTGGCGTAGATACAAAGCCAGGTCAGAAGACAAACCCAAACATGACCGCCGATGAACGTTTTTATTGTTTTAGAACAAGGGAGAAATATTTCCTCTTGTTGAGAATCAAGACTTATAGAAGTCAAGGAAAAACCACTCAGTGGTAAAAACTCAGGGTCGCGCTCGGCTCTAGAATCGTAACAAAGTACCTAACACGGCCACTTCAGATAGAACATTCAAGTTCCAAAAATCGGACAACTGTAACTTACAGAGCAAGACAGACGATAATCAGGAAACCAAACTTAATCCTTGACTAAAATCACAATGGTAACCTTGACATGAAAAACTTCTAACCATGATTAAAAAAAAAACATTTCAAAACAGTTTCGACTACTATACTATAGTACTCTATAGCAGGCGTTGTTTGGTCTCTGACGAAAGGCTAACGCTCAAACACAAACGCATATAAACACTGCAGGGATCATATCTTGCCTTTAATTTTATTATATCTCCACAGAGGGTGTCCTTTGCGGTTAGTAGTGTTTCGACATTTTGCTATGCAAATTTTTCTATTTACTTCACAATGAATAATCTTGTTTAGCGAGACAGTGGGAAGATTACTGCCGCCGCTTGAAATAGAGAAAATTAGTTATGTAAGAAGTTTCTGTGGCTCGACGTAAGCTGGGGAAACGTTTAATTTGATGTTCGAAGTGCCCTAAATTTTTGACGCACCTCCTATAAATTTTCCTCTAATTGAACATCCATTAAGGCGTTGAAATTATTCTGTTTTAAACGATGTCTCAACAATTGTATCCTATGCGATCGAATCTGCTCACATCTCTTCACTTCAAAGTTAATATGGTGTAATTTCATTCACTGTTCATACGTTTTAATGGAATGTTCCACGTGTTTCCATCCATGTTTTATTGCTTTGTTATTTAGTTTAAACAAGTGTGGATAACAAATTGAATTAGTTAAAGAGAGAGAAGGTTGTGCTAGATTAGTATGGTAGACAGGACCACAAATACAAGCACCGATTCTACCTGCTTGATGTCTAAAAACTCCTGGCCCCTTCGCATGAGCTCTCGTGTCCTGCTCGACCATTTCAATTTCTTTCTTGGAGATGTTTATCTCAACTTCTGTACACTTGCGTAAATGCTCAGAATATTTAGATCCAGATTGTTGGGCTTGTAAAAATCTGTTAATACTGATATGCTGCGACTTTTTTAAAATAAACTGAACAGCGTATGGATCGATTAAACTCACCAATGCAGCCTTTTCTTCTCACTGGTTCAGCCTCTTAAAAATATCTGACATTTCCTCCGCTGAAATGGCAGGGTTCGTGTCCTGTTCTCCTCTGTGAACAGTTTGAGCTTTATTAGAGTTTCCACCATTACCATCGAAAGACTCAATCTTACTGTCAAGATTTTCTTTCAACATTTTAGCTCTTGTATACGTAACCTTGCTTACATAAGTTGGAAGGAGCTACGTACACTTACCTTACGTACAGGCCAATTTTCCGTTTATTTGTGTCCAACATTCGATGCAAAGTAGAGTGCTGGAGATGTGAGAACGTGACTCAGCCAAACCAGCCTTACAGCTTGAACAATGTGCAGAAAATATTCTTCCATCTTGTCCAGCTTTGATCTATACGTCCACAAGAGGGTCATTCATTCGTTGAGACTGACGAACTTTAGTTAAAACTATGTGTTTCTCTACTGAAGACTAAGTTTGATCATTGATCATTTGTATAATAACTGGTTTCCAGAACCAAGAAACTAAACAAGTCAGACTACTTTATCGGAGAATTACTGAATGAAATAAATTATACGTGTCTTTCAAAAATAGTTCAGGTAGTATCGGAAAATCGAAGCGATTAGGATGCTTTTCCTCGACTAAGTGCGACTTTCTCGCCAACATCACGATGACTGATCTCCTTCTCGTTCGTTTGCCGTATTCGCCTTTCCCTCAGGTTTTCCCTTTCATTTATGCCCTCCTCTTCCGCCTTATTCTTGTGATTAGATGAGCTAAAATGTTTTTACACCTGTTCAATAAACAGCCACCAGACTTTTCGACGTCAAAATTTACTCGCCTTCAAAATAACGACCGCGACTTTCCTTGTTTCTTTTTTCTACCGTTAAGACTCTTGATTTTTTCGATGTCTGAATCGGTGTCAGATCCAGTAGATTCGCTAATTTAAATACGATTTGAGATCTAGGACCGGATTGAACACGATGGAGGTCATAGACTTGCGCCGCCTACTTAAATACAGCGTCAATAAGTTCCCTTCCCACCCCCCCCTCCCCGTCCACCTCTGAAAAAAGTGATGCATTCTGTAACATTTATGCGATCAGTGAAAAATGATATATATTAGTCATTAATGATAATCTTCTAATTTTGAATGAAGAAATAATTTGACAAAAGGGAAAAAGTATTATTATTCACAACAAATTAGTTTTCAAAAAGTTGTGAAAGGAACTTATTATTGACATTGATATCCTTCAATGTTGTTAAAGAGAAAAAGGTAAAGAATTTTTTTCACCTTGCTACAAGCGTTAGGATAAGAAAAAATTCTGAATGTAAATAAGAAAATATCTACAATAAGCGATGTTGAAGGCGTCATGTCAGTTATAATACTGCGCGAGAAAAGGAAAATTTGAGCTTGTCCCACGACAAGACGAAAAAAAATCTTTTATTTCATAACCGCCTCAAAATTCACCATCTTTCTTACTTTAGAAAAATAATTTTTTTATAATCATGTTAATTTTTTTCTAAGACCTTTCAAACAATTTGAATTTAAAAAAAAAAAAAATTTTTTTTATTTCTATGGGGTGCCATATAGGACAATATTACAGAGCAACATATATTAACGGTAAATAAAATATATATGGCTATGATGAATATATGTACGGCTTTATTTCATATATTTGGGGCTAATCACTTATATATTCATCCAATTACAAATATATTTAGAGTAAACGGCAAATAATTATGCTCTTCTTTATTCATATATATCTAGGGCATTGCAAAATTACATATGGGTCATTGCTTACAAATATATACGGTTATTGTTCCCGCTATATAAATAGTTCAAACACGTCGGTGTTATAAGAAACACAGTAAAATCACTGCAGTAAAATCACTGTAGTAAAATCACTGCAGTAAAATCACTGCAGTGTAATCACTGCCTATTTACTTAAGCAAATAACCAAATAAGGCAAGCTGTCAAACAAATCGTAGCATGTCATCACAAATCCAAATGCTTCAGAATGCACTGTTCCGAATAGCTAAATCTTCGCTTTTGCTTTCGACAACACATCTTCGCCTTTTGGGAGATATATGGATGAACTGAACTTTACAAATCTTTTGAACATAAAACTGCATTAAGTATTTGGATTGTTTGCATCTGATGTTCCTGGAAGCGGATTTAAACTGGGATGTTTAGTAGCGAGTGAATCCATTGATAAGAACTGCAGAGCTAACCGTGACAACCGTCGGTAATTGTTGAGAGTACTAGATTTCTTTGTGGCGTTCCGCTAAAGACGCAAGAAAGATCTACCGATGGAATTTTTATGCTTTACATGCGACACGAATTTTGTAAACTTTATATACGACACAGAAAACTTTGATTGTTGTTCAGTTGTGCCATTCAAGGTTACCAGCTGGTAAGTCCTAGACGGTCTTTTTCAAAATGAGTCTAGTAAACTTTTGTTGAAATGTTATCGCGTCAATGACAGCTTTCCAATGCGAATTTTTTACGGTTTCATTGATAAGATGTGAGCTTGAATGTATTTTTGTTTGTTTATCTCGTCCCTTCCAGAACAATCTCATAGGTGATGTAAAACGAGTTCCGCCTGAATAAATTTTTCGTTTCTTCAGTTTATGAGCCATGAAATAAACAACTAAACTTTGAAACAGCAAAACGAAACAAGCGAAACGAAACAAACGAAACGACCAACACGAAACGACAGTTAGGACTAAAACAAAACCCACACTAGAACCATAGAAATTAGTGGAGGATGAAATGTCGCAGAAAATGTAAATTTCACTTCAGACATTCTTTCGCATTTAAGGTTTAAAAATAGCCAGGCCATATCACGAAACTTCTTTTATTTTATCTACCACGCGAGCAGTTAAAACTGTAATTTGGCACTTACGTGTAGTTTTCAGGACGGAACGCCAGGCTTATCGAATACCAAAGTGTATACGGAAAGGAGAGGAAGAAACAGATGAACGTATTCATTGAAAACGTCTATGCCCGTTTTTTTTTTTTTATTGATTTTTTTAAAATGAAGGTTTCCTCTACGACTTACTTCAAGCCGTTGACAATCGAGAGATAATTGAAATATTCCTTCCGAGGGCAATTGGGACGTTTTGACTCATCTTTTCTGACAAAGTGGAAAAATTTCCCTTACAAATTTACCTTACAAAACATTTTTCAAGCAACTTCCAAATTTTCAAACGCAGAACTGAAGATCTAAGTATACAACCCTGTGTTGAAGAAACGGTGGCCAAAAAAAGCTGTCAATTGTCCTCATCCAACGCTCTCAGTCCCAATTTCCCCAATTTTTTCCTATCTAGGGGATGGCAAAAAAGTCGTGATAACACAGCTCTAATTTATACTCGATGGCCGCCAAATTTACTGACAATACCTTGTAGAATAACGAAAAAATTGCATGTGGAGTAGAACAAGGCTAAATTTAGCACCCATTTTGTTTTCAAACGCCTATTAGAGTGAATTTGTGTTCGTTTTATACGAATGAGTCTATCACTAAATGCAATTTTCTAAGCTTTATTCATAACCCTCAGATTTTGTTCGTCTAATGTCAACAATCATTCATCATTATCAACTGTTGTTATTATAAATAATTAATTATGATAAACAATTATTATCAATTATTTACTTCGCTAAATTCCCCAACATTCGCATCTACAAGATTAGCATTCGCGCATGTAGAATTGAACATCCTCTTACTATTAACTTATTGTTTACTCGTGGTCTTTGTACCTTGTTTATTGCTTACAGTTTGATTTATCTCTTACGTTTATCAGTGACAGTTACAAAGCTGATAACTGTTCCTTTTGGTGAAACCAATTATACAAGTTGTGCTCTCTATTTCATCTATTCAACATCGTGAAAAAAATTGCTGCTTTACCGATTTTTTTTATTACAAGGTGTCAGTGTGGAAACAGAATGGAACAAATCCTAAGTCTTTTTTCCGCTCGTAAACACTTTCTTCGATGCGGCGGACATATTCATGTCTTTATTCTTCTTCTTCCTTCTCTGCGGCCAGTTGTTTACAGGTCTCTGCAAATCCGCCAGTTGTACTTACCAGGGTGGAACTTGTTTGTTCTAATGTCCGCAGTTTCTTACCTCGATTCCCACGAGCCTGGCAAACAAAATGTTAACAATGCATCAGAGATAAGCCAAAACAACTCCCATTTACCCTACAGACATGTACTGGTAAAAAGAAAATTATCAATATGGTAGAGAGTAGTTTTGCTGTTCCCCTACAAAGAGCTAAGATTCCAAATTCCTATTCCACCAGAAATAGCAGACAAATTAATACAGCTGATTTTCTCATAACCAGATAATATCTTATTTAAAATTTTGACAAATGAACACTCAATCCATGACCATAATTATTTCACTTACCAAGTAGGGCTCATTAGGCTCTCCAGTACCACTTACTCCAGCATCTTGATTGGGGCAGGCGTTACTGCTAGTCATTTCCTTGCCTGAGGAGGGAAAAATCATCAAAAAAAGAAAATGTCAAAAACATAGGCATACTATAAATGCAAGAGTTACTTTTTAGGATGGGTTGGACTGGGAAAGACACTGAGCTAATGATCTGCGACCACCGTCGTTTTGCAATGCTACTGTAAGACTCTTTATTCATTTATTTTTTATCAGAATCAGCGTCAGATCCGATATATTCGCATATATTCGAGGTCATGTACGTGTACCGCTTGCTTTGATACAGCTCCCCCCCCCCTTCAAAATATTGATGCCTTCTGTAACATTTATGTTTCGTCAACATGATATGATCTGATATATACAGAAAAATGTGCCGTCCGATCCAGGCAAAATCAAGCAATACAGCTTCTTTTCTCCTTGCTACTGGTGTTAAAGTAAGGAAAAACTTCTGAGTGCAGATGAGGAACTACCCATAAGCGATGTTGTAAGCGTCGTAACAGTAAATACTGCGCGAAAAATGGAAAATTTTGAACTTGTCCCACGCTCGTGACAAGACGAAAAATACATCTTTTATTTCATTACCGCCTCAAAATTCACCAGCTTTCTAGTTAGAAAAACAATTGCTTCTGTAATCACTTAGATTCAAACTTAACATTTCATTCCTGTGAAATATTTAATTGTTGTCTAAGATCTTTCCAACAATTTCCCTCAGATTTCGCCTTTTAATTATGCCCTCCTCTTCCGCCTAATTCTAAGCGTTAATAACAGCGAGGATCGCTTCTATATTCGTTTCTTCAACTGCAGTGCACATGGATGATTTTCATATATTTACAGTCGTATTTTTAAGTTGCTGCAAGCGTTAAATTAGGAAAAAATTCTAAGTGCAACTAAGGAACTGAAACCTGTAATAAGCGATGTCGAAAGCGTCATGCCTGCGCGAAAAATGACAATTTTGTACTTGTCTCGCGCTCGTGACAAGACGAAAAAAAAACATCCTTTATTCATCACCGCGTAAAACTTCGCCACCTTTCTTAATCTAGATAAACAATTTTCTCATAGTCATTTAGATTCAACTTTGCATTTCATCTCTGTGACACCTGTCAATTGTTTCTAAGAGTTTTCAAACAATTCAATTCAAGTCATTGAAATTATTTTTATCTGTATTGGTTCTTTGCTAAACAAAAGGCGATGTCAGATTGGTGCAAGTGAAACTACTCGCACTCAAAACAAAGAAAGGAGAGTTGGTTTCAATGGAAGCAGCCGAAGCACGACGAGACCAAACAACAGATTAGAAGGGGCAAATTTGTGAAGAAACTGTGGTGCTGCGTCGTTGAAAGAGTACGAAAATGTAACTTGGTATAATCAGGTGAGTTGATAGCGTAAATTGGGCACAGTTAAGAGTTTCAAAGTTGACATTTCGAGCGTTAACCCTTCGTCAGAGACCAAACAACACCTGCTATTCCAAAATCGAAAAACAAGAGTTTTCATGAAGTTCGTTATATAAAAAGTTAAATATTTCAAACACAGTCGGGAAAGAGCCTTTTAGCTATTTACGGTTGACGAATTCCCCTGCACTTTCCGTAGAGTGAATATTCTGGAGCCAATTTTTTAATTCTATTTTTAAAAGGTTAATTATCACAGTGAATTTAAAGGAAGCAGCAATAATATTCAGACTTCGGCCATAAGAAAAAAACTTTCCTATAGATTTTGAGAATACGGAGATAATCCAAAACTTCGTGAATCCCTGGATAAAATGAATTTCTAACTGACACTTCGAGCCATATCACCAAATTACGATAATTACGAAGTGGTGATGAAATGCATAATAGTATTATTTCCCTTATTCAAATGGTTCAAACAATGTAGCACAGAGGCTGAATAGAACAACGGCGGGAGACCAAGAAGTGTCTGAGATTGACCAATCAAAATTTACCACCTACCAATCTTGAAAATATTTTTAATTCCTTTAGTAAAATTCATTGTCTCTGGCAAAGGTAAATATCACGTGGAATTTAAGGAAGCAGGAATTGTGTCACACTTGCGCGATTTGGGCGGTTTGCAGTACTGGGAAATCTCACTTTTTTGTTCGTTTTCGTTGTTTTCTAGAAACTAAGGCCATAATCCTCGGAAAAAAAACTGTCCTTAGAGTTTGAGAATTCGGAATTGATCCGAAACTTTGTGAATAACAAGATGAAATAAATTTCTAACTGTCACTTTGAGCTTCATCGCCAAATAGATGATTACGAAGTGGTTATGGTGAAGTAAAAGGTGCAGTAGTAATTGTCAGTTTTAGTGCATGGAGCTGCGTGAAATTTAGGTGGACACTCTTGAGGGTTCAAACCTCATTTTAGTCAACAACGTTACAAAACGTTCCCATAGCAGAGTATAGGAAGGAAAATTTCTGGGTAAACTTACGTGAGGATTCAAACCTCAGATTGCGTAATATTGGTATCACATGCTCTACCAACTGAGCCGAAAAAACATAGTGGGTCGACTTTTGTGAAATGAAAATTTCTAATCGACTTACCGATGTTGTTGTCTGATAATATACTTGCTGACGTTTACAAATCTCGTGCAGTTTTTGTTTTTATTTCACACGAACAATTGTTTATTGCTCAAAAAAAGTTCAAGTAGTATCGGAAATTTCGAAACAATTGTGATGCTTTTCTTCCTCGCCTTTCCGTCAGGCTTCGCCTTTCATTTATGCCCTCCTCTTCCGCCTAATTCTTATAGTCAGTTGGCTTAATTGCTTTTATACCTGTTCAATAAACAGCCACTGGACATTCGGAAGTCGCAGTTTACCGCGTTCGAGAGAGCGATCCGCGAGTACCCAAGTACTACATTACTGCCTTAAGACTCCTTATTTTTGTCAGTAGAGGGCTTTTGTGTTTATATAATAAACTAAATAATAAATGGTTGCTTGTAGATATGAATTTTCTCTTCTCGTGTTCGACATCTCACTCGTTCGCTGCGCTCACTCGTGAGCTATCTGGTTAAGCACTCGAAGAAAAATTCCATATCTAAGCGTGCCCATATATTATTCTCTATTTATCTTGTGATTCACTAAGTTTCGAATTATTTCCGTGTTCTAAAAATCTATAGGACATTTTTTTCTTATGGCTGAAGTTTGAGTATTATTGTTTTAGTTTCTAGAAAACCACGAAAGCGGACAAAAAAGTGAGAATCTCAGGTTTTGAACACTCAAATCGGGCGCCTTAATAACACAATTCCTGTTATCTTTGAATTTACCGAGATATTTACTTTTGCCAGAAACAAAGACTTTTGACTGAGGTAGATTTTGATTGGTCGGTTTCAGACACCCCGTGGTCTCCCGTTGTTGCTTTCTTCAACTTTATTGTTATATTGTTTACTTACTTTTTGCCAGAAGCAAAGAGTTTTGACTGAAGGAATGAAAAAGTAATTAAGGCTGTTGCTTCATTCAGCCTTTCTTTTACATTATTTGAACCATTTTAATCAGGAAAGTAGTTCTACTATGAATTTACCCCCTGCACTTTCTGAAGAGTGAATATTCTTGAACAAATATTTTTATTCTATTTTTGAAAGGTAAATGTCCAAGTGAATTTAAAGGAAGCAGGAATTAGTTTTGTTACATTTGGGAAGAGTGAAGTTAATTAATGACAGAACAGGCAGATGGTCGCCGATTATTTTTCTTTATAGGTCGCAGGATTTTCAAGCTGTGAAATTAATTAAAAAGCGAAATGCCTGAAAGGTGAATAGCTGATGGACAAACCTGACCTTCTAAATAAAATTCTTCTAAATAAAATTCATCGCCTCGTCCTTCTCCTCCTTTGAGAATAAGGAGGTACTCCGAAACTTCGTGAAACACAAGATAAAATAAACTTCTAACTGATACTCTGATACTGATACTGATACTGATACTGATACTCAATCGCTCTGACGAAGGGCTAACGCTCGAAACGTCAGCATTTTTACCCTTTACGGTGGCTAATTTACGTTTTCAACCCAGTTGTTAACACTAAATTACCTGCTATACTCTCCCACCGACGCAGCACCACAGTTTCTTTAGAAACTTACCCCTTTATTCTAACTGATACTTCGAGCGTCATCGCCAAATGACGATAATTATCAAGTGGTCATTGTCAAGCCAAAGGAGCAGCGGTAGTTGTCTGTTTTTTTTAGTAGAGTTGCCTGAACCGAGAGTGTGTATTTAAAAGCCATGTAAAAGAAATTTATTATTAGGTAGAATCAGCTAAGGCGCCTGCTTGAAACAAGTTGTGGCCTACAATCTTTACGTACTATCGTAAAGACATTCTTTACGATAGTGTAAAGAAGTAAATCAAGACGCGTAAAGAGTATCTTTACGCTTACTTTAAGGCGTTTTTACGGATTCGCAAATTTATAATTTCATGCTGCAACGGGAGAAATCTGGTCGTTCCTCCAGTGAGAAAATACATCACTGAAACAGGCAAAAAGCGTCAGACACACAGCGAAGGCACAACCAAGTCATCTTGTACAGTGCGCGGAATACGAATTAGGGTGACTGTGCAGAGATCTTCTTTAAATTTTAATGTTAAGAGTATTAAACAAACTTGCCTGGTTGTTCCTTCGGAGAAGAAATGCAACACTGAAACAGGCAACATATCTTTCTTGATCCATTTGAAAAAGCGTTAAAAACACGGCGAAGGCACAACCAACTCATGACTTGCAGCGTGCAGAATGTAAACTGGGATTAATGGGCAAAGTTCTTAAAAGCGTCCACCCAGCTGCGAGTGAACCTCCCACTCAGCGGGCGATAACGCTGCTATTCTTGCGCTACATTATCAGTTTGGATGACGCATGTGACCCCTATGGTAAGTATCTCTTCCCGCTGAGCCTTTTTGAATTTTTCAATTCTCTGAATACAGAGATCGAAAATGTTGGCACACTTACCTTGTCTAAGTCTAAATTGCGAACATTACTCCAAGGTTGATTCTCTTCTCATTCTTCTTTATTTATTTATCTTTTATTATTATTTTTTTTTTCTTACTTTTCTCACGCTTTATTTCTTTGTTTGAGTACCTGCCTTTGCTGTTGTTGTTTTATGTGTTTGTCCTTTCCTCTATAGCCTAAAATATTTTGTACCTAAATCTCGCCATAAAACTGATTTTTCACCTTATCTCTTGGTTTCCTTACAGGTTTCCTCGCCACATTCTAAATTTTCAGCTATATCGTATTAATGTATATGTAATTCCTCTTTTATCTCTACTGATGTATTATACTTACAAAATGGGAAAATAACCAAAAAAGATAAAATAAACAGTAAACAAATAAATTTGGATATCTTTTGAAGATACTTCCGTCCAGATTCAAATCTTGTACATCATCTAATGACCTGCCACGAATGTTCCACAAGTAGTTACGTAGCTTCTTCTCCGCGTTGTTCTTGTGATAAGATGAGCTTAAATGTTTTTACACCTGTTCAATGAACAGCCACCAGACTTTTCGACGTCACAATTTACTCGCCTTCAAAATAACGATGGGCGACTTTCCATGGTTCACTTTTCTACCGTTAAGACTATTGATTTTTTCGATGTCTGAACCGGTGTCGGATCCAGTATATTCGCTAAATTAAAAAATGATTTGAGATCTAGGACTGGATTGAACACGCTCGAGGTCATAGACTTGCGCCGCCTACTTAAATACAGCGTTAGCGTCAATAAGTTCCTACGCTCGTGACAAGACGAAAAATACATCCTTTATTTCATGACCGCCTCAAAATTCACCAGCTTTCTAGTTAGAAAAACAATTGTTTCTATAATCATTTAGATTCAAACTTAACATTTCATTCCTGTGAAATATTTAATTGTTGTCTAAGACCTTTCAAACAATTTCCCTCAGGTTTCGCCTTTTAATTATGTCCTCCTCTTCCGCCTAATACTAAGCGTTAATAACAGAGAAGATCGCTTCCATATTCGTTTCTTCAACCGCAGTGCACATGGATGATTTTCATATATTTACAGTCATGTTTTTTAAGTTGCTACAAGCGTTAAATAAGGAAAAAATTCTGAATGCAACAAAGGAAATGAAACCTGTAATAAGCGATGTCGAAAGCGTTAGGCCAGTAAATACTGCGCGAAAAATGACAATTTTGCACTTGTCGCAAGCTCGTGACAAGACGAAAAAAAACATCCTTTATCCTCTCAAATCGGGCGCCTTAATAACATAATTCCTGTTATCTTTGAATTTACCGAGATATTTACTTTTGCCAGAAACAAAGACTTTTGACTGGGGTAGATTTTGATCGGTCAGTTTCAGACACCCCGTGATCTCCCGTCCCGTTGCTTTATTCAGCTTTTATGTTATATTGTTTGAACCATTTGAATCAGGAGAATAGTTTTGTTATGAATTTACTCATCCGGAGCAACGGCCAGGAAAGTTTCAACATTCAAATCAAAAAGTAAGTTTTGAAATGCGACTCGGAGGAACAGATCGACAAGTAACAGCTTGTTTGAATGGTGTGTTGCAAAATAAAACGAGGCTTTTGAACACATGCTTTCGGTTCACGCAACTCCACTAAAAAACAGAGATTACAGCTGCCCCTTTGACTTCACAATGACCACTTAGTAATTAATTATCGTCATTTGGAAGTGAGGCTCGAGGTGTCAGTTAGAAGTTTCAAAATCTATAGGACCGTTCTTCCTTCTGACCGAAGTCTGAGTATTATTGCTTTAGTTTCTAGAAAACCACGAAAGCGAACAAAAAAAGTGAGAACTTCAGGTTTCGAACACTACCCAAATGGTGCCCTAATAAGATAATTCCTGTTATCTTTGAGTTCACCAAGGTATTTACTTTTTGCCAGAAACAAAGAGATTTGGCTGAAGGAATGGAAAAGTAATTAAGGCTTGGTATGAGGTAGATTTTGATTGGTCAGTTTCAGACAGCCCTTGGTCTCCCGCTGTTGCTTCATTCAGCCTTTCTTTTACATTATTTAAACCATTCCATAATCAGGAAAGTAGTTCTACTCTGAATTTATCCCCAGCACTTTCCGAAGAGTGAATATTCTTGAACAAATATTTTTATTCTCACTTTTTTATTCGTTTTCGTGGGTTTTGGAAACTAAAGCAATAATACTCAGACTTTGGCCATAAAGAAAAACTGTTCTATATATACTTCGAGCATCATCGCCAAATGACGATAATCAATTATCAAGTGGTATTGTGAAATCAAAGGGGCGGCGGTAATTGTCTTTTCTTTTTTTAATAGAGAGTTGCCTGAACCGAAAGTGTGAGTTCAAAAGCCTCGTAAAAGAAATAATACTCAGATTTCGGCCATAAGGAAAATACTTTCCTATAGATTTTGAGAATACGGGAATAAAACTTCGTGAATCACAAAATAAAATGAACTTCTAACTGACACTTCGAGCTAATAAACCCGTTTACAGAACTGAGAATTTGAGGCAAAAACAATCTATCTTAGACTTAAACTTCAAGCACCATCGCCACGTGACGATAACTAATTATCAAGTTGTCATTATGAAATCAAGTAGGCAGGTGTGATTGTCTTATTCTTAGTGGAGTTTCGTGAGCCCGAAGGCGTGTGTTGAAAAGCCTCGTAAAAGAAATAATACTCAGACTTCGGCCATAAGGAAATACTTTCCTATAAATTTTGAGAATACGGAAATAATCCAAAACTTCGTGAATCACAAAATAAAGTAAACTTCTTGCTGACACTTCGAGCTAATGAACCTGTTTACAGAACTGAGAATTTGAGGCAAAAACAATCTATCTTAGACTTAAACTTCAACCATCACCGCCACATGACGATAACTAATTATCAAGTGGTCCTTATGAAATCAAGTAGGCAGCTGTGATTGTCTTGTTTTTAGAGGAATTTCGTGAGCCCGAAGGCGTGTGTTGAAAAGCCTCGTAAAAGAAATAATACTCAGACTTCGGCCATAAGGAAATACTTTCCTATAAATTTTGAGAATACGGAAATAATCCAAAACTTCGTGAATCACAAAATAAAGTAAACTTCTTGCTGACACTTCGAGCTAATGAACCTGTTTACAGAACTGAGAATTTGGGGCAAAAACAATCTATCTTAGACTTAAACTTCAACCATCACCGCCACATGACGATAACTAATTATCAAGTGGTCCTTATGAAATCAAGTAGGCAGCTGTGATTGTCTTGTTTTTAGAGGAATTTCGTGAGCCCGAAGGCGTGTGTTGAAAAGCCTCGTAAAAGAAATAATACTCAGACTTCGGCCATAAGGAAATACTTTCCTATAAATTTTGAGAATACGGAAATAATCCAAAACTTCGTGAATCACAAAATAAAGTAAACTTCTTGCTGACACTTCGAGCTAATGAACCTGTTTACAGAACTGAGAATTTGAGGCAAAAACAATCTATCTTAGACTTAAACTTCAACCATCACCGCCACATGACGATAACTAATTATCAAGTGGTCCTTATGAAATCAAGTAGGCAGCTGTGATTGTCTTGTTTTTAGAGGAATTTCGTGAGCCCGAAGGCGTGTGTTGAAAAGCCTCGTAAAAGAAATAATACTCAGACTTCGGCCATAAGGAAATACTTTCCTATAAATTTTGAGAATACGGAAATAATCCGAAACTTTGTGAATCACAAGATAAAATGAACTTCTAGTTGACACTTCGAGCCAAAATACACCGAAATACGACAATTACGAAATTGGAATGTTAAAAGCATCAAAACTTGCCTGGTTGCTTCTCCGGTGAGGATATGCAACACTGCATTTGGCGGTACATCTTTCTTAGTCCATTTGAAAAAGACTCAGCCTCACGTCCAAGGAAAACTAGAATTCTACGCGCCGTGTTACTCATGTTGCACAGTGAACTTGAAATACAAATTGAACTTGATTTGACGAGGTACCCTTTATTATTAAAACTGAGACAATAGGAAAAATAAAACAAAGTCGAAACGTCACTCAACACCACTGACAACTTAGAACTAGTCAGGCACCAATATTGGGTGAGGCATTAGCCCGGGGAGGCGGGACCTCATTGAACAAGCCACTACTTAAAAATTTACTGAAATGCCCAGGGGTTGTGTGGATCACACACCCTGATGTAGGGTCTGCAGAAAAATCCTATGGTGTTTGCAAAGGTTTTCAAGTTGTTTCTCTTAAATATAAATATGTTTTTAATACATTTAAGAAAATCGATTTTGCACCATAGCCAACCGTTCCCTACAATTCGCGTACAAAACAACTTACAATCACTTCCCAATTAGGCAGGAGTTATCCACGTGGAGTTACTGATCAGATGAAACCGACGCTCTTCTATTTAGTGAAATTGGTATCTATTAAATGAAATTTGTGTGTCCCTCCAATACAATCTCTTATTTCAATGTTTTATTACCTAATTAAAAGCGTATTTCTGAGAATATCGACAACCATGGACACTCCAAAAAAAAAACGATTTTTTCCTATTTTGCTCCTTTGACTTCACAATGACCACTTGGTAATTAATTATCGTCATTTGGCGATGAGGCTCGAAGTGTCAGTTAAAAGTTTATTTTATCTTGTGATTCACGAAGTTTCGGAGTACCTCCGTATTCTCAAAATCTATAGGACAGTTCTTCCTTATGGCCGAAGTCTGAGTATTATTACTTTAGTTCCTAGAAAACCACGAAAAAAAAAGTGAGAACTTCAGGTTTCGGACACCACCCAAATGGCGAGCGGAGCAGCTCCTGGCTCAGTGGCGACATTGCGTAAGCATTAGAAACGACGGACCTCAAGAATAAACAATTGGTTTGAATCAAACTTTGCAATTTCAGGAATTTGAGCCAGTGAGAGATGTCATTGAAGGCTTTGGGTTGAGCAACCTTGTCAAACAAAAGAGCTGTTTGCAAGACTGTAGTTGTTATTTTGTTTTATTGTCATTATAATAAGGATTTTTCTCACCGATATTCATTCTAGCTCATGAATCCTTTTTATGCTCCTTTGAAAAAAGTATATCCTTTCATTCGAATGGAATCGGATAGAATATGGCAACTTCAAGCATAACAAGTGTTTTATGAATGGTAGGAAAGACTGCAAAACACTGTTGAAGAAGCTAGAAAGGATCATAAGAGGACCGAAATGCTAATGACGAAATCGTAGCCTAGGGGTTTTTGTGAGTTATGAGACAAACAAAATTCCATAGCACCCTTTCAATGTAAAAAAAAATTTTTCTTATTATTGTCTCAAAGTATCCTTACGTTGATATTCTTTCATGAAAACTGCAAAAACTGCAAGGGCACGATTTCTAGCTTGAATAACACATGGCTATTCCAAGAAGAGTCCTAATGAGCTGATAAAAGTGCCATACTTAAGTCGTTTAAAATTTCTTCTTTTATTATTTTCTGTGGTTATGTAAGCGCTGAGTATCGTTTATTTGTAAACAGGAAAAATAACAAAAAACGACAGGTACCGTATCAAAGACAAGAAAAAGTTATTTATATTATATCAGATATTGGTTGGCGATTCAACTCCAGTGCCTGCTTCCACTTTTTAGAACCAAAGATGCTAAAACGAACTTTGCTCGGTCACGAATCCGGCCGCAGCTCATTATTCTCTCTGAAGACCTAAAAATACTGATGGAATTGTTATTGCAGACACAATCACCAATTGCAGAACATGCTGGCTCGCCGGCAAAAATTAAAATCGCGAACTAAACTTTAAGTGATGGTATTTCTTAAACTTCGTTCTTGTATCTCAGGCCTAACTGGTTTTGTCAGTTATCCCGTGATCCCAAAAAAAAAGGATACTTTGGCTAAAGTGGAGTGTTTTTTTATGTACTACGTGTTCATTATTGTTTTTAAAAATAAAACTCGGCGTGTTTTTGTTATTGACGTCAAACTTCTCCGAGCTGCACAATGTACAAAAACGAGACGAACATGCAAATTGCCGAAAAGATAATTAAGCTTTGCACGCAAGTTCTTCTAATTCCTGCAAATTTGCTATCGGTGGTAAACCTCAAATTGTTCTTTTTGGCAGAAAAAAAGAACAAAAAACAAAACAGAAATTATCGCATGTGATGCCTGCTGTCTGCGGCAACTAACCACTGCTTGGTTATGATCTACTTATCCTGAATAGTAGATAATGAAGGACGGAAATAATAAGTTCGTCAGATACTGCCGAGAAAATTCGACTCCTTAAATCTCATCTGCGTCTAGACTTCTCAGTGCCCCACATAAGTGCAATTTAACGATGAAACATAAATAATTTGGATATTCTCCTGAAACGTCTGTTTATGAAGCAGATGTAGCATTTAAGTATGTGTTTAGCCGGCTCGTAAATTTGCACGCGAAGTCTATTTTCTTTACAAATATTAACAATAATGAATAGAGGGACATGAGCTTAGGTGTTGCTCTTCACTGATCACATGAAATATATTACCTTTCACAGTAAAGAATCCAAGAAGCGTAATCCAAACGATTAACATTTTTGAAGATGGCAGACCAACTGTTTGGGACGAAGACATCTTGCACTAAGATGCTGTAAATAAATGTAAAAATGAAAATTTATGCTTTATTTCTAATCTAGTCTTTAAATAAATTGATTTGATTCATTCCGCTACAGACCACCGCTGTTAAGAAGCCGGCAAACTAAACGGTTTCTTTAATTAACTTTGGACAATCAAGATAACTATGGATAACTTTTACTTCCGCTATCTGTTCGATTTATTATCTGCCTCAAACACATCCCAATCATGCGGCCCTACCTGTAGTCACCAGTTTTCTCCTGAAACCAACAACAGAACAACTGCAGGCTGCAGTCACAAAGTTCAGCTCTGCGAATATATTTAATGCTGCATGTCTCATGTATTGTCAATATTTCATTAGTGATACAAATAGATCAAAACAATTCACTCGATTCACTCGATTCACCTTGAATTTTAATAAATAAATTAAAGTCGCACTTCGGTGACTATGCGAGGAAACTTGTCTTTGTGCGAGAACGAAACAAGCTACATAGATACTTCGGGCGTCGTCGAAGCCCACAACAGCACTGCTGAATGATTTTAAATTTTCAAATCTCAGTTGATCACTTTACGGCAATCAAACTGCTTTGAGGTGACCTGCCTAGGCTCGCAAAGGATTATGGACTGTTTATTCTAATCATGCGTTGAAGCAAGCCTAACTTTCAAAAATGAATCTGTTTGAAAACAAAAAATTCAGCGAGGAAGACATTTCAGTGCGAGGTGAACTTGTTGTAATAAGTTACCGCGCGACACCGTTAATTATTGAGATCTTTAAACCTAACTTACTCCCTGTGAGAGAAAGGTACGTTTAAATTGAAAAAAAAAAAAACAAAGTAGGTTCTTTATTCAATTAAAAGAAGAAGAAAAAGTTTGATCAAATCGTGAGCATAGTTTATTTCTCTAAGAAATATCGAATAGCTCGATGTGTTCACCGCTTTCATTTGCGTCAAACTCCCTCTTCCCACGGATGGGAGATGTGGTGCTAGGTGTGAAAAACTCGCCCTTTTGGCTTCCCGCTCTGGAAAATTTCCATAAGACATAGATCTCATGTTGTTTTTCAGAAGGATTCAACTCAGAAATTTGCAAACCCACGCATAAGGTCAACAGCTGTCATGGATCGGGTTCATGATCCTTTTGTTCTCGAACACGTTCCCAATTTTGTTGATGTCGCTTTTGTTGAAGATGTCGTCAACCTTGAAAAGAACGGTCCACAGAAAAAATAGATTCAGAACTATGACAACTGACCGCGAAAGATTCTTTTTCGTTTTTGCACCGCGTATAAAATGCGAATTATATTCTTGTGACATCTTTCAAACAATATCAATTCATTCAGAAAAATATTTCGTTTTCGATTTCCACCGTCCCTTTGTGTGTTGGCACATACTTGGAGAACATGTTTTTTTGTCATAGTAGTTGATACTTAGGTATTTTTTAAGATAATTCCTTCCAGATTTAAATCTTATACATCATCTTATTACCTCTTCTAAGATTGGCTAGTTCTGTTATTCAAGGTATTTGATCGAGGTCACCTACGAGTGAAAAAAAACTAGCTAAAATAAGCAATAATGAAAGAGCCGTGTCAGTAAATAGGGACGACAAAATGAAAGTTAAAAATTCTGTATTTCATTATCACCTCCGGCAAAATTCACATTCTTATTCTAGAAAATCACATAGATTCATACTTAATATTTCATTTCTATGACATTTTTTACATTGGACAATTGTTTTCTAAGATCCCTCAAAAGATTTCACTTGCATTGAAGCAGTAGCTTTGACATATTCCAAGGGTCCAGGAGTACCTATCTCGTTAATAAAATAGACCGTGACATTGCCGCCTATTAGAGTGCATTCGTTTTCGTTTTATGCCAATTAGTTTATCACTAAATGTTAATGTGAAGAACTATTACTTAGAACGGTCGTGAACATTTATTCTAACACGTCTCAACAGCTAAATATTCCTTGTGGTAAATTCCCAAACAACCGAAGCTGCAAAGGGTTATGATTTTCGTTGGTTAGTCAGAGAAAACAGCAAAAGGGAAAGTACATTCAAAAGCACTACACGTCGGTATGCACCTCCCTGAACTTTTGGCTCCACAGAATATTATTGGCTATAGTTAACTACTGTACCATTTGTTTTGAAAAGTCCACTACATTCTAATTTGCAGTGAATAACTCGTAAGTGCCCAAAAAGGTCATTAGAATATTATCAATAGCATTTAAGAAACGAGTTATAAGAACTCACTCAGTTAACAGTTTGTTCGTAGATTTCTTTTAGTATGATTGGCAGTTGATTGGAACAATTTTTTTGAGCCGAGTTTATGTTTTATTTCAAAGAGGAAGATAGCACACCAACCTGAACTAAGAAACTAGACTAACCTGAGCTAAGATCCGATAAGTGTGCGAGTTACGATCTCTTGCAGAAGTAAGTTTTGATTGCTCTGATTATTTGAGCAGGTCTATTCCTATTTATAAGGGTGATGTCAAATGGCAAAATGACTTTGAGTAAGACAAGTTTACCCCATCCTTGTCGACCTTATATGAAAGATTACTCTATTGTCTAAACGTGATCTTCTGAATCGAAATTTCACAATAAAATCTTGGAACAGTTAAATGCACAATGCCTTTAAATTTAAAGAAACTTGTACTACCTGTAATACAATGAACCCTATCTCCAACTAGAAAACTGACCGTATAAAATGACATTTTAACCATGTAAAAGACAATTTTACATGGATGATTGCAAATGCGTGCCTGATTAATTTTTGCTTCTTTTTGGGATTGGGGAACGTGCTCGAGAACAAAAGGATCAAGGACCACTGATCATATCATTAGTTTGTGTGAATTACGGTAATTCCATAGTTTTATGAAAGAAAACAATAAATACAATACCGTTTTTTGTAATTTGCATAAAGATTTGGTTGGCAATATGAAAATTTTTCTTAAGTAGCTTGATTCGCTTAGTAGTTCAATAAAAAAGGAATTTTGGTGCTCCATTTAGGTGGAACGATCATGACGGAGCTTAGTGCACTAGAAAGGCTTAGCTTGTCACATAAATTCAGAAAACAGAGCAGTTTCGGCGAAGGAAATGCTGATGAGAGAAAATAACCGTCTGGACATGATTGGAAAATTGCTCCTGGCTCAGTGGCGAAATTGCGTGGGTATTAGAGACGACAGACCTAAAGAATAACAATTGATTTAAATAACTTTGCAGTTTCAAGAACTTGGGCCAGAAAAATGATATTACTTAATACTAAAGCCTTCTACACTGCGAAAGATGTAATTGAAACTTGAAAAACATTTTAGATTAAGTAACCTTGTCTAACAAAAAAAGCTGTTTGCGAGACAGTTGTTAATTTGTTTCATTGTTATTCGAATAAAGATTCCCTTCATCGATATCATTCTAGCTTATGAATCCCTTTTATGCTCCTCAGAAAAAAAGTATATCCTTTCATTAGAGAGAATTCAGAGCAAGAAAATAAAGCAACTTTAAGCATATCAAGTGCTTTTTGAATCGTAGGAAAGATTGCAAAACACTGTTGAAGAGGCCAGAAAAGATCATGGGAAGACCGAGATGTTGATAATGAACATCGTAGCCTAGGGGGTCTTTGTGAGCGATGGGACAAAAAAATTCCATAGCACTTTCAAAGTCAAGTTGAAAAAAAGCGTGTTTTTGTTATTAACGTCAAACCTCTACGAGCTGCACAGTGTACAAATACGAGACATGAAAATTGCATAAAAGATAATTAAGCTCTGCACGCAAGTTCTTCTCAAAGCTTAGGGCCCTCATTCTATTCAAACGATATCTTATCTCACATTTACATTGTAGAATACAAAAAAACTCCAAAAAAGGTGGTCATCAAAGTTTCAAAACTAATGGTTCAGTACTTCTTGCAAATTTGCTATCGGTGGTAAACTGGTGAATCTCAAATTGTTCCTTTTTGGTAGAAAAAAAAGAACAAAAAAACAAGACATAAACTATTACACGTGATGCCCCCTGCCTGTGGCAACTAACTACTGCTTGGTTATGATCTACTTGTCCTGACTGGTAGATAATGAAGGACGGAAATAATAAGTTCGTCAGATACTGCCGAGAACATTCGACTCCTTAAATCTCATCTGCGTCTAGAATTCTCAGTGCCCCACAAAAGTGCAATTTAACGGTGAAAACATAAATAATTTGGATATTCTCCTGGAACATCTGTTTATGAAGCAGATGTAGCATTTAAGTATGTGTTTAGGCGGCTCGTAAATTTGCACACGAAGTCTATTTTCTTTACAAATATTAACAATAATGAACAAAGAGACATGAGCTTGGGTGCTCCTCTACACTGAATCATGAAATATATTACCTTTTACAATACAGCATCCAAGAAGCGTCATCCAAACGATTAACATTTTCGGGGATGGCAGATTTTCCTCTCCACCTAAAAAACTGACCGTATAAAATGACATTTTAATCATGTAAAAGGAAATTTTACATGGCTGATTGCAAATGCTTGCCTGATTAATTTTTGTTTCTTTTTTAGTCGCATGATTAATTGTTGTTAGTTTAATCTCTACAAACCTGGCTCAATATCAAATCGGAAATGATTTGTTGTCGCGCGCGGTCATCTAATTTGTTAATTCCTTATATGATTACAGACCGAATTGGACTCCTCTTAGTCCTATTGCCATCATTAAGGAGACAACACTGACCTGAATCTAACCCTAAGCAATATCACAAACCGCAACAACAAATCGCTAGGAAATAACTCAGTACAACCTTTAAGTGGTTTTTTGGTATGTACAGTCTGTTTTCGCGGGTTTACACTTCTAAAATAAGGAACGGGGGACGGGGAACGGGGAACGGGGAACGGGGAACGGGGAACGGGGAACGGGGAACGGGGAACGGGGAACGGGGAACGGGGAGGGGGGAACGCGGAACGGGAGTCTCAAAATATCCCACATGAAGAGGCGGAAACAGAGTAAACATGCAGTCAAAGGCAAGTTCCACTTTAAATCTTACTAAATAAGATTGGACAGAACGGGGAACGGGGAACGGGGAACGGGGAACGGGGAACGGGGAACGGGGAACGGGGAACGGGGAACGGGGAACGGGGAACGGGGAACGGGGAACGGGGAACGGGGAACGGGGAACGGGGAACGGGGAACGGGGAACGGGGAACGGGGAACGGGGAACGGGGAACGGGGAACGGGGAACGGGGAACGGGGAACGGGGAACGGGGAACGGGGAACGGGGAACGGGGAACGGGGAACGGGGAACGGGGAACGGGGAGGGGGGAACGCGGAACGGGAGTCTCAAAATATCCCACATGAAGAGGCGGAAACAGAGTAAACATGCAGTCAAAGGCAAGTTCCACTTTAAATCTTACTAAATAAGATTGGACAGGAGACCCAAGGTGGCGGCTTTGTTTTTCTCTGTTATAAAGTATTTAGGTGGTGCTGAAGTACAATTTCCGAGTCAACGTTTTTTTTTGTAAGCATTTCTTAAAATTATGCATCTTGTTGCAGGAGCTATGTTTGAAAGTCCAATATTGTAAAAGTAGGTATGCAGTAGGTATGTAGGTATGCTACTCCTATTCCATAAGGATGAAGGTAACACAAATAAAGCAGTCCTTTAAACAAAATGAACACCCTATTTATTCAAAATAAAACGTGTAGATATCTCTAGAGTTCTGGATTCACACTATTCTATAACACCAATGAAACGTAACAGTTGGATTCCTACTTATACCTAAATTTTTACGATGTTAGGATATTCCATTCCTCGTTCCTCGTTTCTCTTTCTCGTTCTCGTTCCCGTTCCCGTTCCCGTTCCCGTTCCCGTTCCCGTTCCCGTTCCCGTTCCCGTTTCCCGATTATCGTTTTTCGTTTTCTCGTCTTCCCGAAACACATGCAAACGCAAACTCGCCAAACTCTACATGTAAGAAGAACCGTTAAAGATTAAAGGAAACTGCCATATATTGATTTTTCAGTACCTACGTGTTTGCAACTCAAGAAAAGAGTGAAATGCTTACGCTAGTGGAAATATTTTCTCTCGCTGATATATCTTACAAAACATTTTTCAAGCAACCTCCAAATCTAAGTAAAGGTCTATTGACGGAGAAACAGCTGTCAAAAAAGCTGCCGATGAAACAGAAAAAAATTGTTTCTTTTTCTAAATCTAGCAAGCCACTCCTATTTACAGCATTGAATTACTTGCCTTGTTGTTGTAGCTCCTTAAGCTGACGACAAATATTCCTTGCTTTGTTCCAAGCGTTATTGCACCACTGAGACAGACACGAAGCCATTTTGTCGCGTACAACCCCTGAGTCGCCCGATTTGTTTACAAATGAAGTTCCCTCTTAGGTGCTGGATAGATATATCAAAAACACAATTGGGCCCACAAGGCACGACGTACTACACAAAAGATTATTCGAGAAGACTAAAAATATCTGATGACCCATCCTTGACTTTCTAACACATGTTATGTCGGCAAGAAGAACAACTGAATAAGAATAGGGGGCTTATCGGTATGCGGATGCTACCTTAAGGTGCCTATTCTTCTTCTTCTTATTATTATTATTACTAAGAGCCGAATTCCACTCTCTTATCAAAAAAAAAATAAAAACATTTTCCCTGATTTGCATACAGCAGAAACCTCTATACAGTGGATAGCGGATAGGCGACGTTCCACCACGAACAAAAGACAAACATAACAATAACTATTAACCATCCCTCGATATAACGAACATTTTGGTTGTATTTGTCGAATTAATTCGTTAAATCGAGGTTCCACCGTAGCGGTGTTTGGAGAATTTAAATCCCATGTCGCAGAATCGTTATGGATCAACCGGTGAAACTGAAAGGACTGTATTGCGTCATCCAAGGTTTACTTTGCGCTGTAATAAGTAGTTTTTCAGCAGTTTACGAGCAATATAAGATTCAGTTCTCGTTTCATAAAATCACGTTTTTTCCCTAGTTGACCTAGTTATGCGCGAGTCATACACGTGGATTTACATCACATGAACTTTGTTTCACGTTATAAAAAGTGGTTGGCCCGCCCCCATCATTCCAGATCACTATCTGAGTTTCGTGTCAGCAATTATAGAAGTTCCCACCACCTTGCATTCTCAGAAATCATGTTTAAATAATTTGAATTTCGTCTGAAGAAAAATATTAATGATTGGACTGTATTTTTTTTGAGGTCCTAAAACCTTTATAACGTTTTCTAAACACAACACGCAGCTGTGTAGTTTCTCTTACTTAATCAAAAGCGATCTAGATGATAAGGAAGCAATTCTATTACCTCAATATCTTTAACTTATAATTATTTCGCAATTTGTTAATAGGCCAGACGAAAGGAATCGGAACGAATAATTCTTTGAAACCTATCCCGAAGACAAGATCACGTCGTAAAACGAATCTTTATTTTTTCTTTGTTTAATTTATTCACAACAGTTCAACAAATACAAACCACTAGTCCACATAACACAGTTACAAGAAGGGAAAAATTAAGTGGAGTAGCAGGAGAGAGGAACAGAACTTTTGTCCTAATTGAGACCTAACCCCTATAATACGATAAAAAAGAAAATATATAGACTAGAATGTGTTTACAAAAAAGCAAGTCAATTTAAGTTATAAAATACTGACTTGGAGGACTGTATGAGACGAGTTTAGAAAAATATAGGTTATTTAATTTAGATTTAAATGTTAAGAGCGAGATTGTAATTTCATATTGGGTGGAAGGGTATTCCACAGTCCTGCACTCCTATACCAAAAAAAATTTCGGTCTTTACTAGGTCTTGGTAAACCCTTTGCGGTCAAGTAGTACTTGACCGCAAAGGGTTTACCAAGACCTCATCCACGTCCGCGACCCGATCAAAAAGTACATACACTTGCTTGTATTGTACGTTGTTTTTTGTTTTATTCTGTGTTTATTTGCAGGTGATTTCTCTTTCATCTAGAATTCAATATTCCAACAGCCTCCAGCAAACGCTAGAAATTTTTTATTTAAGAGGTTTGGAACTAAAAGGATATCTTTATTGCAGCTGATTTTGAGGAGTAACTTGTTAACTGTTTATCAGTCACCAATGCTGGGCTATCCAACATAATTGCGGAAATTGAAAGTGAAATTCAGCTTGTCAAAGTCTCGAATCGCGCCATTTGGTTTAAAAATCAGCTCATAACGACTCTCAGTTAGAAACCTACAGTGTCCCATTTATGATGTTGGTGACATGACACGGTCGTGAAAATCTGTTTGAGAATGCCTTCCTTCATCATATATAGCGAGAGGAAAAGATGCGGTGAGAGACAACACACAAAAGGACACTTGCTTTCAGCAGGGATTTTCATCATTGGGTGGAAATAACAAAGGAACAAATGATCGCAATTTATTTGAAGTCCCACTGCACATTACAACGAATTCCCAATAGTTTGTGTCCACGTAGTTGCTTTTGCTATGATCGGTCTCAACGCAGACATCGTGACAAGTATAGCTTCCTCTGTTCGTATTGTCCCACTTCCCTGACCAGGACAAGTGTTCACATAATGATCAAACACCAGAGATGGATCGTTCGCCGGTACAGTTTCGTCTGACTCTAAACTCGTCTCCAAACCTTTCAATCCTCCAAAAACTACCAGTAAATGTCTTAAAAAAAAAAGGCAAGTAATAAATCGATTTGCGAAAGAATGAGCTCATGTACAAAAGTAGAAATAGCTATTTGGGAGAAGAATGCATTAGGTCCATGTAAAAATAGGAAATTATAGTTGTAATTTTTCTTGCAGTCATTTTCGGCAAAAGTTTTAACCCTTCACACTCTAACATCAGTATGCATACTCTTCATACCGTTCTCTACAGATTTCCTAAGCTTCTGAGAAGGAGAATCTAAGTAACAATCAAGAACCTTTTTAGCCAGTGATCATTCACTTTATTCTTGTGGATGTGTTATTCTTTCTCCTGTCCTGGAATGCAGTTTCTCCAAACCACCAGTAGTTATTGTACATATAATCATGTTTGATTGATAATAACTGTTTTACAAATAAAATTTGTACACTAAATATACCTAAAATTTGGCAATACTAGATCATCTACCATGGTGCCCCTCTCTGAAGTTCCTATCGTGACATCATAACCATCTTTGTAAGGACTCTGTGTAAACACTGCTCCAAAAGATGGTGCCAGTCTCACAGTATATCCCCAGTACAGGCCTTGCTCTGTTCTAGGGGCACTGGGAGACACCACTGTTCCAGTATAAAACTTTGTGCCTGTTAAATTTTTAGCAGAAAAATAAACACGGACAAAATGTCACCCTTGTTTAGTGTACTTACTCATTTTTTAATTTTCTTTGTTTTTTTTAGAGCATCAAATAATCAAATTAAAGATGAAGAGAATTGGACTGAATTTTTTTTTAAAGCTTTCAAATCTGAAACCAGATTTCACACTAACCCTGGGTTATCTTAACCCAGCTTTGAACAACCCAGCCCTGAACTTCAGATCATTTCAGACCTTAAGAGCAGATAAAAAGTTTGAGAGGACCATGATTTTATCAAGGCACTATTCATCAGGGTTAGTTGTGTACATGTAGAATTTTCATCAACCTACTACTATGAAACAAAAACTAAAGGAAAAAAACAAACTTGAAGCAGGTAAATTTGTGTGCGTTCACTCACCTGAAGTGTTATTCATCTTGACAGTGACTCTCAAACCTGGTTTAATGGTTCTATCGATTCTCACTTCTTTTCTCATTCCAACATTCACAGATGAACCATAACCTTTCCTAGCTGGTCGTTCAAGAACTACTCCTTCCCTGTATGGCATATCATCATCCACTTTCATGTGATGTGGAGTATCCAAAGGATTTAACAATCCTAAAGAGTAAATTGAAATCTAGTTAATACTATGATGTTAAAAAAATAGTACACAGTGTGCTAGTAGGTAACATTGTAAGCGTACTCAAAGGGAATAATCAGCAGACAGAAAACATAAATAAAAACCATGAACAAGGTAGAAGAAGGGATGGAAAAACCCTCAGCGACTTCCATACGCTGTTAGATTCTCCTTCCAAAGTGTCTCCAATTCCCATGTGAAACAGAGAGAGAAATGCTAGGTAGATGCATCAAAGTCCATTCTGTACACCAGCTCTCTTGGAAATATTTTTAAAAATAACTAAATGTATAATAAAATTTTGCATCACACAGGAAACAAAAGAAAAGTATTTAGAAAAACATTGTGCAAAAAAGAGTTCTTTTACCACAGCGTCTGAAATAAATTGAAGATATGGCATTGACTTAAAGAAGTCCTATAATACTGCATGTGCCATTTACCTGCATATTGCAAGTCACTGTGTTTTGGAAAGAAGTCTTTTCTGAGGTACTGGGGACATTCCAGATATTGAAGTATCCTTGCCAGCAAAATTTTTGGGTCTGATTTGTGGTTTAATCCACTGCTAGATTCAATCTTAGCTTTTCCTGACTCATCAAAGACGACAACTTCATCTATACTGAAAACTGCTAGAGCACGAGCAATCTATGGCAAAACACCAATAGTTATATCAGCCCACATTTGTATAACACTTAGAGCAAGGGAAACACAACTGAACAGTAAAATCCTCATCAAGAATGGGTAACAGTTTTATTTTGTGTCAGCTTGTATACCATAAAAATCTAGTGTCTGAGGCAAGAAATTATGTTTTAAAAAGCTTGTAAAGGAGTAGTCAGGATAGTTGTAAGCCTTCTTATACTCCATTGTTAGAGTGAACAAAATTTGGATCATTTATGAAGGTCAGTTGCAATTTATGTAGCCTTTACATGTAGTCTTTCTTCACACAAAGTCATTGCAAACTTACACTACATTGGCAAAAAACAATCTAAACAGTCATATTGTTCATTTCAAGCAGAGATCTGGACTTTCTCATACAATAAGAATTACTTTTTTCTAGATTCATTTGACACTTGCAATTGTATCTTTACATTTGTAAATTTTACCTCTTACAATCAAATTAATGGAGTCTTCTACTAAATGCACAATATATCCTTTAACCATACCTGGCCTGCTAAGTATGTCCTCAATTCTGGTGATTGTGCATTATCCAGAATAGAGCCTGGGAGGGCAAGACTGATAGTAAAGTGACGACCTGAAGGACATTCAACAAAAGCTTTCAAAAAACTTTAGACAGAGAACCAGCTGTATCACTATGAGTGCTATCAAGTTTCTGATCAAAAGTGAGTGTGACACTACAGGGGGACTAAATTTTTCACTTTGGTGACCAAATCCTGAAAATTAATCACCAAATTGGTGACTAGAATGTTTCATCATAACCTTACAAAGAGATAATATAGTGAATTAAAAAGATTTGCAAAGGTAAATCTGCGGCAAACTTCCTTGCTAAGTTTGTTTCCAAAACACAGCACATGCATCTTGATTGATAACTAGATGCCATCTTGGATTTAGGTGAGCTTGAATGTTGTATGCTGTCTTTGAAAATGACAACCAACTTTTTTTTAATTGGCTACCACTTTGAATTATTCAGGAGCCAAGTAGCTATCAGGAAAAAAAATTAATTTCACACCCTGTACCAATCAAGCAGATTTACATCTTGTGAGAGTAGGAGATTTCCAAGTGTTCAGTTGAGAATCTCTCAGAGTAGGTTAACCCTTTACATCCTAACATCAGTATGCATGATCTCCAAAATGCTCTTTATACATTTCCCAAAGGTGCTAACAAGGAGAATAATTAGTTCAATAATCAAGAGTTTCTTTAGTTGGTGGTCATTTCATTTATTCTCATGATCTTAACGTATATAATTCCGGGGTGATATTAAAAGGAGAAAGCAGATGGTAGTCACTGTTAGGGGTTCAAGGGTTAAGAGTGAAAAGCCTGGTAGCCTGTTGCTTTTGCAGTTATCCCACTTTCTGTAGCACCTGGGTGAATATTACAGTTGTTCAAAGGAGATATTGCAGTTCTCTGTCTTGCTTCTTGTGAGAGAAATATGTCTCAACTAAAAGCTTTTAACCCTTTACACCCCAACATCAGTATGCATATTCTTCATACTGTTCTCTTTACTTTTCCTAAGGTGCTGACAAGGAGAATTTGTTTAAAAATCAAGAGCTCCTTTAACTGGTGATTATTTCTGTTATTCTCATGCTCATAATATGTGATTTAGGGGTGATATTTAAGGAGAAATTAGATGCTAATCTCTCATAGGGGTCTGAGGGTTAGAGGTGGAAGCTTTAAAAAAAAGGTGTATTACAGTTGTTAGATCATTGCAAGCAACCCCAGTGATTTATCAGATCAATATCAGTATCTGGGCAACTGCCCACCTACCCCTCCCCTAACCCAACATTAACCCTGACTTGTTATCAATTGACTGTTGTTGAGTTCGGGGAGGGGTAGGTGGGCAGTTGCCCAGATACTGATATTGATCCAATTTACCTAGTTTCTCTTGTAGTATTTTAGTATCAATTGGTCTTGCCTCTCAGTTAGTATGTGTACCTGTATGTGTGCTATGATTAGTGGGTCCCATTTCATTGTATGGCCTGCCAAATTCAAAATTTTGTTTGAGTTGTACTGTTTCCCCTTTATTTGAACCCAGAGGTATAATAAACACCCTACTAACCTTATTTCCTCAGTCAGTATAGTAAATTAGAAAAGCTCATTTTTTCCACTCTGATTTATGGCTGGTGTTCATCCCACCTAGGCTACAAATCTGAGTGGAAAAAAATGAGGTTCCTTAACTTACTCAAACAATTGAGGAAACTAGGTTAGTAAGAGGTATTTATACTGCTTAGTGGGGAGAGAGGCACTGTGAATTCAAAGTAGGATTTACATTGTCACACCCCCCCCCCCCCCCTCAAAAAAAAAAAATTCACAACAGCAACACAAATGACCCTGGCAGCCCTCAAACCCAGACCTTTTGATCCAGAGTACAACAATATATCCACCTTGCCAAAGAAATTCCCTCCTCTATCTTGTGAATCTGTATGACATGAGCTCTTTTCTGACCTGTAGACGTGGTGCCATTGGCATCTGTCTTATGTATCTTTGACTCTGCAGTGTTTTCTTGTTCTAGGGATGAATCCCTCTTCCTCTTCTCAAGCTTGTGTTTTGCTGAAATTAAGAATTACCACAAAGTTAATTTTAAACTTAAGAAGACAGTTTTATCAAAGAAATACAACAATAGACGGTATAACTTCTACTACAACGCCAAGTTTCATCAAAACGATGGCGTTCAAAGAAGATAGACTACAATTTCTGAGCTTACGATTAAATATCGATTTTCGAAAGTATGGATGGTGGTGTAGCATGAAAGCTTAAGGTTACACGTAAGTTAAATTTACCATGGTAAAACACGCTATTATGTTAACCGCATATTCAGACTCCTTGACAATGCCACCTGATAAAAAAAAAAAACAATAACAACAACAGCGACAGCGGCAGACACACCTTTCTTTTTCATCTTCTTTTTGTGCTTTCCTTCTGCCTAGAGGTTACAGAAAAAACGATCAGATTCGAACTCAAGGTACAACTTAATTCTACCAAAATATTTTATTGTCACCATCTCACCTCGTCCGCCATCTTGAAAATTTGTCTGTTTCAAGGAATTGTGGTCTATTCACTTTACCGCTGACAAACAAACCGAAGTCATTGCGGTTGCAAGTTTAGCTGACGAGCCGACGATTCACGTGGAAATAAAAAGATCGAAATTTTGACCAAAACTTGAAAGTTTTTGGATAATCTTGAGCAAACGGATGCCAGCCATCGACAAAGAAGCCGAGTAAGTGCTTTTAGCTTTCTTTTTCTGAGAGACTAAGTCTTTATTTAAACGTTTGACTCAATGCAAAAGTTTTTAGGTTTCAAGATGGCTGCCTGAAAATATAACTTGTTCCTTTGAAATTGTTAAGTTCTGGGTTTATAGGATGTCTTGACTTTTTTCTCGCTAGAAACGTCCAATGGCTCTTGGTAAATGTTAGGCAGCACAAATTCCTGATGTAGTAAGCATGAATGATTATTCTTGTTTTTCCAGTGAGAAGCCAAGTTGGGCCGATTTGGTAGAGGAAGGGGAAGCAGGTAAAACACTTTTAAAATGTGATCTGCTCGTTCAGTGTGGCCAGTTTTATGCGTTTTTTCTCACAAGGCTGGCTTTATTTTAAAGGTTTTACGTTTTTGATAATATGATTTTTATCATATTTTGACCTTGGGGTACACATTTACTTTATATCTGAATCGGATGCCTTTGACATTTTTATTTATAAAGCCAACCAAAAAAATTTACTTATTTTTCTACTCTGACTCAATGTTTAGTTCACTGAAAGCTGTAACTGTGTTCTTGTCTCAACTTATGTCTGACAATTGCTTTGTAGACCACATACCTCCTCCAACAGAAGTCATCAATGGAGACACAAAAATCGTAACAGAATTTAAAAGAAATGAAGAGGGAAAGCTTCTAAAGGTTAGTGTCAGAAAAGAGAACAGTATTGTTTACAGAGCACTTAAAATGTGGCAAACAGAGTTAAATATATTTTTTACAATACACTGATTGCAGCTGCATCAAACTCTTGACTGTCTGGTAGAGTACTTGGCAAGATTTCTTTATAACTGCATACTTCATTATTTGTACAGTTATTTGAAAAGAATCAGAAAACAATAGTTTACCTTTTAGATCAATGCTTTGTTTAGAACTGAATAGTATGGGGTTATCTGGAATTCTCTTCAAGTAATTTCCTTAAACAAACCAATCTCCCACTCTGATAGTGCCTTTTTTAACCCTTGTGGAATTTACCTTGGTCATTGTGGATTTTTCCTTGAAGTGTAAATTTAGATTGCTGATTTTTTTTCAGAGCTTACAATTTTTCTCCCTTAATTTATCTCTCTTAGATTGTGAGGACTTTCAAAATTGAAACGAAAAGAGTTTCTAAGACAATTGCAAAGAGAAAGGTAGCAGAGTTTGATTTTTATATGTACTATGTCATTGAAAGGCTGTTTGCTTTTTTATAATGTGTTTGTCATGGTCCAGTCTTTTCTAAAAATGATTCTTTTTATATTTCAGTTATGGAGAAAATTTGGAGATGCAAAGAATGATGGTCCTGGTCCTAATCCCTCTACAACAACAGTTACTGATGATGTGTTCCTTATTCTTACCACAAATAAGGAGGTAAACGACTTAACCTCAGCAGGTTTCTCGTATATGGCTGTAGTAACTGTATATGACAGTTTATGAAAAGGAGTTGCATACCTGCCTCATGAAACATGCCTGTAGACACCTTTTTCTTATAGAAAACATTTGAAATCACTTGTCCTTAAGTAAGGTAGCTTTACACTGTGGTTAGCTAGATGTTAAGTGTGATACATTTATATTTTTTGGGATCTGGCTTAAAATTTTTTTTTCAATGAATTTGGTACAAAAAGCTGTACTTGGTAGTTTTAATGCTCTTCATTAGCAGTGCATCTGGAAAATTATAAGGTGGATTATTAGAGTGTAGAGGAAATGATGTTGTAATTTGCGCCAGACTGTGGTTTGTGGGAACAGACTGCCATCTGTTCTTTACCACACCACTTGGTTGATGACAAACTCACTTCTGATCCTCTTTAGGATGTAGTTTGGTTGGATCATGTCAAAAGTCACTATCAAGAAAAATTTTTTTTTGATTTACATCCTTTTTTTTAACTTTCACCAAACCCTTAACAGGGTTTGAAGTCAAAATTATATTTAATGAATTGAAAGCTTATAACAGAATCTTCAGAGCTCTCTGTTTCTCTCTCTATAAATGCTTTAAAGACACTAAGCCATATGTGTTTGTTAATTGAAAAGTTTTCAATCAATCTGTCTTTTTCTTTTCTATAGGACCTTCAACAAGATAATGATGACCCACTGAAAAAATTAGGTCAAAGTTCACAGAAGATTGTTCAGTGCCGTATCTGTAAAGGGGACCACTGGACAACAAAGTGTCCTTACAAGGATCAGCTTGAGGTTATACAAGCTCAAGTCAAGGATGATGAAGCAAAATCTGCAGTTGATGCTGGTAATGAATTAGAATAAACCCCACTTCCTTTAGAAAGCTATTTTGATCATTTTAGGCCAAGTTAGATTTGTATAACTAACAGGATGGTACACATATTCCAGATAGAAAGGTGTTACTTTTTCGTGTGGAAAAGTGTTTGTGACAACATGATGCCATGGTACAGTATTTATGCCAAAGCCTTGGTATTGGTATTAAGTTGACTGATGTATTGACTTCAACCAGCCACTTGTCTATTGATTGCTAGTTACTGGTAGCAAAGATTAAGCATCACTATTGTTGTTGACTCATGACATGTTTTGTGCCTTAGGAAACTATAAACTATCATTTTACTTCTTCAGTCACATCCTGCAAGTGTGCTGTTCATGTACAGTGCTTGCATGATACTTTCCCTGATTGGTTAATACTTTGATGATCCACTATGGGCTTACATGTAATGTACAAGATATGAGTAAACCCTTTATACCCTAGCATCAATATGCAAGTTCTCCTTACTGCTCTCTATACATCTCCCACGGAACTTGCAAGGAGAATTTGTCTACCAGTCAAGAACTTCTTTAATTTGCAATTATCTTATTTGTTCTCATGATCCTAATGTTTGATTCAGGGGGGGATACAGTGAGAAGAAATTAATTGGTTATCACTCTAAAGGTGTAAAAGGTCAAATGGAATTCTTGATAAAATGATCTCTTGGAAGGTTCATCTGTATTTTTCTTTTTGTGATAATTTAAAATATTTATCCTGAACAGAGGGAAAGACAAACTAACCATCAACCTACATTTGTAATGAGGTATAAATTTTGGAGCTATGTCAACCTTCTAAGCTTTGGTTTAACCCTCCGATACCGAAAAATGATTCATCAGTCCTGTAGTATTATTTTCTTCTGTGTCCAATATGTTAACATGCAAAGAGAGGGCTTAAAATAACTTTTCCCCCTGTGATGGTTTTCAAGCAAAGTTGTGAATACTAGTGAAAGTTACATTTTTCCCAATGATAAGCACATATAAAAAATTTTTACAAAATCAATTTTTAAGGAATTTTATCCTCAGTCATCGTAGAATCTTTAAACTCAAGACACCATTTGTAATTTGGAAAAATAAGTTTTTGATGTTTTTTATTTAAAACATGGTGTTATTTCACTCTGTGGGATGACACTTAATTTATTGAACCTTCATTATTATTATCAAGCTATTGAAAAGAAAAACCCAGAGGGCGTTCTTCTGATTCTGATCCAACACCAAATTCTCCCCTCTAGGAAAGTTTTCTAACAGGATCTTGAGAATTAAAACTTTGATATTTTTGCAAGTGAAGTACATGAACTTGTCGATGAAATTTCTTAATTGTTTATAATAATACAGGAGGAGCAGTAGGAGGAGCTGGGGAGCAGCCACAAGCATCTAAGACTGGAAAGTACATAGCACCAAGTTTGAGAGAAGGGGCTGGAAACAGGCGTGGAGAGACTATGCCAAGGTCACAGAGAGGTATAAACCTTTTAAGGGTTTGCAGTGAGGGGCAAAAATACTGGATGAATTCTTTTGAATTCAAAAGGTATCATTGCTAATTAAAAGTGCCCCTTCCCCCTAAAACAATGTTGAACTCTTTGAAGTTAGATAGAAAAAACCTGGCATTTAACATGGGAAGGGTAGGGTATACTTGCCCTACTAGGTATTTTTGAGAGCAAAATTAATTTTTTTCTCCTTGACACCTCAGAGGTTAGTGTGAGAGTTGAATCAGCAGTGGAGCTATATACAATATGTAGCGTACAAAGAAATTTAAAAAATTATCCACTGCTATTATTGACTCTCACTGGAACTGTGCTACAGTGATAGAAGAGTGTGTCTTGCAAGTTTTTTAGTTGAATGTTGATTTGACCTGATTTTCTAGTGTGCAAGATAAGAGATAAAGTTGTGTATTAAAAACTATATATTGTACCTTCCATTCAGATGAAACAGCCACAATACGTGTGACAAACTTGTCAGAGGATACTAGGGAATCTGACCTCATGGAACTCTTCCGTCCATTTGGACCAATCTCAAGGATTTTCTTGGCCAAAGACAAGAATACCAACCAGTCTAAGGTAGTGGCTCCAAAGATAATTTGTCTACTGTGTGTGTGTATTTTCCAAGGGATTGAATTTGTGGGAGAGAATGAATTTATCTCATTTATATATGGTCTAATAGTAGCATAAGCTGTTTCTTGTCCTTGTAAACATCCACTTTTCATCTTTGCAGAAAGGGGGGGGGGGAGGGGGAAAGAGTTGCTTAATGGTTAGGGCACTTAACACTTTAGCTCCCGTGAGTGACCAAGACAGAATTTCCCCTTACTATATCTATGCAATATCATGCAGACAACTGATGAGAATAAAGGAAAATATCAATTCTGGGATTACCAATTGATCTGTTAAACCAAATTCTCCAAACTAACATAATGAGAATCATTTGGCAGACAGTAAGGAGAATTACTAATGAAATCTTGGGAGTTTAGGGGTTAACACTGAGTCAAAAGATTTCAGGTTCAAACCTTGGGCAAGTCATTGCGATCTATGAATAACTGTAAATATATGCAAATCATATATGTGAAATGCAGATGTAGAAATGAATATGTAAGAAATCTTTGTAGTAATGAACACATTGTGTTGTGTTTAAGGGCCAGATATTTTACTCCTGCTGTGTCTCTCTGTGCCCAGTAGTATATGTAAGTGCAGGTGAACTGTCACAGAAATCTGTTGAAATGCTGATGGGTAACTTGTGATTGACTAGGATCCCATTCAGAAGGAGATATTGCAATACTCTTTCTTGCTTCTTGCTAGAGAAATCTGTCCCAATTAGAGGCTTTTAACCTTTTACACCCTAACATCAGTATGCATATTCTCCATACTGTTCTCTTTACATTTCCTAAGGTGCTGACAAGGAGAATTTGTTTAAAAATCAAGAGCTTCTTTAGTTGGGGATCATTTCTTTTATTCTCATGCCCATAATGTTTGATTCTGGGGTGATATTTTAAGGAGAAATTAGATGCTAATCACTCTCAGAGGTCAAAGAATAAGGGGTGGAAGCTTTGAAAAAAGTATATTTACCCTTTTTACGCTTTCTGTTCTGCAGGGTTTTGCATTCATCAACTTCGTCCATCGTGAGGATGCCGCCCGAGCTATTCAAAGTGTTCAAGGATTTGGTTATGATCATCTGATCTTGAGCGTGGAATGGGCCAAGTAAGTTGATGTTTTGAAAGTCCTTTTTTGTGGGCATGTATCTGTAAGAATATATTTGTAAGATCCATGCACTTCACATTACAACTCTACTGCGTACATGTACATGTTTCAGGGTTCGTAAGAGTATTGATTTCTAGAAAAATGAAAACTTTTGGAATTAATGTTTGGCTTGAATTAGTGCATCATTTCTGAGTGTTCTATGTGAGGCAGCTGAATTACCAAAATTTACCTCAGCTGATACGGTTTTATGATGTGATCGAAGACTTTTAGTGTTCAGTCTTAATTAAAGCAGAAATTTGTACATGTTTCTCTCCACAGACCATCAACTAATCAGCAATGAGAAGCAACCAGAAGTGATGTGCGTCATTCGTCCCTTTAGAAAAAGGAAGATAAATGAATAAAAAATATATCATTCCATTATACTTGACCTAGTGCTTGAACCTCTTTTAGAGCTAGAGAAACGTTTGGCCTGACTTTTGTTTATAGCTTGCTTACCCTATCATACCACAATTTTTTTGCCCATCTGCAAAATTCAGAGCCGTGTGACAATTTTTTACTAGAGAATAAATACAAGACCATGTCAAAGGCAAGTTTGGCATTTTATTATATTTGTCAGTTAGTGCCTGCGCCATAGTTGGTCAGTTATGCGGGCCGTTTTTTACTGAACAGGCCGGTAAACTCAAAAGTTTGTTTGAATTGAAATCTTCCCATCTTTGAACCCAGAGTGATGATTAGTATCTTTTGAACCACGTTTTGACGGTGCGTGCTGTAAGTTCACAACACAGAACCTGCTTTTCTCTTGTAAAACTGGGGCTTTGATACCATAGCGATGGAATTGAAATCAATCGAAGGCAGTACAAGGTCCTATTGTGAAGGCTTGCCCCTTGTCCGACTTTTCTTTTTAAAAAACGTCACGTATTTTAAAATGACTACTAACTTTTACAGAGTCGAAATAATGTACCTCCTTTGCCCAACGAAAACGTAGTTTTAAAATGCTAACGGCACTCGGTGTTTTCAATTTCATTCATTTTCATGCAAATCTCCGACAAATTGAAGGAATCCCTTAAGGCCGTAGGGAGAAAGGCTTTATGTTAATCCATTCTTATAGAGAGGTGTTTTCTAATTAAGTTCAGTTAGATAATAGACTACTTTGCTCAATTGAATAATACGCCTGGTACATTGCACAGGACGGACTATTAAAAAAGAACTCCAATAAAATAGTGGGCTAGGAAAATCATTGACTCGCACTCCAGAGTGAATATTTTTCATCTATTTTTATTTAATATTCTTTTTGATCAACAAATGAGCTAATATTCATAATGTTCCATTCGCCAATATTCCATTGGCTATTTTTCTTTTCGCTCTGACGAAGGGCTAACGCACGAAATCTCACTTTTTGGAAACTTTACGGTGGTCAATTTACATTAACTCGGTTGATAAAGCCAAATTAAGAGGCTAATTTTCGGCTAGGGCACGTTTTCTGGGGAAATTCGGAGACGTGAAGGTGGCAAAGCACACAATTCCTCTCTACTGACTCTATTGTGTAGAGTTTTGACGGTTTATTGACAAGACTCAAGCGCACCCACGTCCCGTTCTGAGAAGTTTTCCTGACAAGGAACAAGGGTAAGAATTTAACCCAACACCTGGAAAGGAAGTTCTTTGCGCACAAAAATATCGATAAGAATCTTAACACCACTTGCAAGAAGAACAACTGCCAATACAATGGCGACTATATGATCTAAATACCACACGTAAGTGTATTGATCCACAAGTAAAGTACTTATTGCCATACCCAGCAAAAGACCACTTGTGACTGCGTCGTCAATACACAAAGAAACGAGAACTGAACTTTGGTATCTCTTAGAGATCCAGAACTCCAAAGTAGCTAAAAGACAGTAGGTAATGCTAAAACCAAGAAGAGCAGACCACAATAAGTTCGCATGTCTGGGTCTTTTTTCATCTTCCAAGTTAAAACTAGATACTATAATTGTTACGAGACCATTGAAAGTAAAGGCGATACCAAAGGCAACTGATCCGTATCTTTCCCTCCTTGGCCCCATGACCTTCTCATTCGAATAGTCCCGGAAGCGCCAAATAACAACAGCAGTACTGAAAACTGCGAGGAGAGTGTCGAGCGCAGTGGCAAGGGCAGAAGAACTATCTGTTGTAGCCGTGCCGTAAAATGCAGCAGCCGAAAAAAAAATTGAAGTGATCAGGCTCGCAACTGAAACAGCAACGATAGCTCGTCTCCATTTGTATCTTTCGTGAATTTCCAATACCGATTCCTGTTTATTAGTGCCGATGTCGTCAGCAGAAACACAAGGTGAATGATCTAGATCTCCTTCGCTTCCCGAGGGATTGAATTCAGCCCTGAAGTTTGCTGCTAATTTAGGTGAATGTATTGGTGACTGCCAACCTCGGACAGTATTCTGTGAGGAAAGCGGAAACATCTGTCGTTTCCCTATCTTCTGGTTCGCTCCTTGCCAATTCCACGATATATCAGCCGATGCAAGTTCTACCTGGGGAAATGTACTGTGTTAAAGACTTACTTGTGGATTATTCAGTGTTTCCTTAATGAGATATGCGCATACAAAAATAATGTGTGTGCATTGTTGTTGAAACAATCGAGAGCAGAAGTCATCTCTTCGCGAAAGTCCTCCTGACACGGAATTTTTTGTGCCTAAGTATTTAGCTTATCATACAGTACAAACCAATTCCGATAGAGGAAAAAATTTCAAAAAACTTAAAACTCGGTTTTTCGGGCCCTTAAATGCTCTTATTTTGTCTTAAAAGTGTCCCGTGGACTAGTAACGAACGAATTAGCGTTTCGTGACGTAGAACACTATGAAAACTGACAAAGACGGTTTCTTGCCTTTGGTGTTCAGGTCGAGATTAGAGCAAAAAATTCCCGTTTCTCAATATTTACTTTATTGCATTTGTGTTTTGTTTTTTATGGCGAAATCTATATTAAAAATGGGTTGGGTAATAATGTAAGGTAAGCGAAAATCAAGGACCGTGCCATGATGTTTCTTCAATCAGTTATTTTATGATACGCACCTGTAGGCTTAAGTTATTGGAGTGTTTAAGTCTCATTCTTCCTTTGTGTTTCAATATGCAGCTCTCAGTAATGTTAGGTAAGCTTAAATCAGTCACCGTGCCATGATTTTAAAATGAGGTCGTATTCGTCATCTTCATGTCGCTGTAAATACTGAGAAGTTTTCGAAAGGCAATGAGCTCAAACAGTACGCTTGAGAACTGCGCCGATTGAACAAAAATCCACGAGACTGCTAGCAAAGTGAAATTCACCCTATAAAAGTCTCGGTATTAAAGGGAATCAGTAATCTTAGTTCAATGAGCCATAACTGGCGAAACATGGAACAGCTAAATTAATCCCCCCCAAGTTCCGAGGCTCGATTATCAACGTTTCAGTCTGTTTCATTTAATGGTATCTCAGGGCTGAGTCATTTGACTCAAAGGCCAATATGGTTACAACTGTCCTTCTCTTAATGAAGACTCGGTTCAAAGAACGTGAAAGACAGGGTTAATTCCAAGTCATTTTGTGAGCTACACTTGCGTGCGATTCGCCTGACCGTGTACAAACTGGTCGTGCGTGTCCTTTTTAGAAAATTCGTCCTGAAATCATGATTTGAAAATTTGGAAAGGAAGTTTCTTGTGAACAAATATCTCCACCAGAATTTTCATGCCGCAATAAAACAGCATGAGTGAAACAGCAATCGCCGCGGAATGATCTAAATACCACAAGTTTGGAAGTTTACATTCAATTAATTCATTCACAGAAAGGGCAAACATTAACCCTCCTGTAAGTCCATCATCTATACTCAGGGCTATAAGAATAGCGCTCTTAAGCTTCGAAGATATCCAGAATTCCGTCCAGGCCAGTAAGCAATAAACAAAACAAAACGCCAGTAGACATGGCCACATAATGCTGGCTCCATCTGGTTTGGTTTTATCAGTCAGGTGCTTCACTGAAACTGCTATAACTATCAGCGCGTCCACGATGAATGCTATTCCAAAGGCAATGGATCCATGCTTTTCTTTCTGAGGAACGATTTTGGCGTTCGTTTCTTCATGAAATCTCCAGACTAAGACGAAACATGTGAGTACGGTGAGCGTTGTGTCTAGAGCAGTGGCGAGGACAGATGAACTGTTCATAGTGGCTGAGAGGAAGAAAGATGCCCCCGCAAAAATCACAGACACCAATAATCTCGTCATAGTCACTGCTAGCGCCATTTTTCTCCATTTATGCCTTTCACGAACCTGTAATATTGTTTGTGGCTTAGTTTCTTCCCTGTGTTCGTCGACAAAGGAAACGCAGGGTGATTTTTCACAAACGCTGTCATTTTGTCCGGGATTGAACTCTGCTTTAAGGCGCATTCCCAACTGTGGGGAAGATAAGGGCGAAAGGCTCTGAGCACTGGAATTGGCCACCTGCGTTGACGACTTTAGCTGAGCCATGATCATGTGAGGATCTCTTGAGAAGAGTTGTTCATTAATATCTACACACCCTAAGCAGGGGTGACTTGTTTGGATAACCAGCAGTAATGAAAGATAACATCAACGACGCATTTGCTAAATTTGAGACAATCTTTTGTTTTTGTGTTCATATAGGGTGACTGAATAAATCAGATAGAAGAATTGATCAGTAAGTTCATAATGATTGGAATGCTATTGTGGTTTTGTTACATGTTAGGTCAAAAAAGAGTCTAGAAAAAACATATATAACAAAGGAACTTGCCAGGTTATAAGTCAGTGACCGCTGCTAACTTTTGAAAAAATTATTCAGAAAAGTGCAGGTATTTGACATAAACTATTGAATGCGGTTCATTTAAACCGCCGAGGACTGAAAAATTGCTGTTAGTAACAACCTTGAGGACGCTCAATGTGAAATGAGGCACTGGAGTTAGAACCACGCTTCAATGACCTTTTTGAAAAGGACGACTCTAGAAGTAAACTATTCTGTTGTGCATGTTCCCCTGTAGAGTTAAAGTAAGTAGTTGTTATGTTATCATAGAAGCTTATTTACATATCATTTAAAGTTCTCTGAAGACTCCTGCTAGATTGCCGCAGTCTCGATGCGTCACTTAGGCTCCGAGTCTTTGACTTAGCTCGCCACAATTTGTGAAGCTAGAGAATTTTTGGGATCTTATTGACTGAGTTACAATGGCAGAATGTATACTGTGATACAGTGATAGAAGAGTGCGTCTTGAATTAGAAGAGTGTTTCTGCAAGTCTTTTGGGTGAATGTTGATTTGACCTGATTTTCCAGTGCGAAAGATAAGAGATAAAGTTATATATTTATAGGTTATTTTACGGTTGGTGAGCGCGTACGATTTTTATTCACAAGTTGAGTATTTGCTGGGGTTAGGAAGAGTTGCCTCACGGTTAGTGCACTTAAGACTACGTCAAGAGTTTTCTGGTTCAAACCTTGGGCAAGTCATTGTGTTGTATAAATGACTGTGAATATATCAAAATCATATATGTGAACCACAGGTATAGAGGTGAATATGAAAGCGATCTTTACAGTACTGAACACATTGAGTTGTGGTTATGAACAAGATATTTTTATTCCACGTGCCTCTCTCCACTCAGGAGTAAATGCAGGTACAGGTGAACTGTAACGGAACTTTGTGGAAATGATTTTTTAGAATCCCATTCAGAAGGAGATATTGCGATGCCCTTCTTGCTTGCTTGTCCCAACTAGAGGCTTTTAACCTTTTACATCCTAACATCAGTAGGTATATTCTCCATACTGTTCTTTTTACATTTCCTAAGTTGCTGACAAGGAGAATTTGTTTAAAAATCAAGAGCTTCTTTAGTTGGTGATCATTTCCTTTATTCGCATGCCCATAATGTTTGATTCAGGGGTGATATTTTAAGGAGAAATTAGATGCTTATCAATCTTAGGAGTAAAAGGATTTGGGATGGAAGCTTTCAAAAAAAGTGTATTAATCCATTGTTCGCCTTCTGTTCTGTTTGCAGGGTTTTGCATTCATCAACTTTGTCCATCGTGAGGATGCCGCCCGAACTATTCAAAGTGTTCAAGAATTTGGTTATTATCATCTTATCTTAGGCGAGGAATGGCCCAAGTAAGTTAATGTTTTGAAAGTCCTTTTATGGGCATGTATCTTTAAAAATATGTTTGTAAGATCCATAAACTAAACGTTACAACTCTACTGCGTACATATACATGTTTCAGGGTTCGTAAGAGTCTTGATTTCTGGAAAAATGAAAACTTTTGAAATTAATTTTAGGCTTGAATTAGTGCATCATTGCTGAGTGTTCTTTGTGAGGCAGCTGAATTACCCAAATTTACCTCAGCTGATACGGGTTAATGATGTGATCAGAGAATTTCGTGTTCAGTCTTTATTAAAGCTGTAATTTGTACATGTTTCTCTCCACAGACCATCAACTAATCAGCAATAAGAAGTAAGTAGAAGTGATGCTTGTCGTTCGTCCCATTGAATGAATAAAAAAGATATCATACCATTATACTTGTCCTTGTGCTTGAATCACTTTTGCAGGTAGAGAAACGTTTGGGCTGACTTTTGTTTACAGCTTGCCTACGCTACCATATAACAATTTTTTGCCCACCTGCAAAATCCAGAGCCGTCTGACAACTTTTACTCGAGAAGAAATACAAGAACATGTCAAAGACATGTGTGGCATTTTATTATGACTGTCAGACAGTGCGTGTACCATAGTTAGTCAGTTATGCGGGCCGTATTTCACTGAACAGGTTGCTTAACTCAAAAATTTGTTTGAAATGAAATCTTCTATCTTTGAACCCAGAGATATGATTAATACCTTTTGAAACTCGTTTTGAAGGTGTGTACTGTAAGTCACGAAACCTTTACAATGCAGAACTTGCTCTTCTTTTGTGAAACTGGGACTTTATTGCCATGGTGATGGAATTGTAATCAATAGAAGAAGGCAGTTAATGTCTTATTGTGAAGACTTGCTACTTGTCCGAATTTTCGTTTTAAAAAACGCTCCGTATCTTGAAATGACTGTTGACTTTCACAGAGTCGAAATAATGTACTTTCTTTGTAGTAAACGAAAACGTAGTTTTAAAATGCTAACAGCACTCAGTGTCGTCATTTTCATTCCGTGCAAATCTCTCTGACAAATTGAAGGAATCCCTTAAGGCCGTAAAGAGAAAGGCGTTACCTTAATCCATTTTTAAAGGGAGGGGCTTCCTAATTAAGTTCAGTTAGATAAGAGGCTATTTGCTTAATTGAGGAATAGCGCCCGGTACATCGCACGGGACGGACTATTGAAAAATAACTCCAGTAGAAATAACAGCGGGCTAGGAAAATCATCGACTCGCTCTTCAGAATAAATTTATTTCATCTTTTTGATCAACCAATGAACTAATATTGATTAAAGTTCTAATCGCCAATATTCTATCGGCTATTTTTTCTTTTCGCTCTGACGAAGGGCTAACGTTCGAAATGTCACTTTTGGAAACTCTTTCCTGTTTATCAGTGTCCACGTCTTCAGGAGAAATGCAAGGTGAATGATCTAAAACTCCTTCGCTTCCCGAGGGATTGAATTCATTCCTGAAGATGCTGCCAATTTTGGTGAATGTGTTGGTGACTGCCAACCTCGCACAGCATTCTGTGAGGAAAGCGGAAAATTTTGTCGTTTCCCTGTGTCTGGTTTGCTCCTTGCCGATTGCATGATATATCAGCAGATGCAAGTTCTACGTGAGGAAATGTACTATGTGTTAAAGACTTATCTGAGGATTATTCTGGGTTTTCTTAACCCTTCTAACTCCCAAGATCTGATCGTAAATTCTCTCTTGGAGCTGCTTTGCATTTCCTTGTAAATTAATTGTAAGAATATTGTGTTAGATCAAGATAACAACCTTTATCTGATAAGTATGAGTGTTCTTGTTACCTGTTGGCTGAGAGAAATTTCAAGTTAATCACTTGTGGGGGTCAAAGAGTGAATTAGATATGTGAATACAAAGAACACCGTTGTGTATGCATCGTTGTTAAAACAATCGAGCGCAAGCAAAAGTAATCTCATTATTTAAGGGTTTTTAAGAGGTGAATTTTTTTTGCGTAAATATTTAGCTTATCATATGTACAAACCAATTCCGATAGAAGAAATATTTAAAATTCTTAAAACTCGGTCTTTTTGGGCCCCAAAGTGCTCTTATTTAGTCTTAACCCTTTAACTTCTATGAGTGACCAAGAGATCATTTCTCCTTACAACATCAATACAATATCAACCAGATAAATGACGAGAATAAAGAAAAATATCAATTTGGGGATAATTAGTTTGTGCAATACTAAATTTTATGAACTAATATTATAAAAATTGTATATTTGACAATAAGGAAAATTACAAATTTGATCTGGGAGTCAAAGGGTTAAAAGTGTCCCGTGGACTGGTAACGAATTAGCGGGTGATGACGTAGAAAACTGTGAAATTCTCAGCTGACACTTGCAAATCTCTCACATCTCTTGTAATTTTGTATCAGTCAGCGTTGAAATACTCTTGAAATGATGTCCGATAGCGATGTATACCTACTTTTTCAGCAAGCTCTAACGAGAGTTATGCTACATTGTACTCAAGTAACAGTTCAGCCCTACGAAGGAGAACCGCGTGCATCAAACGAAAATTTCGACGAAGACTGATAAAGACGATTCAGTTCTCGCCTGCAGTGTTCAGGTCAAGATAAGAGCAAAAATTTCCCGTCACTGAATATTTATTTTGTTGCGTTTGTGCTTTGATTTCTATGGCGAAATTTATGTTAAAAATCAGTAGCATCTGAAGGCATTTTATTCCTTCGCATTACGTGTGGCGAAGATTCTCCTCGGTCAGTGCTCTAGAGTTTCGTTGCTGTAGAGAAATTCCCTTAGTAAACCAAGAGCTAACTTTTTACGAAAGAATTAGCTGTATCAGGAGGCACGATGGTTTTTCACCAAGAAGTTATCGGGCAGTTTCACTACAAGTTGCTCCTTTCGCTAGAGATTGCAAAGACAGACAAAGACGTCGAGCCGGCCAAACCGAACGGAAAACGATTGAGTTTATAGTCATCTGATTCAAGCTAATCTCAAATAGGGTTTTTATTAGAGAAAAACGTCTTTAGTTGAAGTGTAGTATTGCCATAAGACCCATTCCGCTCAAAGGAAACAACTCACATCAGTATTGTAAGTAATTATTTCGTATGCATCGATTTTCACACGGCAGTGGGATTCGCTATCATCTAATTAATTCAATAAAATTTGTCTCTTTATTTATCTCGATGCAGTGCTGCTATCACAATGATATTACTACTTTTGCTTCTTTTAGTTTCTCGAGGACAGGGAAGAAATGATGGCTCGTGGGGTGGATTTTGGGAAACCTAGGTTGGGAGAATTCACGGCCCTTTCGAGCTTGTCTTTATGCCAGTATCCGCCAGAGGTTTCGCACTGTTCACGCAACAGGATATCGGTTAGGAAATCTCAGGAAAGGGCTTGAACTGCATTACAAATGATGCATTTCTGTTGTTAAAATAAGATGGAAACTACAATTGATAGGATTTTCATTCAATAAGTAAAGCGCAAATGTAGCCATGTAAAAAGACAAGGAGTATGGGTACATCTCAAGCGCGTGAAATTAACAACAATAAGTTAAGAAACTCACCATTCTTCGCCTGCGAAATGTCAGCGGAAAAGAATGTTAAACAATCGTGTGCGGTGTGGGAAAAGGCCCCTTAATCAGTCCCCTGATTTGGCTAGTCGTATGTGTTCATGACAGGCGTCTTCGAAGCTGGTACGGAGCATGAGGCCGACAACATTGAAGAGTAAAATCTCCTCGATGTCGACGATCGAGATGCGTCCATTTTGGTCATACAGCTACATCCTTTAGAAAGTAGTGTATAGAAATAGCCGGTATATGTGTATTATTCTTGTAGCTAACATCATTTGGCGCTCTGGCCATGCAATACGTTCGTCCTTTCTTTTAGATTTCTCCGCCTTCTCCACCATAGTTGCCGACGTGTCTTCACAGTTTTCTACGTCACAGCTATGTAACATGATATAGTTTTGGCCACGCACTTAATGAGGACACTTTTTGGCCGACAAATCGTACTTTCAATGCACAAAAAAGTGGTCCAGGAGAACTCGCTAGGCGCTAAAGTCGATTATTTCTAATTTTTAATACAGCTATCAACCAGAAACTGCGAAAAAAAATTCGTGTCATGGGCACTTTAACTGATTACTCAGTACCATCAGGAGCCCATTACTTAATGAGTAATGGACTCCTGGTACCATACAATGTTCTTCGGCTACAGAAGAAGAAAACAGAGTCCTTAATACCCATAGCAAGACAAAATCGCAAAAATGCTGCCGCTGATTTTACATTTGCATTTGCTTGAATTCTCCAGCGGACCGTATCGCTCAAAACATAGCTTAGCCTGGTGCCCATATATTTTCCAAGTGGAACGTAAAACAATCGACATTGCAAAAGGCCCGAGGTAAATAAACAAGAAAATTTGGTCTTATCAACTGGGTTGACAATGTAAAGTAGGCACCATAAAGCGAGTTTCTAAGCTGACGTTTTAAGCGTTAGCCTTTCGTCAGAGCGAATAAGGGAGTAAACCCTTTGGGTATAAATTGGAGCACAGTAATTGAATTTCTGGCCCTCTGACTGGCTGAGGGGAGCTGTGGTGTCAGCTAATAACCTTGCTCCGAGTTCATAACCTAGCTCCGACATATATGGTCAATGAATTCGTCAGCGAAATGAGCAAAATTTCTGTGAGCGAGCCTTGCTCTTGTTTTCCGGTGGTTGACAAAACCAAATAAAAGCTTGTTAGCAGAGTTATCTTTTGTGTGCAATCTTATTAAAATATGTTATTCTCTTTATCCTTGCCGACTATGAGAATACACTCGACGCCGTGCACCTCGCTAGTTGTATACCATCTCATCTTCGATCGATGCGACTCCGTAGAACAATCATTAATTAATTCTATGATTTATTTCACGACGTTTCGCGCCAATATTTTGAATTTGAAATATTATTGAATTCTAATACATCGAGCGATTTCAAATCTAACGGATTCCTGGATAATTCGAATGAAGTTTTCCAGTCCTTACTAATTTAAAACATCTTAAAACACCAGCCTAAGTTAATCTGAGTCGCAAAGCGCTCTTAGTTATGTTTTTTTGTTTCGTCACAGTTATTTTATGATGCGTGCCTTTAGGCTTAAGTTACTGAAGTGATTTTGCTTCACTCTTTCTTCGCTGTTTCAGTGTGTAGCTCTCAGCGAAGATCAAGGCCCGTGCCATGATTTTAAAACGAGGTTGCATTTGTCATCTTCATGTCGCTGTAAATACTGAGAAATTTCGAAAGGCAATGAGCTCAAACAGCACACTTAAGAAGTGCGTCGATGGAACGAAAACCCACGAGACTGCTGGCGAAGTGAGATTCACCCTAAAAGTCCCGGTATTTAAAGGGAATATTTCTTAGTAATCTAGGTTCAATGAGCTATAACTAGCGAAGCATGGAACAGCTTGATTAATCTCCCAAAGTTCCGAGGCTCGATTATGAGGGGACAGTCTGTTTCATTTAATGATATCTCAGGGTTGAGAGTCCTTTGACTCAAAGGCCAATGTGATTACAATCGTCTTCTTTTAATTAAGACTCGATTCATAGAACGTGAAAGACAGGGTCAATTCCAAGTCATCTTGTGATAATGAGCTGCACTTGCGAGCGATTCGCCTGACCGTGTACAAACTGGTCGTGCGTGTCCTCTTGAAATCATGAATTGAAAATTTGGAAAGGAAGTTTCTTGTAGACAAATATTTCCACAAGAATTTTGATACCGCAATATAACAGCATGAGTGAAACAGCAATCGCCGCGGAATGATCCAAATACCACAAGTTTGGAAGTTTACATTCAATGAATTCATTCACAGAAAGAGCGAACATAAACCCTCCTGTAAGCCCATCATCTATACTCAGGGCTATAAGGATAGAGCTCTTAAGCTTCGAAGATATCCAGAATTCCGCCCCGGCCAGTAAGCAATAGACAAAACAAAACGCCAGTAGACATGGCCACATTATGCTGGCTCCATCTGGTTTGGTTTTATCAGTCAGGTGCTTCACTGAAACTGCTATAACTATCAGCGCGTCCACGATGAATGCTATTCCAAAGGCAATGGATCCATGCTTTTCTTTCTTAGGAGCGATTTTGGCGTTCGTTTCTTCATGAAATCTCCACGCTAAGACAAAACATGTGAGTACGGTGAGCGTTGTGTCTAGAGCTGTGGCGAGGACAGATGAACTGTTCATAGTGGCTGAGAGGAAGAAAGATGCCCCCGCAAAAATCACAGACACCAATAATCTCGTCATAGTCACTGCTAGCGCCATTTTTCTCCATTTCTGTCTTTCACGAACCTGTAATATTGTTTGTGGCTTAGTTTCTTCCCTGTGTTCGTCATCAAAGGAAATACATGGTGATTTTTCAAAAACGCTGTCATTTTGTCCGGGATTGAACTCTGCTTTAAGACGCATTCCCAACTGTGGGGAAGATAAGGGCGAAAAGCTCTGAGCACTGGAATTGGCCACCTGTGTTGATGACTTTAGCTCAGCCATGATGATCTCTTGTGGGGAGCTGTTCATTAATATCTACACACATTAAGCGGGGGTGACTTGTTTGGATAACCAGCAGTGATGAAAGATAAAATAACTATGCATATGTTTAAATTGAGAAAATCTTTTGTTTTGTGTTCATAGAGGGTGACTGAGTAAATCAAATGAAAGAATTGATCAGTAATAAGTTGAAAATGATTGGAATACTATTGTGGTTTTGTTATATGTTAGGTCAAAAAAGTCTAAAAAAAAACATATATAACAAAGGAACTTGCCAGGTTATAAGTCAGTGACCGCTGCTAACTTTAAAAAAAATTATTCAGAAAAATGCAGGTATTTGACATAAACTATTGAATGCGGTTCATTTGAACCGCCAAGGACCGCAAAATTGCTCTTAATAACGACCTTGGGGACACTCAATGTGAAATGAGGCATTGAAGTTAGCACCACGCTTCAATGACCTTTTTGAAAGGAAGACTCTAAAAGTAACCTATTCTGTTGTGTATGTTCCCCTGTAGTTTTAAAGTAGGCAGTTGTTATGTTATCATAGAAGCTTATATACATGTCACTTAAAGTTCTCTGAAGACTCCTGTTAGATTGTCGCAATGTGGAAGTGTCACTTAGGCCTGCAAAGTATTAAATTAGATGCATAGGGCACTCAGGGGACTTGCGGTCTGAGTTCGGGAACAAAACTAACAAGATATTCAGAAAGAACCAATTCACCAAACAATTATTCAAAGATCAGTCACAAGCGATTTGTATACCTCTTATTCATTGAAAGCAAAATTTGTCTTCCTCCTACGCTTGCAAAATAATGTAATCATGAAGTAATTGTTCATAGATCACTTTACGGCGGTTTGTATACCTCTTACTTTTTTAAAGAAAAATGTTTCTTTTCTTCTTAAGGCCTATTTACACGGCATGACTTTGTCGCATGCGACAAGCTTACGACAGGCCTACGACATGACTTAAGAGTCGTAAGCGAGTTGTAGGTTTTATTTACACGAAACAATTCGTGTCGTAAGCCTGTCGTAAGCTTGTCGCATGCGACAAAGTCGTACCGTGTAAACAGGCCCTTACGCTCCCGCCAAACGAGTAACATCTTTCTCTATTAGACGACAGAAGAGAAAAGTATTGTCAGAGTGCTTCTTTTTCCTCTTAATGCATGTTTCCTTTGTCCTAGTAATGTGTTCTAAATACTTTGATTTACATCATCTTCGTATCTGAGTGTTAGCTTGCCACAATTTGTGAAGCTACAAATTTTTGGGATCCTATTGACATCCACATTAAGCTTTTGAAAAAACCAAATAACAATAAACTAATTGTAAGCAAACTTTTTCTTTTCTTCCCGAGTTCTCGCGCCACATGTGTGACATCCAGATATTTCTTTATCAGGCTACAGAGAGAAACATTTCACCTTTTTCGTTCACCTGCCTTGTAGTGCTGTGTTCAAAAACTTCGATTCATAACATCTTTGTATCTGTGATAAAACCTACCACAATTTGTTTAATCTTAATAACATCCATAGTAAGCTTTTGAAACGAATAACAATAACAAACTAATTGAAAGAAAAAAATTTCTTTTCTCCTGTTGCTCCCGCCAAAATTGGGTAACGCCTTTCTTTATAAGACGAACAAAAATTTTCACCATACTCGTTCATCAGTTAAAACATGTCTGTTCTATCTCAGTACTGAGTTCTATACACTTTGAATTCTAGTATCGTCGCATTTGAGATTCAGTTCACCAAAGTTTGTGAACAAAACCAACCGATTGTATTAACCAATCAAGCTGTACTAATCTTATTGAAACCTACAATAAGCTTTTGAAACGAACGAATGACAATATTACCACCCCCCTCTGATAGGCCTCCTTTTCAATGGCCCTCATCTTCAATACCCCTCCTCTTTCATAAGTTCGTCCTCCCTTCTAATTCTCCTCTTTTTAATGCGTCCCCTCTCCAAAGAAGCCCCCGACTTAGATATGTCCCCCTCTTCAATAAGTTCCCCTCTCTGTAATAAGCCCCCTTTTTAATGATTCCCCTCCCCAAAACCCCTTCCCCCGATTTCAGTAAGTCCCCCTCCTCAATAACTCCACCTCTTCAATAAGCCCTTCTATTTAATAAGTTCTCCTCTTCATTAAGTCCTCCTCTCTAATAAGCCCCTGTTTTTAACGTGTCCCCTCCCCAAAAAGCCCCCCCGACTTCAATAAGTTCCCCTCTTCAATGAGGACCCCCTTCAAAACGTCCCCTCAATCTGAAGTAAAAAGTTTTTTTAAAAAGCCCCTTCTGAACCTCCCCTTTCAAAAGTATTGAACTCAAATAATTCAAATAATGACAGGGTAAAATACAATGTAAAAGGTAGGTTTTATTCAGATTCGAAAGGATAAGAAAGCTTTACATCCAAACGAGAACTATGCCTGCACTATAAGCATAACCATTTGAAAAAAGCTTGGAAAAGACTGACACCAGACTGGCCATAGAATACACTTTCTTTCAAAGGTTCCCAGCTGTTCTCCTGAAAAGTTATGTTTCAAGTCTTCTCTGGTTATTTAATGCATCGTTAGAGAGCGTATAGACAACGCTTGGCCGATCAAATGAAGTAAAATTTCTGACGCAGTTCTTGTTTCTTTTGAATCTTACTAAAATTTTATAAGACAGCGATATCTTTAAAATATATTTTGAGAGATCTTCCGGGGAAAAAAGGCCTTACGGCGAAACACCTTCCTCTCGTTTGATCCTCCCCAGACGCTATGACACAGAATGAATTCTTTCACCACAATAAACTATACGCAGTACTTTAGCGAATTCTCTACGGTATTTACTGCTACGCATACAATAAATAAGTGGATTGACTGCTGAATTACAAGCTACTAACGTCTGCACACAGCTAAAAGCTTTCTTGAATAGAACAACGTTCTCAGAAGGGTGTAAAATGAGCGGAAGCAGAAGCAAAGGCATCCAACATAAAGCATAAACTCCTACCACTGTTAAGATGGTTTTAGTCACCTTTCTCTCTGTCATGGTATTACAAGACCGCGAATGTACGTTATGAATTCTGTTTTCTTGACGTTTGGCCGTGATGAAAATATAGATATACACGATTGTAGTTGTGATAAGTAGAGAGGAGATGTAGATTGAGACATAGAACCTGGGAATCAAAACAGGAGAAGCGTACAAGACAGCAAATAGAAGAGAAACAAGCCAGACAAATGATATTCCTAAAAGTGCTTTTTCTGTTGTCAGAACGGCTATGTATTGGAAAGGGAATCTAATCGCACAAACGCGATCTATTGTCATTGCAAATATGTTAGTTGCCGATGCAACCGTGGAAATATGGCCGAAGAAGCTTTTGGTGATGTCAAAGATCCTGAATTCTTTATCATTTTGAAACTTGTAATTGAGGTCATGAATCACCATGGGTAGATACACCAAGCACACAGACAAGTCTGAGATCGCCAAACTTGTGATGAAAAGATCAGGAACCCTGCGAAGATTTGTGTTTGCGCCAACAGCAAGGAGTATCAAAGAGTTCCCCAAAGCTCCAAGCACACTTATCAAGGCGCAAATGAGAGAGAGGACGACCGCTACCTCTTTACTTAATATTTCACTAATACGGAGATACTCAAGTGTTTCTTGTGATGGAGAAGTAGCTGTGGAATGGTTGCAGCTTGTTTGGTTAAAACAGTCAAATGAACTTGTAGTCATACTACTCAGATGACCTCAAATGTCTTCAACCTGCAAACTGGAGCGCAAATACAGCGGTCACAGCCGTTTTATTTCCTAGCGGTCGCTTTGTCGGAAAGTAACTAAAGAAAACCTTCATTACAGGATTGAATTACCTTTAAATTGTTAAAAGCATCCTAAATAAAATTTTAGATTTGCGGCAAAAGGGGGAAAGAGGGATACAATCTATTTGAGTCCTTTTTTTTAGCACACAAAGCTCGGCAACTTGTTCCAGAAGCATTAATAAGAGTTTATGTCAAGTTTCGAGATAGAAATCTCGAGCCAATGGTCTTTTTTGGTGTTTGAGGTCCAATAAATGAAAGAGCAGGTGAAATTGGCGTCGTCATATTGCAGTTTTTGAGTGCAATTTTTTTTGAACGGTTTGTAACTATATATGTGGAAATAAACTAATAAATTGCTTCAGATAAAATAAAAGCAAAAGTGAAAACGAAATAAAAGAAAGTACCGATAATTGTTTACGCCGAAATAGGCTCAATCTCTCTGAGTGCTGAAAATCTATCTCTTTATAGGCGGCCGTCACCACCAAAACTACAAGGATGTCAAACAGATCAGCAGACACACAGGCCGTTTAGGGGTCAGTTGTAAGACAGCATGTTACCTCTTTTTAAGCTTCTATGTTGTACGCAAACGTCTCACGATATTTCTGGTTTTGTCTGTGCTCCTTCTTAAGGTGTTAAGCGATTTATGAGTATCTATTTGCACTCCTCGCCACTTAAAGTTACCATGATGATGGCGGAAGGTTCAATATACAACATGATATCGATCTCAGAGCAAAGTTCGCAAACGTTTGATCAATAATAGCTCTTAAGCTTGGGCAATCAAGGTAGATTTATATTTATTTACAAAACAATTCGCAAATTTTAACTTTAAAATTTTAAAATATAATTTTTGAAATCATCAATAGTGCTTTCTCGCCTCCATCTGCATTAAGTAAAGAGGGTCTTAATGGAATAATGGCTTTTACGACTACCCTAAAATTTTGGCCATTTTACGGCTAACTGTCCATTTCTTTCCATTGTTTTTCAAATGAAGATTGTTACGGTCAACTTTTTTTAAGACTATCTGTTAGAACTCGTCAATTTTTACGCCTAACGGCTAAATTTTAATGTCGTTTTTCTTCCAATGATTAACCAAACTGAGGCCCTAGGTAAAGCTCTTAAGCTCATAATGGAACTATTAGTCAATCATTTTGGACTACGTGAATATTGCTTGATACCATGATTTCAATTAACTACTCGGCCCTTTTTGTTAATATTAGGGTAGTTTCAAAATTATTACGTCAACGGAACACGGAAGATGCAAAATATTAATACTCTTGCTGTCTTCCTTTCAGCCGTTTTCACTCTTAATCAATTTGACCCTTAACAGTGACTTGCATCTATTTTCTCCTTCTCTCATCGCCGCTGAATCACACATTAAGGTCACGAGAATAACGGAAATGGTCACCAACCACAGAAGCTCTTGATTGGTAAACAAATTCTTCTTGTCAGTACCTCAGGAGTCATTTCCAAGCAGTGAAAACTAACTTCGACTTCACGGACTTTAAAAACTTAATCACTTCAGTAAGATAGGAAAACAGTTCTCTTAGAGACACTAATAGACCACAAACACGAAACGAAAAAGCTAAGGTTCGAGTAGATTATTAAAAGGGGGTTGCTGTTTATTTACTTCTAAATTGAAGGTAATTCATTGAAGATTCATAAACTTGAAGGTCACCATCTTCAAGAGTAGAATTTTGTTTTTACTCTTCTCTTATCCCTTCTCAGAACTCTGAAACTACCAGAGATGAAAACTACCGGAAATTATCGCAATTATTGAACTGACAATTGTAGTAATCATTCTCTAACCCTGTTGCGGTTTGATAGAAGAATGGCTAATCGATTATTCGAAATCCAGGCAAAGAAGGTACCAAAATGATAATAGACCGCCAAGATTTCATTTTAAGGCCAACGGAGAAGTAAATGCACTTATTGGATGATTGAGATAAACTTATAAGAATCATTGACATGTCCCCACCAAAATTTAGTAACTGGATTCTTCAAGACGATAAAGAACTTTTTACTGCCTCAGGAAGCTTCTAATAACAGCCTTCTTCACTTAAAACTCAATATTGTCGACATTTTATTTTTCCACAATGTGTTATCAGTATTTACATGAGTCCAGTAATTATCTTCCATATTTATTGTAAAACTAAAACTTTACTGGGCGGGTACCTCTTTCAAAAGGGAAGCTGAACTTGGACACTGCGAGATATTTTATAACTGAGTTTTTATATTTTACGAAAGCTGTAAAGTTTTGAAATTGCCACGGTATTCTGGTAAGGTTATAAAATTTTACATTTATTGCTGGCGTAGGATAATAATCTGTTTCTTCATCTTTTCTTTCGGTCTGAAATATGGTAACAAGTACCTCCCAGTGAGAGGATTCAAGAAGAAGATGTGGACCATTTGTTTTTAGTTAATATTGAGAGGATGACGCCGAACTTTAAACAGTTCGGCTTTCTATAATTACATTTGGGCTTTTGATCTCTCTCAGAATCATTAATCTCTGTTTTACCTCACTTAACTACTTTAAATGTTCTACATTTACATTTTGATACAAATGCATCTTAAACATGGAATTTTCATAGTTTTTGAACTTTTTTTTTTTTATGGTGGTTGGATATATTTTCCTCAACCCTAAAGGCCGGTTATTAAAATTTTTTTTTCCCATATTCACCCAAACCGTGCTCTAAACAATCTTAGATGAAGCGGAAAATATAACCTAAACGTTAAGTTTATGCGAAATTTTTAAAAGGGCTTCTATTTCAATTAGCGCTGAATGAAATATCCTATTACTTCAAAAACCCTACTTATGAGGAACTTACGAAGTCCATTAATCGTCAAAAACCGTGACCCAAATTAGACCTCGTTTCAATAACCGACCCTGACCGGCTATAATCAAAGCTCTCAAAAACCAAACATTCCCTTTTGCCGTCGAAAGATTCTCTCATGCGTATTGAACAAAGGAGTGCGATTTAAAATATGGGATTGGCATGGCTGAATCGCTAGAATTATATTGATGTTATGGGTAAATCTCGTTAAACAGCTCTTGGGGGCGGTCTCGGAAGATCTTTCTTAGATTTTTCCCAACTTCACGCTTTTTAATCATATGGCCTTGTTGCTGAATAAATTTCAACCAGTTAATTGCACTGCTGTTTCAAAATTATGATTCCGCTTGGTTTACAATTAATTTATCAGCTGTGACATGATCTTGTTTACAGTAAGAGCCAGCCGCTAACGGTTAGAATTTTGGCCATTTTTACAGCTAACAATTCACCCAAAATAGCATCAAAGACATGACAATTTTTTTACGGTTAACTTTTTTACAACTAAGTTTATCAAGTTTTACGCCTAAAGACTATACGTTTTGGCTGTTTTACGGCTAACCCCATTGAGACCTTCCTATTAATGAAGAAAATACTCTTATTCGCTATGCTGAAAAGCTCGTACGCTTTGCCTGTACATGTGGCATAGGCTATTTTTTAAGATCTATTTTTCATCTGTTTGTTCAAGCAAGAAATATCCGCTCATCTCTGATGGCAAATAGATGGTGAAGTAGTTGACTTAAAGTTATGATTAATTTTGTAAGTTTTGTTATTACATCCATTATTCATGACCAATGCAAAGCTGAATGTACAGTATTTTACCAAATGCCGCACGATATTTCTTGCTTCTCATACAGTAAATGTAAGGATTAATAGCTGAATTGCAGACCAGAAGGGTTTGAGCCCAAAAAAATCCTTTACCAAACTGAACTGGGTTCGTTGAAGGGTTGGCAATTGCTGGGAGAAGAAGCATGGGCAGCCAACACAAATTATAGGCCCCCACGACTGTGAAAACGGTTTTGGCTACTTTTTTCTCAGACACAGTCCTTTCCAATGTTGACTGAGCGTTCTGTATCCTGTTTTCTGCTCGTTTTGCAATGATGAAAATGTAGATGTACATGAGCATTGTTGTTATCAGAAGAACTGAACAATAAAGGGCGATGTACATATTGGACACCAAGAGAGGAGCGTACAAGACACCGAATGCAAGAGAGACTATCCACACAAGCAGTATTTGAACTACAGCATGTTTGGCTGTCATGAAAACGTACTTGAATGGGAATCTGATTGCAATGATGCGATCAATTGTGACCGCAAACATGTTTGAAGCGGAAGCTACCATGGAAGTATGCCCAAGGAAACTCATGGCGTAGTCGAAAGCTTTGGATTTGCCCTCACTTTCGCTGATGGTATGAAAGAAGTAGTAAATACGCAACGGTAAATAAAGTGCGCACACGAAGAAGTCGGAGACAGCCAAGCTTGTGATGAAAAGGTCGGGTATCGTGCGAAAAGTTTTATTTCGTTGTACGACGAGCATGACCAAAGAGTTTCCAAGGCATCCTATCATACACGCCAAGGAGCTGATTATCGAGAGAATGACCGCTGAATCTCTCGTTAAGAATTCACTGATGTTAGTGTATCCTTTTGTCGTTGCAGTTGTTTTCAAATGGGGAAGAATGGTTGAACAATTCCAACAGGTCTGGTTAAAAAGTGTCACCGCCATTCGCCGATCGCTCTACAAAACGGAAAAAATATTAGCCAAGAAATGGTTAAAAAATGGGTGAGACTCGCAACCGTTTACGAAGTCATCCCGTTCAAAGAAAAAAACAAACAAAGTAACGAGCTATGACATGGCAAAACAGCAGACTTTGCTATACGCTTTGTATTAATTTTTTCCCACAGATTTGTTACACTGCTACTTTGTTCACGGTCCGATTTAATTTCATTTCGGTCCGTACGATCTGTTATAGGTCGTAATCCTGGTTTGGTTAGACAAAAAAATATTAAGTTTATCGATTGTATTATCATAGCCAAATTCAGAGCTAAAAATAATTAAAAGATAACCAGTTCTAATAACAAAACTGAAATCAATTTTGGAAGTCGTTAAACTACAATACTATATCTCTTTTGGGGATCAAACAACTTAAAAAACATTTCGTTTTAGATTATTGCTCACTTTGTAAGTAATGAGAGTTTTTAAGGCTGCCGAATGTTTCGTCTCATTTTATCGATTCTTGAAACAGTTTCTTTAAAATTTAGAATGTTATCCTCGTTGCATTCTTAAAAAAAAAATTGTTGTATATTAAGATTTTTCAAATCCTCTTCATATTAAATACGGTGGGGGTTGATTAGCCCTCCATGTTTGAATGATTTCATATCGAACATTCATCTGGCTTGTTGATATCCAAGCGTATGCATAAACAAACAGTGTTAGAAACATTTGATAATTACTTGAAATGATAATCAGACTAGATTTCCACCGAGCTCGTGTGTGCATGCCCTAATGTCATTTTGAACAAAGAAATCTGAGCCCATTTACCCTATCTTGGGCCACCTTAATCGGAATATACATTACAATGCTTATATCGTGAACTTTCTCTCCGGCGTTGCTGTATAATGTTACTCATAGAGCCTTTCCGAAGAAGAGGATTCAATCGATCTTATTGAAGTCTCTAGTCTATGAATTAGAATATTTAGTAAGCCCAACCTCCCTTTTGATGCGTTAAAGCTTCTGAATCACATGTGTTGCCAATTTTTTTTTCAGGTGGTTATTTTTTATTTATCGGGCCTTGAAAAAACAAGGGAATAGTTCTTTGTGTAAAGACCCCTGGTCCTTCTTTAAGAGCTGTACCTTGGTAGCTGCATCTGTGTATCATAAATAATTAATTAAAATTTATTATACCCTTTTCCGTATTTTTTCCGTTTTTTCTCAATTTTTCTAAGCCTGTTCGATAAATTTAGATTCCTTTACGGTTCCTATGTTCCCACCTGAAACGAAAGTTTCTGAATTGCAAAAAAAGGAAAATATATTCTAAACCACGAAACCACGGAGAAAGACATTGAGCAAAGTACAATAGCCCCTGTGGTAGTGTCAATTGGCAAATACACTCGTACTGTGTCTAAGAAAAGTTCAAGTGATAAATTTAGATTCCTTTACGGTTCCTATGTTCCCACCCGAAACGAAAGTTCCTGAATCGCAAAAAAGGAAAAAATTTTCTAAACTACGAAACCATGGAAAAAGACATCGAGCAAAGCACAATATCCCATGTGGCACTGTCAAATGGCAAATACACCGTGTCTAAGAAAAATTCAAGTAATTATTGATTTACTCGATCGAACATATATTTCCATTAGCAGTGAAAATCACTGGTCTCCAAATAACGTAAAAGAGAGACATTTTTCTGCATCTGAAAACACTACACACATGCATGACGAAAAAAATTTACATTCCTATTCTATCTTCGTTCACAGTTTACAACTGCATCGGTCCTAAAACTGATGCATCTCCTTGACAAAGGTTCCCAAAGACGAACTCGAAATTAACTTACCTTGGCAAATGTTCCGTAGTCTTTTCTGTTTCTTTCAGTCAATAAACAACGTCTCTATTCTTTTACGCTTAGGTAAATTGGAAAAAAAAAAAAAAAAAAAAAACCGACCGGTCGAAAAATAACAACGTCAACTATAATTCACTCGCCATCAGAAATAGAATCTTATTTAGCGAAGTTCCCGGTCTTAGCTGAAAGATAGCGAAATATTCATCTCATCAATTTAACAACTCGCCTTTTGCATCTATCGATAACTGGAATCGCACTCTTGTTCAACGACTACTTGTCATGTAACACAAACAAAAATATGCAGAATTAACCATATCACCGCGTTGCAGCTGCACATTGTGTTAGCTCAGGCCGATATTAATTCTAGCTGTTATTGGCAGAATTCATTTGATGGCTTTTTTAATAACATTGTTCACCATTTCAGATAAAATTGGTTTCCCTAAGTGCAGGGCGAAAATCATGATTTATCCTCTAACAGCTTCTCACGGAGTTTGAAGGTTCCAAGGGTTTTTAGGTTTTTTTTTTATTATTTGAAAGAAAACGGAAAACCAACGGACTGTTTTGTTTAGCAATAAGAGTGAGTTAATGGCGTGTTTTGCGAACAGGATAATAAGTTAATACCGAGTTTGCGAGCAGCTGCTGACAACAAAGTGACGTATACAGTGGTGACATTTTTACTTTAACAAGGCTCATAAATGGTTTCGGCCCCTTTCTCTGTCTTATAGAAGATACAAACCTATGCAATCAAATTAAAATTAAATTCGGTGTAATGTTGAATTTTCGGCCAATGTTTTATTATGGAGCTCAAGTAACAAAATTATTATCTACTTCTGTCATTCACAGGGGATCTATCTTCCCTCGGTTTTTGTGTTTACATTCTTACTGTACCATGTAGAACCTACAGGGTTAAGCAATCCCTCAGCTTTAAAACTACACTGGATATGTTGTTTATTTTTTTGACGTTAAATTATTCAGATGCGCAGCTGACAAGGAGATGATTTATTGCTGAGTATCACAGGGTTCAATCTTCTCGTGTTCAATTCGTGTCGTCACAATTTGATAGACAAGCGAATGCCTCAAACCACTTATGCACTCAAACAGAGATTTTTTTGGAATTTTTGGCCTAAAACATAATTCGAATTGTGTTAGATCGTTAAGTCTGATTGTTTGAGTCAGGGGAGACTTGAAAAGGACTGTGGTCGTTCGTGGTGTATCGACAACCTGAACGGAAGTCATCATCAGAGTTGACTGACTCTGACGCCGTCAAGAGAATATTCTCTTGCACCATATAAGAGGAGTGAATTTTGACATAAGTTATTTGCCACACCCCTCTTTGCTTTGTTTATAAGCCGTGTGGATCAGGAAAATTACCGAAAGGCGACTATGAGGGTTCAAAATGTTTTCTTTCGTTCGTATGTCAAACCTCCTCCCTATAATAGCCATAAAGAGCCAGGTCTCTAAAGAGAAGGTTGGGTATCGTACGAAACGTTTTGTTTTGCAGGCGAGTACCACTGAAGATTTTCCACTCGTGCGATCATACACGCCTAGAAGCCGATCAACGAGAGAATGAACGCTTTATTTCCTTTTGAAAGTTCACTGAAATTACTGTACGCTATTGTCATTGCAGTTTTTTCCAAAAGGAAAAGACTGCCTAAGTAAGCAGAAGTTGCTGTATGAAAATTAAGTTATTTTTGGTTGATGAAGTACGTAATCTCGTTGAATCGGTGTAACTAGTCCAGAAAGCAACCGGAGAAATCCAGAAGTCTTTGCCACATTCTTTGTATCATTTGATACTCGCGATTTGGTTAGTTGTCCGATTTTACGTATTACACCTGTACTTTTTACAGTGCATTAAGGACATCAATTGTCTATTGTTAAAACAGTACCGAGCCAGTTATAAATAGAAACAAAGTAGTTGCATCGATAAATGACATAATCAGCGCATTACAACTTTAGTCTGGCTCTGCAATTTGAGCCGATGGAAAAAAGGATAAAATATTGTGAAATAGTCATTTATAAAAGCAAGTAGCCGTCATGCAATCGTAAGCGGAATCGACCTCCTCGTGAGATTTTTTTCACCTCTGGAAAAATCTGTGAAAACATTTGTAGGGGTACGTGAAAATATTTGTTAGGTATGAAGATGTGAAGGTGTGAACGATTGCAATATACATCCCCTCTTTCATTTTCTCCTCCTTTCACCTACACACGACTTAACCGTCTCACTAATCTATTATTGTCAAATGTCATTTCGAGTGATTGGGCTCAGTGATTACTGCCGAACGATCCACCTTTGTATTCGCAGTATTTTGCCAAACGCTGTGCGATATTTCGTGCATCTCAGGCAATAAATGAAGGGATTTATGGCTGAATTACAAGCGAGCGCTGACTGAGCCCAGTTGAAGCCTTTCTTAAACTGATCTGGTTTTGATTCAAAATCGATGATGGCTGGAAGCATGAGCAAAGGTAACCAACACAACGCATACACTCCGACCACCGTGAAAATGGTCTTAGCTACCTTCTTTTCTACTAAGACGCCATCTGTTCCCATCTGCATGCTATGAATTCTGTTTTCCTGGCGTTTAGCGGCAATGAAGATGTAGACATACATGATCATTGTTGTGATCAATAAAGCTGAGCAGTAGAGGGCAATGTACATTCTGGACACCAAATTAGGAGCGTAAAGGACACCGAATGTGATAGAAATTATCCAGACAACCAGAATACCTGCTAATGCATGTTTGGTCGCCATGAATGCGTACCTGAATGGGAATCTGATTGCAGTGACGCGATCAACTGTCACCGCAAACATATTAGTGGCGGATGCAACCATGGAGGTATGCCCCAAGAAACTTTTCACCTGGTCGAAGTTTTCTAGTTCGGCTTCCGATTTTTCACCCACGTTTTGATTGAAGTCGTATACAAACATGGGTAAAACAATTGCACAGACTGTGAAGTCTGAGAACGCTAGGTTTGTGATGAAAAGATCGGGGATCGTGCGAAGATTTTTGTTGCTGGGCACGGCAAGAAGGACGAGAGAGTTTCCAAAGGTTCCAATCACACTGGCCAAGGCGCAGATTATGGAGAGAATGATCGCTTCATTTTTAGTTAAGAGTTCACTGGCTCGAGTATATCCCGGAGTTGTTTGTTCAGGTAAACTAGTGGAACAGTTCCAGCACGTTTGGTTAAACAGGTTGAACTGGTATTGATCCATAAGTCAAGAAGTGTCTTTACTCTAAACAGAGAATAAGACAAAATAATGAAAACGATATCTTGATTTAGGAGCAGGGTCAAAGTGCTTACAGTCTTCTCTGTTTATTTGGTAACCTGCCGTGTAGGATGAAAACTATGCGAGCACTGATTTCGGGACTTCTTTTGAGTGTTTTGCGAGGAGAAAATTTTGAGGTATGAGATGATTTGCTATAATGACTTTTGAGAACAAATTTGTGCAGTTTTCTGGTTGAGCAGCAGAACACCAAACAACGGAGAAAATATTCTCACTTTTTCTAACATTTTGAGGTAGATTACTGGTAGGTTGATAATTCTATAGCATCTACTAAACCTATCCGTGCTTTTATTTAGCTTCTATGTGGTCTAGCATAAGTGTCAGTCTTCATAATCAAATCCAATAATTGAGTTTCTTCTTCCTCGCCTCATTAATTCGGTTTTTAATATGAACGTGAAAATGTAAAGAACAAACAGACAGATAGTTGTCAGTAATACAATAGCTGTTTTTTTTTCACCTATTTCTTCTTTTTCAATTACCAGTCATGAGTGTTATTTTCACAAATTCTACTATTGCTTCATAATCTAGCTTTACCAATGGTGGCAAAGCAGACACCTTGAAATATTGAAATAATCTACTTCAGCTATATGTTCATAAAGTCAGTGGCGTGTCAAAGTGAGCCTGAAAGGACCAAACTAAAATATTTTGAGGGTGATTTAGTGTTATGAAATGAGTTGAAAACGTAAATTGGCCACCGTTAAGAGTTTAAAAGCTGGCATTTCGGGTGTTAGCCCTTCGCCAGAGCGATTGGATAAAATATTTTGATAGGATAGTTCTTTGCCTAAAGGAAGGTAAAAAAACGGTTGTATAAAGGGAAGTAACATTTAAAACGGCGGTGATCCCGAGTATAATTTTGATCAGTTACCTTAATCTGTGACTTGTCCTTCAATAAAACTTGCTGGTTACTCCAGTTTAACGTTTCGTCTCAATAGAAATGAACTTGCTTCGATCTGTATGAAATAAATAACCACGAATTACCATCTCTGAATAACACAAGTCGCCATGATATCGTCTTTGTCTCACGCTCGTTCATGACATGGGATCTTTTGGCTACCAAACATGGTTCAAAAATGGCGTGAATGGCTCAAAAATGGCGTGAATGGCTCAAAAATGATGCTTCTACTCAAGACTCGTTCAGGGGACAAAACTTATACATTTAAGTAACTTGCACCTGTTGTTTGTAAGTGACTTTCATTGTCGTCATCTAAGGATAGTGCAATTATAATACATAACTATTATTCGCTGTTTCAAATAACGCCAAACTGACGACTGTCACATTAATGCAAACAATCCCGTGAAACCTATGGTCCTTCTAATGTTTCATTTTAAAGTCAATGGTTAAACAACTACCGACTGGAAGGTCATCAGATCCTCTTTTGTTTTAGGTTTCATTCAGTTACTGAAATATGAGCCAAGCACAAGGAAAACGTCTTCGGGAAAAACTTCCCGTTCTTTTATAAAAAAATGTAAACATGGCTCAAGGTACTTGCCTCAGAGATAACGGACAATGAGAAATTATACAGCCAATTGGTATTATGGTAAAAAATAACCGTAAGGTATATCATTGGTGACGTTAGTTGCGGTGCTCTAAACGCCTGCGTTGGTGGATGATGATTCCGCTCGAAAAGCTGTTATTTTGAGGTCTTAACTCGTGAAGATCAAATCTTTGTAATTAATTCTCTACTTAGAATTAAAGGTTGGCCAAATCCACGACGCAAATGAACTTGAAGGTCAAGAAAACCATGTTTCCTTTTTTTGTTCTCCGCAGAACTGATGACTCCAGAGATGATTAACATCGGCTGGAACATCATTCCATTTAAGCTCTTAAACAAATAGAGAGTGATTACATAGGTCTTACCTCTATTCTATGATTAGCCTAATTATAAGGAATATATCTGTTTTGACACCACGTAAACTTTGATACAAGTCACCACCCTTCATTAACAAGAAGGTATTCTGTGAAAGCTATTTGGTGGAGACTCAAGCCTTCAATTTGCAAGTCTAATTTTTATGTGCAGCTTTTCACAACCTATATGCTACAATTTTGTGTCAATTACATAAATCTATTACGTAACACGTGCGTTTATATAGAGTGTGGAAAGATAAATTCTTATCACTAAACTTCAGCTCCGAACATACTTGAAACTTAATGTTAAACATAAAATGGGTTAATTTGTGTAAAATTTTGATGAAAATAGAAAGCATGTGTGTTTTATAAATCCATTACCCAGTCCGTCCATCACAGCGAAGCTTTCAAATCGATCGACATGGGGTCTATCGACACAGTAACGGATGCTTTTACCAGTTTTGTTCTTCTTTTCGAATATTGATACGTCTGTAAAGTAATTTAACTTAATGGCGTCGAACTTCTTTGTAAAGTCTTAGAGGTTATATTGCCTTCACACTCTTTCTTTCAAAAATTACAGACTCTTTCATATACTATTTGTTGAAGGGATGTAGTAAATGTAGAACATTCAATGAAAGTTTAAAGTAAATGCTAAGTAGTTAACGAGACAAGAATTTTAGCTGAGGATTGAAGATAGCGGCCAAAGATAATTTCTTATAGAGATTCAATAAGCTGTGAAAAAATATGACCTGTCTAGAAATTAATGTGTATATGTTTCTTTCAAGAGAGATGAATGATTCATAGAATAAGGCAGGTCTGATGTATATTCCAGTGGATGGAACAATCAAAGGAAAAAAAATAGTCACAATATAAAAGGAAAAATGCTCAGCTAATTCTCAGGAGACTAGTCTGATGTAAGGTATAATTTAAGAAACTTTATGCGCTGTTCACACCACTTTTGCGTTGGGTTTTGACGAGGCACGATTCCGAACCGACAAGAACTCATTACGGATCTGCAAGGCGTTAATTTTGGCTTAACGACCTTGATTCGAATATTTTTTTGTTAGATTTTAGAGAAAGTATCATGAAAAAATGCTTACGTAGATGTCAAGCAAAACTGTTGCCATTTCTCATCAGGCTTCACAGTCAGAAATATCATCATATTTATAAAATGAATACACATTGGAGACCAATGAGCATCGGTTCAAACCCTAAATTTCATGTTGAAGGATACCCGTCTGACCTATGTCCACCTTTAAAACAGCCGAAATAAAGTATGTAGTTTTTTTCTGAACATTCTTCATATGATACTTTTCAAAAAACTCAATGTAAGGCAACTTACCTTGGCAAAGAAGCTTCTATTTGTATCGCTGAGCGGGGATCAACAACGTCAGTCGGCGAAGAATAACATGAATTGCAGATCAGACCACCCGCAGAATTTGATAGGATCAACTTAATATGTTGCTTTAAACAAACTGATTTAGCTATGAACAAACGAATAAAAACCTGGAGCTTCGGATCCGAAAGTTTCTTCTTAAACAAAGAAAACAACGTTTACGTGTTTTTTTTTTCCTCAACTACCTCTTAATTTTACGCGATTAATTACACGCTATCTCAATCGAGCGAGCAATCTCGCTAGGAGGGTCTTTTGACAATGTTTGTTGTATCCGAAATTTACATAAAGATCCCAAGACACTTTAAACAGCTGAATATCAAGTTTATTCTACGGTAACTTAATACTGTCTTTTACATGATTTTTTCGGTCTTTTGCTCTTCATTGTGCTTTTCAACTTTTTCTAGAGAGAAAATAAGTTTAGACAAATTTTATCACAACTTGATTCAAATGATTTTCTACCCTACTTTCCCCGAAAATGCGATTTAATTTTGCCGAAGCCTTTTCTCCTTTCAAGTCTTTTTAATTATTTAGAAACATTTCACAAATGCTGTCGAATGGACGTTTTTTAAGCGACGAGAAACCTGCTCTAACAAATAAACTCTTTTCTAAGATTGTCGAGATTGGTACAAATTACGGTTCTGTGCTTGATACAGAGAACATTTCCATTTCAGACTTGTAAAGTACCGTTTGCTAGCTGCCTCTTTGGAGGACCTTAATTTGAAAAATTTAAAACGATAATAATAAAGATTCTATGAAACATTAATGCGTCAGATGTGGGCCTTTGGACAAATTATAAAAATCAATAGAAGTTTCTCTTGCAAACTACCCCCTCAATTTCTTGAAGTACCAGCAGGTTACCGATTACAGACTGCTATTAGATGGGTTAATTTTTTCCGTTGAGACACTAAAAATGTTTTCTATAGCACGATTTGGTTCTAATTTCCTTCTTACTTAGATCTGGCATGGTATAATAGTTCATTTCGCATTGTTTAAGTTTGGGCGAGGGGAGGGGAGGGAAGCTGTTTTGGCCCAGGTTGGTTATGATAATTTTCTTAATGCCTTACAAGTTATAGAGGGTAAAGGATATAAAACTTATCAAGCGGTCACCTGGTTGAACGGTTTTATTCTTAGTTTAACAATTATCATTTATCGCTTTGTTGACAAAGCATCAATAACTATGATACAAGAACAAGTAGTTAGTTACAACACTAAATTCATTATTATTGTAATTTCTCCTCAATGCTAAATACCTGCTCTGACATTGGTTCCTAAGATTCTTACCTAACGCTTTTGTCAATGTTAATTTATGCATCTGAGGCAGTACTAGTGATTGTAATCTTCATAATTCATTTGTGTTCTTACATCTCACATTAAGGTGAATGTTTTATTTTGTAAAGTTTCTATCCAACAAAATTAATGAAGTAATGTAATATTAAAAGCTGTAACAGACACAAGTACACACAGCGGACCTCTTTTGACATATGATTTTTTTTTTCTAGGACAACATATATCAGCTGTGTTGTACCAGGTGAATAGTAACAAAATGTGACGAATTTTCATTTTTATGACGTACTCAGCTAAGTTTTCGTTTCTAGAATAAACGACAACACTTGAGGGACCGCCATGTTGAGAAATGACTGCGCAAACAGACTCTCATTCGACATTCTAGAACAGACGCTGCGCAGTGTTGGAAGTCGGAGCAAAATGTGGGCAAAACGGCTGGGCTTGTCGGGATATGAACACTTAATGTAGTCTCGCAAAGCATCAAGGGAACGATTGAGAATGAAGTCCACCATCTCCCGGTTTTTTAGTCCTGAGCTCGTCTCTGTGAAAAGGAGATGATGTAATTTGAAGCAACAGATATCATCATAAATAAAGGAGTAACAGTTCCCGTGCAAAGGTTTCTGGATAGTTGTTAGATTGGGTAATCTTAGGGTAGCAATAATGTGTAAGATTCCCTAAATTCAGCGAACCCCATAAATTTTCGTTGAAACCCAAAAGCTTCATCAAATTGACAGAGGCTTCATCGGTTTTGTGCCTGCTAGTTGGTTCCTTGACGTTTTTCACAAATTCAAACGGATTAGGGTTAGATATTTTATAAACGGATTTGCTCATTGAATTATAGTAGGTCTGAGGGTTTGCATACCCCTATTTATCCCCTCGTTAATTGTGGGATAACTCACCTTGCTCAAAGAGCATAATGGCATTTACGCAAGCAAATTCTGCCATGTCGAGTTGCAAGCTTTGTAACTTGTAAGCAAAACAAGCCAACTGTGATGACCATTGTTCCAGGACCAGATTAAAAGAGTGCTCAGGAGTAAGAAGCACATCTTTTGCTAGCAGCACTGAGCCCTGGTGTGCACTGGACCGCTGACATACGCGGAGGACCAACAGCTCTAATAAAGCTACAAAAAGAAAAAAGGAATTAAATTGCGATATTTCTCCTTGCATAAGTCACTTCCTGCGCAAAGATCGTAGTTCTCCGGGTGCCTTGCTTGCGGCAGGCTGTTCGCTTCTTCAGTGGTACAGGTGATGTCCATGAACAAATTTGTCAAACAAAAGCTACTTTTAATACCTGTGGAAACGAGGCTTGCCTGATCCTCTCTGTTAAGTTCTCTAAATCCGGGAACTTTGAAGGCCCAGGCCAATATTAGGTCCACTTCTTGCAGTACCAGCTCCATCACTACTTCTACAGGGTTCAAAGGGCAAATCTCGGTAAAACCGAGCTCTAGATAGTCCGGTCTGAAACAGAAAGTAAATAATGTGACAGACTATTAGAAGCCTAACCCTTCCTTCCTCAGTTAAATCTATATCGTTTGCCCTCGGAAAATTCGATTAAAAATAGAACACACTTTCCCCTAATTTTAATTTTAATTGAACTTACTCGATAGAAAATCAAAGTACGCTTGATAGAAAGCGATGCCTGGTAATCAATACAGCCAAGAGCGAAATTATAGGATAGAGAAAGAGTCCTGTGACGAAAGCCTTGGGATACGTCAATTTCCACCACCATGCGTGTGTTGAAATGTAAGACTGACCATAGAAAATTGAGTTTAGAAATCAGTAACGTTTACATAGATAATGCCCAGGATAATAACCTTTTTCAGACTATTCAAACATTACGAATCCGTTTTTCCTTGTGAAAAAGGTGCATAAAATGAAACTGTTTTCCAAGACCTTGGTGTTTGGAAATTTTTGTTTTGGTGTCGAGAACAATTCGGAATTGCATTGGGTTTGCTTCACTTAGCTCTGTGATAAGTGCAGAAAACTTGCACCACTCTCCCAACCAATCAGGTGCGAAACTGAAACGAATCACCACTTGGTCGCCTACGTCCTCTCGGGCTTTAGAAAATTTACTTATTACTTTGACTTCTCATCGAGTTTCTTCATTGTTTCATGACTCTCATTGTGATTACCAAGGTTTTGGTTTATGTCACTCAATCGAAAAGCGCTCTATTCTGAACGACTAAGAAATAAAGCATTTAACTCTCGCCATACTAGCAAGCAAAGTTGAAGCCAACCAACCTTCTTTTGGGAGTAGCATCAGGGCGTGCTTGGATCAATTGCGTGATTAACTCAGACGAAACGAATGTGTCCGCATTCTCCTTCATTCCGATCAGGGACTTGATCCTTGGTCTGCCGCCGGGTGCTCGGTCCTCTCGGACAGCTAATGGTGAAACAAAAACAGAATTCCACTTTGATTTGCTTCTCTCGGTATCTTTATTTTAAGTCTTTTTCAAAAATAATAGATTAGGTCATGTCAAGAGAATACGTGACAATTATTCCACGAGTGCGCGTTGACTCTAAGATGGTAAATAGCCAGGCGATAACCAATCTGTGTATCCAATAAGCACCAATGGAATAATAGCGGAGCTCGCAGAGCGTAGCCCCATAATTATACAAAATAGTAGTAACCCATCAAGTTGAAAAAATTTGGATGTGCGACTAGTCTAGGTTCTAGTCCTGGCCGGGCAAGGCGTTGTGCCCTTGAGACGTGCGGGAAAAAAAATGCGAGCTCCGCTTTTAGGCTTGGCTAAATCTATATATTAATTTTATTAAATTTCATTTTATCCTGAACGTTAGAATGTTTTCGGCAAAGGTTTTCATTTTCCAACACGTCGCAGTGCATTCTCTTATAAGATGACTGGGAATATGAGCTGATACTCGTAGTTGTGTGAAGTAATCGGAATATCCGAAGTTAAAAATGTAATAAAAGCTGATGTTCTCTTGATCATGTAGATGTGACCTATCTACATGGTTTTCATTTTCCAACACGCAGCCCTAAGGTTGATTCGTCGACATGAGCGCTGCTCGAGCAAGCTCGCACGCTACACCAACCATCTCACCTTCCTAACAAGGTGCATCAAGAACCGCGTTGTTCGTAAAGATCTACGAGCGCGACCGCCAGGCCTTGTAGACCGCACCACGCTAACGCCTGCACAGATCAGCCTTCATCCGCTTCACCATGGAGACAGAGAAAGAAAACAAACTCGCCTTCCTTAGACACCGCAGTTTTAAGAGAACCTGACGGCCCCCTCACCACCAGCGTATACAGGAGGTCCACGCGAACCTATCAATACTTAGCGTATGATTCACACCACCCTCAATCAGTAAAACGCAGTATTGTTAAGTGGCTTTACGAGCGCGCCAAACGTCTCGTAAAAAAACCCTCCGTCATCTTCGAGGAGAAAAAACATTTGACATCTGTTCTGGTTTCTAATGGTTATCCTTTTTCTTTCTTGCAGAAACTTACCAAGACCGGAAAACCAAACAACAGTGCCGAACCCGCTAACGAGTTCAAAGCTACTGCGGTTTTACCTTATGTCAAAGGTCTGTCCGAACAGCTTCGCCGTTGCCTACAAAAACAAGGCGCTGTTTTCAAGTCGGAGACTACGCTAAGATCTCGGTTAGTACGACCAAAAGATGTTTTCGACCCGGCTAAACAAGATGGCGTAGTTTACAGGATTCCCTGTGAATACAGCAAGGTGTATATCGGAGAGACTGGAAGACCTATGCAAGACAGAATTAAGGAGCACGATCGAGCCATTCGACTCGCCCGTACCGAGACCTCCGCCGTTTCAGAGCATGCCCACAACACCGGAAACAAGCCATTCTGGAACGAAGTAAAGTTTATTAATCGTGACCCTTATTACTACACGCGTAGGGTCAAAGCGGCAATTCATATAAGACTTCACCTTAACAACATCAACAGGGATAGTGGAATAGAAATTCCAGAAGCGTGGATGCCTGCGATCAAAAAACACAGCAACAGGAGAGCCGTGCGACAGCGGTCCGCCAAGGGAGCAGATCACTGAGTGAACAGCAAGGATCGAAATGCACCAACCAGAGCTGTTAAATAACAACTAATCACAGCAGAGCATCATGCCTTATAGGATCACACATGACCAGTCGACCTCATTGCCTGAAGAAGACTAGCAGTATGCAGTCGAAACGTCGCGATCTACATCACACTTGACTACATCGTGAGAAAAACGAAAAAATTTAGCTTTTAACATTAAATTTCTTACCAGTTATGATTTGTATCAATTTTTGTTTAATGAAAGTAGACTTAAAATTTTGTTCATTCATGACTTGCTTTTTCTACGTTCTTACATTGAATCTTCTATGCTATGGCTTTCGTCAATTGATCGGCCGAAGTTTCGTTCAAAACATCAACCGATTATCGTTTAGGTGTTGGCGACCATCGCCCGACTTTCATCGACTGTTAGTCGACTGTAAATCAAGAACCGGCCGACTATCGACCGACATAGAAACCGATTATCGAGCGATATATCGGGTTTGTCCTTTCATTACTTGAGTTATCAATTTTCGAAGCAGGTTGCTATAGACACAGTCCACTTATCTGCTCTTATTTTTTTAATCGTATCAGAAAAGAGTAAAATGTGAAAAGATCTCGCTTTCAAAAACTGGACAAGCTATTTACCAAATGAAACGAAAAGTTCTCAAGTTTTCTTTATTATCTACCTTCTTTCAGCATGCCCAAGGATAAACACTTCTGGAACCTGCAAAACTGGCATCGAATACGGTTATTCTTGTCTATCTGGCATGACATGTTCTCTACGCATGTGTAATGAAGTTGCTTCTGGACGGTTCGCTTGAAGAAACTTTTGCAGCCTTCACAGCTCTGTACGCCATAATGAAATCCTGATGAACGATCCCCGCAAATGGCACAGATGCGATTACTTGCATAGGACTTTTCCATCTTTCGCTATCCTCTTGATTCTGCTGAAAACGATCCAGTGTTAAAGTTAGTTGTACTGTTTTTAACTTGCAGTTAGATTGTATTTATCTCAAAGACTCTCTCAGGCTGTGTTCTACTTCCCTTTGAACAACCATGAGGGATGTTAAATGAACCTATCTCGTTTTGTGAAGACGAGATGATAACTGCAGCATTAAGGGCAAAACAAGCTGATATGCCGTAAAAGTCAATAAGACATTGCTAAATGTTAGTCGGACGTACGGCCGCCTCGCTAAAGACCTAGTCAGTCAAACTTTTTCAAAGCTCAAAATAGCAACATGAGTATATTAAACTACATTTTTATTTACATTTTGTTTTAGTATTCACTACACAGCGAGCATTGAGGTAGTAAATTGCAATGCGAAATAATCGTAAAACGTCTTTAAAAAGTGCTTTTTCACTTTTCAACTTGTTAGGCTGATCTTTATGAAGACCTAAACGCGCCCCATATTTTTCTTTGCGTTCCCAAGTAAATTGGGTGTTAAAATTAAACACAATTTTTTCTATTACATAATTAAATATGCATACATCATTTCTGGGAAAATCGCACATGTCTACGAAGTCTCGTTTTTGTTATTTCTAGAAAGGAGAAATAGTTTTCTAAAAAGGAATTTCAACTCGATTTGATATTGATTCTGTATGATGTTCCTTCCAAAGCTTTAATGTTAAAAATTTCAACTGATACTGGTAGTCAGAAGTTAACTTTTCCTACCTGATGCGAAGCCGAGTAAACATATCAGGCTCTGTACAAGCTCTTTTGAATTTTCATCAGCAGGTGTTATAAAAAGGCTATTTGGATACAAATCAAAGTCGGCAATTGCATTTCAGGTTTCCTTAACTTTCGATGCTGAGAAATTATTTTTGGTCCATAGTCGCTGCTCCTACAAATCTCGAAGTTGATGTCGTGTGAATGGATATGAGCGAAGAGCAACCAAATATAATTTCCGTTTAACAAGGTAGATAATTAACCTTTTGACGACTCGGTCGTTTATGCGTGCAGTATTCGCTAAACAAACTTTGTGTTTACCCTAGCCTGGTAAATTGGCCATAGTTTCGTTAAAACGACTACCTGTCTTCGCTTACAGTTTTCATGATTAAAACGACCGAAAGTGGCAAATTTTGTTTTAATTCTCCTCAGCGGTAGAAAATGAATTAAATCATTATCAAAAGCCAAACGTACCTGTTTATAACGTAACTGCAATGAAGTTTTTCCCGACGGTTTGAGAATCTAGTTCATAACCAAATGTGTTTACAGAGTAAACGATTAAAAAAGCCAACAAAATATCAAGGTATCAAAACGGACGAGCGACTCACTTGCGTCGAACGGAAAAATGGCGGTAATTCAGTCTAGTCGGTCACAAAGACAGAGTTATTCCTGATCAACTCCTTGCACTTATAGCGTAATAAATTATTCGCGCATTTAAACAAAGCATCATTCAACTCATTTCCTGGGAACGTTTCCTTAAAAGAAGTTCTGCACAAAATATCATATTCCTAATTAGAATCGAACCAATGATCCGGCCATTCAATTGTTTCTGTGGGGTGCCATGAGCTCGATAAGACAGATGGGCGATTTTTTCATTGTTTGCGTGAGAACAGCTGTGCCACAGCTGTTGATTTTCTCATTTCTTCGACAAAAATTTAAATAAATTTTGTAAGCCTTATGGTAATGTTTTCTTGTTACTTTTGATATCCTTATACACCAATCATTTTCACGTTCATTCAACCGGTTTGAAAAGGACATTTGTAATTCGAGAAAATAAAATCTTTTTACCGTGAGTGTAAAAGAGTATTAAAACTAACTGAATAAATAACTATATGTAAAAATTTTTCAAGGAGAGCGCGATTCTGAGCTAAAATGTAATTTAATTGACTCTGTTCAATAAACTCTGTGGTATGTTGACCAAAAAAAGCGTGTTCCCGCTGGTGCTTTTAGAAATAAACAGAGGCCGTTTTATTAGAGAATTGATGTACTTCAACTGAACACATTTATGATTATTTCCTTGCGCAAACATCGTTGCCTTAAAGTTGAATTTTCCTTTAAAATTGTTTATCTAACAGACACGCAATATTCCGAAAACTTGAATTTCTGTTTGACGTGTGACTGATAACTATAAAAGACCATTATGTTTGAGCTAAGGATATAACGAATGTCGTGCATTTGGAAAAAAAAAACTGCTATTTCGTCGCTCGTTCTAACGGTGTCTTATTCACAAAGAAATTTCTCTAATGAAAATATATGCCTCAGGCTTTGTTTTCTTTTTTCTGCTTTTTTCGTGGTTTCCTCGCTAGCGATCACAGTTTGATTCATCATTACTGCGGGATATTTTACGAAACGAAGTCTCGAGCTTAATGGATACTCAACAGAGAAGAAAGAAGAACTCTGTAGAAATTATCATCAGACTAAACACGCTTTTTTACTAATTTCGCCTTTCCTTTCCTCTACGGCAAGGCGCTAATGAAAGGAAAATAAAGGTAGTTCCCGAACTACACCCGAGGCACTCTCTTTTCTTCGATGTAAATAGGTTAACGCAAGTTTTTTTGTTCATAAAAATAAGAACACAGATCGTTTACACTGACCGCGTGGAAAAAATGGATAAAAATTCAATTAACTGAAGTAAACCCAGGAAGCTGCAACAAAAAGAGATTCTTCAGTGTTTACAAAGATGTACATTCATCGCTGTTTGCACAAGAAAAATGAATAAACAAAACTTATACGGTTATTGATAAGACTTCGTATTCTCCTACAGTTGTGAACTATTACGGAAACATTGTATTACAATAATAATTTACGCTCCTTATAGTAAAATTCCATTAAATTTTTATCGAATGTTTCGAATCATTCTAACGCTGAATATCATTGATCGATAGGAAAAAACTCAGTTTTCCCCTTGATTTAAAACCGCGTCCGATCGACAGCAATTACCATGATTACCACTGCTGGAAACGAAATTATCGTTAAGCAACATCAATAAAATTATTATGCCGTGCCTTTATCCGAAGGTAGAAAATACCTTTATAGTTAGGTAACAGCGATTAGCCGACTAATTTTCACCTACCAGTGAAAAACTCATGAAATACAAACAAATTATGACCAACGACCAAAGCTTCGCAAGCTTACCGAAACTATCGACACTCTTCTTGGTTTTTCGTTCGGGCTTCAGTCTAGATGCTCTTTGTTCGACAGCGACAAATTAAAAACGCGAAGAGCGAGATGCTGTCTTTTCATGCGTGTAAATTTTAAAACATGCAAAACTGACTGAATAGAGATATAAACAGCCGTGCACACCTTGATAAAGTAAGAAGTCGACATTTCTTTTTATCATATGAAATTTACTGACAAAGACTTTTTCTGAAGTTTTAGTTTTGTGCCTAGCGAAGCGTCCAAAGTTGAACAGAAAAATGCTAGTTTCTCTCTCAAAGTTTCAATTGAAATCATGTTTTTAAAGGCCTCCGGGAATCAAATTCTGATTATCAATTAACATATTATGCTGTATTTTCAAACAAAGAGTCTCGACAACCATTCACGGTGGCTAGTTTAATAACCATATTCGGATTTGAGGCACGCGTTCATATCCTGGTCAGCGGTTGTAAATAAGTCCAGCCCAATGTAATGTCGTATCTGAGGGTCTCAGTGGGGTTAGTCGTGAACCGTCAAATGGCAAAAAATTCACCGTCGTGAACATACGATTTTTTACCGTCAATCCCTAAAGAAAGCTAGCTAATTTTAGTCGTAAAATCTCTCAGATATTCCTCGTCAAAAATCAAATTGTGTCAAGCCAAGGTGGGTATAAATAGGATGTTTTTCATATGTAAAAAATACTTATATGTACAGGTCCATCAATTCCCTTTCAAAACATTAGGACAGAACAGAATTTTCTCTGGAAACACTTTACAGGTCACCTTGTGATGTGAGTTTTTGCCAGCTTTGTAGTAATAGGGATCGGTACACACGAAGGGACTAACTCAGCGAGCAGCACTGCTAAGTTCTGGCTGTGAGAATAAGGTTTCACTCCAAAGCGTTTCGTCCGACCGACACAGAATTCTTTAAAGATAGGGATCCTGTAGGGATAGCTTAGAACTAAATATTTTACAGTCACAGTTTATGATAAAAGAACTATAATGAAAGGCTGCTGGGAATCAAATGCTGATAAGCAATCTTGACTGAAGAAAAGAATCTTAACAGTCTCACTATCATACAGCTATCTTCATCACGGGCTGAACAAAACAAGAAACATCTGGTGTTTAGTCTAGTTACAATGTGACCTCGTGTAATTGGGCTTGACTTTGGGTATATACTGACGTCTCTTTTCAGATTTACAGCACCGTTATAGGCTTTGAGTCACAAGGAGTGTGGAAAAATGGCTGGGACTGCTGTCAGTGAACTTTGGGTATCATAGAGAGAGTTTAGAGAGAGCTGATTGAAACACGTGGCACAGGAGGAAATGTGAACAATCCACTTCTGGTCATTATCCTTTTCATCAAATTGTCTTTGGTCTTCGTACGTCCTCAACCTGCTTATGAATTTGCCTAAGTCACGGTACAGTAATATATCTATGATTTGGCTGAATATTTTCCTGTAAGTTCCTTCTTTTCTCACGTGTGGGTTGGATTTTGGTTTTCTTCTTACTGTCGAAAGCGTGAGGGGATCATTGACTTGTCAAGGAGTAAGCATCAATAATAACATGGAGAACTTTTCGATTGATTGTCGGGGTAAAACTGTTAACCAAAATAATCACAACAGCCACCTCCCGGAACCCGAAACAGAGACCATGACTCAAGCGTTGAAAATATTTATGTTAATAGTTACGCTTTGTCGAACTCGAAAGGTATCGCCTAATTTTTTTGAAGTCGACTGCTATATTCTGTTCCGATTTCCTGTCTCCTCGACCATCATCGATCCTCTTTGTTTTAATCTTTCCACAGAAGTATTTTAGTCTTACCAAACAAATAACTTTTGGTGTACACCACATATTCTTTCACCCCCAAGAGCTCATCAGTAACTTTCCTTACTTTCTCAAATACATTAATTATTCATATGGTGATCAACCAACCATGACATGCCAATTTCGTCACGTGCAAGTGGTTTGAGACCCCGGTGAAACACTGGAATGACGCAATATTCGTGAGTTTCGTATGACATCAAACCCTTGAGTTTGATAATGCATCGTACTCCCGTGAAATCATTTCTTAATTTGAATATTGAGAACACGTATTTGAATATTTTAAAACATATTTTAAAACATATTTTAAAACAAAGACACCAACATGAACAAACAACCTTTATCAACACCCTTTCTAATGAGAGGTAACAATACATTTTCTTAAGAAAACATTATCACGATAAGGCCATTGCAGAAGAGAGTGAAGAATTCCAAATTAAACCTTGATTTTATCATCACACCCTTTCTGAAAAGACAAATCACCACAATAATACAAGTTTTTTCGTGACAACAAACTTGCCGACAACATGTGAACAATTCGTGAATATTTGTATTTTCTTGTATTCCTGAGACGCGATTAAGAAGCTGTTTCAAACAACTCATACATCAGGTCTCATCATGGAAAAAATCAACACTCGTCATCATCAACACTCGAAAACAATAAACGCCCTCGGTCTGCGGCCTCGTGCTTTCATCAGTTTTCTCGTGTTTGGAAACCATGTTGAAACCCTCGTACTCATTTTTTTTAAATAGTACGTCTACCATACAATTCTTATGATGTAAAAGGAGATATTACTCAATAAACGACAAAGGCATACTCCGAGAAAAAAAGGAACTCCGGGTCGTCCTAATAGGAAGGCACTGAGCTCAAGGAGACTCATAACACGTTTGGCCATTTAACTGGGTTTTTTTTATGATGATTGTTAGGAGAATTTGGCATTGGATCACCTAAAGATCCTTTGTTGATGTCTTTTTTCATTCTCAAAACTTAATTGATTGATATTGTAAGGAGAAATTCTGTTTTGGTCATTCTTAGAATTCATTAGTGAAAAGTTGTTTACTCATGATCACGTGACTTAGCCCGTGATTTATACGAACAGAATATTCAATTGTAAATAACATAAAACAGATAAGAAAATAAATGAAATGCCTCCAACTGATTAGAGCTAGGCAAGAGAATAATTGATGCTAAGTCAAAGTGGACACGGATGATTATTGACTGTGAGAAATATGGCTCCTAACAATTTCATATCGATGCATTTTTAATATTTCCGAAAGTCCGGAAAATTGACGATCAAGGGCGCATCTTGCCAAAACTTATCTCGGTTTTAGAACGCAAGGCGCTGAGGAGCGTTGGCACACTCTGGCCTGGACAGGATTTTGGTCCATAGGGGTCTATTTCCTCTCCCCAGTCCTCTTTCCCTGGTCCCTAACGTTTGCTTTCCGTGATGCTTCCTTGGCAATATGACGCAAGCTATTTGATCAAGGCACTGCGAGAGGAAACGTATTGCTCAAGCGTGATTACAAAAAATGGTGATCCTGCATGACAGTCTTACGGTATTAAGACACCGCGTCTTCAACCCGCTATCAGGCATTCCAAGGATATTTCGTCGGGGGCACTACACAAATAAAAAAAGAACATCTGATTGAAGGTCACCACATCTTCCACATGGCGAGCCATGACGGGTATTCTAAAGACAATCAATTCGTGTTGTGATTTCTAAAAAAAATGTATTTGTCTTCATCTGATATTGTGACATATCACGCGCGCAAGATAATATGATACAATTTGTGGTCACGTCCGTCTTTTGATTGAATTGCACTATCCACTAATCGAAAAGTGAAGGAGAGAATATTTTTATTCTCTTGGAAACATGAGAATTTTCTGCTTGCGCGAAATGAAATACCTTTCCTCACGGAAGTATATATTTCATTCACAATTATAGATTAAGAATTATATCTGGGGTATGTGCAGGATCCTGGAATCTATCTAAAATCAGTCTTTACCACTATCTTGTGATTTATGGAATCACGTTGTGATGGTCATATGACACAAACACGAAAAGAAATACCTGACATGACACTGGAATCTGAGAGAGGAAATTTAGTAACAGCAGTCATAAAAAATTTATTTCTATTGGGATCGAGGAGAAGCGCTAGAGCGTAAGTATCTCAGAGAGAGGAGAAAATAGAAAAAGAACGAGATTACTTTGTCCAAAAATGACAGAAACTATGAATTTAAATACAAGCTAATCATCTTAATGGTAAAGTGCAGACAATTTATGAACTAGTCCTAAAGCCATCATTAACATATTTCATATTTTTTTGGGGAAGAAATTTTGTGGAAGTGTCTAATTACGTTTCAAATGTCCTTCTTTCTGCTTAGTGTTCATCCGATATAGCGTGAGATCAATGTTAATTCGAGACAAAAACACTCTCACAGCGGAAGAATTATGGTAGGTCTCATGACTATCGAAAGTCTGAAGAGTATCGAATTTTGATTCTTGATTGTTTTCATCCATAAGAGCAGCTTGGCTTGTTTCACCAGCGTTGTCCTCAACACTGTTGATGACCGTTGTGGCTTGAGGAAAACCACAGAGAAAGGGACCACGCATCGCATAAACGAAAGTAAACTCAAAGCTGTTTAAAATTTTGCGGTTCTTCCTATGTGGGCAGCTTGCGATGACACCTAGACCGCCAGCCGTCCTTGTCTCCACTCATCCCGTACCCAGTCCCTCAGAGAGAGTCTAGTGGCGATTGACAAAAAATGTCGTAAGAACGACGGCTGAACATAACGTGCGGAAATTACGAATTTTCTTGACCAAATTAATTCGCAAGTAGGTCATGTGTGGTGGTAGATTGACAACTTGACGATTAAGCGATTTTTTTGCTCCAAAATGAGCTTTTTCCTATTGAAAATGAGCGATGGAAGTTCGACTAATTGCCCCAGCAACTGCAACGACCATGGCTTGTGTGTTAGGGGATCTTGCATCTGTGAGGTACCGAATCTATTTTAAATATGTTCAGAAAGTTGTCTTTAAACTTCATAGTCACAACTTATTTTGTAAGGTCAACTGTGGAGCGCTATTGTATACTCAATCCTTGCAAGGAATGTTTCGTTTTAATAACGTTTTCGAAAGTTCCTATCGACCTCAACCATTCCGTGTCGAGATCTCCCGCATTGTCTCATGTCAGTAAGAAAACGGAAAAAATAAATGTACGATAACGTTGTTCACTCACAATGTGAAAGGTAATAGCCTTTTTCGTTTCAAAATCAGAGTGAACAAATTTAAGTAATATCCTTTTTTCCTAATTACTTTTCTCTCTACGCATCGTTGAATGTTTACTGGAAACAGAACGCGAAACTCTTCTGAGATTTCGTTTGTTTCTAGTTTCCACTCAGATCAATTGAGTCCTTAAAATGGCTCTCAGGGTACATTTCCTCTTTTTTTTTATACACCAAAATATGTAAATATGTACTGATGTTTACGAAAATTACAAAAATTACGTGTTGACAATTAACCTGATGTTTAATGTGAAAAGTAAAGTTCAACTTTATCTTCGATCAGTGGCACATGCCTACTAAGAAAGAAGTGATTTACGTTGCTGAGCAAGATTTTGAATATCACCAAGCAATGGAGATTTGTGGTAGCAAACCATAATCTGCAGACCCCCTGAGAAACAGCTTTGATACACAGGCTACAATCACGTCTTTAAATTTGCATATTGTGGTAAATGATGGTGGAAGATTTTGATGTAGTTGTAAATCTTCAGTGTGAGAATTAAATTTTTCCATCTTTGTGAATCCCATCAAGAGGAGATACTGTTTAGTCTCATGGCGAGATTGACAGATTTATTAGCATAATGTGGTGAACATTGGTTTTGTGATGCATCTTTTGTCAATGCAGACAGATGATGAAATGAATGTAACTCATGATATATTTAAGTTCACAAGGCAACCAGGCTGACAATCAGACATGGTTTGATGCTACTCTGGATTAAAGATTTAATGAATGTAACTGAGAAGTTACAATTCATAGACCCAAGGTTTCGACACTCCTATCTAGTGCCTTCATCAGCAACTTAAACTTTGTGGCTATTCAAAATTCTCTTGTTGGGTTCCATAACACCCTGAATGTAAGAAATAACAGCAAAACCAGTCGCTGCTTCCTTCTCATCAGGAGTGTTACTAGTTGTGACTGGTTTCTGGCAGGTATAGAGAAATGTATTGGTATAGCCATTAACCGTTAGGACATCAGAAACATATTTCTTCTCCTCAGCCTTTGAATGAGTGAAGATGGTAGACAGTCAACCCTCCTGAGTTAAGTTTTAGCTTAAGACTTTTTATGGCAAATAGGGTGGCTAGAGTCAAAAGTGAGGTATTGTATGCAATTTGTATACAGTGGCACCTACTGTCAACAGGTTTTTGGTAAGTTGCTCAAAAACCTTTTCAGACTTTAGGGCATAGTTTTGCCAAACCCTAGGATCCTGTTGTGAAGGAACAACAACCTGATGCTATTTATTCTATTCTATGTAATGACTGTGATCACAAGTATATCTGACAGACCAAAGGTCAGTTTGGTGCACATTTGAAAGAGCATCATCAAAAAGCTCTCTTCTTTTGCAAAAAAGAAAATTCAGCTTTGTGGGAGCACACATGCCTGACTTACCATACAACTGGATGGGATAATTCTAAAATTATCAATACTAATTAACATTGCCACTAGTGCCTTTGTTTGGAAGCCTGGTATATCATTTCCACCTAAACTCTTTAGATAGCGATGATGACGGCTTAATACCTGACACCCACTTACTCCTCGTCAGAAAAAAGGGCAGCTAATTAGTGAGCATAGAAAAGGACCTCATGTTGCAGTGGTTAGATCACCCCTGATGAAGGCACTAGACAGGAGTGTAAAAAGTGGCTTGTAGTATCTTTAAACTTAGTGGCTTTGGTTTTCAACAGCTGACTTAGTAATACTCTTGCATCTGGGAACTGCCCTTGTGTCTACTTGATTTAGGGCTTTTGAATATATTTTAAGTATCATATTGTAATTCAGTTATTTATGACAGTGAGCCAATGAGGGAAAGACGTGAGAACCAAGACAATTTTTGATTTGCTTGTTTATATTTAAACATGTGTACTCATGTATGTTCGATCAAATTGTAGTGATCAAATTGTTTGAACCCTTTAACTCCCAGATCAAATTTGTGGTTCTTCTTACTGTCAATCATACAATTCTTATAATGTTAGTTCAGAGAATTCAGTATTGGATCAACTAATTATCCTCAAATTGATATTTTCTTTATTCTCATCACTTGTCTGGTTGATATTGTATTGATATTGTAAGGAGAAATTTTGGTTTGGTCACTCATGGGAGTTAAAGGGTTAAGATAGATTTACCATATTCTGCTCGCTTGAAAACTTTTCTAATTATTTTGTTGTAGTCAAAACATCTAAACTTTAGAAATGTGCATCAAGGGTTACCATTAACAGAAGGCATTGTTGTATTAGCATTTGCAATTCTGAAAATTGTATCATCATCTTAGGTTTAAAAAAAAGAAAAGATTTTGTGAAAAAAAACTCTTTTTGTTACTAAACCCTTCCAATCGCAAGATCTTATTAGTAATTACATTTACTTTTTGCTATTCAATTATTTTGATGCTACATGTAGTTCTGAGAATTTGGTATTGGATCAACTAATAATCTCCCACTGGCAATTATTTTTTTTCTATAATCTCATCACTTGTCTGCTTGATATTGTCCTGATATTATGAGGTGAAAACCTGTCTTGAATTCTGTTGATTTTAATTTTTTTTATCCTCAGCTCAAATATAGCGGTGGAGCATGTGATGATGCAAACATAGGATACTTCATTGGTTTTAGTGTGGTTTTCTTCTTTGTTTCTGCAGTGTCTGCAACTCAACTGGTATGTAACAAATACTGTAGAAAACTTGGTAGTTGTATTGGTTAACCCTTTTGCTCCTAAGATGTCATTAGTGATTCTCCTTACTGTCTGCTATTCAATTCTTATAAATTGCATATGCAAGTTCGGAGAATTTGGTATTGGATGAGCTAATTATCCCCTAGTTGATATTCTTCATTAATCACTTGTCTGCTTGATATGGTATTGATGTTGTTGGGAGAAATTCTGTCTTGGTCACTCAAGCTAAAGGGTGAAATAGTGGGTAAGGAATAACTGATTTGTTTTGAATGATAAAAAATAACAGCTTTAAACAGGAAGTGTATTTGAGAATGAAAGCTAGGTAGTTGGTTTATGCATAACTTAAACCTTATCTTTACTTGGGAGCCAGGATGTAACTCCTTTTCTTCCCCACCCCCTCCCCCTCGCACTTTCTCACTAGTGGTGGTGGTGGTTGAGGTTTCCCTTCCACCCTTTTCTTAGGAATCTTGAATTGAATTCCATTTAGTGTCAGATATCATCCTCTTTGGACTACACCCTAGCAGATCAGACTTTTTTGATCAGACTTTTTTAAGTTGGAAATGGAGAGGAGGAAAATTAAATGAAGTGTATGTATTCAAGACACAAAATGTAGGATCATATGACCTATTTATATATATATATACAGTTCAAAGTGACTAAAATGAAACACGCATGATTCCCTGTAACTCTGAGTTTCGTGCTTATGCACTCGTCAGACAGTTTTAATCTGTCTGACAAGTGTCAGATCAGTTTAATCTGTTTGACGAGTGGGTAAGCACGAAACTCGTAGTTACAGGGAATCATGCATGTCTCATTTTAGTCACTTTGAACTGTATTTTGCTCTACACTCATGTGTATTGAGCACTTTCCCAACAGCATTTGCTATATATATATATATATATATATATAAAATTATGTATATATTTTTTTGAAACATAATTTGACTGTAAAAAATATGTGGTATGGTGGCAGTATGGAGTGGCTCAAGCAGGGCCAGAAAGTTTCATATGTATATATATATATATATATATATATATATGTATGTATGTATATATTTTTTGGAAGCATAATTTGACTGTAAAAAAAATGTGGTATGGTGGCAGTATGGAGTGTCTCAAGCAGGGCCAGAAAGTTTCAGATGTGAGCTAATTGAGGAAAGTTTGGTCTTAATGTTGTGTCCTTCAACCAAATGTTTTATCATTCGGCTTTACCACTGGGTCAACAACTACATGTACCCTGGACCATAACTTTGCTGAAGCTAACACTGATATTTCCTCTGTTGTATTTTCAGTTCCTTTGTGTTAGATCAGAGTTTAAAAAGCTGAAGAGACCAAGCGTAGCCAAAGCCTGCCGGCTGACAGTGCAAAAGACATTGTACATTTGTATGATTATAGCTTGTGGATCAAGGGGAGTGTATTATTCAGTTCAGGTAAATTTAGATTTCTTTTTATCTTGAAATATTTTGAATTCTCTCTCTTGTCATCCATTTTAAGTGAAAGTGATAATTTTACTTAATCTTTATTGTATTGATAGCCAAGGTAAGAGTTGCCAGAAATTGAATTTTTTTTTGTTTTTGTTTTTTTCAGAGGTACCTTCCTGCCTGGTTAGGAATCAATCTATTTAATGCGTACTATCCACCTATTATTTCTGGATTCTCTCTAATTATTTGCTTTTGGGCAGAGGTAAATTACCATTATACTCTCATAAACATAAATTGTGATTGACAGTAGTAATCCTTCTACAGTAACACTCCTTTATTTTTTGTTTTTGTTTTTGCTCTCTTGCAGACATTTCATGTGGTTGGTCTGCGGCTTGACAAGCCACGTTTCCTCAGCAAATCTTCACTAGCTTTTATTGTATTCAATGTATTTTTGTTCCTGGTCTTTTTGGCACAGTTCATAACAATAGAGATCACAGATGAACAAAGAAAGGTCAGAAAAATCATCAAGCTCTGATTTATTTGGTTTCATTTGAGAACAGCTCTTGTTTATAGATTATTCAATTAACAGGAAACATTTTCACTGGAAACATGAAGCATAATTGATTAATATATTTGACATGTTTTTTTTTTTTTTTTTTTTTTTTTTTCCCAGGTCTATTTATCCAATATTTTTACTGGCATTTTTGTTGTCCTGATGTTCTTGATGCTTACATTATTTCTCATATATGGTGTTGAATTGTATTACAAGGTAAGTACAATGTATGTGCTATACTCTTGTGAGACCTTTTGGGCCTCTGTGTGTCATGACAGAGCCATCCATGAATAATTTGAAGCAGTCTGTAAACTTAGTTAATTAAAAACCATTCAGATACTGGTTTCTTAGAGATTAGTTCCTGGAGCTGAAAGATTACTTGAAAGAAGTGGAGCTTACTTTGAGAGAGAAAACATGAATTTGTGAATGCAACCTTTTGGTTAAGGGTAAATGAAATTAGCCAGTGGGGAATCAAACAGAATTATCCATAAATTAAGGTAGCATGGAATGTGCATTATTTACCAATTTTTTTTCCTTGGACAATGCTGAAATTGTGATTTGATGATAAAAAAAGGGGTTCACCAACTCATTTTAGAGTCAAGGGCACGTTCTGAGAGGCAGTAGTGTTGTCATGGTGACATGTGGTATGGGAGAAAAAGACTAAGAAATTATTCAATGATGGTTGAGAATTTGGATAAACCATTTTTAAGTAACTACATGTAAATGAAAAAATCATCATTACTGCATTTATTGCAGGTGCGGGGTGCTTTTATAACTACAGAGCCATCAAATGTTGACATCACCCAAGCTGCAATGTCAAGATTTGGTCTATTTTCACAAGCATCCCTACAGGTAAACTGTCAAATTCATCTTTATTTTGCTTTTTAAGTTCTGGAAGGAAAGGTGGGCATGTACAGTAACTCTATCTCATGGTTTACAATATTCCCCTGTTTTGTTGCATCCATTTTTCTGTTGTTGCCAAATTGGCATCAAATATGTGCATCTCATCCTCAGATTTGCCAATTTGCCCCTCTCAGAGGCAAGTAGGTTGTTTTTGTTAAAAGATACTTCTCTTGGTGAGACTGTCCAGAAATATTCCAGAACTGCCGCAAACAAGAATAGTACTGGGAATGGTTGAGACTTTTTTCATGTTAATGGTTGATCAAAATTTTAATTCGAGTGAAGTGTGCTTAATAATGATTTTTGAGTTGGTTTTTTTCAGCTGCTCACATCTCTTTTCCTCCTTGGTGATATTATGGGGGCAAAATGGAAACACAAGTAAGCATATGCATTGTACAATATTGGTAGTAAATATTGCTTATTGCTTCCAATGATTCCTCACTCTAGCTACTTACGATGATACTTAGCTGGTAGATTATCAAAGAGAATTTGGTAATGTCTCTAGTTAACCCTTTACCTCCCATGAGTGACCAAGAGAGAATTTCTCCTTACATTATCAATACAATATCAAGCATAAAAGTGATGAGAATAAAAAAAAATATAAATTCGGGAATTATTAGTTGATCCAATACCAAATTCTCCAAATTGACATCATAGCAGTTGTATGGCAGACAGTAAGGAGAACTACTTAAGAGATCTTGGGAGCTAAAGGGTTAATGCATCACAGCAGATAATTTTTCACATTCTTCTCACCCTCTTGCCGGATCAAATTGACAGTTATTCCGTGAGCGTGAGTTGGATTTGAGATGGTAAATAGCCAACGAGGTGCGTAGCGCAGAGATTGCTATCCAACAAGCACAAATGGAATAATTGTTTTATTAAATTAACCACTTTTCGGTAGTGCCTTTGGAGCTTACTGACTTTGTTGTTACGTTTAAAGTAAATTGATCCTAGCAACACTCAGGTGAATCGTTTTACATATATACAGTGATTCAGAGTATGAGCTGATAACCGTTATCTGGTAATCACTTTGGGACTTTGGGGGTTAAAGCATCAACTGTAAGTGTGCTTGGGTTGGTGAGATGCTCTCCTATTTTGATCGATTTTAGAGAAAAAAAGAAGAAAAGAACATGCGAATTGTAAATGTGAGCTTTCTTTTTTACTCAGACTGCCTATGGAGGGAAGGAATGCTTTAGAGGTTGTCTTTAGAGTATTTGAGCTGGGCGTAGCACTCTGGTTTTCTTGCTGTCTTTGGAATTGGAAAAGGTGGGTTTGGCTAAGTTGTTATCCTCTACTCCAATGTTAGTCGTAACGCTCCCCTCTAGATGTGATATATGCCTCCTTCAGATAAGTAAAGAGAATTTAGACATACATGTATACTTGTATAGTACCCACAGGTTGATGCATGCGGCTATTTTTATCACCTTAAATGGTAGATGATGTTTTGATGCTGCGAGAAGTTTTAGGTAATCACATCATCGTGTTGAAGGGTTAAAATTGACATCCTGAATGCCCCCTGACCGCCAAATCATGTTGCATATACATGCACTTGCTTTGCCGCAACTGTGATGTCTGAATATTGTTACTGACAGCCTTTTTTCTCGATCGTTTCAGTCCCAGTCAGCTCTGGATATTAAACCCTAAGCGACTGCTTGTACACGAGACGGATGAGGTATTGTGCTTTCGAAGATTATTTAGGTTTCAAGTTTTGTTTTTATTGTTTTATTTTAATGTTTTCCTGTTATTTGTGCAAGGTGAGGTAACAATCTTATACTCGAACTTAAGTTCCAGTTCTGATTAGAGGGAATATTTAAAATGGTAAACCTTAGAACTTCTGTGTTTTTATACTGATTTAAAATGTGTCAATTTTTTGTAGGAAACCTCTCATTTATTGGGTCAATCCCATCATTATCATTCATACGAAACCATTGAAACAGATGCAGGTGAGAGAGGCTATATAGGCTTTAAATTCGTTGTTTCCTGTTTCACCTTCTGTAGAAAAACATAATGGAATTGAGTGTTGCTTCTAGCAATGAACGGTTGAAAAGCATTGTGATTTTAAGTGTAGCATGTCATTAACTCTTCACTTCCTAACATCATTATACACTGACATACTCCATACTGTTATCTTTAGATTTCCTATGTCACTGACAAGAAGAGTCTGTTTAAAAATCGAGGGCTTCCTTCGTTTTTTCACTTCCTTTATTTTATGACCATAATGTTTGATTGGCAGGGATTCTGTAAGGAGAAATGACATGTAGATGCTTGTCCCTTCAATGGGTTAAACGGTGAAAGCCTTCAGCAAAATGAAATTAGTTATGACGCTCATGGCAAACTACAGTAAATTCTTGATGAGGACAGCTGTTCCTCCCACGCCTCAATATTCGAATCCTAATATTCATTTTTGTTCTTTACTCTTTTCATCCGGTTGCTCACTTAATCCCGAGGAGCGAACACCACGCTTTGGGCATTAACAATGTTAATAATATTGGCTCACGTCAGTACATGTGGGAACATTGGAAGCTTGAAACGAGATTTATCAGAAATGTAAAGTCGCTGCTTTTCCGTTTCGTTCGATGTATCCTTGTCAACGCGTACCGACGCAGAGTTAGCTGTTGAGTCATTGCGTTACCGGCTATCTTATAACTTTTCTTATACGTACGCGAATGTAGCCGTCAAGTCATTCCGTTGCTGGCTTTCTTAGAATTTCCCTGTAGCCGTTAAATTTTTGCGTTACTGGCTTTATTATGGTCGGTAATAATACATACTATCCGATGAACTGAGTGGCTTCAAGAAATGCTCGTATGTATATGAACGAACGAAATTACGACTTTCGTCGTTATCTTAAAGTCGCCCTCAGATCTCTGATGTTTTGTTGCAAATGTAAACAAACCAGTCTTCCGTGACGTATGGTAATAGCAAATCAAATTTACGACTGACTCTGATTTAATGGCTAAAAATAAAAATATCGTAATCGGTTTGTATGAAAGAGCTGCAGTCTATGGCTTTATACCTGGTGGAAGTACAAGCTACATGTGCTGTGTTCTGTAGATAAGGAGCGTTCATGGAGCGCCCAAATCCTCTGACTCTCACCATTCGTGACCTAAGAAATGCCGTCTGTTGGACTCCGTGCAACCGGCATGCAGGATTCATCGGTAAATTTATCTTCCTGTACATTTTGTTACAGTTGTCGAGCCAAAAGCAGCCGCCTTGCGCTTTCCGACATGCATAACGGTAGTTCAGTTTCTTGCAAATTACGTGTTTAAACGCTACCATTTCCATTGATTTATCAGACATATTTAGTGTTTTACCCCTCTCTAAGGTCATGTTCTGTGCATGTATGTTGTGCAAGGAAAGAATCGCACTGTAGAGTTTCAAATCGATATTTGCATTCAACTTTTTGCTTATGATAAGCCTTGAAATTGCTTCTTTTAGCCGTAAATTACCTTCAATACACTTAACTTTTCTTTGCATATCGCAAAAGAGTTGTTAAAATGATTCTTGTAATAGTGCTTGCTATTGTTCATTGTATTCATTCGATCACCATATTTATTATGATGATGATGACAGAGATATGTGTACTCACATTGGTCAATGGTTGAGTCGGTTTAGTCATATCTAGCTGTGATCGTCCCGCGCGAGGTGAAATATTGAAGCATTGAAGCTTTGACTGGAGAAGGAAAATTAGGGAAAATGTGGTCGCTGTCAATCACCTGGATAATGATTCTAAATCAATTATTCCCTGAAGGTTCAACGAATATTGTCGAGTATTACCGGTCAATCGCGCCATTAGTAATACATGTATTATTGCTATCACTTACATGAAGATAATTTGATAGAGAGTACCGCCGAGATTTGTTGAAAATTATTCGACAAATAAATGGAGCCGTACAGGGGAAAGAAAAATCAGTCTTCGAGTTTAGCTGTAAAACAGCTTCTCCCATAGAGATATTGGCATTGACGGCTGAGAGGGGAAATTTACCATCCTCCTTCCTTTTGCAAAATACGAGTAATTTTTATGATGTTGAAAGAAAATTCTCTTTAATTACTCTTGAAAAACATGGCAATATGTGTATATAATTGAGTGTATTAGACTCTAACAAGGTCCTCGACCACACTAAAGCAAACAAGCTGAAGGAAAGAAAACAGACGAATAAAAACAACCAAAAACAGCGTAAACAAGCAGCGCAAGGATAAATCGTGATAGCGTGACATTTTGTGCTCTATTACTGGCTTTTGTGTTTACGTATTCTATTTTGATTGACAGATATTGACGCACCTCACCGTGACTGCTGGATTTGTTATGACAGTGATCGCACTGATGCTGGCCCAATGATATTACCATGTAACTGCAAAGGAGATGTCGCTGCCGTACACCACGACTGCCTGAAGAGATGGCTTCTTGAGGTAACCTACCCGCGGTAGAGTAACCGTGTGCTTGCTCTTATGAATTTCTCAGATAACTGCTCTTGTCTTATTGAAACCATTATAAACGTCCTGAACATGTGGGCAAATTCGAGATGGTACGTGTTTAGTGTTAGTGTAATCGTTCGTGTCTACTGTTAGTCTTGAACGGGGCTTGTGTCGGTGACAGTGGATGACGACCTGACCGGAAGTCATTGTTAGAGCCAAGTGACTTTGTCTTGATCTTGATGACAACTTCTGCTCATTCACTGTTCAAGATTCCCCTCACTCGGACGATTACATTTCCGCAGTAGACGCTTGGAGAACCTGTCTAAAGTTTCGTAAAAATGGATTCAATTCCACTCCCTAACCTGTTGGTAAAGCTAGAGGAGATGAACGCTGTAGCAGTTTGCTTGAAGATCTTTATCACATCTTTTAAGGTTTAAGAGATAGCCATTTATTTTTCATTTGTATTCCTTATCTCCCAGTCTTGCCCTGAGAGCCGTTTGGATGGGCCCAAATGCAAAGTGTGCAGAGAAGAGGTACTCCTTAGCTGAAGTTTTTTTTCCGTTTACGCTGTGTATCCTTAGCTGTAGTTTTTTTTTCCGTTTACGCTGTGTAGTCTATGGTCTTTCTTGGTTGCTAAATTTAACATTCGAGTCTGCTTTGCAAAGCGCCAAATGTCTAGTCTACAATTAATTGTTTTGCGTGTAATGAAACATTTCCATCCAACGTGGAAAGTCTAGTCTACATTTAATTGTTTTGCGTGTAATCAAACATTTCCATTCAACGTGGAAAGTCCTAATTTCATCTCATCAGAACTAAAAAAGGGAATAAACTTCAAGATCGAGGCTTTCATATCATACTTTCCATTTGATTTGATTACGAATTGTGTTCGTAAGAACGAAACTTGTGTTAAAGGTCACTTTGATATTCTTTGTTCTTAAAACAAAGAAAGGACGCCGAGTCAGTTTCTGTAGACTGCATTGTATTTGTGCGCGTTTTTTGTACCAATATACAACTTCTTCTTAGCCTTTATTTGATGTAAGGTTCATACGATTTCATAACCATCGGCGAAAATCACTCGGCGAAAATCACTCGGCGAAAATCACTCGGCGAAAATCACTCGGCGAAAATCACTCTGGTTTCGCTCTACGCAAACTTATCATAATCTTCGTGAAATATGTTTTATTTCATTTAACGGTTGCATTAATTGAAAGGCTATACATAACTTCTGAGTCCCTTTCCCTTTTCGCAATGTACTACTACATGTTAGCTTTCATTTGATGTAAGCTTTATACGACAGGCTACGCATAACGTTTAAGTCAAATCGCCACCGGTGGAGATTTGACTCTCAGTGATGGCGAATTGTAAACCCCTGTAATAATGTAGACGTGGTCTTTTACGGTCATTGATGGTATCGTAACCGCTGTCTATCTGCTTCGACAGTACAAATTGGAAACAGGAAGAAAGTGGTTACCGAGTGGTCTTACTGTCAGGTAGGAAATTATTTAAGTTGTTCTGCTCCTATCTTTTGCTCCCATTATTAACAGCCCAAGAGAAACCTCTCGGTTATTCAATTGTTAGGTGCTTTTTAGGGTGATATTCTTCGTCTTCGATTAATTTTCCAATATTTTTCTAGCACATGAATTGAAGAAAATCTGAGAGCGAGCATAAACCTGCCATTAAAATTGGCTCGATTTACGATTAGAAGGGAATGCAAAAGCAGCTCCACTGATTGTCAACCACTTACCCTTTTACGAAAACCTTTTCTTTTTTTTCCAAATGTTAATCTTGAAGGACATTTGAAACCGCTCACTATGACAGAACAAGCACAGGTTATAAAATAAGTCAGATACTACGAGCGCCCTGATTAGTCGAAATCTATCGTTTATAAAACCGGTAAGCCCATAGGAAGTTTGTGAGTCGCTCGCCTCCGGCTTGTGTTTTACAAACTTTTCTCGTGTTCTCTTAGCATCCTATGTGGGTTATTATGCTGATAAAACGATTAAAAGTGCGGTCTATAGCTTAGTTATGTAATTGAAATTATATTCCTCTTTTGGCGCTCAAGGCATTGGATTCAGACAACGCTGATTCTGTCCATGATGATTGGAACTCCAATTAGTGTTTACTTTCTTTGTTTAACCAAAATGTCTGAGACTTGTAAGGTTGTGGTCATAGGACTGGGCGTGGTACTCGAGTACGTCTGTCTCAGGTGAGTGAGTTCCCCTCTTCCACGTGGTCCATTGATTGATTGATTGATTGATTTATTGATTGGTCGTTGTATAATCTATGAAATAAGTAAAATGATAACGATTAGAGGATCGGTGTGTGTCACCAATCTGTCCGTATCTTTGCTAGGTTGATCTTTCTGTTAGTTTGTTAGTTGTTTGGATGGCTTTTAATGATTTTTAATGATTCTGTTTTTGATCATCGAGGTAATGCGTCGCTTGTGTCTTGAAACTTCTTATTCGTGAGTCAGTTGGTCAGTCATGTTGGTCTTGTTCTTTCTCTTTCCGTAACCCTGTATTCTTAATTCTCTGGCTTTTGCCTCAAGTTGTTGTCTTAAATTTGTAAATTCACACATGTACTGTTTGTCTGCCACAGTCTGTCTGCCTTTCTGTCTGCCTGTCCATCTGGTCATACGTCATTCATTCGCTCAATTGTCAGTCGGTCGGTCGGTCCGTCGGTTTGTCGGTTGGTCAGTCCGTCAGTCGCCACTCAGTTCGTCTTTAAGTGAGTGAGTGAGTGAGTAGGTCTGTCAGTCCATCAGTCTGTCAATCCGTCCATCAGTTTGTCTGTCAGCCAGTCAATCTATTAGCCAGTCATTTAGCCTGTCTCTTCGGTAGTCAAAGACTTTTAACCGTCAGGTAGCTGTTTGATCGGTCAGATTGAGCAGCGTACGTCTGATTTAAACGGTTCGACCAACTCATGTATCTTAATATTCTTTTATTTCAGGCTTTTGGGTTTCAACATGTTGCTTGTTTATCGCCGAGCCCGTCTCGCCACTATGAGTATCATTGGTGACCCTGTGACGGGTTCTCAGCTGCCTGGGGAGATTCACACAACTCCAGAGGCTGTAAACATTACTACAGCTTAATTTCAAATAATTTTGAAACAGAGCGCTTATTGATTAACTGTTTTAAAGTCAAACAAACGTGATCGCAACCTGCAATCAGAAAGTAGAGGTAAATGTTGCAAGAAGCGAGTAGGAAGTCGAAAAAAGCACATTTTGATGAACTGACGCGCAGGAAAACGCTTATCCACAGAGTGATTGGTTTGAGTTTTGTCTCTGACGTGTGAGGAGAGTGGAGAGAAGTCTTGAAACCAACCACGGTTCGTAGTAAAGCAGATATACGAATTTAAACCTGGAGTTTTCACGACACGGGTGAAATGCCCCTCACGAAAAGCTTTGAGTGTTAGTGTGACCTCAAAATAGATGAGTCTCCTAGATCATCATAAACTCTCAAAAGAAGCAATTCGATTATTTTATTGAAAATGAAATCAACTCATCATCTTGGAGGAGGAAAAAGTGTACAAATTGTGTTGCAAAACTTTGACCACAGATAACGCAAATTTGGAGTATGAAGATTGTATGAGAACCCATTTCAAGGTAAAGGTGAGATTTCCCTGAGTCCAAATATTTGCCGGATCTCTGCCAGATTCGCTAAATCAGGAAAATAACGCTATTGTCAGAAATCGTTCTCTCATAGGATACGTCTCTAAGATTTGTGGAATACGAAGAGTCTCGAATTCTCACACACAGAGGATAATTTAACGACTTAGTCGTTGCTGTCGGTATTTGTTGACCAAACTATGGCTTTTTCATTCTGGAAGTAAAATTGATTTCATCTTGTAAATATGCTGTGAAGTCGTAGACGCGGAAGAGTCAATTTGTAAAGAAACGTTCAAAGTAACATTCTGCAACTTTTATGCGCACACTGGAGATTGACCTCATCTTTACAATTAATCATCGATTGACGTCACTCCCTTTTAGTATCTATTAAGTGTGTACTTCATAGTAGGAGTCGTCCTAAGGTTTAAAACCCATTTGTATCGGTACTGAATCGAGAACTTATTCTTCGAAGCTGAAGTATTGAGTATTGAATTGACCGACATTTTGGTAAAAAATTACCTTATTAGATGGGTGAAAAGGTGACTGCGTTGCAGCGGCCTTCTTGTGGATTCTCTTGCGATTTAAAAGTGTTTGATATGCAAGTAAATCGTCGAAATATGATGTTATCAAAATTGAACTAATCAATTTTAAATCGTTTTCAGTAGTTTGTAAATCATTGAAGTTCCAATAAAATAAATTTCACTTTGCCAATGTTCCAAGTTTCCCACTTCTACGAATTAGTCGTACAGGTAATTGCTTCTGCTCAGGGTTTCGATGTGTCAGTTACCTCGGGAGTTTCCAGAAAAGCTGGTTATCAGTAGTCTACAGTCTCGTACAAGACCTCTGACCGCCGTCTGTTGAGCCTGCGAGCAAGTCTTGATTTTGTGATTTGCTTTGACGGAGCTGAATAACGTCTGTGCATGCGCTAGGCTTTGGCGCGTAAAACGCGTAAAACGGATTTTGAGCCGTTGGCACGTTTGATTTCTATTCTGTGGCTTCTGGGCGTTTTTCATTTTCAGAACAACCTCCAAAAACTTTCTACACCCCCTAAATATTTTTTCAAAAATTAGCTTTCTCATTTTAAACACTGGAAATAGAAAAATGCTTTCAACGACAACAAAATGCCTCGGTACTAAATCCCAGCCCCTTTTCTCTCCGCAAATTTCGCTGAATTTTAAAACCCCGAACGGTTGAGCCCGCGTTATTGACCGCATACCTGTGACGTAGCATTTCGTCAATCAGCTCTATCGTTTGCCTTATGGTCCCTTTGCTGGCCCGGTCGCTGATTACATCATAGGCAGCCGCTTGTGAGTTACAGTGACTGATAGTAAACCGTTACAAGTCTGCCCTCATCGGAAGGCTTGATTAGACTGTGCGATCAACAGTTGAGCGAAATCTGCCGAGACATTAAGAAGGCACGATACAGTGATTCAACACGAATATCTTATCAGAGAATCGCACTTTAGCCGTGTGAAACATTAAGATAGCTGGTTGTTATGATGATGGACGATCAGACCACATATACAATATATAAGTAAATGTCAGTCCCGGGTCGAAACCATTTGTATAACTATTTACTTGTCAAGCGAGCCATGTATGATACTTAAAATACGGCCACAATATGAGTGACTTGAATTTTGAGAATCGCGATGAATTTTAAACCCCTTGGAGTGATAAGCATCTTATTTCTCCCGAAAGCATCACCCCTGAATCAAACACTAAGGTTATGAGAATATAAGAACTGATTGCGACTTTAAGAAGCTGTACATTATTAGACAAATTCTCCTTGTGAGCAGCATAGGAAATGTGGCAAAGATACACACAAGTTGCAAATAACGAATCTTGTGCCCCGATTACACCAGCAAAACATGTTTTGTTAATATGGGTTTGAGTGAATGAAAAACAGACACAGAGAACGGAAAAACGTTATATTTCATCGGATTGTGGAAGTCACTAACTAGAAGTCGACAAACATCTGTTTAAGCAGCTTATATGAGGAAAACAATTTTAGTCCGTGTTAAACAAAACAGTTCTATAAAATGATTAAGGTTTGGTGTGAATGGGGTATTCCTTATATTCAGGTGGAATTATTCAAGGTGGGACACTGGTAAAACCCTGGTAATCTAAACCTTCCAATGTCAGTTGTTTCACTTTTTCATCATGACAGCATTTTTCCTTTTCTTTTCTTTAAGTTTTTTCTTCCATCTAAGCACCTCGCATATCTCGTTTTAGCTTAGAGAACTACCAAAGAAGTAGTTCCACCCGTCCGGAAGTCTTAATTACACGCTGAAGAAGACTGTCAAAATTTCCTAAAATATTGGGTCAAAGTTCGGACTCTTGACGTAGCATTGGCATTCATACACGGCCAAAGTTACCTGTGCGTGGCGAATCGATTGAAATTATGTTCTAGAGTTTTCTGCATGGTGAAGCAGTCCAGAGGTTTGATTTAGAAGTTGGATGAAGCAGTGATTCCACTTATCTCGACAAAGGTAGGTGGTTTGTTCACCGAATTAAAGTTAAGATTGACACGATAAGACGAGAGCCTCTCGGGTAAAACAGTTGGGTGAGGAAATTGTTCAAGTCACGAAAGGAACGAGATACCTTGGCAGTGCGGTGAGATCAAAATGTATTCCAAGCCTCTGAGAAAATTGTAATTTCTGTTTTTTCCCAACATTTGCAACCGGGGGAGAGAGCCGTGATCGGATCAGCGACACATTCAATGCAGACGTGATGACAGTACTCGTTCGGCGATCGTCAGGCAGTGGTTTCCATCTACTGTTTTCGAACCAATCATCTTTTGTAATTGCTTAACCCTTCTCATGCATACCTCTGTCCAACGGCACAGATGCGAGTTCTAAGCTGAAAATTATGAAACTTACTCCTTCTAAAGAATATTCAGTAATGCTTCGTGTTTTGTGCGTGACTGCTAAGAAGTTGCTCATGCGTCAGTTGAAAAATATCACATGCGTTCTTTGCTAGCCGGGTATTTCACCGGTTACGTGATGGTATGTTGAAGCCTAAAAGTTTGCCGACAAAGAATTATAGCTGTCTTCAACACGACGAAATAAAATTTAAGAGGCGAAAATTTGATTATAAACATTCATCAAGGACTATCGACACTTTCAACTAGCTTTCAACTCAAGTTACTCACGATATTTAATTCAAAGACGTAAAAGTTGAACTGTAATCAAACAAGGATGAAATTTATGGACTTTCTTGCTGATCCCGTTCACTGAAGCACGGTCAAAATTAACATTAACACTGGACACAGTTGAAAACGTTTAAAACATGAATTATCGCCTTTTAATAAATTAATATAATTTTTATTTTTTGTTCAGAATTTAATCAGATTTCTTCATTAGCTCTCAGTCACCCTAACTCAGTATGCATATCTTCCACACTGCTCTGTTTACATTCCATGTTGTACTGACCCGAGAATTTGCGTAACAATCACAAGCCTCTTAAGTCGGCGATCTTTTTTTTTTTTTTTTTGTTCTCGTTTCCTTAGATTTTAAACTCAGCAGTGATACTGTAAGGAAGACTTCGATACTGGTCACTTCCTAAGGGTTAAAGGGTTGAACAATTACATAAAGACTGAGGATTAAGGATTTATAGCTGTAGGGAATCCTCGATTCACGCTATGAAACACGCGCGGGGTGGCGCGCGTGCATTCTTAATGTTATTGGATCTTGCATTCGATTGTATCAAATGCAGTACATAGATTATATTACTCTCGATAGGTCCTCCACATTGAGCATTGCGTCAATTTTCTAGCTACCGAGAGCACTTTACTTGGGGTTAGTCACATTCATTTGGGAACTGTGACTATATCGCGCGCACATAAAGCCAAAGATTTCCTTCCTGCTTATCGCAATGAATTTGAAAAAACTATATTTCGGTTAGACAGCCTCCGACGATAACACTCGGTATATCTCGGTTAGACAACGACCGACGATAACACTCTAAATTAGTGTAACTAACTCGCATCTTTCTCGAAAAAGGATTTTTCACTTCTACAACGAAATAACCAAGTCTCCGCTACATGTTTATTGTCGCGTTTTTCTTCGATGCAAGGTTCCAGTTGCCAATAAAATAAGTTTCCTTATTCATTAGTTGTTTTCCTATTGAAAGACAGTTCATGTGGTTATGCGCCACTTGTATGAACTGACAATAACAAGAGAAGCACTATCCTTCGTAATGCATCTTAAAAGGCAGTTTGTGTGCACACATAACCTGTTTGTGTGTGCAACGGCGGGCAGCAGATGATGAACGTTAAAAAATAAAACCGTGCTGTAAAAAGCCAGCGGTTATACGCCAAAAGAAACAACATGGCGGATGCAAGTGAAAAGGCAACAGTAAAATAGCGAAATAGCAAAAACGGGGCTTGAGGACTTTGCCTTCGTCCTGGCGACAAGAAAAACGATTACCGACATAAAAGCGAGCTTCAGTTTCGAACTCCTATCTCTCAAAGAAAATTTTTCTTGCCATTTCCTTGTATGTTTTAGATTGGCGGCTTAAACACTGTTCTCTGCTTTTCTCTCACGAGAGAACAAGTTTCAATATGGCCGCTATCTTAATTTTTACCGCTAAGAAATCTTCAGTTCTCATTCGTTTTTATTTCACCGTGCGTAATATTTCGCATTGTTGGCACCTCGTTCGTCTTGTTATTCGTCCCGTCTCTTAACACCAGACGCATACCATGAGAGACGCATTATTAAGCTGTACGGATAATGCGTCTTCTAGTATAAAAACGGCCACTGATTTATTTATCCTCTCACTCCCAAGATCTTATTTACAATTCTCTTTACTGCATTTCTTACGCCAGTTTTGGTACTGGATCAAATATTAATTCCCTAACTGGTATTCCTCTATCTATTCTTGCCCGGTTGATATCGTAATGATATTGTAAGGAGAAATTTTGAAATCATGGTAGTTGAAGGGTAAACCATTTTGATACCCCGTTATAATGTATCATGTTGACTGAGAATAAGAACGTTGCAAGAGAAGAATAAACATTGTTGTACCTATGACAGATATTACCCAGCACCTGCTCTATGGACACGAAGAGAATCACAAGAGGATTATTTTTAGTGGTTTTCGTCGTCCTGGTAATTTTTTCTTTCCAGGTCGCTGGTAAGTGACTACTTAAATGGCTGATTTATGTACATGTTTGATGGTTTCATATCACAATTGAGTCGTGTAACTTCGTTGATCAGAAAATTGGTCAGAGTAAAAAATAGATGGCAGAAATGAAAAGGATGGGATGAATTAATAGATAATGTAGTACTTTTTATTATTAAACTATGGTGTTACACAAAGATTTCCAGCCCTGTGAAAAGCCGTAACGACACAAGTGAAAAACAATACATCGCCAATCATAAGCTGCTGCCACGTCACACGCCGTACGCGCTACTCGGTCGGGTTGATGAATGAACGGCAATGCCTTTGCGACTTCCTCGTTGCGCTCACTCGTAGCTACCGAGTTTAATACTCCAAATCTACGTGCGTTATACTTTATTTATTTGTCTGTTGAAGAAATTTTGTCAAGGAATAACACAATTGTTGATTTTGTTCATAAGGAAAACTGAATTTTTTGTCTCCATTTTTTAGGCAGGACATGCTTTCTATGTGACTCTCGCAATGAGCCGTGTTCAGAAGATTCAGTCAATGGTACGAGAACGGCGACGTGCTCTGAAGGAAACGAATTCTGTGAAGTTGTCAAGGATGGAAGACATGGAGAGACACGATTTTACAGGGACTGTGTCAACAAATGCGACAAGGAATTTGTCAACTGGGAGAAAGATGGCGAAGAATATTGCAAAATGTGCTGTGATAACGACCTCTGTAACGTTGGACGTTGTGGGTCCCCTGTGGCACTTACTTTGAGTGGTACACTGATTGTCCTTAATGCAATCGTTGCATTTCGATGCATGTTTGTATTTGCATAATGCCAGCTGCAACAGCCAGAGGCATAGACACATTTATCATTGAAAGCTACTATTCGTAACAGAACGACGTGAACTTAAAATGGTATGAAAGCTTTCTCTTTCAAAAGGAAAAAAAAGAAAGACTATTATTATATAAACTGTATGTTTCCCTGAGAAAAGCTGTAACAGCACACGTGTGAAAACGACATATTTTATTCACGTGTGTTTGACATCGTCAATCAGCTGCTGACACGTCACTCGCCTTTCGTGCCACTCTGTCATTTTGACGAATGAATGGCAAGGCGTTCACCATTCTCAATCCAAGATCGTTCGCTGACATTTTCTCAGCTAAAAAAAACGAGTGCGATTTTTCTTATCGTATGTTCGTTTTCTTCCGCTTCTAAAATATTTTGAAAGTCACTTTCTGAAAGCGATGTGAATTTCAGAACATCCTAGAAGCGGAAGAAAACCAAAATACGAAAAGGAAAATCGAAATTTACGTACTTGGGTTTGATAGTGGCATTTCTAGCGGCTGAGAACGAAAATCGACAACTGTCGGTAGGGAAAAAGTCAACGCTAACAATTTTGTAGATTAAAAGTTCCGCACATCGTTTGTTTTTGTAGTGATTTAACGCATGTTTTTTATCTTTTATCACCGAAGCACTTGACGAATTTTTTTCGCGCACTGTGGATCCAACTTTTATTAATTCATTAATAGAGTCCATTCAGTTTTGTCAGTAAAGGCCTATTGTGTTAATATAATAAAGAAAAATAATACTTGTTTGTTGAACACACAAAGAGACATTCCCTAGGCGCGGCCACGTATTATTTTTTAAATAACACTGCTTCCTTTTTCTTCCCTTCTCAAGAGACTTGTTCGATCGCAAGCCGCCAAAAACTGCGCCAGAAGTAATTAACCAGACTGTTAATCCCAAGTGTTCATTGTTTTCTCTGTTTTTCAACTATGTAGCCACGAAATTTTCCCTATTCATATTTATTTTGCTAACGCTTTTTGGGCTTAATCATTCGGCCTTAAATGACTGGTTTGACTATAGATTTCGGCTCCACTTTCAAAAAATTAAATTTAACGAAATAAGAATTTCTTTTGCCAGATGTGCTATTCAGTGAGAAATGCTTCAGTACTGTTGTTACTGATTTTGTTGTTGTCATTTTATAAATAATCAAAAAAAGGTTTACAATGGAATCCTTGGCATAAGGCGTTCCACTCACAGCATTTTTAATTGTAAAGGTAATCCTTCAGCCTTTTAGACAAGGATTTGTTCTCTTTCATCCGCTAAAAAGTATGTTAATGGTACGGGTCGTAATTAAGACACCACGGTCATACTTAGTTTACCAGGCTACAAGTCAATATCTTCTGTCTACTTTCTTCCTCTCTTTAGTTGCTTCCGCGAAAGTATTTTCGGTTTTTTTTTTGTTCCGCATAATTTGTTGAAGTTCTATTTATTTCATAACCTTCAGCTGATTGTGCTCGGAAATGCAGGTTCATTAATGAGCCTGGCCTGTGGATATGGAATAAAGAGGGTAATGTGACTGTCAACGAGAAAGCTACAGTCTCTTGACAACTACTGACTGTTGAAAAAAATGATTTCATCCGTACAAAGGGACTAGGCCTAGAAAAGTTGATAGTTGCAACCTCCACTTTTACGTTTGACCTATATCCAGCAATTTTTTAAACAAAGAATTACCTGTGCTCTTTTTAAATCCTTTTTTCGTCATTTGGGGACAATTAGCTAGGATCGGCCAGCTCTGAAGTATCTTATTAGCACATTTGGTCTCATACCTTCATTATAAAGCACGAATTTGTCCAGGTTCCTATATCTGTCCTTTTTTCAATTGCAATTGATCTTTGAAGATTGTTTCGGTTGTTGACATCATTCCCAGACGGAAATGTAACTTACGGACGTCTTTATTTTGCTATGTGGTAAAGTATCTTACAGATGAGTGCGCCTTTTCAATTAGTTATGCACACGACTATAACACCCGTGAGAGGGTACGTAAACAACTTCTGTTATGGTTGTTTTCGTTTTCATTAGTGCCATACGTTTTCGATTTTGTGAGTTTAAAGATTTGTAACAACTTTTAAGCTCAGGTTGCTCCAAAATATTGGTTATCATTGTGGCTCATTGGAAAGAAATAGCCCATCCAAGCCCACCAGATTGGTTTGAGGATATCATCAAATGCTTTTTGATCGAATAATGAATAGGTAATATGTTTTGTTGTCACACATGATGTATTTTGGGAATTGTATTCCGTTTACCTAACACGTATGCTTGTAAAATAAGATCAAAGGTTCAAATATCGATACATATGTCTAAATCCTAAAATATGTGTCCAAACTGAAAAGTATATGGGTTGGAAGACTGCAAAATATATGTTCAAGTCGATATATATTGAATATCGTTTTAGATTGCCTCAAATTAATATAACGAAGATCAATAAACACAATCAACATACGCTATGAAATTGACAACAATATGACGAAACTGCAGCCGATGATTAAAGCCGAATTTTTTAACTTTTTTGAGCTAAAAGGATGATAACAAAGATTTTGACGCGTTAATTTGGATATAGGGTTATTTAGATCTTTTGTGTCACGCATGAGATGTTCCAATGTGCATCCTAGGTAAGATGTTGAATAACAATTTGTAGCTAGAAAAGTATTATGTCAGACTTCCAGAGACTGCAAAAATATCTAACTGAAGGAACGTTTGCGAGAGAAAAATTGGTATATTGCTAATCATGCAGCATAACGGGCATAAGTGTGTTGGTAGAGTGTGTAGACAGCCCGCTGTTGTTCTGTCTCAATCCTTTGGTTTTCCACCCTCGAGGACGTTCATCATTCTTTTGATGGTAACCGGTCAAGTCGCCCGAGAGTCATCTCGCCCGAAGTCATGTCGCCCAAAACCTGAGTTATGTTGCCCGAAATTTTAGTTATGTCGCCCGATACAAAAAAGTCAAGTCGTCGGATGAAACAAATGCTAAAAAGATCAGAATGTCAGACTGTAAATAGGCAATAACGCTGAGAAATTTTTATCACTAAAGCGCTCTTTGTTTCCGACAACACCATGAAGATTCTTCAAGTGTTGTTCGTTCCTAACAACAAAGGGAAACGTTGTTCGCTTCCCACAACAAAATGCAGCGTTGTTCGTTTGGTAGGTAATCGTTTCTTACTCACGGACGTTTCGTAAGCTTGAGAAACTCTTTCTTGGTTTCTAACAATGCCACGAAGACTATGAGCTGTAGGGCTGTAGGGCTTGTTGGCCTGGTTTAATTTCATCATCACACTCAATGCAAGGATGAATGCTCATTTTGACCAGTTCGCATTCGTATTGTAGCTAGCTTTACCCTCTTCATATATACTTTGATCGGATCAAAACATACATGCGACCGCCAGAGAAAACAGAGCAGAACTACGTAATTTATGCCTATTCTGATCCTAGGGGAAATGATGCTATCAGACTACTACTGTGAAAAGAAGTCGCAAGCATAAATAATAGACTGTTATCTCAAAAATATCACACTTGCCTTACCCAAGGCAACAAGTTAATTTTTAATGTTACGACAAAAAAACACGACATAACTTTATTTGTCTGTTACTCGCTTTACCTTTTACCGACTTGTCGAACGCGACAATCGACATTCGTTTATCAGGTGTTTTCATCTGTTTTGTTAAGAAAGTCACAAATAGACACAACAGAACTTTACTTGTATGTTACGCTGCATCCGTGCGTTTGTTGTTATAGAAACGAACAACGTTTCCCTCTGTTGTTAGAAACGATCAACACTTTTAGAGTCGTTCCTAAATATATTTCTATTCCGAGCATTTTCAGTGCATTTTGGAAAATTTAAGAGATCGGATGAAGTGGTCTGGAATTCTGCAGTTGCCCTAAGGCATTTTAAGCTTCTAAAAGTGGAAATTGTGCTGATTTAACACCTTAAATCCTGCTCGTTTCCGTTTTAAACATTTATTTTGCTGCATCTTTTACTAATTCTTTTTTGCATTAGCTATCCCAGATGGAATTTTTCCTCGACTTCATCATAAGAAATCTGATTTGCCCGCGATCATTTTGAACAAAGGCCTGTCTGCTGGTGGGAAATATCGGCTCTCGCGAGAGAGGAAATGAAACCGTCTTGGTGGTTTGTGTTTAGTTATTAGCCCTCAACCGCCACAACCATGGAATAAAATAAATTACCGACCCTAAACTTTTAAGTTACAAAAAATTCAAAGGGACTAATTTGCATTGTTTTCGTGTTAATTGTCTTACGGATGAGAGCGCCTTTTCAACCAGTTGTGCGCATGCTAATAGATTATGACGAATCGCCGTGAACAGCCAATATAAACGTAAACAACTAAGGGGCTCTTTGTTTTTCGATTGATTTTAGAAAAGCCTCTTGGAGCTTTTTCTCTACCTTATTTTTGATTTGCTAAGGCATAGGACTCGTGACTGTCTTGCGGCTAAGGTTACTTAAAAATATTTCTTATTGCTGTGGATTACTCGAAAGATTCAACTCATCTTTGCTCACCGGATTTATCTGAAGGAGTCATCGATTGCGAGTAGTGAATAGGTAAGTTATGTTGTAAAATGTAGTAAATTCTGGGTATTCTATCTCCGTCGTGGATCCGACGTCCTCTATTTTCCAATTTAGAGGCTAAAAAGGTCTTCTATATTGGATGGACAGGGCCTTTGCTGAACAAACTACTTAAGCATATAGATCTAATATTGTTTTTTTAATTACTATGGACTAAATGGTAGTTTGAGAAAGCACCCGGCAACGTGTGTCAGTATAGAAATTAGCAAACAATAACGTGTCTGAAAAATAATATCTCGTGTTGTCTTCAACCTGTGGTTCGATATTTTACAGACAGGTCCCTTAACACTCTTTTGTTGCTGTTTGCCTGTACTGATGAAGCATATTTCTTGCTGTCTATTTTCTCCGTCATGATTTTCGTCAATAACTGTTTTCGTTCGTTTGGGATTCATTTTGTTGCTTCCCTCGACTATGCAATATTTATTCGTCTAATATCATGACCGCATAACACGCACTTAGGTTCTTTATACTATGAATGTATGATTCATGTATTTATTTGTCATCAAATGTTTCCGTAACCATACATTTTAAACATTCTTGAAAAGATGACTAGTACTCCTCAGTGTTTGAAACTTTAGGATAGCGAATGATGTGGGACAGCTGTATTCAGCTTGAGAGAATTAATAAAAAGTCTGTGACTCCGGTGAGGGTCTGTACCTTGAGCTTCTCGATCTTGATGTCGAAGTTGTGCAATCTAAGCCACAGCGAACTTGTTAAGGCCCGACCGTTAATTAAGTCCATGTGTGGAGGACAAGTTTGATATTAATCTGAATTTTTACCATCTTTTATTATGTAAATTTGAGCAGGTATATTCCTATTTATATCCTCAAAAATTCATGTTGAATTATTGAAATTACCAAGATCATAAGAAATCCAGCTATAGAAACAGAAAGATTCTTAAAGGAAAAGGTCTTCATATGGGTGTTGCTTCATTTGAAGAAGAGTACTTTGTTACGTAGGCTTTAAGGGACAATAGATGTACTGTAATAAAGGAAGGTTTGCAAGGGAAACGATTGTATCTTGCTAAATAGAGTAACACGGGTAACAAAAGCATCTTACCGCAAACGCTTTCAAAAACAAAATTGTCATATTAAACAAAGGGAAAGGTTTCTGTCGCGTCGTTTGATATCAGTTTTTCGCGACATCACGTGCAATTGAGGGTGATGTCAAATGGCAAAATGACTTTGAGTAAGACAAGTTTACCCCATCCTTGTCGACCTTATTTGAAAGATTACTCTATTGTCTAAACGTGATCTTCTGAATCGAAATTTCACAATAAAATCTTGGAACAGTTAAATGCACAATGCCTTTAAATTTAAAGAAACTTGTACTACCTGTAGTGCAATGAACCCTATCTACACCTAGAAAACTGACCGTATAAAATGACATTTTAACCATGTAAAAGGCAATTTTACATGGTTGATTGCAAACGCTTGCCTGATTAATTTTTGCTTCTTTTGTATTCGCTTTTGTTTTTCTTTATACCTTCAGATCTCTATGTTTATTTTAGTTATGTAAAAATTCAGTTAAATAGACAGGAGTTTCATTATTCATAAGTGAAAGAAACTTACCTGCTTATCATTTATAACATGCTTGCAAATTGTATTGTACAATAAAAGGCCTAATCCTGTATGAGCTCAATTTTTGAAAAGTTCAGTACACAAGTACAGAAGCAGCAATTTCAAAGTGAGATAAACGAAAACAGGAAAAAGAACAAAAAATCATTTCATAGTTTTATCGTTAGTCAGGAGGCTGGTTAAAAGTGTGACAAAACAAGCGGCGCCAAATACGCTCTTGGGTTTTGGAAATCGAATTTCATCGTGAACGTCATCTAGTTCACTTTCTAATTCCTTTCGTTATAAAAACTGATCCAACTTCTTGGAAAAATCCCTTGACATACGATGTACATCACCTTCTTCCAGACATGCAGCCTATATGCAAAGTTCGGCAGAGGTAATTGAAAGACATGTACCTACTTTGCTGATTGAAGAGAGAGATTCTTTTTTGGAGATGTTTTACATTTCAAATATTGAAAGTAAAATAAATTGGTCACAAAGAAAATTTGTCACTTTTAAAAATGCATCGGCGTTCACATTTCAGTTTTCATTCCTTTTCAGAAACATCAGAAGGTTTTGCTTCTGAACCGAATTAGTCTTCATTTGTTTTGATTGTGAAAACGTTGTATCCTATTAAAGGACCAACTGGGAAAAGATTTCCACTCAAATTCTATGCGATGTAGTCTGTAATAATAAGAAATATCTCCGAGAAGTAACTTGATTATGTTGTTCAGGTTATTTTTCTGATTAGAAGAGAACCTGCCTGAGACTCTTGTAAACTCTACCTACTGGTTTTATTTCTTTAGGGGACGTAAATTTTGAAACAGAAAAAACGTGTCACTCTGCTTGTTTAGGAGCAACTGTGCCTTGTGGATTTTTGCTTTCGAGTAATTTCTAAATTCGTGTTTCCGCTAATTTTTCTTCTTCCAGCACTGAGATTGGTTCATATTTATTTAAAGGAGAGAAACTGATGACTAAATTCCGAGAAAGAGAGAAATTATAGGTCACTCTGCTCATTTGCGACAAAATTACGATTTACTTCTTTGATGAGCTCCGACCAGAAAGTAAAAGCTGCCACTTTTTATTGCTTACTAGTTACGTGTGAAATTATGCTCCGCAAGGATGTGCAATGCAATACTTTGGAATTACCTAAATAAATAAACAGGATAGTAGTTATAAGAGCAGTAATATGCAGTTGGAAGATAGCTAGTTGTCAAGTGCTTTCTTTAAGAGTCGAGATAGCTCAAACATAATTTCTTATCCTATGACAATGAACTGTTACGGAGCTGATGTAGCGCAAAATTATACGGTGTTCATGATGTTCTTCATACTAATATCCATATTATTCCCTGGAAGCACTTGTAGAACGTTGCCGGTACAATAGTATCTGAAAGTCTCTAATATGTTTTCATTACCGTTTGGAAACTGGGGGGATGAAGTGGGTGGGGAGGTAAGTGTACAAACCCATCCCACCTCTGAAGAAATTTTCTGTGTTTACTATGCCTCACAATTAATGTGCAAAGAGCCAGTACCGCTTCACTCCTCAAAAACAGTTTAGATTTTCGATAATCGCTGACCCATTCAAAACTTTTATAAGGTGAAAATGGATAACCTAATCATGTCTGTTTAGATTTTAACATGCTCTAGTTTTGTGGTTACACTTAGAGTGTTTGCATTCTAAGTCAAGGATCTGAGCCCCAACATGTTCCACATCACAAGTCTAGTTATGCAGCTTCTTTGAGAACATGCTGAGGCTCAGCATATTTTGGCTTATTTCCTGCGACATACTGAAGAAATTACAAATTGAAGGAAACCAATGCGGACTTAAAGCCCAAAAAGATGAAAATACATTATGAAAATGCAACAATTAGGAATGACTAATAAAGGATAACAAAGGTCTAAAATCAATTGCGAACGAAGAACTTGAGAAAAATCTAGACTAAACATTTCAGTATCCACGTAACTTGATTTAGCACCATCATAATGCTCACAGTGTGGAAAAAATTTGCTATTGCAATATAATTCGCATCTTATACGTGGTGCAAAGACAAAAAAGAATTTCTCGCGGTCAGTTTCAGTCTTGTCATTGCTCTGAATCTATTTTTCTGTGGACCGTTCTTTTCAAGCGGTTGACGACATCTTCAGCAAAAGCGACATCAACACAATTGGGAACACGTTCGAGAACAAAAGGATCATGAACCCGATCCATGACAGCTGTTGACCTTATGCGTGAGTTTGCAAATTTCTGAGTTGAATCCTTCTGAAAAACAACATGAGATCTATGTCTTATGGGCAATTTTCCAGAGCGGGAAGCCAAAAGGGCGAGTTTTTCACACTTAGCACCACATCTCCCATCCGTGGGAAGAGGGAGTTTGACGCAAATGAAAGCGGTGAACACATCGAGCTATTCGATATTTCTTAGAGAAATAAACTATGCTCACGATTTGATCAAACTTTTTCTTCTTCTTGTAATTGAATAAAGAACCTACTTTGTTTTTTTTTTTCAATTTAAACGTACCTTTTTCTCACAGGGAGTAAGTTAGGTTTAAAGATCTCAATAATTAACGGTGTCGCGCGGTAACTCATTGCAACAAGTTCACCTCGCACTGAAATGTCTTCCTCGCTGAATTTTTGTTTTCAAACAGATTCATTTTTGAAAGTTAGGCTTGCTTCAACGCATGATTAGAATAAACAGTCCATAATCCTTTGCGAGCCTGGGCAGGTCACCTCAAAGCAGTTTGATTGCCGTAAAGTGATCAACTGAGATTTGAAAATTTAAAATCATTCATCAGTGCTGTTGTGGGCTTCGACGACGCCCGAAGTATCTATGTAGCTTGTTTCGTTCTCGCACAAGACAAGTTTCCTCGCATAGTCACCGAAGTGCGACTTAAATTTATTTATTAAAATTCAGTAATCGAGTGAATCGAGTGAATTGTTTTGATCTACTTGCATCACTGACGAAAATTTGTTTAACATTTACCGATACTGAATAATACATGAGACATGCAGCATTAAATATATTCGCAGAGCTGAACTTTGTGACTGCAGCCTGCAGTTGTTCTGTTGTTGGTTTCAGGAGAAAACTGGTGACTGCAGGTAGGGCCGCATGATTGTGATATGTTTGAGGCAGATGATAAATCGAACAGATAGCGAAAGTGAAACTCCATAGTTATCTTGATTGTCCAAAGTTAATTAAAGAAACTGTTTAGTTTGCCGGCTTCTTAACAGCGGTGGTCTGTGGCGGAATGAATCAAATCAATTTATTTAAAGACTAGATTAGAAATAAAGCATAAATTTTCATTTTTACATTTATTTACAGCATCTTAGTGCAAGATGTCTTCGTCCCAAACAGTTGGCCTGCCATCCTCGAAAATGTTAATCGTTTGGATGACGCTTCTTGGATTCTTTACTGTGAAAGGTAATATATTTCATGTGATCAGTGAAGAGCAACACCTAAGCTCATGTCCCTCTGTTCATTACTGTTAATATTTGTAAAGAAAATAGACTTCGCGTGCAAATTTACGAGCCGGCTAAACACATACTTAAATGCTACATCTGCTTCATAAACAGACGTTTCAGGAGAATATCCAAATTATTTATGTTTCATCGTTAAATGGCACTTTTGTGGGGCACTGAGAAGTCTAGACGCAGATGAGATTTAAGGAGTCGAATTTTCTCGGCGGTATCTGACGAACTTATTATTTCCGTCCTTCATTATCTACTATTCAGGATAAGTAGATCATAACCAAGCAGTGGTTAGTTGCCGCAGACAGCAGGCATCACATGCAATAGTTTCTGTTTTGTTTTTTGTTCTTTTTTTCTGCCAAAAAGAACAATTTGAGGTTTACCATCGATAGCAAATTTGCAGGAATTACTGAACCATTAGTTTTGAAACTTTGATGACCACCTTTGTTTGAGTTTTTTTTGTATTTTTCAATGTAAAAGTGAGGTAAGATATGGTTTAAATAGAATGAAGAACTTGCGTGCAAAGCTTAATTATCTTTTCGGCAATTTGCATGTTCGTCTCGTTTTTGAACAGCTCGGAGAAGTTTGACGTCAATAACAAAAACACGCCGAGCTTTGTTTGTAAAAACAATAAAGAACACGTAGTACATAAAAAAACACTCTACTTTAGCCAAAGTATCCTTTTTTTTGGGATCACGGGATAACTGACAAAGCCAGTTAGGCCTGAGATACAAGAACGAAGTTTAAGAAATACCATCACTTAAAGTTTAGTTCGCGATTTTAATTTTTGCCGGCGAGCCAGCATGTTCTGCAATTGGTGATTGTGTCTGCAATAACAATTCCATCAGTATTTTTAGGTCTTCAGAGAGAATAATGAGCTGCGGCCGGATTCGTGACCGAGCAAAGTTCGTTTTAGCATCTTAGGTTCTAAAAAGTGGAAGCAGGCACTGGAGTTGAATCGCCAACCAATATCTGATATAATATAAATAACTTTTTCTTGTTTTTGATACGGTACCTGTCGTTTTTTGTTATTTTTCCTGTTTACAAATAAACGATACTCAGCGCTTACATAACCACAGAAAATAATAAAAGAAGAAATTTCAAACGACTTAAGTATGGCACTTTTATCAGCTCATTAGGACTCTTCTTGGAATAGCCATGTTTTATTCAAGCTAGAAATCGTGCCCATGGAGGTTTTGCGGTTTTCATGAAAGAATATCAACGTAAGGATACTTTGAGACAATAATATGAAAAATTTTTTACATTGAAAGGGTGCTATGGAATTATGTTTGTCTCATAACTCACAAAAACCCCTAGGCTACGATTTCGTTATTAGCATTTCGGTCCTTTTATGATCCTTTCTAGCTTCTTCAACAGTGTTTTGCAGTCTTTCCTACCATTCATAAAACACTTGTTATGCTTGAAGTTGCCATATTCTATCCGATTCCATTCGAATGAAAGGATATACTTTTTTCAAAGGAGCATAAAAAGAATTCATGAGCTAGAATGAATATCGGTGAAAAAAATCCTTATTATAATAACAATAAAACAAAATAACAACTACAGTCTTGCAAACAGCTCTTTTGTTTGACAAGGTTGCTCAACCCAAAGATATTTCAAGCTTCAATGACATCTCTCACAGTATAGAAGGCTACATTATTAAATAGTATCATTTTCCTGGCTCAAATTCCTGAAATTGCAAAGTTTGATTCAAACCAATTGTTTATTCTTGAGGTCCGTCGTTTCTAATGCTTACGCAATATCGCCACTAAGCCAGGAGCAGCACTAAGTAGCAGTTAAAGAAGTTGTTGAACCATATCTTTTTCCAATTATGTCCAGACGGTTTTTTTATTCTCCCATCAGCCTTTCCTTCGCCGAAACTTCTCTGTTTTCTGAGTTTATGTGACAAGCTAAGCCTTTCTAATGTTCTAAGCTTCGTCATGATCGTTCCACCTAAATGGAGCACCGGAATTTCTTTCTTTAATTAAGAAAAATTTTTACATCAAACAAACAAATCTTTATCATGCAAATTCAAAAAAGCGGTATTGTATTTTTTGTTCTCTTTCCACACAAACTAATGATATGATAGCTAAGTGCGCTGAATATTTTCACAATTTGAGGATCGTTTTGAATCAAATGTTCTGTCTTCTTGTTCATCCGCCCTATTATATTTCTATGTTTTTAGCCTCCTTAACCAAATTCACTTTTACGCTCCTCAAAGTTGAGAAAGATAATAATTTATTTTCCTCTGAATGTTTTCATCTCCATGCGAATGAACTGAAAAACACCTCTCATTTTTTTTTTAACCTGGGTTATGTACGATCTTCGCAGTTTCTTAACATTTCAACGTTTTCAGAAAAAGGGCTCTGATATACATATTTGTTACACGTAAGAGTTTTTAAAGTGTTCCTTGAGACATTTGTTGCTTATTTTGTCTATATTTCTGCGAGTCATCCATTGACCTTAAGGCGGCTATCAGATGCTGAGTCATAATGACTAAGTCAAGCAGTTTTCAGGGCCAAGGTTACCACCGCTGATTAGTATTAAATTCCCGACCATGGATTGTGTACTCAGCGGCACTGGTTTTAACATTTTCGTTTGATACTGCTAATGGATGGCTAGTCGCGCTGTTTCAAGCGGCAACTAGAACGTTGAGAATAATTGTTTTTAACGATTTAAGCTGCTGAAGCGGTCACATTAATAATCTGGAACCGGCTTTGATACAACCGTAGCGAGATAGGAGTCTACTCGCTCTGAGTCGTTTCGAATATTTGCTCAATTTTTCCACTGAGAGAATCATTGATTTAAAAAGTTCAGAAATGATATATTTTGGACTCGTCTCGTCGTGCTCTAGACTATGGAATGAGCGACATCGTGTCGCTATGGATACACCGGTTGCGATAAGAGAAGACGGTGTAAATGGCTATGCTATGTGTTCTATCCCTAACGGTTTGTTCAAATTCCATGGTAAAGACGACTGATTTTTATTCATGCATCGTTAAAGACAGCCACTCGAACGTTCCTCATGGAATCAACTCATACGCTATCAGCAGTAATAAAGAAGAAATGATTTTGATTTATGTCAAGTTTGATTGATAGAATGAAATTTAGTCGGATCGATTCCGAAAGTTGGCAAACATAAGAATACACAATTGTCCATCGCAGCTACCAGGATAGTTTTCTATGGTGGATAAACCTTAGAATCATTCATAAACAATTCATCAGCGGGATCGACACATTTTTAATGTTATAAATAACTTTATTTTATCAAAAACTGCTGATGGAATAACTTACAATTCAGAATCTATTCGTTTACCAGCAAATTCGTGCGGCAGTTTCCCTCTGTAAGGTCATGAGCTGTCACGACCCTCAATGAAAACTGACGAAAACGAAGTTTCAAGAAAGTGAGAGAAGAGCCCTAAACGCCTCGTTTTTTGGTGCATTTGCATATGAAAGCAAACCCTTAAATGAGAAGGCCTTCTGACATACTAGGCCCCTTCTTTTTCCGGCCTATGCCAGAAATTGCTTCACAAAAGGCAGGAGCAACATTGTAGGTTCCGTATCTTAAAAACGTGCCAACGTCCCCAAATTTATCTGTGCTAATTCAGATCAACTTTCTCGATCCTAAATTATTCTTGTTCAACTTTGTTCTTTTTATACCACTATATATTATTCAATATTATAAAAGGAAAATAAAGCGCTTTAGACTGTAACAACAATTTTTCTTCACGGTGCTTACATCTTGAAAATTTTGCTAGTTGCAACCTGTGACAAGGAAACAAGCAAGGAAAAAAAGGAAAACATATTCCATACAGGATGCTCATTGGACGCTCCAATGCATGTTGTAGAGTTTTTCCCAAAATTTTCAGTGTGTTATTTGCAATCCGAGAAAACATTCTTTACTCTAATTTGGAAAATTCCTTTTTTGGAATGTTTTACCTTCGACCCCGCAAGCGTTTTGTATGTGTTCCAACCTGACCAAACTCTTTCTATTATTAGCTGAATCTTTACAATGCATCGTATACAAGGAAACTTTTGTAACTACTATACATCTTCCATTTGATCTGTAATCATGTTTTACCGAAAGAAACGAGGAGCATTCATGAAAAAAATTTATAACTAAAACACGTACAGAATATCTAAAGCAAACATTTATCAGAGTTGGAAAAAAACCTCTCAGGTTTTTTCGAAGCGAAACCTGTAAGAGATGCTCGTTCCGCTAAAGATGGGAGTCACAAAGTGTTCTAATGTGCCAAAAAACCTCTCAGGTTTTTTCAGAGCAAAACCTGTGAGAGATGCACGTTCCGCTAAAGATAGAAGTCAAAGGTGTTCTCGTAGATACGCGGCACAAAGTTGTTGTATCTGAAGCGATATATTGATTGTAAAGCATTTCAGCTGAAGGGCTGTGATACCAGGAACTCCTGGTGATACATATTTTCGATTGCTTTTACTTGTTTTTCAATTTGATGTCAACATGTAACAAATGAATTTTCGTTTTGCCATATTTAGGTTCTGAGCTCGAAGCCGCTGGTAGAAGCGCTTCTCCGCTCATCTTCTATGCTAACCGAGACAGCATCAGGTACATAAGCACCAGGAACGTTTCAGTGCAAGGAGTTCTGCTATCGGGTCTGCAGGAGGTCAGATCTTTGGCCTTACATGTAAGGCATGGTTGGATTTTCTGGAGTGAATATAGCAGCACCACAACAATTAACAGAATGCATCTCTCTACCAGTGCCACCAAAGAAATCATATTAAATGGTTTAGGCGAGGTGCATGACATTGCAGTAGAGTGGGAGTCTTCACTAATCTACTGGACAGATTATTTGCACGAAACAATTGAAGTTGCTCGCATTGATGGGTCTCACAGAAAGACTCTCTTTTCGGAAAATGTGGCAAATCCACGGGCAATTGTAGTGGATTCTCGGAATGGGTAAGTTTAATTAACAAATGGTAATTTCGCGAGTGTAGTTACAAGTACCTGTGCCCTTATATATATTGAAATTTTACATTGAGTTTCAATGCTGTATATGTTTACTGAACAGAACAAATTATTACCGTTAAAATCACAAAACTGGAAAAATCCACCCCAAAATCAACTGCAATACATAGCTGCCATAGAGCTAGCAGATGCTTTTTACGGAAAACACCATTTTAAAATCGAACATTCTCTCGTCTTTGGGTAAAGTGAGACTTGAATTAAAGCAATAGGAGAATGTGATTTAACTGCGTGAATTTGAACGCGAACATCTCTTAGAACTCTCTCAAAATAGTTTGTAAATATTTAACAACCAGCCACCCATTTTGAGGTGGATAGCTGATTTAGTATATAATGAAACATTTGGATAATACAGTACAAAAATATGATTTTAACTAATTAATTACTGCAACGATTATAATTTTTTCAAACGCAAATCTCGCGCAAGTTGCTCGGAGATGAATAGCAAAAGATATTCGGAGTTTGAGCAGCCAATCAGAGCGCGCCTTCAACGTCATCCACTGTTTTAGTATCTACTAAAACATTGTCTCTGCTATTGCTGGTTCATCAGGACGCCTTATGTGTCGCACACTGCCTTATAACGCTGCGGTTTCTTTTTTCAGTTACATGTACTGGTCTGAAACTGGATGGGACTTTCCCAGGATTGAACGAGCTACCCTTGCTGGAACGGAGAGAAGGATCATTATGGATGAGCATCCAGCACTTATACCAAAACTTTTGATAAATGGTTTGGTCATAGACTTTTCTTCTGATCTTTTGTATTGGGTTGATGCACAAACTGATATCATAGAGCGAATGAAGTTGGATGAAGAACGTAAAGCGGAAACTGTACACACGACCACAAGTCATAATTTGTACTCCTTTGGTCTGACGTGGTACGAGAATATTCTGTACGCAAGTGAGTTAAGAAGCCGAAGTATCGAGAGAGTTAATGTCACTGCAGGAGAGCACTTAAGAAACATGGGGTGGTTGACCGAAAAGATGACCTATCGTATCGCTCTAAATAGTTCTTCAAGGGAACCGTCAGGTGAGTTGAATTCTCTTATTAAGGCATATTTATCGGTTGTTATTCGCCAAAGAAGATGCAAATATTCTGAAATAATAGACAGGTGTGATCGTTAAACGAAAATTTTAAATCCTGATCTCCTGACGAAAATATTGTCTCAGTTCGCATAACTCCTTTGGACACTTCCAGAGTATCACCATGTTCTTTCAACTTAGAGGTTCATTCCAAAAAATTCAGCTATTTCAGTGTGAAAGGGGAATCAGTGATCCATCATTCTAATTACAGCGCTTGGTCTATTAAAGAAATTTGGTGTACACCCTCTAAAGTAGTCGAGAGAATCAACAGACCTACTTTAGGTCCTTATTTCGCTGTAATTTTTTAGGCGACTTTGGCAAACTTTGTCAAAATATAAAGGCGTCTTCAAGTGACCTAAGGAAACTTCAGGTTACTGACCTACGCGAGGCCACGCGAGTTCAAAACCTTACTAGCAACAACTTGAGATATATATTTGTACAACTCCAATTGCCACTATATTGAGGCCTATCATCAAGTTATCAGTCATGCCGGTGCGAGAAAAGGTCTTAAAGGTAATGAAAAATAAAATAAATCTAAAGCGAAAGAAATATACCTGAGGTGAGGGTAAAGAGGATATCGTGGACCTTAATGATGTTTGGTTTTCTCATTTTTATAGGCATGACTGACTGCAAGAACAATTCAGCATGCAGTCACCTTTGTTTGTTGACCCCAACTGGCTCTCAATGCGCGTGCCCCAATGGTTTCAAACTGCTACCCGATAATGTTACTTGTAATGGTGAGTCACATAAAAAAAAATTCCTCTTTAAGGAAATTTCTCCTTAACCTGACTTTGTGCTTTTATTGTTTTTGCGTTTTACAGCTACTGGAGAGTCCCCAAAACCCCCTGTAGCAGGTTAGTTACGTATTCCTTGTTAACGTTCTCACATCAACTCCTGTTACACTCCTAATTATATATTCCTCAATGAGTGACATGCTCTATTTGGATTGTGTAGAAAGAGATTGTAAGGGACAGTGATGAGAAACTTTGGCTATAACGAAATGAATGGAAGTTTTTCTAAGATCAGAGCAAACCGGCTTAAAAATGGATGATGTATTGTAATGAAAAAACTTCCTAGTGAAATAGCTAAAACTGATTGTGCATTAAAAAATTACTATCAAGAGACCACCAAACCAAAAAATTATTGGAAATGAACAACAACGAAAACAAAAAAAAGTAAATAAAACAGAGGAACAAAGAGCACAAAAATAAAGTAACAAAATAAACACAACAATAGCACAAATGAGAGAATCTCATCATAAATGTTTTTTTAATCCTATAAAGCGATTGAGGTTAGGCTAATGTTTGGAAGCATACCATCAATTCTCGAGGGAAGAATTGAAGTCAGGATGAAAGGAGACAGCAAAAATGAATGGGGAACAGTTTGCAATGATCATTTCGACATGCGAGATGCTCAAGTTGTGTGCCGCATGCTCAACCACAGTGGAGCTGAGTTCGTTGCGTCATATGGTTCTGGATCAGATGATTCTCCAATTTGGCTAGACAATTTGAAATGTCGAGGAAACGAGGACTCATTGATGGAGTGTAAGCACCGTGGATGGGGCCAGACAAATTGTGGCCACTTCGAAGATGTTGGTGTAAAGTGTAAAAATGACAGTGCCCCAACTCCACCGGTGGTAGCCCCAAATAGTAAGTTCTTTTAGAGCTCTGAAATTGTGCTGAATCATTTTCAATTCTGAGCGAAATTTAAAAGGGTTTGAATTTCTGGCAAGTGCCTGTATTTAATATGTCAAGCACCATCTAAGTTCGTAATCGTTATCAATCAGATGGAAGACCAAAAAAGCAGACTTAGATCTAGGTATCTTTCATTTTAAAGAAGGTATACCATATATTTTACTGTTTCGAGTATTTTTATCGTTTGACTCGTAAAAATAGATCAGAGATATCTTGAACACTCGAGGAGTTGTCATTACCACAGTCGATAGCTTCCGGAAAAGAAAGACTAGGGGTGATCAGTAATTATTCTTTCAGTCACTCTTCTAATTTGCTAAGATGACTCAAATTATCATTCAGTTTTGTACCTTCACTTTGATGGTTAATATTTTTATTTATTTATTATTATTATTTTGATTTTGTTTTTGCAGTGACTAAAGGACTACCAGGAAGTGAGAGATGTTTTAACTTTTTTAATTTACGTAACACATTAAGCTGGTAACGTTGCATCGCATGGGAGGTTATAAATGAACAACTCGATAGCAGCCATTACCACTGGAGATTTAATCTTCATTTTAACATGTCAAAGGGATTTCAATCAACTGAAACGCGTCAAAATTGAGTTTAAATGCTTAGGTTCCCTGGCCTGGGTTTAGGGACAAGGATCTCCATTAGTTAACGATCTTAAATAATCATAGAAACCTCAGAGATACACAGTGGAGTTTCCAAGACACTCCGAAGTAAATAGGTAGCCTATGAGATGAGACATCATCTACGCATGTTGTGCCGGCACTAAAACAGCCTTTTATTCTCATCCCTTGAAGATGTAACAATACGGTTACGAGGAGGCCCTACTGAACACGAAGGCCGCATAGAAATTACACATGATGGACAAGTGGGTACAATATGCGACAACGATTTTGATATCAAAGACGCACATGTAATCTGCAGGATGCTAGGATTTGAAGGAGCTTGGTCGACTATGTGCTGTGGACGGTACGGGACTGGAACCGGTGCGATATGGTTGGATAGCTTGCAGTGCACTGGAAATGAAACTTCCTTGTCAGAATGTCCACACTTAGGCTGGGGGAATTACTATAGCGTCTGTACTCATGCCAACGATGCTGGAGTTTACTGTATACCTAATCCTGTCATACCTCCGGGTTAGTTTCATTCGACAATAAATAACATTAAGGTGATACTTTTATATTTCTTATGGATATAACCCGTGACAGGGTGAAAAGTTTGTGTTCTTACAACGGTTGGGTTAAATCTCTCGAAGGATGAAGTTAGTCCTAAATAGGATGAGATAAATATTAAGAACGTATTAACGCACGAATTGAGTCTCCCTCCCCAGCAAAATTAACAAAACAAGTCAGAGGGAACAAGATAATTTGGTTATATCAACTGACAGAGTTGATCATGAAAATTGGCCACCGTAAAAATATTAAATCTAACGTTTCGATTGTTAGCCCATCTATTGATCTACATTATCAACTAAATTAATAAAACCAAATTGTCTTGTTATATTTCCCCACCGACGCACCACCACAGAGGAAAGTATTTTTTAAAGATGCTTAATTATCTTCTGTTAATCTACAGACATATAATTCGCTTGGTTGAGGGCACAAGTGAGAATGAGGGTAGAGTTGAAATATTTTACAAGGACCGATGGGGCACGATATGCGACGATGACTGGGATCTTAACGACGCCAATGTGATCTGTCGCATGTTAAACTACAGTGGCGCCTTGGCTGCGCCTATCTTCTCTGCTTACGATGTTGGCTCCGGGCAGATTTGGCTGGACGACGTAAATTGTGTGGGAAATGAATCCAGCATTGAAGAGTGTCTGCATGGCGGATGGGGAAATCATGATTGCCACACAACCAAGACGCCGGTGTTATTGCCAAACAAATGAGAGTGCTCTACCATCTTACGGTATGGTACAGAATTTCTATGTCACATGAAGTTGCTCAAATTGAAGACTCTTTTCAGTGAGGAAGAGCAGCAATTTTTAGCAGCAAGTAGTTTAGAGACTCGGAAAACGAATCAATATTGACCACTTCTCGTGCGACAGTCGTACTTTGATAAGTACGACTGATAACAATGAAATCGAGATTCTTGGAAATGATACCAGTTCCATCAATTAAAACCTTTATCCCGTATTCGCTCAAAGAGCAAAGAGGCTGAGTTTCCGATGCGTTTGACTCTATGCCAAAAAATTGAAAAAAACTGGTTTAAAAAAACGTCTTTTGATGCAATTCTTCGGTGCCTCAGTAGATTGCAAAGAATCATTAAAAACCATATTTTCCCCTTTTTTTCAAACAGAAAGCAAGAAAAGCCTGCTGTTCTCTGAACACTGGCGTGGAATTATATTTCAAGTTAACTTAGAAGGAAACGACCACCGAGCCGCCCCTTTACCGATTGATCATCTCCGCGGCTTGTCTGCTGTCGGCTTCGACCCCGTGGAAGAGCTCGTGTACTTTGCAGAATATGCTCCAGGGATAATCCAGCGTTCACATCTAAATGGAAGCGATGCTGAGACTATTGTCAATGGCATTTACTACGCAAACGTTTAGCAATCGATCATCTTACCCGCAACATCTACTTCTCAGACAGCTCGAAATACAGAATTGATGTAGCGACCTTAGATGGGATGCACCGAACGGGTTTGATTTCTACAGTTTGGCCAGAGGGTATAGCCTTAGACCTTAAAAATGGGTGAGTGCTCAATCAAGTCTTTCCCTATGATAAAACGCAGAAATATGCTCCTTATCATTTTTTGTCTTTATTTTCACCAGGTACCCTAAGAAAATAATAGAGAAAAAAGAAACTAATGTAGAATAGCATTTTGAGCTTGCTGCAGTACGAAAAAGTTAATTTGACGCCTTGGAACCGCGCAAAGAATTAAACACTTGTTGCTAAATTGAAATGAAATGTTGCAGGATATTTTTGTGGGTTTTAATAGTCCCTCGCAAAACCTATTTACTATCAAAGTGACCCTTTCTGTAAAGGCTGATTAATTGTAAAATCTGAAAATAACCTAAGCATCGAGCCCTAACGATGACTGAAGGTGGAAAAGAGAGATAGGTCGGTTTACATTCCGCCATTTGTTATGTGGATATGATATAGAATCATCATACCTTAATGTATTCATGAAATTATATCTGCTTTTATTCAGACACATTTATTGGGCAAGCCAAGGATACCCACCAACCATTGAAAGAGCAGACTTGGATGGAAATAATCAAAAAGTTATTTTCACCTTGACAGAAGATTCCTATCCCAGTGGGCTGACGGTAGATTACAATCTGAATCGTTTGTATTGGACCGATAGAGGTGTCCAGGAAGTTTACTTCATTGATCTACAAACAGGTGGAAACCAAGCATTCATAACAGAGAGAGATAATGGACCCAGTTGACTTGGCTATACATGGCGATACTGTGTATGTGACGGATTAGGAAGCGGTGGCGCATGGGATGGTGGGATTACAGCTCTCAATTAGCAGGTCCTGGAAATTTTTCGCACGAGAACGGTAATGTCTCTAAACTCATTGGCTTGATGAAGTTTACTTGGGGTATAGACTCTTACGACAAAGACAACATTTTCCAAACAGGTAATTTAAATTCAACCAACCCTGAGCCAAGCTGTCTTCTTCATAGCATTCATTAGTTCACCGTTTGTGGCGCTGCTGTTTTATGAGCGAGGTTATAAATGATGATTGAGATACTCTGGAATTTCAATCTGTAATCTATTTCTTAGAGCCCATGCTTAAAACACAGGCCAATCTTACCAGTAAAATCGCACCACTTTCCGTTTTTAAAGTAGGAATTGTCAATGCAACAAAGCAGTCTGGGGAGTGAAAATCAATTGCCAGTTTGTCCCGTATGTTTTTTTCATTTCATTGTTGAGCCTTAGAAGCCATGTGATAAATTTTAATGTAGGTTTGTAGGAAAAATAGTACCCTTCTGGCCTGCTAAAAGATTCGGATTGATAAGGCGTGCGCTGAAATCTTCAAAACTTCTCGAACAACTTTTCACTTTCCGCATAACATTTCAGCCTCGGAATCATGCTACGATATATCACATGCAGGAAGAGGCTTACTCTCAAGTAACTGGATTAGCTAAGACATGATGATTTGCACTTTTATGTTTACAGACCCTCGTGGATGCCAACGGAGTGACCAGCAATGTAGTCACCTTTGCCTCGATGCGCCATCCGGGCCACATTGTGTATTGCCCCAGCGACATGGAGCTGGTGAACTCAACAACATGTAAGAACACCCAGTGCCCTACAAGGGCCTAGCTAGGTGGGGGGGGGGGGGAGGTCCTGGGATGCCGTGATCCCATTTTAAACCTACAATGTTTAGGTGACGAAAACTTGCTCTATAAAGTCCTATCTGCCTCGTAATGCGTTCATTTAATTTCAACTTACAAATTTGATATCATGCTGTAACTATTCACGCTTTGTACAGTTGTTTAACGCCCTAATTTTTTATCACAGTCTTACTCTTATGCATGAATGAAGGGCAATGCCAAAAAAATGGTGCTCACCCGATCGGAAAACGATCATTATCTCTTGGAAAACAGCATCATGCGAACGTTTTCTAACATTTCCAAATGGAAAATCCAAAATGTCCTGTTGTTTTCTTGTTGGTGAATTAAAGTATCCAGAAAACGACTGTTCATTGGCTTTATACAGTTGCGTTGATGATCGAAGTTGAATATCGAGTTTTCACTGCGTTAGCTGACTCGTGACACACACGAAAATACTATGTTAAAACACTTCCAGAGAAAGTTAGAGAAAACATATTAAAAACATTAAAAATCAGTTGTTAACCAGTGTAACGATCGTGCTGGAAACCATATAAATAAACCGAATATCACGTTTTTACCGCGTTCACCGCTTCAGGAAAATACAAAACGAACAACGTGACAACTTACGCTGGATAACCGATCAAAAATTTCAAAGAAAACAGACTGAACAGAGGAGTTTTCCAGACGCCGGCAAACATGCTATGAAAACCATGTTTTTCTTGCGTTTGCTTATAGTGAGTACCGAATATGCAGAGCGTTCTCCGTACTAGGAAAACGGATTTGAATAAGAAAAATTTAAGGTGAACGAGGGGCGTTTGCCCTGGGATACTCCTTGCGCCGTATGGAACTCAGTGACAGCACTTACCTTCATAAAAATTCCCGTGGGGAAATACTTTGAGTCCACTGTGATTCGAATGAGCTAACAACAAATTTTTTTTAGATCTTTCTTTTCATTAAATTTTCCGATATTTGAAAAATAAACGAAATGTATGACCCACAGCACGTATTTTGTCTGTCTTTTCTTGGAATTCCAAGGCAAATATCTTCGGCTGATTCTGCATACCGAGTGTTACTTCAGCGAGATCTACAAGTCTCCTTTGGGTGGAGATGACTTGTTTTCAGTGGCAAATACTCTGCCTCTTGAACAAGTGCCTGTCCATCGGCTATCGCATCTCACTCTGCAGAGGAGAAGATTTATTGGTCGGACCTGACAATGAAACATATCGCTCGTTCAAACCTGGATGGTACAAATGAGGAAATAATCTTACAAAATGTGAGTTACTCTATGGCAATTGCTGTGGACAGCTACGCAGGAAACATCTATTTCACTGACAGGGACAAGAAACAGTTGAAGTCGCAAAGCTCGATGGAAAGTACAGAAAAGTGCTTATTCAGAGCCAAATGCATAATCTGGTTGGCTTGGCGATTGACATTCAACGAGGGTGAGTGCATCAAGAATTGTATGTGATATTGTTACATAAAAAAGTGCTGTGCATCCAACGAACAGAATGAAAAGATCCGAGTATTGACAAACTCTCCTGTGGCTGTTGCTGGTTATTTTGCCCCTCTGATCTTACATAGACATCGAGACGTCAATTTTTTTTTAATAATCCGAGTTACCTGAAGGTAAATACGCCTCTTTCACTCGTGAGTATACATGGATACCACCATTTTAGAATACCTTGTTGGTTACCTTTATTAGATTAGCATCTCATCCAAGAGGGAAACTCCAACGATAAGCTCCAATAACAAATGGCCACTCCAAATGAGGGACTTTCTTCTCAAAAAGAAAACGTTATGAATGTCTCTCAGACAAGATATTATAGGTTTATAATCTCTAGCTCCCAGAGCATTTTTATTATCGTTTTTGTATGTGGGGAGTTTTTTTCCTAATGTATTCAAATGTACACCAACTGTAAATACATACTTGGTTTGAATAAAGGTCATTTACACTGATGATGAGAAACTCTCTGAAAAAAATGCTTGTGTGAATTTAGATATATGTACTACTCTGCTTGGGGAAATCCGACGATGATTAACAGGGCACAACTGGACGGAAGCGATATTACCACATTGGGGGAGTTCACTCATTTCCCTATCAGCGACCCACCGCGCTCGCCATAGATGTGGACGAAAATGTTTTGTATTGTGTAGGAGATCAGGGATCCTAGTTTGCGAATACATTGACCTTCCGTTATCCAAATAGTGAAATCGTGTATCACATCGACTACAGCAATTGCTTTACATTAATCCCTATGGGGCTTGCTCTGAAGCTCACTACTTCCACTGGGACGGACTGGTTTGCTAGGAATCGTTAAAAGAGCCAGCAGAGGTCTGGACTCGGTTGTTGTCGAGCTGATTCCCTATCCAGTACACACCGAGAGGCGTCAACATATTAACCCTGAGGATGTAACAAGGTAACTTGAATGCTTAGATATGGAGGCTTTGAAGATATTGTAAGGCTAATATTATGTAAAAGTATCCTGCTTAAGTCTGAATTTTGTATCAACATTTTCAATCTTATCTCCAAATTTCTTTGCAGAGGGACAAACCCGTATTATTTATCTTTCTCCGCCAGGGAAATCCTGCGCTAACTTTGCGGACAAAACCCAAGTTCACTCATTGCTTCTTCCACAGAAATAGTAGGATTCTCCGCTGACGCGATCTCATAGGCACGGCTCGTTATCAGTCAGCGATTCATATCCAACTTCAAATAGTTGTAATTAAAGAAAATGAGGGTGATAGCTGCCAACCATAATTTTTTCGCGACGTCCCCTAATTCAAAATGCTACATAGAATTTTGAGGGATCACAGGAAGGATTCCTCTCCCAAATTGTTTTTGTTCAACTAGTTCTGATATTTCATCCACCGTTTTGCGGCTCACATACGCTCGATGGAGTGAAGATCATTTTCATTATCTGGCGTTTCAAGGGTACTGATTGCTATTAAAAAATATTTTCTCTAGATGCTCACTCCATGTGTTGAAGAATGCAGTCATCTTTGTCTTTTGAAACCTGGTGGCTATAAATGCGCATGTTCCGCGCCGACACCGCCACTCCCTGCTTTGAGAGCATTAACATCACGGAGGTAAGTTGCGATCAAGAAAATTAGTTAATTCAGTTGAAATCAGATTTATATTTAACATAAAATTTTTTTTATCTTTCAAGAGTGTTTCCCGGGCTGACACTAACGACCCAAGTCGTTAGTTTATTGACGACCACCACATCAAATGTATTGATTTGGATTCCACTAACAATTACGTACGTAAGCGTTTAAGACAGTGAGAGATGACCTCATAAAAGGAGGCGCAATTGATCTAGATCCATCGGGAGAGGAATGGTATTTGGAGTGATAACGTCCGGATGGAACTCTTTTACTTTTTGTACTTTTAAATCGAAATGAGCCTTGTTACTGGTGAAAGTGAGGGGTAAAGGAATCTTCTACTTTATTCCGTTTTTTAACCAGCACTGTTAAATAGGACTTTAGGCGATAACATGACCGAGAGACATAGGACATTTTAGGGTTTTATTCATGCCGATCGAGGGCATCTTTTGTCATACTAGATTCTGGTATATAGTAATGACTTGATATTTTGCCGCTGTAAGTCCTATGAAAGGGATTTAATAAAGCATTATGTGTCTATGTAAAGATCGCGACTGATTTTTCTTAATCCCAAGTACAGCAAATGGTTGGGAGACTCGTGAGGCTACTGGCATAGGGAATACGTTAAAAAATTGCAGTTTAAGAAAAGCAAGAACCAGCTTACAAAAAAGATAGACTGACATGTGTCATAGGTTAAAGTATCTAGTTCTTTTCAGACAACATTTACACTCATGTTATATCAAGTGGGATAGCAAGGAGTAATAGAAGTATTCCGGAAAATTAATGGATTATAAACTGTTCGATTGCAGTTTGGTTACTGAACCACGTGCTTCATTGATTAAAGGTCATTATTAGAGGACGATCTGGGACAAGTCGATGGCATCGCTGTTGAATGGGAGAGCGGTCTGCTTTACTGGACTGATTTTCTTTGAGAGGATTGAAGTGGCAATGCTGGACGGGAAATTCATGGAAAACTGTAATTTCAACCTCTTTCTACAGCCCTCGTGGAAATTGCTGTCGATCCAAAGACAACTGTTGGGTAAGCCATTAAGGGCCTTCAAGCATTTGGGCTGGCGCAGCCAGTAAGGAAACGGATAACCTCATTATTACTTTTGATCTATTCAGGAATAATTACAGTACCGCTTTCTGGCTTTTTGATGGAAAAAGCACGGGGAATCCTATTTTCAGAATCATGGCAAGGCTATGAATGCCATCAAAATGAAAACTGTGAAAAATTAAGAATGATATGAGACACTTAATTGTGTCGCTGGCCGAGCTAGTACGATGACGATGATTTGACGACAGACGACGATGAGGACAAGACGACGACGGATGAGGACGAAGATAATGAGTGACCAAGAAGGGGCAAATGATGGGGCTATTGTAGAATAAAATAAAGAGCTTTTAATGTCAATGCTAAACGCCTGTTGGCGTGACTGCTTCCAGACGCGAGTGTACTGAACAACCATAGAAGGCGACTTCATGATATATGTTACTTTCTTTCTCTCTCTCTCCATTCCCTCTCTCGTACCAATATCTCTCAAGGTACTTGTTTTGGACCGACTATGGAGTTCAGAGGAAGCCAAGAATTGAACGAGCAGCTCTAACCGGTGAATAATCGGAACAATCGGTGGTTGAATGGGCTATGACTGGTACTTTCAGATTCCCTGGAGGGGTATTATTGCATATGAGCCCGAGGATATCGCTTGGATAGCTCGTTACGACAATTACATCGATCAAGCAGACTTAGACGGGAACAACAAAGACAATTTGGAGTTCATTGTGCAGAACATAAATCCCGCAGATTTAGTTTGTATGGCGACTACCTCTACTGGGCGGACAGAAATAGTCGCAGCATTGAGTATTTTAATAAGACGGAGGGTAAAGGCCAGCATTATAACTTTGGACATCTTACTGATGACACGCCAGCAGGTGTTGTGGTATCAGACGAGTCAAGACAACCAGTTGGTAACTGAATTTCATTTTTTTCTCATACAGTTCTGCTCTCGTTACCTCTAATGCCCTGACCATTCTGTGAAAATTTGCTGAGATATCCGGGGTAAAAGTAACTGCATTGGCACACGAACGCCATAGGCATATTAAAGTTTTAGAACACGTAACTCGAGCCGAGATAAATTTTCCTTTGTCTAACATCTCACTGCTTTTTTTTCTTCAGCGTCTCCAATGAACAGGCCACCGTGTCGTATTAACAAAGGAGGGTGTAGCCATCTCTGTTTATTGGCTCCTAATGGAGGAAGCAAATGCGCTGTCCAAATGGTGTAGAATTAGAAGCCGGGGGAAAGACTTGTAGTAACGGTAACTAAATTCCCTATTAGATTCCCCATATGCCACTCATAACTCTGTATTTACCCCAATTTATCCTTACCAACGTATAACGTAGCTTAGAAACACTGTTTTAAAACCCTGTTACAGTTGCTCCTTCCATCTTCTCATTCCGTTCAAATTTCACCTCTACCAAATATTCTCGCTGAGAGAAATGCATGTGAGAAGTCCGTACAATAACTTTGTTTTTCACTCAATATTGCACAGTTAGACCAAAATGTCCTGTGTAAAGGTATTGATGACGAAAAGAAATGCCCGCCACAGATTCCAAGGCTCAGGCTCTACCTTAGCTTTAACCCTTTATTTCTCCTTACGGTCGGTCATACAATTGTTATGATGATGGTTCGGAGAATTTGGGTTGGATCAATTAATAATCCCATAATTGACATCGTTCAGTATTCTGGTCACTTGTGTATCTGGAATTGTATTGTGAAGAGAAAATCTGCTCTGGTCATTTATGGTAATTAAAGGGTTGAATAACGATAATTCTTTAGCTGATTCCATTACTTTGTTCCCAATTTTTATAGCTACTCAGCCAAAACCACCACCGCCACCTGTACCAGGTAATTTCTAATGTGTACTTCTTTTTAGTTAATTTTGTGTTGCGCTGAGGCGCAATCATGGCATTTTGCTAACATCTGATACTTTTTTTTTATGGTTTACATTTCATTTGAACTCTTTCGAAAAATTTACTGTTATTTACGAGTTCTCACTCTCTCTGTCTCTACTACCTGTTTTCTGCATGAATTTTACATCGTCTCTTCTAGAGGGTGGAGGTGGAGCAAATAGTTAAAACTGTGGTCATGCTATCGATTAAGAACACAAGAGATTATGGGAGAAGCAAACAAAGCATATTGGAAGATGTTACCAAATTACTAACGAATTGCTCGATTCCTGTTATAATTGTATGTTGAAAATCATTCGGAAAAAGGCTCTCAGGAATATGGAATGTAATTGTTTACACGTTTGATCATAATAATTCTAGGTATTCTGGACATCTACTGAGTATAGTCGACGTTTTTCTCACAGATCTAAAAGTACACCTTAGTGGCACCAACTCATCTCACGAAGGTCGCGTTGAAGTGTATCATCAAGGAAGATGGGGGACAGTCTGCGACGATCATTGGGGCATGAGTGAGGCTACAGTGGTCTGTAAGATGTTGAACTTCACGGGAGCCATCCGTGTGGAATCCTTCGGACCAGGGAACTCTTCGTTTCCCATTTAATGGATAATGTCAAGTGCCGTGGCGATGAAAAAAGTATCGCTGCCTGTCAGCACAATGGTTGGGAGATGAGTGATTGCGTCCATGGCGAAGACGTAGGAGTTGTGTGCAGGAATGATTCTATTCCTACCACTGAAGGTAGGAACTCCCCGGTATGCCTTAAAAAGCTTGGATATCGAGATACTAGGATGAAGACACAACGAGGGTGTTACTTAGATTTTCTTTTTGCAAAAGGCGTTCATGTGGTCGGTCGATGCTTTTTCGTTTGTTCCGATACGTTTTCAGCTTTATCCCAGACGTAGTTGCCTTAAATCCTTCACTCCCAAGATGTCAATAGCAATTTCCCTTGCCGTCTGCTATACAATCCTCATGATGTTAGTTTGGAGAATTTGGTATTGGATTAACAAATAATCCCCTGATGATACTTTCATTTTTCTTATCACCTGCTGGCAAAATTGTTTTGTGAGTAGAAAGTCTGTCTGAGTCACTCATGGGAGTGAAAGGATTATGTATGCCATGGTCAATGCTTTTGTTTCTCCTCATAAGGGGTATTGTAATCATATTGTGATTATAGGGAAAATGCAGTTTAACGAACGAGACATCGTTATCGCTGCTCTATAGCCTCGCAATCTCGTAGCTATAATTTCACTTTATTTCATATTTTCTTCCTTCAAGGTCCACCTTAGACCCAGGCCCTCACCCTGGTGAGTTTATTTGTTATATAAAATTTTTTTTATTTACTTTCCTTAAAACAGTATTCTATGTCGAAACCCCACTAAGTTTGTCATATCGACGAGTGATTGCATACAAGTTAGAGATTAGGCATGAGAGTATGGAGCCCACGACCTATTACTTTATACTTAACAGAACTACGGGTTCGATTGCGCTCTGGATCTACGTCAAATCAAGGAAGAGTAGAAATTTATCTAAACGACACATGGGGAACCGTATGTGACAACAACTGGGGAATCGAAGAAGCAAACGTCATTTGCCGCATGGTGGGGTTCAGCGAAGGTGCTTGGAGTACACACTGCTGCGGCTGGTACGATGGATACAGTACACCAAACCAGATTTGGTTGGACAATGTGGACTGCGTCGGTGATGAAACAAGCATTGCAGAGTGCCGCCATAGCGGATGGGGAAGTCACAACTGCTTCCATTCTGACGACGTTGGTGTAGTCTGCAAATACACTCCACCCCCCAAGGCCAGGTAGATATTCTGGTTGGCATTTTTATTGAAATGCTGGTTACTATTATTTTTATTCCCTAATAGAAAAGAATAGACGCACAAAATATATCACACTTCTTTAGAGGATAACTAACTAATGGGTGAACTGGAATTCGTTTGACTTTTTTTCTGACTGGAGTATAGAATATTCCAAACACGAAAACATGAACAGAAAATCTGCGCATGTAAATTCGTGCTGAAATTATCCAGGCATTTTGCTCTTTTCAAAGGTATAAGTGGACTCCTACTTGAGTAACGCATGTTCGTGGCAAATGCATATTGTCCTTAAGACCCAGCATGCCAAGTAAAGACAGAAACCCCAACACTTTTGTCAACTGACCGGATTCTTATGGTTTCTGGCTAACAAGGCTTTTGAATATCTCTCCACCCTATTTAAAGTATAAAATGTACCACAGCCTAGTCATTTGTTATAAATTTGAGTTTCTAAATGATACGGAAGAAGGAGCAATTGATTCAAAGTTAGTCACTGACACAAAAAAAATTTACTCGTGGCTCAACTTTGTATCAAGCTTGGCCCAATAGGTAATGGGTTCCTGGCTTGGTTGGTTAACCATAAAACATTTTCTTTTTTTTCTGATTCCGAAAATACTTGATTGTGTTGTTTTATGTTCACTTACATATAATACCTTAATTTTTTTTTCAGATCAAATTTTGAGACTAGCTGACGGAGTACGTGACGGCGAAGGAAGAGTAGAGATATTTCATGACGGCCATTGGGGTACCATTTGCGACGATCTATGGGATACAAAGGACGCGCAGGTGGTTTGCGGCCAACTTGGATATAGTGAAGTTCTTGCTGCTCCTGCGTTTGCTGCATTTGGTGAAGGGAATGGTCATATATGGTTAAGTGACGTGAGTTGCCTGGGCAACGAAAGCTCAATTGAAGACTGTCCTCATCGCGGATGGAGTGTATACGGCTATTGCTATCACGAGGAAGACGCGTCGGTTATCTGTTCAAATGAAACCCAGAATCTAGGTAAGTTGTACGCCATAACGTTATAGATTCTTTTAAAAAGTCATGTTTTTTAATTAAGTGCAGAAGAAACCGTTATGATACCAAAAAAAATGGATTCAGAGGTTGCTTTCGGAAGGAGAAGTTGTATCTTTAAAAGTGGTGTAGTCTTCGAAAGCAGCGTATGCAATAAGTTTTTCAAATGATTCTATTAGTATCTCAAATTTACGGTATAAAATTATCGCTGCTTGAATAAATCATTGGGCTGTTACTGATCACTGTTTAGGGTCTGAAACGAGCAGTAGGCAAACAAAACTACTCCTTTTTTCCCCCTCTCAGTCCTTTTTTTTTTTTTTTTTTTTTTTTTCTTTTGGCGTAAATCATATTTGGCGTGTTCTCGACCCTTCTGATCGACTTATGGCAATTTCAATAATGGCTCTTTTTATGTATTTCCTTGAAAATATCACCCCTGTGCTCACTCAAGTCTTTTCCTCGCAAAATGAAAAATCACTCCTCTTAGATCCAGTCTCAAGAATTTTAATGTTTTTTCAGTGGCAGACGGAGGGACGATTTGCCTGTTATTTTGCGAGAGAGCCCGCTACGGAAACTGTGGTTGACTTCAGGCCGCTGCCGACAGGAAGACCCAGCACAAAACAATGGCACTAAAGCTTGGATTATACTATGTGCCCGTCGGCAATTTCCTACGATTCCATGCATGAAACAAATGTACTGGACGGATGAATATGGAAGAAGCTTCCGCGCAGTCATTAATAATGGCTCTATAGAATTGGTGGGACGGGAATATTGGCAATCCAATGGGCATTGAAATTATCTTGTTTGTGGAAGGAACATCTACTTTGCCGACTATTACGGCGACAAAATCATCATTGCTTCTCTCGATGGGGCACATCAAAAAGTCCTCGTTTTTTGGGAAACCGTACCTAACCCACAAGCGTATCAACTTTTGGACAGGACTCAGGGTATGCTTATTTAATATATTGTATAATACAGCTTCTGTAACAGGTATTATACTGTTCTCCCTGATGCCAGGTCTACTTTTCCTTCGGCACTCTTTGTCATCCCAAATGGGATCAAGCTCAATAGTAAAAGGGTAACTATTTAATCTTATGTTGTGCAGTATTCTATTTTGTATGAGGTTTTAACCTCTCCGTATTCCATCATGACTGTCCAAGTCGGTTTCCTTTGGCGAGGCCGTATTCACCTCTTCACCAAATTCAGTAAAATTTTCCATGTAATTATCGCTGAAAAAGTTACAGCTGTGAAATTGGATGAGGGAAAAAAACGATTTTCGCTTTAACAAACTCAGTATGGCGTATCAAGTATTCAGTCATTCAAGAGAAGGGAGCTTTCATTTCATAGTTTCTCACACTCAAGAAATTAGGGGCGGTGCTTCGTTGCTCTGAATTGAATTCGGAGTAGCCGATTCAAAGATCAGCAGCGAAAGGAGTACCTTTTGCTTTAGTTTTTATTTTACATTCACGTGCCGATATGAATTTAAGGTGCACAATTAAAATTTGGTAGATTGATTGCAGATTTCTCACAACTACCTGTGCCAAGTAAACAGGTTTACTGCTGTATTTTGCTGAGGAAGAATTAAGTGATCGCATATTAGATTTAAAAAACTGAACGTACGTGGTAGGATATTTCCCTTCTTTTAATTGTCACTAATGGACATATGAATTTTTTTTATGCCAATTAAAAGCCCCCATAGGCTGGTCATAGTGTTTTCCACAATGTTTTCGACACCTTTTTTTTTCTTTGTAAACCAGGTGTCATGTATTATTTCATCACTTGGTAGCAGGCCCCATGATATCTAAAGCAGATATTGATGGTACAAACCAGACAAGTTAGTTCGCAAATTTGTCATACCGTTACTTACTATACTTTTCCTTGACAATAGGTCAGGATAAAGTGATAGCAAACGCTTTGTTTCTTTTCTGACCAAACCCAATGACGTTATCAGCAATACATCGACTTGACCAACTCATGAGATCCAATACGCTGATTTCCACGGAAATCTTCACCATCGCCAACTGGAACTGGCGCTGTTTAAAGACACCTTGTACTGGACTGCCACAGGTGAAGGACAATTCACGGGAGTCGTGTTCAAAGCCCAACTTATCTGACGGCGCGGTGGCAAAGGCCGCAGGTCGGTACGGGTCGTTGAGAGACCAAGTGGAATTTATGCCCACAACTCCAAGACTTTTTCTCAAGTTCCCGGTAATCAAAATATTATTTAAAGAAATGACGATTAATCTCTTTACTAACCGAGCGTGAGTGCCGCACTGGAGAATAATTGCCAAGGTCATGGTCATAATGACGCAACGCGAAGCGTGGTGCGTTTATAAGCGGCCGAAAGCCAATATTTCGCACTACTACTTGTGAAAAGTGAAGTTAGAAAGTAAGTTTTTTTGTATGGCACTCATGACAAACTTTAATTTTTTTCCGCCTTTTGCGTAACAAAATTACCTGGGCGTATGACCGTTTTCCGTATGATAAAAATACCGACCAAGTACGAACCAATCAGAACGCTCGGATTTAACCCAAGACTACCTTTGCCAAATAATAATAACCTCATATTTTCATTGACAACCAGTAAAGCAGTCACTTACTGGCTCGACAAGTAGTGCAGGCATGTCAACCCGATCTGTTTAATCACTTAACCTAACAGTAAGCTTACTTACTATTGGATTACATCTCTATTTCAGGGCCATCGCCGGTGAAAATAATGCTTGGATGTTCACAGCTCTGCGTTGTCAATCCCACCGGTAGTAGATGTTATGTGTAAGGATGGACAGTGTGGCTGGCGGAAGATTGAATATCTTGTCAGTGTATTTTGTACCTTTTTGCCACTATTTCGTTTACTAGTATGATTAAGACTTATGTTTGAGATTATTACAAGTTACTTATTATTTCAATCATTATTCTTTTATTATTATTATCATTATTATTAATATCCGGTTTATGGTGAGGGTTCTAAGATAGTCTAATGTAATAAACAACGGATTTGCCCATAACTGAAATCGGTTACCAATCACATCTGATTCTTATGATTCCACTAACTAACACCATCTCTTCAGATAGAGATGGGAGCCGGTTATTTACTTTATGCTGACATCAATCCATTGAATTTCTTGACTTCAGCAAAGCAAGTTGACAGATTCGATGGTCACTGATGGCATATCAGAGTACCACACCACACATTTTAACCTTAGTGAGAAACTCAAGAAGGCTTTTTACGATTACCGTTTTGACACAACCTATGATCTCCATCACCAAACATCTGAATCGAAGATTCTGGTAGCGAAGCCAGAAACCTAAATGTTTGACGGAGAATTCGTATGCTGTGGCCCCTGTGCAGAACAAGAATCTAGGTTTCTTTGTCTTGATCTGCAGGTATTCTTGGTGATGTCTATATTTGTTGCCGATACCAATCACCAGAAAATCTCATTATTGCTGGGCTCACAGAGAAAAGTTCTCAGCCCTCTGCCAATTTCAAATATGGAAACTCCAAACTGGTATTGCTTTCGATCCAATCGAAAAGCGAATCTATTGGACTGATTCCCAAACTCGGCATCAGTCGCTCGGACTACATTTGATGGAGAGACGTCTGAAGTAATTCGCAGAGAACGTTAGTTCACCATGGGCCATCGATGTGGACCTTGTGGGAGGCAGAGCGTAAGGGTTTTTGGATGACAAGCGGACAAAAGGACCAGGGTAGATGGTTTGCTCAAAGCTGAACGGCGATCTGATCTGGAAAGTGTTAGTTTATAATTTTGCAATCCATCTCCGGTGGATATCACTTTGGATACAACGAGAGGGTAAGCTAAGGGAAAATAACGTTGTTTCAGTTTAATTATTCAGCATTTGCAGGCTAGTTCAACTCGCCTTCTACGCCATAGTTATTAGGAGCATGCAAATAGACTCATCACACTCTATATCATAATGCTTTTTATGTAAGTCTGAAGGGGCAAGATCAAACTTTTAGTGATATTAGGATTTTTGTTAAGTTAGTTCATTCTGATTTTTACATTAACTCAGGGTATATGTTACTGGTCAAGCTGAAGGAATACATTGAAAGAGCAGGTAACTGGACGGATTGAACAGACGCATAACTTGCCTCCTTTGGGTGAAACTTACTACGGTTCCACAATCGATGCCTAGACGGCCTTCACTTTAGACCATGAAATGGGAATCCGCCTCTACTTTGTGAGCTACTCTGAATATGCTTTACTGTATCTAGAATCTCGACTCAGGTAGCCACAGCGTACACAGTTAGATTGCTGCGAAACTTTCTTTCTTCCTTTCTGGGACCCTTTTTTGGAGTTGCCGTAGATGACAAGTACGTTTACCTGGAATGAATATTCCACTTTTTTTGGATGGGTGTTTCGAATTAACAATAACGATACAAGCGATCTTGACCTTTTTTCTTCACGGTTTGTACGCACCCTAGAGGACTTGCAGTGAAAAAAGGCAAATTATACACCGAAGAGTGAGTATACCTTTAACAAAAATTTTGAAATGTCACTCTTCGCCTTCAGAAACGGGCAGGCCTTTATATATATATATATATTTATTTTTTTTTAACCTGAAGAAGGCCGAACGGCCGAAACGACGTGCATTAAACTCGTCCAGAACAGTCAAGAGTTGGCCTCTAGTTACGTTCATATAGTACACTTAACTATATATAGATATATATCAATAATTGCTGTTGTAATGAACTATAATATCGCGATATGCAAACCCCATTTTACCTCTTTTTTTCATAACAAATTGCTATTGTCCAGGTGATAATCCGTGTGATGGTAGTTGCAGTCATCTTTGTTGGGAAAGCCCGGAGGTTACAAGTGCGCAAGTTCTGATGAGGATAGAAACAACCCTGCAGTGAGAGCGAACAAGCTAATAGTAAGTAGTTTCGCCAGGAACAGAAAAATGTCCTCATTAATTTCAATTTTGTTGTTTGCGGCCAATGCTCCCGCAAAAAACGATTTACACGGGACATTTTTGGCTTATGATCATCGCAGGAATCAACGAAGACAAACGAAATGCATTCACTTTTTTTGCCTTAAAATGATCCAACGATTTACGAACATTTTTCTTCCCTTTGCTTACCTTTATATTCTTAATACTTAACTCAGGATAGCTAATGAGATTCTTTTCTTCTTCTTTCAAGATCTTTACGGTTGTGAAAGTGACAACAGTCTTTATTTTATCGACCGGCACAACATTAAATGCATTGACCTGAAATCCGTTAACTCAACCTACGTCAGTGTTAAGACAGTAAGGTCAGACCTTATTCAGGGCGGCGCAATCGACATACACTATCGAGGAAGGATGATGTATTGGAGTGACAACTCTCTTTGGACGTTAAATCGAATGAGTCTAACTTCTGGTGAAAAGGAGGTAATTACGCTCCTCTTAATGCTGAATGTGTTGAAGAGAATAAAAAATGGTAAACCAAACATAAACACACGAAACGTATAAAATTATTACCTAATCCTTGAAAAAAATGGTTGATACTAGAACGTAGAATAGGCTATTAGTCTTTAAAGACGAGCAGGCAGAAAGCATTTGCTGTGATAACTTTGAAAAACAGTACTTTAGGATCAAAATCTACCGACACTCTATACGAGAGTTAATTGAAAAATTATCTCGGTTAATATGTCCTACCCAGCTCCGTAAACGTCTCATGGTCTGTTTACTCATTTTTTTAAAAAAATATGACACTAAAAAGGTCATCATACGAGACAATTTGGGACAGATAGATGGATTGGCTGTTGAATGGGAAAGTGGTCTCCTTTACTGGAATGATTTCATCTACGAGAGGATTGAAGTGGCGAAGCGTTGACGGAAGCTCTAGAAGGACATTGCTATCGGATGGAAGTTTCAGCCCTCGAGGAATAGCTGTGGATCCAAAGAATGTGTAAGCTACAGTTGTTTGCATAATGACTGATTTTAGGTATACCGAGCTATAGTTCTGGCTTCTGTGCCGTGAGCGTCGGCCTTGACACAATATATGTACACAGTTTAAGTGTGATTAATTTTATCAGAAAAAAATAATAACAAAAAATGGTTGCACCAGGCCAGTCGATTCAAACCATGTTTATTTTATCGTGCGTTAAGCCCGCTAGTAAAACGGTTTGTGTACTAGACTCTGGATTGGAAATGTCGAGTCAGGGCCATGACCGGATCAAACCAACATTCCAAATTTCAACTCAACTTGGAAACAGTGGAAAAGAAGTGCCACCTCATGGAATATACACTGCTAAGTTCCATTGTTATTATTATCATTATTATTATTACCATTACTATTATTATTACTTGATGCGGTCTAACTCGATGGCCAGAAAAAGCTGACTTTAGTCTGCAATTGAACGGTAATTAGCAGCATTCTTTCTGATAAAAGAGGCAACACATTGTATGCTGTGATCAATGGGACTTAGCAAAAACTGTAACATTGACTCAGGCTGAGGGTGGTTTGGATACATGGCTTAGCATGACCTGATCAATTCACCGTCATTAAGAAATAAGCAAAAGCAAAAGCTGGGTGTTGTAGAGTTAAAAATGTATCAACCTAACTGAAAAGTGGAACATCATTTCAGTTCGATCGATCAGCGATTTCATAGAACGACAATTGCATCGGTATGTTTTATTCTTCAAGGTTCTTATTCTGGACAGATTCAGGACTTTTGATCATCCAAGAATTGAACGGTTGGATCTAACGGGTGAAAATCCAACAGTCATAGTTGACTTTTCCTGGTATCAGAGTTATCCTATGAGTGTGATAGTGACTACGAAACTGAGACCATCCACTGGATAGACAGATACTTTCACGAATTTCAGCAAGCCGACATGGACGGGAATAACGTAGTCTACAATGCATACATCGGACAGAACATAAGCCCAACAGATCTCGCTTTGCTTGGCGACTCTATTTATTGGGCGGACAGGAATAGTCACAGCGTTGAGTTTTTGAACAAGACTCAGAAACTAGGCATGCATTATAACCTCGGACACCTCACTGATGAGTACCCCACGGGTGTTGTGGTGTCAGACAAATCGAGACAACCTGTTGGTAAGTAGTTCTCTTAAATAGAATATTGTTGGCAGTCCATCAAATACTTTCGCTCGTAAACGATTGGTTAAAACAGGTCACATGACCAAATATGCTCCAGCCAAACTTTGGAAATATCTGTCCACACACCCATATTTCTGTTTAACAATTACTCCACGAGCGAGCGTTGGATATGAGATGATTGTTAGCCTAGCTGGCTATATCCAACAAGCGCTCGTGGAATAATTGTTTCATTAAGAACGTCCCAAAGTAAGGATGTTTTATAAGTTTTTTTAGCTTTGTTTTAACTTTGAGCTGACGCATACACTTACCATATTTGTGGAGCATGGTATAATCGCTCATAACCCATGATGGTTAAGCCAATGAAAGTTCTTGAACTGCATTATCCAATGATCCAGTTTTTATCAAATTCTACTTTCAAATTTTACGTTTCATCTATTTTTTTTCTGCTTTCCACGCTTTCTTTTATATCAGAGCTATTTTTGTCCTCTTAATCATAATTTTATTCCCAATGCTGGTGTAAGATATTTAAAAGCAAGGTTCATATTGAATCAAGGCAATTTTTCTCAAGAAAATAGAATGAATCGCCGTTAATTATATAAATTCTTTTTTTCTTTTTACATTGAATGTCTGAAAATCATTGCGCTGCGTCTTGACTTCGCATAATTTCACGCGTAGCTGGGTGAGGACATAAAAAAGCAGCTTTTTCTCTATGGTCTGAGCTCATCAGAGAAGTAAATCGTCATTTTCTCGCAAACGAGCACGGTGACCTATCATTTTTTCCCGCTTCATTGGAATTGAGCAATGACTTTCTTTCAGAAACACGATCTAGCAAGTACTCAAAAATATACTTGTCATGATTGATAAGAATTAGGGGATACTACTGCTTCTTAAAATACAAGGGCAACCCCATTTTATTTTCAAATTTTCGCTTTTATAACATAAACAACTAATAGGTAGGGTTTGACAAAGATCTCAGTCCAGGTTCTATTTATGAGGCTCCATATTAAGGGAAGTACGACTCTGATATCAACATAAAACGAGTTATAAATTTTATAACTAACAAAACTTCTTTTCTTTGAAGCACCCAAATCTCCGTGTCGTATTCATAACGGTGGATGCAGCCATCTCTGCTTAGTGGCTCCCGGCGGGTTCACCAAGTGCGCATGTCCATCTGGTGTGAAATTAGAAGACGACAATATGACTTGCAGTGACGGTAATATTTACTAGTAAATAAATATTAAGTAAATGGTGGAGAGGCCAGTACATTATTTTCTCGATGGCATACCATCACTTCGCCCCCCCTCCACCTGTTATAAATTTGATATTTTTTCTTTCTTTATTTTTTCACAACATGGTGACGCTAGGTAAGCGCAGACAGAAGCTATTTCAGTTGCAAACCCTCTCTTCTTTCTCACTTATTTAGCATTATGTAGCCTTTTGATTTGCCAATTTTTGTATTCTCTTTGTCTTTTTAGAAGTTATACCAGAGCCACCTCCACTGCCTGTGCCAGGTAGGCATTTAAGCATTCATTTTTGGTCATTTCTGAGACTGGAATGCTTCGGGAACGTGCAGGCTTGGAAATTAGCATCGAATTTCAACTGGCATCATCCGTGATTCTACTGTAAACATGGAGAGTGGGGAGGGTGTGACGATTCTCTTTCTAATCGCTCTGCCTTGATCGCATGGCATATAAGCATATAACTCTTGGACTGTCATCTGAAATGTTGCATTAAACCTGAACTTGTCTGACGAACTCTCAGAGCAGACCAGACAGTATGAAAATAGCTCAAATAAATATAATCTGAGTTTAAAGTTTCCTTTCTCTGCAGTATCTTGTATTCTATAATTTGTCTTATGTTTTTTGACAGTTGTGAAAGTACGTCTTAGGGGCTCCAACTCCCCTGACGAAGGTCGTGTTGAGGTGTATCATCAAGGAAGATGGGGAACAGTCTGCGATGATCATTGGGGCATAAGTGAGGCTACAGTTGTCTGTAAAATGTTGAACTTCTCGGGAGCCAACCGTGTGGAATCCTTCGGACCAGGGAACTCTTCGTTTCCCATTTTAATGGATAATGTTAAGTGCCGCGGTGATGAGCACACCATTGCGGCTTGTCAGCACGATGGCTGGGAGATGCATAATTGCTTCCATAGCGAAGACGCAGGAGTTGTGTGCAGAAATGACTCTGTTCCTTCTCCTGAAGGTAAACACAGTTTGTACACCTTTGGCACGAGTATATCTCAACAACAGAGCTTAGTCGTGGTTCTATTTTAAATGATGTATGGTATTGTTTTCTTGAGTATGAAATAGCATTGAGAGTAATGGTATGGTTGAGTATACACCATCTCCTGCGAAATTGAGTTACTACTTGGTATTTAATGAAACATTAGGCCAAGGATTCGGTTTGTGAGTTTTTTACTTTCATGATAATCTCTATGAACGTTTAAGATTCTTTTATTCATAATTCTGAATTATATGGTCGGGACTTTGCCATACGGGCCGTTTCCACAGAGTAGGTTATAGTTCGAGTCGTGTATTTTTGTTCTCGACACCAGGAAAAGTCAAATTTTACAAGTCTAGTTCGAGTGCAGTACAACAAGCTACAGACTAACATCGCTTGCTTGAGTGGCACCGAGGAATATTGGCCCTACTACCCCGACCTCGAACCAAAATTCCCTAGTAATACGGCCCTCGAGCTTGGTCATTAACAAGCCATCGATAAGGTTTTCTCTTGGAGACTGGAAAATGGATTAAAATAACATTAGTGTGTTTTATTTAGAATTTTACAGCTAATCTGTTCTGCTTTATGCTTTTCATTTTAAAGGCCCAACACTTTCTCCCGGACCACATCCGGGTGAGTTTATTATGATTTTAGTCAATCGTCTTATTTTTTTACATATCACAAATATCAGAAGCGTTGTATTAACGAGACCACAATAAATTACTAAGGATTTTTTGCCTACTCTTGACCCAGAATTAAAGGTTCGCTTAAGATCTGGAATCACGTCAAATCAAGGAAGAGTGGAACTCTTCCTTAACGGTACGTGGGGAACCATATGCGATGACGATTGGGGAATCGAGGAAGCAAACGTCATTTGCCGTATGCTGGGGTATACTGAAGGTGCTTGGAGTACACACTGCTGCGGTTGGTATGATGGATATAGTACACCAGACAAGATTTGGCTAGATGATGTGCATTGTGTTGGCGACGAAGAAAGCATTGCAGGATGCCGCCATGGTGGGTGGGGAAGTCAGAACTGCCTCCACTTTGATGACGTTGGTGTAGTCTGCAAATACACTCCATTGCCAAGGCAAGGTAAGCCAGAAGATGGTAAAACTAAATATTAGAAAACAGAAATTTGAAAATTCCGCCAAATGGCAGTGTGGAAATTTTCTTCTTTTTAATGACGTAGTGGCTAAACTAGTCGGTCGCAAAAAAACTTCAAAGATGACTGAAAGTAAAGTCCGTTCCGTTTTGCGTAACGACAGAACCTTTTATGAGAAAAAAAGAAAAGTTTACCGGCCTTACCACGAGAACAAGTCATTATTCCACGCAGCATGACAGATGACTTTAGTCTGAAACTCCCCACGAGAAATTAAAAGATAACAAAAGCAAAATTGCTTTTCATATTTTGAGACTCAATTTACAAAACTCTCTTACAGCTAATGATGTAACGATGAACTCTGTTTATGCACATTATTTACCCTGTAAATTCGCTTTAAAGACTTTTGCAAGAAAAGAACCCTTTCCATCATTGTAACATCCACTAAATTAACGTTTTTTTCCTCAGGTCAAATACTGAGACTGGCTGACGGAATACGTGAGGGTGAGGGAAGAGTGGAGATATTTCATGATGGCCACTGGGGAACTATTTGTGACGATTCCTGGGATAAAAAGGATGCAGACGTTGTTTGTCGTGAACTTGGTTATCGGGAGGCTTTGAGTGCTCCCACGGACGCTTTTTTTGGTGAAGGAAATGGTCACATCTGGTTGGCAGATGTGGAATGTTTAGGTAATGAAAGTTCAATCGAGGATTGTCAGCACAAAGGATGGAATGTAATCGGCTACTGCTTTCACGAGGAAGATGCATCGGTCATATGCACGAACGATACTCGAAGTCCAGGTAAGAATTTTATTCTTAAAGCTCGGCTGTGTCAAAAGTTAGACAGTAGTAGGCGCGAAGTGGCTGTCTGCTAGTCGAGCATTGACTTTTTGGGATCAAAGCATGAGACTAAACATCTATAGTGACACATATTTCAGTATTTGATAAAGTACATAGTACCATAAAACTTTCATATCCGTCATAGGAATTTTGAGATTCCAAAGAGTAACTTAACTGTTCGAAAATTGACTAAAAAGCTAATTAATCTGCTCCTCGGCCAGGGAGCCAGAGCTAATCCCATTTTCCTAGTCACGAAGTCAGAAGAAATTATTCTCTCTCCCTGCGTGAGATGATGAGTAATTGCAGGTTACATCTCCTTCCTCGAGTGGTTTCACTAGGTTAAAAGTTGTCTCACAGACACATATTTTTCATTTATATGCACTTCCACAGATGCAGATGATTTCTTGCTATTTTGCGATGACAATCGCAAACTCTGCCACTTTCAGCCTCTGCCTCCGCCCAATTCTTCTGCACAGCCGATTCCTTTAAGGATTACACTCGACTCTAAGCCAATCGCAGTAGCCTACGATTTCAAAGAGGAACAGATGTATTGGACAGATTACTATGGAGAAATTAGAAGAGCTTCCATACATAATGGCACGGATGAAGTAGTTCTCAGAGACTATTTCCTAACGGGTGTACAAATAGACACTGTTGGAAGGAACATCTACTTTGCTGACTTTTACGCCGATAATATTAGAGTTGCCTCTCTTGACGGAACCTATCAAGCGGTTCTAATTGACGTAGAGTTTCCTCAAGGGATCGTCTTAGACATTGAATCAAGGTAAGCTTCACCGAATTAGGTGTGAAAGAGTCTTTATGCTTATCCGCGGTATATACTTTTGAGAGAGAAAGTTGATGGGGTGATGGAATCGAATTACGACGAACGGTTAAAATTTTAGTCATTATAAGAATAACGGTTAATATGGCTCAATTGTTGTCACCAGAAGTTTTTATTACAGATACTTTTCTCAAAATAATCCACTTTGCATCAAGAAAGACTTGATGAAATCTCTAGGCAAGAGTGATATCTCTTAAGACATGAAGTGGTGCTATTGTATTTAAATATTCCTCGATAAGTGGTCAAAATCCAATTTGTTAGGGATTTTGAATTTTTTTACCATTACTTTGTTATGATTTCGCGACTCACCTGTCGCGAAATCACAAAAAAAATCAAGAAAGATTTTAATTTTAACTTTCTGCATTCAATTACATCTTCCTGCGCTGTTTGGGATTAATTGGCGTGTTCTCAACCAATGAGCCAACTGAAATTTTTTTATGTATATTATTGACTCTGAAATAATGCGTGTGATTTCGAAATCGAACGAGTGTGCAACGTGAGTTTGATTTGAAATCACAAGTATGCTATCTGACCAAAATTGCTCAACACGCAGTTTGATCATCACGTTGTTACAGTCATTTTAAAATCGCAAGATTTAGCCACTTAAAGAAAGGATTTTTCAGTCTGTATGAAAAAAATGTTTTGATCCAGTACTGAGCTGATTTTGTACAAATGTGCAAAAGTTGTCATTCATATTCCTGCAATTCGATTTGTTACTTTAAACAGTCTTAAAAGTCATGTGTTTTTTGTAACGCTTTCTTATTGGCTGGAGTAAAAATGGTGCGATTCTTGAATAAATCGCACCGACGAAAGCCAATCAAATTTCAAGGATCGCCAGCGATTTATAAATAGAAAAAATAATTTTATTTAAATATTTCATATACTTCACATTGCTATTGTTTTATTTTGATTTGATTTGTCTCGAACAGGTACATATATTATGTATCGCATGGATTAATCAATACGACAATTCATCGAGCCGATATGGATGGAGAAAACCAGATGCTTATCGAAACTATGCCCTTCATTCTAAGTTATACATACATTAACTTAGCACTGGATAAACCTAACAAGCGCTTGTACTTTTCTGACCAAACCCATGACTTCATACGCTACATCAATCTGGACAATAAAGAGGTCCGCACATTTATTTCCGGAAATCTCCATCACCCTAGAGGACTGACACTAATAAACAATACGCTGTACTGGACTTCTTCGGGTGACGGAAAGTTTACTGGTGCCGTATTCAAAGCAAATATTACAGACAACCCAGTTGCTCAAGAGATGATTGCTGATCTGGGGGATCCGTCGGCGATATATGCACACAACTCTATGATAACTCCTGGTAATTATATCATATCATCGTAAGACTAGGTAGCTGAACGACCTCAAAACCATAAGTCAGAATTTGAATCTTAAGACGTAGAAGTGCAGGTATTCGCTAAAATCGCACACCATTCTGTTTAGTTGTCTGAATTTCTTATTATTTGACTTTTTAAACTACTAACATCTCGATCTTGAAAGGAAACACGACTGACAAAGAACAGAATTTTGATACCGCTATCCACCAGGACTTCTGTGAAACAGGCTGGGTCTCTCATAAAAGAATTAAAAAGACCCAATATTAGAAACGATGGGTTATCGGAAATCTCTGTTGCTGATGTTGTTAACGAAAAAAACACTTGATATTTGATCACGTGCTAGGTAAATTCTAGGAATTAAAACCAAATGAACTTCTAATCATGGACTAGCTCAACTGCCCCCTCTTGAAGTTACAGCGTGAAAATAAAAACTAAGCCAATTAATTTTGTGGAGAGGTGCACTAACTTTCGTAATATACTGTTGTGGAAAAACAAAAAATAATCAGTTGGCCAGTAGATGTCGCGCTTGTTTGAAGAAATTACCAACACTTCCTTGCAAAATCCCGTCTCAGCCGAGTTGCTTTTGAGTTTTAAACTTTGTGATACTTGATTAACAGAACTAGAATTGAAAGAGGACTCGTACAATAATTTAACAAGCTAAAGTTAGTGGCGCCTCGAGCAACTCATACGCTTGTCTCGTGCTATCTAAACTTCCTGCGTGTACCCATAACTCGATATATGCACGCTAAGCAAGAACCAATAATTTATTAAACTTTTCTTTTACAGATGAAGCACTATGTCAGAATAACGGTGGATGTGAACAGCTCTGCCTAGTGACTCCAAATGACCAGAAGTGCAGGTGTAGGTCTGGAATGGTACTAAAAGAAGATGGAAAAACCTGTAGGTTTATTTGTGTATTGTGTTTAGTTTATGAATTGTAAAAGACACCATATCTTTCCTGTTTTTTTCATATTTCATGGTCATGTACAATTAGTGAAGGTTTCCAGGTGTGGCTTTAGGCGACAAATCTAAGACGTCATCATGACGTAATTTTCAAGGCAACTAGGCTTCATCAACCTTGGTTCCATTGCAAGGAACTGAACAACCCTCTGACTTAAACGCCGCCCTCGTCTTACAATGATTACACATAACCCAACATCTATAAGAGTGAGTGCTTTTGTTAATTTTGAATGCTACGCCATGACATGATGGCCAGATCCAGATTTCCATCTTCACTGATAAGTGACTGGAACAAGTGGCTTCATACAAGTCTACATTCTATCGTGTGTTTTCTCCCTTTGATAAACTAATTTATGCCTCCTTTTACCTCTAGGTACTCTTGGTGACGTCATATTTGTTGCTGATATCGGTTCCCAGAAGATTTCTTACTCTGAGCTGACTAGGGATATTCTGACTCCTTTACCAATTTCTAATGTACAAAATCCCACTAGAGTAGCTTTTGATCCATTCGAAGACCGTATCTATTGGACTGAACCCTCCCTGGGCAAGATCGCTCGATCCAAATTTAATGGAGAGATGTACGAAGTAATACGTAATAACGGTTCACCAACGGCAATTGGTTTGGATCTTGTGGGACGAAATGTGTTTTGGATAAACAGTGACGAAGGTACTATCGAAGTCTCGAATCTCAACGGTGATAACTGGAAAGTGCTGATTTCTGACCCGAAACCGTCACCGCAGGACATTGTTTTGGATACGACTCGAGGGTAGGTTAAACTTTCATTGTCGCAGTTACAGTGTACAATCAAACCTGTATTAAGCGGCACCGTACTAACGAGTCACCCTGTATTATGCGATCGGTCAAAGTCTCGAAGTTTTTCCCTTTTAGCACTGCAATTTTTCACCTCTGTTAAGCGATCGTGGTCACCTTTGATTCTCAACGACCTGTTTGTATCGTCTTCCACCCATTTTGAACGGTGACTCAGAGTTGAACCACTCAAATAAAATTAAAACAATTTCTAAAGTCAAATTTCTGGCATCATAAAATCAATGTTAGTACTTTGAGTTCAAGTGTTCTCGACGCACTTCGGATTACTATTATTCTTAGAACTGTTAAGACAGAATGTATTTTTTTTTTATCACGTTTGACTCCTATTATGCGAAACCTGTATTAAGCGGTCACCTCTTCATTTCTCATGGATGACCGCATAATGCAAGTTCGTCTGTAACTAACAAAATAATTTTGGAGAGTGACGTAATGAATGTCAATGGATTATTTCAGTCTTAGCTTTTGTTTAATGCGTCAATATAAACGTAAATTAGTTCAGAACAATGCAAATTTTTGAGCAATATTTAGTTCAATGGGTTTAGTAGGCTGAAATGTATCGAGAAGAATAAAACAGACGGAGTTTATTTTTAACACATTGTATATCGATGCTGAATGACATAAATGTCAGGAAACTACAGAGATAGGCCATGGTATTGTCATGGTTTACATACATATCTCTGTATGGTAGCACGTTAAACTGAGGCTGGCTTTATTGCTCGGATTGATGACTCGAATCTAAGTGTAAAGAAAAGGTATTATAATTCGGCTCCTACTTTGTATATCCATCGTTCTTTGTCGTTTCGCCATCGAAGATAGGAAATTTGAATTTTGCAAAAGAGGCGCAACAATTGATTTCGTGCTCTTGATCTGCAATAAAGTGAATTTAACTTCGAATTTTTAAAATCAGCTCAAGCGAGAAATAACAGGAAGGCTTCAGGAAAAAACTCTTTTCCTTATCTTGAAGAATGTTTCTTTTCCAGGTACATGTACTGGTCGGCTCTAGGTTTTATTGAAAGCGCGCAACTAGATGGATCAAACAGAGCAACAATTGCACTGGGAAACACCTCCTTCGATAGACCTTTTGATGCCTTGTATATCACCCTTGACGTTCCATTTAACCGCATATACTTTGTGAGCTACGACGAGTCCGCCATCTTCTACATCGATCTCGATTCCGGAAACAACTCTATCCATACGGTTCTTCAAAATATCTTCTTGTTCCTCCAACCACATGGAATTGCTGTCGATGACCAATACTTATATTGGGGTGAAACTTTCTGGTATGCAATGGTTCTGCGAGTCAACAAGACCAACTATGCTGATGTTTCAGTTGAGGTTTCTGGGCTGCATGGACAAAGGGGAATTGCAGTCAAAAAAGGTCGTTATGAACAAGAAAGTGAGTATTTCTTATGACAGTATCATGATATCACGAAGCCGTATAAATTTTTTTTAGGGGCCATTCGTTTCCCTCCTAATTAACTTTGGCACAAAGCGAGAATAAATTCGACCATCTTATCACATTTTTTTTTACTCTCATCTCATTCCTCTTTTGTGGATACCTTCCAAGTTCGTCTAAAATTTTTTTGAAGCACTTGAACAACCATTGTCTGAATAGACCTCTAACTGCGGTTTTCAGTCTCTTAGGTTTAATTTATTTCTTTTTTAGCAATTCATCCATGTAGTAAAAACAGCTGCACGCACCTCTGCTTCAAAATTCCATCTGGATACAAATGTGATTGCCCGAATATCACAAGCGATGGACAGAATTGCTCACCGTCAGTTGTGGTTTGGCCGCCGCCTACGACGACCACAGCAGCAACGACCACAGCACCCCCTACAACGCCTATTGACTACTGTGACAGCGCACCTTGTATGAACGGAGCCACGTGCAAATCTGAACCTGCAGTCAATAAAAAGTTCCATTGCCGCTGTGTGGGGTACTTTGGGGGTCCAACTTGCTCGGTTGATATAGGTGAGTCAGAATCTGTGTAATGGTGCAATTGTGTAATTGTGAAAATTCGAGACACAACCTCATATATATATTCTTCTTTATAAAAAATTTAACTCTTAAAACTTCCTTAAAAGAAAAAAATTAGTGTTTCTGTTTGTTATTTATAGTTTACGTTTTTACTATCTTTGTTTGTTTATTTATTTTTTTTTATCATTTTCCTTAGTTTTTCTTTTTATGTAAACCAAGCTGATGACTAACTGTTTTTCAAGTCTCTATGAACGTCTTTGCTTCATCATTTTAAAATGTGACTTAGTTTGGCCTGTCCTTGGCTTTTTGTCAAAGAAGAAGAACGAAAGAGCGAGGGAACGAAAAACGTAGGTTGTGAACGTTAGGGTAACGACTGCGTTATGAGGCTGAGTCCCACCGTTTTTAATTCGCGTCTCCGCTTTTTCGCTCTTTCTGCCTACAAATAAGTAAAATGGCAGGCTAGGATAAGTTAAGAGGCGAATTCTTACTTACTTAGTCAATATTTCATTGATGCAGAAGAAGAAACGGTCCAGTTGGTACTAGCAGTGCCTTTAGCGGAGGTTAGTCAAGAATTACACTTTAGCCTGTGTTCATCCTCATAAAATACACCCCACTGGGTGTCTACGTATTAGACATGAAGTTCTCAAAATTTTCATTTCGAAAATTGATGATATGCATGAAAAAATCACGCACTTCTGATTGACTGTAAATTTGTGCATTTTTTATGTAACGCGAGTGCAAATTACAAATAGCGCGCGCGCTGTCCAAAATTTCGTCTGTCTTGACTTTCTGTAATGCCGTTTTTTTGTTATGTATTGGGTAATGACATGATGTCTTGTTCCATTTGGCTTAAATTCAAAGACGACAAATTGTACGAGCTCGTAGGGTTTTTGCTGTCTTTAATAAATTTACCTGTGCTTATCAACAAGGAGCAAGGAAATTAGGAAGAAAAACCCTAAATCTCTGTCTTGGTAAATTCGAAATATCATCCCAACTGTTTGTCGCAATATTTCTTCGAGTTCTTTTAACCAGCCATGTTCGGGTAAAGAAGCTGTATCGAGCTGATCAGAAAACGGAAAATTTCAACTCTAATTTGGAGGTTGCTGCTTTAAAATTAAACAAAAAGGTACCTTTAAGGTTTTCTCCCCTGTGCGTTACAAAGCAATTAATTCCCTTAATTTATTACGATAGTCCCATCACCAAGCTTAGCGTGAAACGAAACAGCAAACAAAGTTTTTGCATCGCTCTAATCAAGGTCCAACCCGTAATTGAAAATTTTGGGGAGATTTCCTTTGAGTTTCATTATGTCGTAAACGCACTCTCTCCCGGAGACTTCGTAATCGCGATGTCAACTAATTTGTTTATATCTTTTTAGTTCAATCTAAAAGACTTCATACTCTCAATTGTGGCAGCACTAAATGAAGAATGCAATGCGAACCCTGACTCATGCCCAATTAGCGAAAGGTAGGAATTATTTGCAAAATACGCCTATTTACCTTCCCTCTTACGTATTTAGCCACCTTCTACCGATTTACCAGGCCACCGCCTATTTAAAGGGGGGAAGTTTCTCAACAAACTGTGGTGCTGCGTCGGTGGGAGAGAACAAAAGGGTAATTAGGTATTATCAAATGAGTTGATAAAGTAAATTGGCCACCGTAAAAAGTTTCAAAGCTGACGTTTCGAGCGTTCCGGCCCTTCATCAGAGCGAATGGCGAAAGGCTAACGCTCGAAACTTCAGCTTTCATAATACAAAAGTACACCGCACATTTATATTTACCAACTAATTACGCAATAAATTTTATTCAAGTAACCACGCAGTCCGTTACCTATGAAATCTGCTCAGTTATCCATTCAGTTACCTACCTACATGTCTGCCTGTCTACTAATTAGTGTTAACTACCAGGATATTGGTGGTTATATGCACCCTGAAACTGATAAGTCTGCTTCCCTAACCAACTCGTTCTTTATCATTTATTTCATTCAGCAATTCGTTTATCAATGTCTTATCAATAATTTTAATTTATCAGCCCTGCGTCTATCGTCAAACGCGCTGTAAATGGTCCGTTTACACAAGAAGACATCTACATTCCCTCTGATCCAAAAGAAGTTGATGGAGGAACCCAAGTTGAGTATGCTGTGGTTAAAACTACTAATAGAGGCGAACCTGAGCCGGTGTCAGCTTCATTCGTCGCTGATGTGACCAAAAAGAACGCAGCGGCGATTGGACGTAAAAATGGAGGGGATGTACTCTCAGTTAAACAGAAACCAGTCATAAAATCCACGCCCGCGCCACAATCCGGACGATCGAAAGCAGGAGTGATTACTGGGGTAGTCGTAGCTTTGGGGCTTGTTCTCATCACGGTTGCCCTGGCCGTCTGGTATTTCAGGTGAGTAAGATTCTTATGTAGAAAAGTTCACTACTCACATTGAGATCATCTTGCTCTTCCGGCTGCACAAAAGAAATCGGGTTTTATATACGATACAATAATTATTTGCAGAGTGTATCAACTCACGTCATAACGTAATATCACATCAACTATCCTCAACATTTAAACATCCTCATTCATTCATTTGTCTTAATTGATTTTTATTAGAATGAAGAGGACTGGTAAATTAAACTTGCCTTATGTGAGAGAAGTAGACGAGGACGAGTCGAAACGTCGCACCACGGCCTTTGAAAATCCGGGATACGACGGCGCCGGCACTGGAGACTACGACGACATACATCCGGAGGTCTTCTCTCCGTTTCAAGAAACGACAGAGGCCAGTGGAGTGTCCAATCCAATCTATGCTGAGATAGGTATGACTAAAATGTCCTCTTCCGAGGATATCAAACGAGACGAGGCTAACGGTGAGTCCGTTGATCAAAGCGACGCTTCCCCAGGCGAGCTGCCCAAGAAGGAACCACTTCCAGACGATAAAGAAGCAAAGCCAGAGTTCGTGGAAATCATTGTTCAGGGGGAAGCATCCAAACAAGAAGATCCACGATACGTTTCTTTGTCTTTTGGTAAAGAAAAAGAAGCCAAGAATGACCATACGGCAACTGAAAAGGAAAAAGAAGAAGACCGATACCAAACACTGACAGGAAATGATGGTGGACGGACCGCGGTGATTTTGGAAGAGAACAAACAGCCTAATGATCAATCACAATCTTAAATCAATAATTCCCTGGATTTAGTCAGCGCCAATTAGACACCTTAGAGGGCACTTAATTCATTAAAATTGATTAAACCTTAAAGGGGGTCTCAATGGGGTGGTGGCTTTTAAGGCAAACGGTTAACATTTCACAATTGCCGCTTAATTTCTTTCCGTTGCCATGGGAGGAAAAATGTTTACGGTTTGTTTTTTTGTAACGACTAATGGTTAAAATTTGTCAATGTTTACGCCTAACGACTACTTATTTATTTTTTGTCGTTTTTCGGCTTAACGGTTTACACCGTTGAGATCCTTGCACAAGAGCTTGTACAATACGTTTTGGCACATGTTTTGGCGCAACATCTTTTGCAACTATTTTGACCAATGAACCAATGAACCAGGACCTAGATAAACTAATTATTGATTTCTGTTATTAGTGCCACCAATGGTAAGGCTACTAGTTTCACTAGTAAAACACAGATAATGCCTTTATTTTCCCCCACTATTAACTTTTCCACAACTTTTGTAATTGCTACCACGTAACTATTACTACTGCCATGTTTGATGCTGCAAGTAGTTTTCTTTACTGCCCTTAGTGCTAGCGCTGACGCTATCTGAAAGGGTGAAAAAAATTGAAAATAACTACGAGTGTCAGTAGCGAAGGTAACCCAGTTTTGCACTTTTTACTAAGGTTTTAAAGAATACAACAACTGGATATTATTCTTCTAAGGTCAAGTACGGAATACCCATTTTTTTTAAGTAATGCGGAGTATTACACTTTTTTTAAATCGTCTATTTACCTTTAAAACAAAAGTGTACTGTGATTATCCTTTTTCAATTTATTTCTTATACGTAGGTGGAGTGGTTATGAATTCAGATGTAACCATATTTACAATAATCGAATAGGTAAGGTCGAAAGAACTGAGAAAAAGGAGGATGAAAGGAAGGAATAACTTGATAGCAGTGGCTCCAAACAGCCTTAGGAAAAATAAATCTTCAGGGTTTGTGTTATCAGTGTCATAGGTCCAAAGTTTTTACAGAGGGAAAGGGAAAAGAGTGAGAAAAAAAATATTTAAACGATAGAAAGGGAATGATAGACCAGCACATCATCAACAGATGAAAGTGATATTTTTAAAAGTAATGATTGAATTAATACTTAACACTGCAGAGCAGATATACTATGCTATGGCAGTATAAACAAGTATTATTCAGTAGCTGCTTAAACGCTCTAGAAAGTTTAGCAGAGAAATGTACCTATCTGTATGTGAAGGTAACAAATCAGCAATCTGTTTTCGGCTTCCTCGGGATTTCCTGGGATAATGACCGACAAAATTCGTATATTAACCAACTACTTTTGTTTTTTTATTGTTTGGTTTTTTATTCTTTTTGATAAATAATGGCCGAAATATTTTCATTAGGAGCAAAATCTAGAGGATCGTCTCCTTTGAGACACTCTCAATCAAGGAGCAATGAAGTCTATTTTTCGAGGGGAGCGGATGGGAGGCTGCGATGCTTTCCAAAGTTCCAACGAAGCTAGGCTAACGAGTGGCTAGCTTTACAATTATCGATTGCTCTCTGGATTTTCGCTTAAATCTATTTTTGTACTTATTTTTATTTTGTAAAATAAACTGTATAACTTCAACTGCGAAGCCAATGACCCTATGGTTTGTCTTTGTAGCTGAATTATAGCATGTTATGACTGGCTCTTTAACTCTACTTACGCATTTCATTACTTATTCATTTGTCGCTCTATTTACTGGATTCATCTTCATCACTTGTTGGCAGCGAAATGCTCATGAATGTAGAAGAAAATTTCCCAAACGCTGCTTTAAGCGCGCCCTTTCCCCATTTGAATTTTCACTGAAACATCCATCGCCGCTAATCGATTTTTTCTTACAATGCTTGCTGCTTTTCGAAGGCCGAAGGCCAAAAAAAGATCCCGATGATATTGAAACAATCACTCCAAGATAAATTACAAACAACCAAAAGTCCTGATATTTTCAACAGGAAAAATTGTTTTTTGTTGTTTGTTTGTTTGTTTTGCTTTGAAGTTTTTTGTTTTTTGTTTTTTGTTTTTGTTTCCTAGCCCTTTTTCCTTTCCGTCGCGTAAGCGTTGACAGGTTTTCTCTGAAATGGAGGCTGCAAGAATTTACGATGAGACTTCATCTTGATAGTCACCAATTTTTGCGTGTTACGCCTACCGAATTTACGAAGTTTTCCATCCTTTTAGATTAGAACCGCGATGGTATGTCAACCATAAATAGCCCAAGTGATTAAAAGATCTTACCAGAGTAGTGAAGTATTCAGTCGCTTTCAATCAACTTCCTGTAGAAAGTTATAAAACTATGAAGGAATTTATTGATTCTTTGTTCCATAATGTATTCGCTTTCCGGGCCGTGCTCGACCGAGTCAAAAGTTCTTGACATTCCGTGCCGCAGTCACTTCTTATTACTGTCGAAATTAGATAGACTGGTTATTCATTGGCCCTATCAGCTGATATTGCTTCGAATGCATCTTGGTGAAGAACAATGCATAATTGTGAATTTAAAGCAAAACCAGACATAGTCTTGCATCTGACATCATCCTTTTGGATGTAAGGTGACCTAGGAAAAAGCTTATCCAGTGATCTTTTACCAAGAGTTAGGAGAAAAAGTTAAATTTTTGCGACCGATGAGATTTAAAACAATGTGTTTATTCGAAGAGCTATTATTATGAAATCATTCGCCACTTACATTCGTTTAGAGCCTAGATAACAGCCTTAGGTAGTAAAACTGCCGTAATTTTTTCTGAGAAAAATGGCCATAAGTTGTTAATCTACTGCTTATGTGCGGGCTTTTACCTGCTACCCACGGTTAAGACAAGGCAAAAAAAATCAGTCTGACGAATCAAATGGTCTGAATAGATTCGTAAAGCACTCAGATAGCAACATAATGTCAAACTAACTATACGGTAAATTCTTAGCTTTGCTCAGAACTTTCCAGTCAACGAAGAAATAACCCCCCAAAAATCTCAATTAAATCAATGGCCTTATCACGCTTTTTTTGCTGCACCAATATTTTCATGCAGCCTTATTTTATCTTATATGTCATGGGGAATGCGCAACAAATTATGAAAAATCGCAAGGAAAGAAACCTGTACGGTATTCAGGCACCTTTGAAAATAGAGCCAATGCCGCAAAGCATATGTTGCTAATAGTAACTTAATTTTTTGGTATTGGTATTTACTTTCTAAAGAAATTGTAGAAAGCTGCTGCTTTCAATATCTGCCCCCTTAGTATGGATTCTATATTTATCTTATGGTTAGCTTTTGTCTTCAATATAATATCAAAGAGTGCATAACAAGAATTTGTTTATCTTTGTCTTTTTTAATGGAAATGGAACCTGACTAGGAAAAAGCAGTTTTAAAAAACCATTTACAGCTCTCTTAGTTAAAAAATTTCGTTTCATTATTTTCTCCCTCAGTTTGGGTTAATCATCTACGGACAGGAAGGGGCTTTACAGCTCTCAAAAGCGGCTACAATTACGTTCAGTATTAACCTTACTGCACTGCACTTAGCAAATGACTTCAGGATACAATTATTCAAAAAAAATGCTGTGTATAGGTATTTCTACGGGTTGTCTTTGTCCTTTTGAACTGAAGTGTTGCAGTGTAGCGTGGTTCATGGTTGAGCGCTTCTTTTAGACAAAGCATTTAATTACAGATCGCCTTTTACAGGAACCGCTCATTGAAGTGGTTTCCGTGGCCGAAAGAAACAAAAATAACTACTCCTAAGTGGGTTACTATTCTCGTGACTTATTTAATATTTATCACTGTCGTCATTCGCCTTCGTGTAACAGCTCTTATGGATTGACGACGTGGAGGACTTACGTCTGTCCTAAAGCTAAATTTTTTCACTCATATTCGTTGATTTGGAAGAAATCATTGCTTGGAGCCAAAGGATCAAGACATATCGTCGATGGCATTTACTTCAGATAGGTAAGTTGTTTATCCACTAAACCATCTTTCATTATCAAGGACTTACACATAAGTCATGGCTTCGTCTGCCGTGATTTTACCGTAAGTGTACACACGAGGCGCGAGGACTCGAGCCAAAGAAAAATTCGAACCGTGACAAATCATTTACATCAAGCTATGAAGAAAATCAGCTCTAGCTTCGTTAATGTTCGTGCAAGAAACACGAATTCTTTCTACGTTTCAAAAGTAAGAGGTTATATCGTTTATAAATTCAAGTTGAAGAAATAACGCCGCACAGTCTCTTGTATAGACGGTTGCAGGAGTGAAGCCTGTTGACCAAGAAAAATTTCATCGATAAATTTCAGGTTCATACGGGATTTATTTCCCGATTCACTGTTGTAGCTGTTCGGTAGGATACTCTTTTGTGTTTTCCTCTTTGGTTCCAGTAAGTATTTCAATTCATTTACGTCATTGTGAGCGAACCGTTGCGAAGTCAATGCTAAAAACGTGATTTCATGTCAACTTCTATTATGCCTATTGACTCTGTGAAGCAGAGGTTCTCGGTGGAAGTTTCCGACTTGAAACATTATAACATGAAATGAGTTACAAAAGTTGTGTCTTCTGAAGTTTACTTATCGTCACACGCGTGGGTGATAATCATTAGCTTCGGTAGCTGGTAAAGATTGACTTTAACGAGATTCCCTTCTATTTGACTTGATGCTTGAATCACATTGTGCTAATATATGCAGCTGTTTGTATAAACAGCTGCAGCAGTTTTATGTAATGGCCATAGCCTACAATATTTAAGACCAAAGTCTCCTTGTTGCAGATCTTAAGAGCCAACCACTGTTACTTCAGCTGTTTGAAATGGAAAGAGTATTTTCAAACTCGTCCGACTTCTCTGGATGTACAAACTGCTCTGACGACCACTCTCAAATACAATGGACGTTGACATTCACCTCAGTGATAACCTTATCTATGATCGGCATTGCTGGCGCCATTGTTGGAACGCTAGGAAATGGCCTTGTCTTACTGGCCATCACAAGGAACGTCAAATTTCGTTCCGTTCCAGACTTCTTGATCTTGAGCCTTTCGACAGCTGACTTAATAGTATCAGCAATATATATGCCTTTTCACGTAACAAATACAATTTGCTATCCAGTTCTGAAAAACAATGCTACATACATCATGATAATGAAATTTGTAGGCAAGTTAGCCTTGCTTGCTTCCATCGTCAATGTGGTTGGAATTACAATAGATCGTCTCACGGCAATCCGGTGGCCATTACGTTACCACAAACTAATGACCAAGACGTTTGCTCTTTCTTACATATCTGTCGCCTGGTTGACATCTGCGATCATTGCTGCTGTCTATTCATTTGCAGAAACCAAGCAAGAAATTTTCTTGTGGATTTATTGCATGGCACTGCTTTTAGCTACTATTTTTATGTACTCATATATTTTAAGGGTCGCACATGCGCAGCGTATTAGAATTGTGGCGATGCTACATCGAGACAACGAAGATAGATTTAGCAAGCAAACTCCTGATTGCTTAGAAGATAAAGCAGCGAAGACATTAAAGGAAAGCAAAGCTTCCAAAACATTTGCAATTGTGGTTGGTGCCTTTGTAGTGACATGGATTCCGCTCATATTCTACTCAGCAATTGCTCCATGGTCCGAAAGTTGGTACTACGAAGGCTTCGAATGGGCCAAAACTTTCTCATTATGGAACTCCTTCTTAAATCCTTACATTTACTTTGCCAGAAGCAGGCGATATAGGCAAACGGCCTTGCAAATGCTAAAAACTATTCAGTGCTGGCCATGTCTCCCTGCTCATCAGCCTCGAGTCGGCGTGGAAATATATGTAGAAACAACACCTAACAGCTGACTTGCTGCCACCATTGATTTCCTACAAACTCTTTCATTTAGCTTGACGGCTGCTCCTTTATTGATGACTCTGACCACCAATTTCAATGCGAAATTCCAACTTGCCCGGAAAATGCTGTGAAAACTAATTTTAGTTTAAAAAATACGCTTTACACGTGGAGCAACACCTCTATTTTACGTTTGCCATATTTCTCTTCAATCATTTCACTATCCATCTCCTCACACCCTCTGTGATAGGAATTCAGCGATGGTGGGGCTTGACTTCTCACAAGACGTATCAAGATCGACAGACAGACTTGATTGGTAAAGATGACGATATACTACTTTTTTATATCATTACCTTGATAACCACATCTCTCTAAGCCAAATATCGCATGTCTTGGAAATCGTCCAACTATTAAGTAGGCTACCTGATGAGGGGTGGAAAGGAAATTTATTGTCATCTAAATCTTTGGGCACTTCTGGGTCTTTCTATTCTGAATATTGGCTTCCCGACACAATGGCTATCATCCAAACATTGCCCTCTCAAAGTATTTGATATAAAAAGTGTCTTTTTTACCTTAAGAAATGACGTATTTATATAAATCTATTTCCTACGAGTGCTTTTTAAATGCAGCCACGTATCTTTGTCGCAACATGACTGAGAAATAATGATCATAATTTATCACTAATGAACACAAGACTCATTCCATTACAGTATGCATCGCAAATTGTCTTCTTAGAAAACACATTTTCACTAAAACACACGAAACATAGAGTAATTAGGTATAGTAAGTAAGATCCTTTGTTTAAACCCGATGAGAATGAAAGCAAGACATACTTGAGAGGTTGTGTGTAATTAGCTAATACCTTAGTAACCTATAAGTCGAAGTGGATAAAATAAATCAAATGAATAATCAGACTTTTAGAGTAGATACATGACAATGCAAAATGAACTTTTATAATTTAAGCATATGATGTTACTGCTACCACGAACAGGGAATGGAGAAAGGAACGTGTATGAGAATCAATCGAATTCAAAATAGGTAGTACATCCGCTATACAATGCAGTGCCTTATTAAGGACTTATGATATGTGCTGCTGGAAGACATAACAATATGACGGTGAAGATGAGAAAAGCGTCAGTCAACAGAAATGAAAGTGAAGGTTGAATCTAAACTGATTCACTTTGAAAGTAATGTTTATTTAAATTGACATAAGCTTGTTGTTGAATGCCTTTAAGTGTTATGCAGCTTTCTCCGAAGAACCGATTTCGATCGCACCGGCATTTTACATCTGAGTAAAACCTAATTTTTCAGCACAAAAATTAAGTCAAAAAAGCCTTTAATAACATCTTCCCTTGTTGATCGTCCATGATGAAGATTGTTCTCACGACTGAGTCTATGGAACTGTTAATGTTGTCATCCGCCATTTTTTAGTTGTTATGCGAATTACCGCTGTACTTTCAGGCCCAGACTCCCGCTCCCCGTCCCCACTCCCCACTCTCCGTTCCTAGTTTTGCTTTCATTCCAAATCATACTTGCGTATTTCCTTCTAAGTCACGATTGACTAGAGACGCACTCGCTCCGTTCAACTGTATAGCAAATATTGGTCATAGATTTGGGTAGTGTCCAGTCTTCTTAATCGAACCACTAGCAGAGAACGAGTGCCTATATAAATGCATTCTCTGAGGTAAGTGGAATCTGATGATACGCGATGGAACAGAATATTTGCTAAGAACATCTACGAAATGTACACATAACTGCTATTTCTTAGACCGAACGGATGAATCTAGCCATTTGCCCCCATTATCGAGAGAAACAATAAAGCGAAATATTCGGCTGCATTGTACCTCTCAATCGAAATATGTAGGACCATATATATATTTAGTTATTTATGATGGAATTTGTCTCTTGTTCGCCTCGCTATTTTCCTGATTGTTGGTCTCCTTTCATGAAATATCATTTTTATCCTCCGGTAAAATGTAGGCAAAGCTTTATTTTCCATGGCTCGTTTGCTTCTCTCCTGTTAACTTTAGCTTAGTAGAAAATAGAGTATAGCAATCCCTTAAGCGGAAGTAGATATGATTACAGACTCTAAGAATATTAACATTCATTTTCGAGAACTCCACTTTTGTTTTCGTCATTGAATCGAGTTGTTATTCAGGTTTCTAGCTAAAATTTCTAATTCCTTTCTCCAAGTTACCGCTACGGTGAGTCCTTTTCTGAAAAATCTATTCAATGTCGGATACGATTAGTTAATTATGGCGTTCACTGGCTGTACAGAAACTGAACGTGACAGTGACCTATTTTAGGCACGACGATACAGCATCTCAGGAAGTTGAAGTTGAACGGTCGAAATAAAAAAACTTCCGCTTTACGTGCAGATATGCGCATAAAAACAGTTGATTTTGGAAAGCGTATTGTAGCCATTGTTTATATTTGGCTAACGCGGTAGAGCTTTGTTTCTATGACACGCTACATTTTTTTTTTCGCTAAGTTCCTTTGTTCCATAACACGCTAGCTTATCTTTTACATCCCACCTTACTTTGTTACTTGTGTTTATCAGCTTCGTAATTGTGAGAATGGTGTTTGTGGAATATATTACAGAATATATAATAATATAAGCGAAAGCGATGCATTTATATATATATATATATATATATATATATATATATATATATAATATAAGCGAAAATGAAGAAGATCTCTCCTATCCGAAAGTTGTAATAAAAAAGAAAACATTCACGGCAAACCACGGCTCTTTCCCTCAGGATTTTCGCAAGGAATTCAGTGAGCACGACGTGTTTCACAAGGTCCAGAGGAGCTCAGTTTCATCACATGAATTACTTTTTTAAAACTTAATTCTTACCTTGTAAAATATAAATCTTTATCGCCTCAAGAAGTTAATAAGCCCAGTACCAAATCTTTGTGAATCCTTTAGCAACAGAGTTCCGGCTCCATGTCTCTTACGCGGTCGTTGCTCGTCACTTTGAGCAAACCGGCATTTTTAAAATAAATAAGCGCTAGTTAGCCGGCGCAAAACAAAGCTTTCCGAGCAAAGCTGCGTATTATTTACTGTACGCCTATCTTAGCATCTTATGAGCTCTTAGTCTTTAGCACTGCGGTCTATACCTTGCGTAACGCAACTGTAACGCTTCTGTTGATGTTTTCTTCACGGACGACGAGATGGCGAGGTGCAACACGTCAGGAACTAAAGGTTTCCAACAGATGGATAGCGGAAAATTAGGTTTTCTTGTGTCCGTTTTACAAAGACAGTTCGACTCGCCATGTTTTAGTGAGCAGTGGAATCAGATAGCCGCTCGCTTTAATACGAAATGTACAAGAAAGAGGAGGACTCTTATTCACATACTTAAAAAACTAGTTTGTTTTGAAAACACTGGAGATGGCACGATTAGTCCATCATTTACCATAAAAATTATGGGTCGATTAATTGAAAGAGTTTAGCCATTGTTCAACAAAACCACGATCTAAGTTACCATGATTTTGGCTAACCATAGCATCATTAAATTATGAACGTTGCTAATTATTAAGGGAATAAAGGAAGCATAAACGCGGACTAGAAAATCATTTATCTGCCCAAAATAATGCATTTACAAACAGGTTAGGTGACGACAGTCAAAGGAATCTATAGCGCTTAAAAACTGGCAAATAGACTGTCAGTTAATAAAAAAAGTACATTAGATATTTCATTATTTTGTGAACTCTGTCCGTATGAAAAAAAAAAAAAAGGATGACGCTACCACTGCACCCCACGGACTGTCGTACTTGTCGGTTTACAAATTTAACAATGTAAATAACCAATGCCTCGGAGACTAGCAGAACAGACAAACGTGGTGAGAACACAGTTTACCCTCAACGAAGTAGCCATTTGCTTTGCATCATATAGATTCGCTCTTATTATTTTAAAAAGCTTGTGCTTGCTACCTTCAAAAGTTCATGTACGATTTCAAGAGCAAAGGACCTTGTTCGGCCCGTGTTTTGCAAGCTGTTTTAAGAAAATGAGGAATTCGATAATGAAGGAAGCAACTCAAGTAAAGTTTTAAATGATGGACAGCAAGTCGAGATATTCCATTATGTTTGGCGAATTAGTTTGCACTGGATATTGAGTATCGTATATCGGCCGGGCGTACCAGTGAGCTTAAAAGCCATAAAGCTTAGGACGTACTTCTTGTACAAATTGAAAGCAACTTTAACTTTAAGAGGCATGTTATAAAATTGGCACGGTCACCGTGTTATATCGTGCAAAGTTGCCAGCAAGATCTTAACACGTTTCTTTGTTTCTACCGTGCGAAGCAAGACAATGGCTGCGAATTTAATGAGGCAAGTAACTTACATGCAGCTAATGTGTTAAAAGCTCGTTCTTTTGTTTTAGCGTGCTAGTGTACCGTGTGCGTGCGTTCACCTTCTTCCCTGAAATCCCGTGGAGGGTCACAAATGCCCGGCAGTCAGCAGTTTTTACAGAATTTCCACCGAAAGTTTTCTCTCAAACTTCTTAAAAGTATCAAATGTTTTTTTAAAAAATGTCAATCGATTCCAAAAATTAATTTGGTTTTTTAAGTGAAAAACTCTCTGAGCCTGTACATACTTTAATAACGTTAGGTTGACTGTGCTTCTGACCCGACTGTCGGGCACGCTCTCGAATGGACTAAATGCCGGGAAGTCAGAAATTTTCACCATTTCAAACTAAATCAGTTCATTCAGTTCTCGCTACATTTCGCCTGTTTTCTTAATTGTTGTCGTTTTTTTTTTTTTTAATTTAAATGCATTTACCCTGCGTTAGTCACGCAACGCGTCACGTGACGTGACCAAATTATGGCCGCAAAGGAGACTAACTTTTACGCTAATAGGAATTCATGACAAGTCAAAATCATACAGTACCGCAGTCTACATTCTTTGAAGCAGCCGTGTTCTTCTTTTCTTTTCCATTTGACGTTGCAAATATAGCGTTTCTAATGTAGCCAGTTATATTTTACTTTGCAGAAGCAGGAATTTATTTTGGCATTAAGGATGAAGGGATTGAAGTTATTTTTGATTCTCCTATTATGGCGTCACTGTAAAATCATCCATGGTAAGTTACTTCATCATTTTAACCTGAATTGTTGACCAGTTTAGTCAATTCTCGTCGCAAAGTGTGTTTTGGTAACTGCACTGATTCACTGTGTTCTTTACAAACCTTTATGGAGGAAAGGAATTTTCAAGAGCAAACTTGCACAATAAGGAGGTTTAGTGTAATAATCGTTAGCTATCATAAATGAAGTGATTAAAAATGAAGCAATACAACACCCTTTCTATTGGTTTACTGGCGTGATAACCCGCGCGGGATGTTGAGAGAACTCTCGTTATATCTGTCGCACTTCTATATAGGTTTACCTGTCCAATAAACGATAGCGTTTTTGACCGATCAGGCCGCTCGTCGTATCTCGGGTATTATAAATCGCAATAAGTCGTTGTATTGTATTTGCGTGAAATACTCAGTAGTTTGATTAAACGTGGAAATCGATAACTACCCTTTCTTGAGAGTAGATAAGCTCTTTGTATACACCTTACGCTAGCGAATTTCCTATCGACGGTAATTTCATTGGGTTTAGCGACTTTTTCTGGGGAAGTTTCATTTCCGCGTGAAGAACTTTTCGATTTGATCTGGCGGATGGCAAATTCATTTGATTTTCTCTTATGTACTGCTTCTCATTCTCCAGTTATCTTGTATAATTTTTGAATTAGCTATTCTCCTCTCCTCACAGCGTGTGAAGAGCCATGCTTGTACTATAGTGTTGGGAATGCCATAAATTGTATCAACCTGTCCGCTGGGAAAACCGCTTCTAGTGTTGTAGCGCAAGATATTGGACGGGTCTTTGCCATTGCAGTGGACGTAGAGGACAATTATATCTATTGGAGTGATTTTGGGCGTGGCACCATCAAAAGAATGGATCTCCAGACGAACATAAAAGAAAATGTGACGAAAGGCGTCGGTAGAGTGGAAGGAATAGCCATAGACTGGATTAGCAAAGACATATTTTGGACGGATGCAACCAACAACCGAATAGAAATGGCGAAGGTTGACGGAAGTGACCGAAAGATACTGTTTGACCGAGACATTAACAAGCCTCGAGGTATTGCTGTTGATTCGATCAATGGGTGAGCAATGAGAAGACATATGTACTTTAAGTATTGAAATCACAACTCACGAACTGAGAAATCGATACACCTAGGAAACGTCTAATTTTGACACTTAGGATAGATCTTTTTTTAATTCTTCTTTTTTATTTCTCTTTTTGTTCATCTACTTACTTAAGACGGTGGTCTTAACGCTTCAGTGTATGGTGTTGCAGATATAAAATCTACTAAAGTGCACTTTTTCCAGTGGAGGTGAATCACGTTTCTTTGTTACATGTTTTGTACAATTTGCTCTAATGGCGTAAGAGAGTTGTTGCGAAAGTCGTCTCTTCGGAAACAAATGAGAAAAATGAATACGGACCACTCGACTCCCAACGTGACACATTTTTCCTAACATGTCCTTGAAATTTTGGTTATTTTTTTTACTCCAAAAAAAGAGCACTACTGATATGGAGCCGTAACTGCCTCTCAGCAGGATAGGTCAGCCAATCGCCTAAACAACTATTTGCTGACTATGCTCCTCCTTGTCAAATAATCAGACCTTTTGTTACAATATTAACACCTTGAAATTTATTGGTGTCAAGAGGAATAACACAGAATTAATGAATCAAATCTTACAGGTACATTTTCTGGACAGATTGGGGTTCAAATCCTAAAATTGAGAGAGCCACCTTAGACGGGAAGGAAAGGGTCACCATTGTGGAAGCGATTTCCAGTTTCCCCTTGAAATGGGTAAATGGCGTAATAGTAGACTACGCTGATTCGGAGAACGTAATTTATTGGGTCGACGCTGGTCTGGGTGTGGTCGGCAGAGCTGATCTGGACGGACGCAATCGAAAACTATCAAAAAAGATAACTAACAGTCAACTGTTCGCTATAGCACTTCACAACGGAACTGTCTACTTGTCTGATAACAGAGCCAGAAAAATTCGGCTGGTGGACAAAACAAGCCTAGAATATCTTGGAAATCTCGACCTGTCTTTCCCAGAAATATATGGAATTACTGTATTAGACAGATCAAGGCAACCTCTTAGTAAGTAGAAATTGTTTGTTGCTCTTCCTACTCCGATTTTTCATTTCACCATGAATGAAACTTTAAACTATAAACACCATAAATGAGACTTTAATCTACTTTCAAGACAAATTGAGTCGTTTACCCTAAAATCCTCAATGCGGAACAATTTAAATTTTTTTTCTTATACAATCAATTCAGGAAAACGCGCTTTAAATTTCCATTTAGAAGAATGTTTTATGGTACACATTTCAAAAAAGCCGCAGGAAAATCAGCAATACACCTTCAGTCACAAGTATTAGAGGACTCTTTTATTAGTAAAAAGGCACTCAAAGTCGATGCATAACTATTTTTATCTGAAAATACAAAACGAGACAAACATTTTTGAACCATGATTATTACTGCATTATCCACAAAGTTATTGGTTCACCAGTTTTAATTAACCAAATAAAATCTCTTTTTTAGTAGATCTGGTGGCTGTCAGTATTACATTGGAAATGAAAATGGAAGAGGTATTCTAATTTTCTTTTGAGGTACATTTCTTCGTAACGCAAAGAAAATCCTCTGACCCTCACCTTATCTCCCGCTCTTGGCGAAAAATTAATGGTTGGTGCCTTTCGCTTTCGCTCGGACACAATTGTCTGCCCTTTTGGACTTCTATGATACTACTACATGTAGCACTGGTTATTGCAGCTATATATGTTCACTGAACTATCTGGAATTTGCTTGGCTGTGGAGGGGTGATCCAAAAGTCATCACATGAGAGGTCATTCCCGGCTTTGCTAAGCAATTGCAGCCTAAATACCCCAGGCACGACCAGTTAGGCACAGTACTCCTAAGCAGAGTTCGTTAAGATTGGGCAGTTAAGGGGTTTGCTGGCTGACTAAAGGTCGAAGTTTTAATATTACTATAAGATAAGTTTGAAGATCCTACTCCTTATTTTAATGACTTATTAAAATGTATTAAAATATGTTCATCAGTGGGAGGAAGATAAATTTAAACAGGCAGTCGTGAAAGGGATAAGAGACTACTGCTATGAGGATACATGCAGTTACAAATCAAGGTATTGCAAACATTGTTTGTGGAAATGAAATGATTTTCATTTTGGTATATTAGCGTTGTAGTTTAGAATTTTCTTGCTATATAGTGATATTTATGGAAACCCAACATGGGAGGGCATGCCCATCACAGCGAAAACACCATTCATAACTAGAAAAAAGGAAGCATTAAAGCTATTTCGCATATGGACGAATTAAAGTGATTGCCACACTTGACCAGGGGGCGGGGGGAACGCAACACAGTGACCATGTGTACTTGACTGCTCTGACTCAGTGCACCTGAATGTGGAGCTTGAAGATACAGCAGTGTGCAACCACTACATGATCATTCTTTAGCCAAAGACGTGTAAAACATCGTGATATCCTTTCCTTCTCAACAGAAACACAACCCTTGCAAAACAGTTATGCAGCATCTTTCCAAATGATTCCGAAGCCAGTTCAGCTCAGATCAGAGTCCTAAAGCAACCTGGAGGGTCCTCAGTGCTGAATCATACTGAAGTGGTTTTTTCACTTATTCTTCAAACTCAATCCAATTTATCCCGTATGGTAATTAAAAACAGAACTTTGGATTATATTGTACAAAAGAGTGTGTACTATATCAGCAAACATTTAGGTGGTTACAAGGTTATATATGTAAATTGTAACCCTCCATCATTCGAAAAATTTTGTAATTATACGGAACCCCACAAGGATATCAATGAAGAGGAGGTTGCGAAAGGAGCGTCGTCGAAAAAGGGAACCATTGCTTTGATAACAGCAGGAATAATCGCAAGTGGAATCGTTATCATTATCGTGATCATCTGGTACAAAAGGTATGAAATTATTTTGAATGCCTTTTTATGTGAATTAGCTAGTCATTTCTCATTCATCTGTTCATACTACTCAGTCAAATTCAAAATTCATATCCCTAGGATATGATTGTAGATAAATATAGCTTTTGTCTACGTTAGTGGACTTCACTTACTTATAAAATGATATCCTTATGATGATCAGTGCCTCTGCAGTTCAATTTCAACGGCTCCCTTTCTTTTTCAATTCATTTTTGTCTTGAATTGAGTCAGTTTTATAGTTTATTTGATTACTTGACCCATATTTAGCTTTGTTTACTTCTAGGCGGGATAATGGTGCAAATGTGTGTGGTCAAGAGCCTGAGGATGATGTAGCTGTTGACAACATAAATGATGACAGAAACCATATGGAGATGATTGTGCAGCCTCAGGTGAACGATAGTGAAGTGCAGGGTCATATAGATCCTGGAAACAACAGAATCCATCGCATAAACACAGGAAGGAAATTTGACAACAACTCACGTCCAGACTTGTCGAATAATATAAACTCTGCGATATACGAGAACCCCTTAAATGAGAAGACAGACGGAGCCAATCGGAATACTATTGCGAAAGAAAAGCATTCACCCTTCCCTAACACAAAACGTGGAGCTGAAGAAAACGATGATGGTTGTGGCGCATCTGGTGTTAATAGACCAGTTCAATGCACGGACGATGTAAACCCGAAGGATGTATAACTAACTTCTAACTTTTGAAGAAATGGTTCTTATGAAGACTGCCTGCGCTGCCAAATTAAATAGCAACCCATTTGATGGAGGCGTATTCGAAACGTCTATATTTCCATTGTGATGTAGAAGTTGTTTTTGTAGCCATTCAATGCTACAAATAATTTGTATTTCCATTTTTTACCGTAATTATTGTTTTGAGAATAGACAAATATCAATTATGAAAATAATTTTATACTAGGGAAATGACTTGAATCAGTTTGACCTGAGTTGGCCTTCAATGAATATTGACACCTGAGTACAGTTTTTTGCTGTATTTTTTCTGGTGTTAGACCAGAAATTATGTCGATAACTGCAAGCTTCTGAAACCATTTTTTAAAGCAAGGCGTATTTAAAGCTTTCCAGTGCATTTTGTAAACTTTTCATTCTTTAGAAGTGATTAATGCGTAATCAGACTTACTATGAAAAATATGATTGGTTAGGTTAGGCTGAAATTTCCTTGAATTTTAGGTCGATCTTAACAGTTTGGCCTTTGTTACAAGTTGTAGGTTTATGTATATACGTGCGCTGAAGGTGATTCCTCAGTATTGTACTGCGTATACTGTACTACGCATAAAAATCACGTAATCAGGCGAATAAGCGTGCGCGCATTCCGAGAACACGGTATCGTTTTCCAATCAAATGAACAGGTTGAAAGGTAGGATGATCTTTAGCATTTGAAGGAGCACAGTGAACTACAATTTTTATTGCATAATTTTTGCGTTCAAATTATCCCCTTTAAATTGGAAAAATCATAAACAGAAAAATCATCAAAGGGAAAAAAAGTAAAGCTAAAAGCGTGCACGAAGCCTGTTATGCGAGGATGCAAATAATGACCATGAAAGGAACGACTCGAGGAACGTTTCGAGTCGATTTTGTTCAAAAATGGCGTGATTTTCCACAAATCATATATAAAATTGTTCCATACGCTCGAGACTTTTTACCAACCAGGTTTTTTAATTATTACTTTAAAAAAAGTTAGTTACTGCAAAATGTATCGTGAGCAGATGAAATGACGCACGTGATTAGTGCTAGAACAGGCATGAGTGGGGTAGGTTTGGTTAATCATGTCTCTCAAACAAAAACGATGACCTATCTTTTTCATTGTATTTTTCGAAACAGACCTTGGTAGAAAAAATTTAAGGAAAAGTTTGAAAATTATGCGATAACTTTTTTTCTGAGGAGTCACTCAAACATTTATAATTCCATTATCATTCCAATATTTTAGGTATGAGAGCATTATTATACTTTAAATAACTTTTCGGAAAATTGCAGAGACTACGAAATCAGCTATAACAGTTGTGTCTTCTGAAGTTTTCTTATCGACACATTTGTGGGTGATAATCATTAGCCTCAGTAGCCGGTTAACATTGACTTTGTTAACGAGATTCCATTCTATTCGACTAACAGCTGCAGCAAATTGTAGGTAATGGCCATAGTCTACAATACCAAAAACCAAAGTCTCCTTGTTGCAGATCCAAAGAGCCAACCACTATCACTTCAGCTGTTTGAAATGGAAAGAGCATTTTCAAACTCGTCCGACTTCTCTAGATGTACAAACTGCTCTGACGACTACTCTCAAGTAATAACTTTATCTATGATCGGCATTGCTGGCGCCATTGTTGGAACGCTAGGAAATAGCCTTGTCTTGCTGGCCATCACAAGGAACGTCAAATTTCGTTCCGTTCCAGACTTCTTGATCTTCAGCCTTTCAACAGCTGACTTAATAGTGTCAGCAATATATATGCCTTTTGACGTAAAAAATACAATTTGCTACCCAGTTCTGAAAAACAATGCCACACACATTATGATAAGGAAATTTGTAGGCAAGTTAATGTGGTTGGAATTACAGTAGATCGTCTCACAGCAATTCGGTGGCCATTACGTTACCACAAACTAATGAACAAGACGTCCGCTTTTTCTTACGTATCTGTCGCCTGGTTGACATCTGCAATCATTGCTACTGTCTATTCATTCGTAGAAACCAACCGAGAAATTTTCTTTTGGATTTATTGCATGGTACAGCTTTTAGCTAAAATTTCATGTACTCATATATTTTGAGGGTCGCACATGCGCAGCGTATTAGAATTGTGGCGATGGTACATCGAGACAACGAAGATAGATTTAGCAAGCAAACTCCTGATTGCGTCAGAAGATAAAGCAGCGAAGACATTAAAGGAAAGCAAAGCTGCCGAAACATTTGCAATTGTGGTTGGTGCTTTTGTAGTGACATAGATCCCGCTCATATTCTACTCAGCAATTGCTCCATGGTCCGAAAGCTGGTACTACGAAGGCTTTGAATGGGCCAAAACTTTCTCACTATGGAATTCCTCCCTTAATCATTTTTTTATTTTCATTCACATTTACTTTGCCAGAAGCAGGCGATATAGGCAAACGGCCTTGCAAATACTAAAAACTGTTCAGTGTTGGCCATATCTCCCTGCTCATCAGCCTCAAGTCGACGTGGAAATATATGGAGAACCTAACAGCTGACTTCCTGCTACCCTTGATCTCCAACAAACTCTTTCATTTAGTTTGAAGGCTGCTCTTTTATTGATGACTCTGACCACCAATTTCAATGCGAAATTCCAACTTCTCTGGAAAAGGCAGTGAAAACTAATTTAAGTTTGAGAAATACGCTTTGTACGCGGACCAACCCCTTCATTTTACGTTTGCCATATTTCTTTTTAATCATTTCACTATCAATCTCCTCACACCCTCTGTGATAGCATTTCAGCGATGGTGGGGCTTTACTTCACACAAGACGCATCAAGATCGACAGGCAGACTTGATTGGTAAAGATGACGATATACTACTTTTTTATATCATTACCTTGATAACCACGTCTCACCAAGCCAAATATCGCATGTCTTGGAAATCGTCCAACTATTAAGTAGGCTACCTGATGAGGGGTGGAAAGGAAATTTATTGTCATCTAAATCTTTGGGCACTTCTGGGTCTTTCTATTCTGACTATTGGCTTCCCTACACAATAGTTATCACCCAAACATTGCCCTCTCAAAGTATTTGATATAAAAAGTGTCTTTTTTACCTTAAGAAATGACGTATTTATATAAATCTATTTCCTACGAGTGCTTTTTAAATGCAGCCACGTATCTTTGTCGCAACATGACTGAGAAATAATGATCATAATTGATTCCTAATAATCACAAGACTTATTCCATTACAGTATGCATCGTAAATTGTCTTCTTAGAAAACACACTTTCACTAAAACACAAGAAACATAAAGTAACTAGTTATAGTTAGTAAGATCCTTTATTGAAACAAGATGAGAATGAAAGCAAGAGATACTTGAGGGGTTGTGTGTAACTAGGCTAATTCCTAAGTAACCTACAAGTAAAAGTGGATAAAATAAATCAAATGAATAATCAGACTTTGAGTAAGTACATGACAATGCAAAATGAACTTTTATAATTTAAGCATATGATGTTACTATTACAACGAACGGGGTTTAGAGAAAAGGAAAGTGTATGAGAATCAATCGTATTTAAAATAGGTACTACCTCCGCCCTACGATGCAATCCCTTTTAATGGACTTATGATTTGTGCCGTTGGAAGACATAACAGTATGATGCGGAGATGAGCAAAGCATCAGTCAACAGAAATATAAGTGAAGTTTGAATCTAAAATTCGTATTTAAAGTAATGTTTACTTAAGGTGACACAAATCTATTGTTCAATGTTGTTCAATGTTACTCCGAAGAACCGATTTCGATCGCACTGGCAATTTACATCTGGCTTTTTTCAACACAAAAAAATAAAGAAAAAAGCCTTCAATAAAATACTTCCTTGTTGATCGTCCATGATGCCGATTGTTCTAACGAAAGAGTCTATCAAACTGTTTATTTTTTCATCCGCCATTTTTTGGTGCTATGCGGATTACCGCTGTACTTTCAGTCCAAGACTCCCGTCCCAGTCCCCCTTTCCTAATTTTGCTGACATATCATATTTCCTTCTAAATCAATATTGACCAAAGTTCTCGACTGTAAGGTGAGTATTGGTCATAGATTATGGGTAGTGTCCAGCTTTCTTAATCGAACCGCTACCTGAAAACGAGTGCCTTTATATATATATTCTATGAGGTAAGTGGAATCTGATAATACGCTGTGGAAAAGAACATCTGTTAAGAACAACCACGATATTATCGTGGCCCGTTCGCTCCTTTATTTCATAACCGCATTTTCTTGGTGGGTATTGGTCATAGATTTGAGTAGTATCCAGCTTTCTTAATCGAACCACTACCTGAAAACGAGTGCCTATATATGTGTATTCTATGAGGTAAGTGGAATCTGATAACACACTGTGGAAAAGAATGTAAACAACCACAATCTTATCGTAAACCGCTCGCTCCTTTATTTCGTAACCGCATTTTCATACATCTAGCTATTTGCCGCCATTATCTACAGAAACAATAAAACAAAATTTTCGGCTTAGGTGTACCTTTCAATAGAAATATGTCAGACCAAGATATATAATAAATTTAGTTATTTGAGATGAAATCTGTCTCCTGTGCGCCTCACTGATTTCCTGATTATTGGTCTCCTGACGTGAAATATCTTATCTTACGGTAAAATGTGGGCAAAGCTCTATTATCCATGGCTCATTTGTTCCTCTTCTCGCCAATTTTAGCTCAGAAGAAAATAAAGCAGTAAGGAATAGCAGAAAGACATAGCAACCCTTATGCGGAAATAAATATGATTACAAATTCTGAGAATAATAATTTCCTTTTCGAGGAATAGCCACTTCTTTTTTCGACCTTGATTCGAGTTATTAGTATAGATAGCCCAGCTAAAACTTTAAATTGTTATCTCCATGTTACCGCTACAGTAAGTCATTTTCTGAAGAATCTATTCAGTGTCGGGTACGGTTTCATTACGGAATCGCACCCATTAAAAAAAAGTCGCACAGAAAAAATGCAAATAAGCTGGAAAAGAGAAAGAGAGAATGCGTAACTTCAAGCAGGCCTGTCAATCGCAAGTATTGTTTCATGCTCAGACAACCGAAACGTAGCGCTATTTATCGAAGAAGAATAGACTTAACTAGTAGCGTTATCTTGATTAGGCTCTAAATATATTTAAGTTCATACGGCAACCAGGTGGACAATCAGACATGGTTTGATGCTACTCTGGTTTACTGATTTAATGAATGTAACCGAATAAGTTACAATTCATAGACCCAACGGGTAAAATTTCCGCACAGCCCCATACTACATTATGCATTCAGTTCTTGGATCTAGAAAACAATGAAAAGAACAATACATTTCCATTGGGAAAACATATTTGTTTTACAATAGTATAGGGCTGTGCGGAAATTTTACCGACCAAACGTTTCGACACTCCTGTCTAGTGTCTTCATCGGGGGTGATCTAAACGCTGTAACAAGAGGTCCTTTTATATGATCCCTAATTAGCTGCCTTTTTTCTGACGAGGTGTAAATAGCCGCCACCGTCACGATTTTAAAGGAGCGTGGCCGGAATTAATATGCCAAGCCTCCAGACAAAGAAGTTGGTGGTAACGCCGATTAGTGGTAATGACTTTAGAATTATCCCACCCAATTGTATGGTTAGTTAGGCATGTGTGCTCTGATAAAGCTGAATTTTCCTTTTTGCAAAAGAAAACCGCTTTTTGATGCTCTTTCAAACGTGTACAAACTGACGTTTTAGTCTGTCCGATGTATCCGTTGTCACAGTCGTTGCAAGGAATAGAATAAATGGCGTCGGTTCGTTGTTCTTAAGTGACAGGATCCTTAGGTTTGGCGAAAATATGCCCCTAAGGATCCTATCTTCTTGAATGCGATATATTTACGTGTTTCATCGTAATTAAATGCCCAGCAGTCAGCAGTTTTTAAAGAATTTCCACCGAAAGTTCCTTTCAAACTTCTTAAAAGTATCAGATATGTTTGTTAAAAAATGTCAAGCGATTCAAAAAATTAATTTGGTTTTTCAGTGGAGAAACTCTCAAACCTTTGCATACTCTAATATCGTTGGGTTGACTATGCTGCTGATCCGATCGCCGGGCACGGTCTCGAAGGAACTAAGTGCAGGGAAATCAGAAATTTTCACTATTTCAAACCAGATCAGACCATTCTCGCTACACTTAACGAGCATCAAGAGATAACATACATATTCGTCTGTTTTCTTCATTGTTTGAATGATCCGTGTTTGCTGATAACATCTTCACTCCGCTCTATAAGAGTGAAAACAAATTAATGAGCAAGTAAATTCCGCGTCAGTCACGCAACGCGTCACGTGACGTAACCAACTTACGGCCGCAAAGGAGACTAACTTTACGTTATTAGGAATTCATGACAAGTCAAAACAGATCAGCACCGCAGTCTACATTCTCTGAAACAGTGGCGTTCTCCTTTTCCTTTTCTTTTGACGTTGCCAATCTAGCGTTTCTAGCAAATTATATTTCACTTTAGAGAAGCAGGAATTAACCCTGGGATTCAGGATGGAGGGATTGAAGTTTTGTCTGGCACGCTCTCGAATGGACTAAATGCCGGGAAGCCAGAAATTTTCACTATTTCAAATCAAATCAGTCTGTTCTCGCTACATTTAACTAGCATCAAGAGATAATATACATATTCGCCTGTTTTCTTCATTGTTTTTTTTTTTAATTTGAATGCACTCACCCTGCGTTAGTCACGCAACGCGTCACATGACGTGACCAAATTATGGCCGCAAAGGAGACTAACTTTACGCAAATAGGAATTCATGACAAGTCAAAACAACGCAGCACCGCAGTCTACATTTTTTGAAGCAGCCGTGGTCTTCTTTTCTTTTTCTTTTGACGTTGCCAATCTAGCTAATCTAGCAAATTATATTTCACTTTACAGAAGCAGGAATTAACCCTGGAATTCAGGATGGAGAGATTGAAGTTATTTTTAATTCTCCTATTATGGCTTAAAATCATCCATGGTAAGTTACTCCATCATTTTAACCTGAATTGTCAACCGATTTACTCAATTCTCGTCGCAAAGTGTCTTTTGGTAACTGCACTGATTCACTGTGTTATTTACAAACCTTTATGGAGGAAAGGAATTTTTAAGAGCACAGCTGCACAATAAGGAGGCTTAGCGTAGTAATCGTTCACTATCATAAATGAAGTGCTTGAAAATGAAGCAATACAACGCCCCTTCTATTGGTTTACTGAAAACCTGGGCGGGATGCTAAGAGAACTCTCGTTAAATCTGTTGCACTTCTATATAGGTTTACCGGTCCAATAAACGATAGCGTTCTTGACCGATCAGGCCGCTCGTCGTATCTCGGTTATTATAAATCGCAATAAGTCGTATTATATTTGCATGAAATACTCAGTAGTTTAATTAAACGTGGAAGTCGATAACTACTTTTTCTTGAGAGTAGATAAGCTCTTTGTATACACCTTACGCAAGCGATTTTCATATCGACGGCAATTTCATTGGGTTTAGTGACTTTTTGTGGGGAAGTTTTATTCCCGCATGCAGAACTGTTCGATTTGATCTGGCGGATTGCAATTTCATTTGTTTTTCTCTACTGTACTGCTTCCCATTCTCCAGTTATCTTGTAGAATTTTTGAATTAGCTATTCTCCTCTCCTCACAGCGTGTGAAGAGCCATGCTTGTACTATAGCATTGGGAATACCATAAATAGTATCAACCTGTCCGCTGGGAAAACTGCTTCTAGTGTTGTAGTGCAAGATATTGGACGGGTCTTTACCATTGCAGTGGACGTAGAGGACAATTACATCTATTGGAGTGACTTTGGGGGTGGTACCATCAAAAGAATGGATCTTCAGACGAACATAAAAGAAAATGTGACGAAAGGCGTCGGTAGAGTGGAAGGAATAGCCATAGACTGGATTAGCAAAGACATATTTTGGACGGACACAACAAACAACCGAATAGAAATGGCGAAGGTTGATGGAAGTGACAGAAAAATACTGTTTGACCGAGACATTGACGAACCTCGAGGTATAGCTGTTGATTCGATCAATGGGTGAGTAAGGAGAATTCATATGTACTTTAAGTGTTGAAATCACAACTCACGAACTGAGAAGTTCGATATAGCTAGTGTTCAATTTTAGATAGACCTTTTTTTAATTCTTCTTCTTTGTTATTTCTCTTTTTGTCGATCTACTTACTTAAGACGGTGTTCTTAACACTTCAGGGTATGGTATTGCAGATATAAAATCTACTAAAGTGCACTTTTTCCAATGGTGGTGAATCACGTTTCTTTGTTACATGTTTTGTACAATTTGCTCTAATGACGTAAGGGAGTTGCTGCGCAAGTCGCCTATTCGGAAACAAATGAGGAAAATAAAAACGGATCACTCGACTCCCAAAGTGACATTTTTCGTAGCATGTCCTTGAAATTTTGGTTATTTCTTTATCACAAAAAGAGAACACTACTGATATGGAGCCGTAACTGCCTCTCAGCAGGATAGGTCAGCCAATCGCCTTAAAAACTATTTGCTAACTGTACTGCTCCTCGTTAAATAATCAGGGCTTTTAGTACAATATTAACACCTTGAAATTAATTGTTGTCAAGAGGAATAACACAGAATTGACGAAAAAAATCCTACA